>NC_090267.1:178841084-179529209 GCF_040414725.1 Anabrus simplex
TTACTTACGCTAAGTTACTGATGTAAAAGGTTTTCTATAGTAGACATGTATCTACTTTCTAATTAAACTGCTATATTTAATCAATATTACCATTATTTCCTCGAAAAATATACAGACCCTTACAATTTTCAAAAAACCATATCTGTAATATTTTTATAAAATATTATTGTATTTAGTAAGCTTTCAAAGAATAAGAAATTGAGAAAAAATAATTCCTCAATTAGAAATGAAAATGCGTTCCCAAGGAGGTGAAGATGAAAGTTAAAAAGGTAATAATATTACAATATGACAAGTAGATATCATTTAGTAGTAAATAATGAACGATAATGACGCAAATAAAATATGATCGAAACCAAATGAATCAAATCATTACAATGCCACTGATTTATCACAATCACAATCACAATTCAACGCATTCAAAACTGGATCCTCTTTACTATAATTTAGTTGAAAAGCACTTTCCCAAACAAGATAAAATTTTCCAAAAGGCATTGTTAAATTCGAGAAACTTTTCTTGCTACCACTACTAGTTAAAGCTGAAATAGCGGAGGTTTCTGTCAACTCAAGGATGTGTAACGGCTAGTATTGGGATAGAAGTCGTGACCTTGAAGAAGATACAGAAGATTTGCATGGTTTGAAAATGGGAAACCATGGTAAAACATATTCACGCCTACAGCCTGTAGGATCCGAACCCATAATTCCCGGAATGTAAACTCACAGCTACGTGATCTAAACCGCGCAGCCGACTGGCTAGGTAATAATAATAATAATAATAATAATAATAATAATAATAATAATAATAATAATAACCAAGATGAAGTTTCGAGATCTGTCTGAGATCAATTTATGTATCTTATTTTAAGAAAAAAGTAATTTATTTTGATCAAGTTACATATTCCGAATCTCTCACAAGCAAAGTTTTGCACGGTTTACCTTCAGACACTGGGTGCGTAAGGTAACTAATTCGGTCGTCGTTGGTAACCTTGGAGCGGAGACCTTTAAAAGGAGTGCGTGAGAATGTTCGGTTAGAATATAACATCTGTTGGAGAAGTTCCCACCGAGCACATGCAAAAGCAGCTATAAATCATCATCCAGCCAGATCCATCTATCAAGTGAACTGCACACAAAAGCATCTAATTTTCAATCTGATATATCATTATACACTTATGACGGATAGTTCCCTAATATCTACTGGTAAATTGAAATTCTCACGTCCACGAATGGATGTTTGTTCAATCGTCTGAACTACATGTCAGTGTCTTCAGCGCGTAAAACTTTTTCGGTGCTTAAGAAATGATGTTTACAAAATATATGTAGTAAGAGAGGTTGTGAAATACAGTAGAAAAGGTAATACGTATTTGAATATTAGTTCGTCAACCTCAACTCGGAGCTGGCTTTTATGGTATGAGTCATGAGGATCTAAACTTGCACTCAGGAAATGGTGGATTCGAACGTAGCCGCCCCATTTCCATATCAGACTTTAATTAAGGCCTCGACTGTTACTTTCCCCTATCCTATCTTCTCCTTCCTGACCTTTTCCTGAATTTATTGGGGTCGGTCGTTGATGTGTATTTGGCTCAGCTTTATGACTAGATACCCTTCCTGACGCCAAACTTATGTGAAGTGATTCATTTCCTATTGCATATTTCTGTGGTGTTCGTAGTGTGGTGTTTTGTAGGTATATTAGAGAAATATATTAAGACGAACACTAACGCTCGGTCTCTGCAACAGAAGAATTAATCATATGAAGTTAAAACCCTCGAACTAGTTGGGAATCGAACCCGTGGAACTCTGCACTGAAAAGCAATACGGTGACCATTCTGCCAAGACGACAGAAATCTTTCCTAACCGATACCTCTCTCATTATGAAACATATCTGCGTTAGTGCAACATTCACCAAATAGTAAAAAATATACAATAAGTAGTAGGAGGTGGTTGTGACATAAAAATGGTAATCCCCTGTTTAAGGCCAGTTCGTCGATTTCACCACGCGTGTTGACTATATGGTGGGTTTTGTGTCTGTATGCTTTCGTTCGGGATGTGATAGGCTGGAACCTAACTGTCAGCAACCCCGAAGATGGTTTAAAGTGATTTCTTATTTTCATACTAGGCAAATGCCGGGATTGTACTCCAATTAAGACCATAGTCATTACCTTCCCTACCCTACACCTTTCTTATCTACCGTCACTGAAAACCAGTATGTGTGACGTTAAACATGCAAAATTCAACCTCAACACCAGAATTAAACAATTAACTCGTGCTTTTAATTCCTGTAGGTCATCGTGTTAATTATATTTTCTAGATACCTCGGGTGGATAATTTAATTGATAAAATAATAACATGAAATATAAACAAACGCAGCGTAAATAACGAAATAATGGAATACTACAAATGAATACTTCCAATAATCTGAAATTTCAGTGTTTATATGTACAGCAGTTGCAGTTACATGGATTTCAATTACAATAATAATTAACTTGCAGAAGTGCAGCTTGAAAAGATACAATTGACAAAGTAATATCTCATAAATTTGGTGCATTTTTATATATATTTAATTTTTTATTTTTTTGCTAGGGGCATTACGTCGTAGCGACACAGATAGGACTTATGGCGACGATGGGCTAGGAAAGGCCTAGGAGTTGGAAAGAAACGGCAGTGGCTTTAAGTAAGGTACAGCCCCAGCATTTGCCTGGTGTGAAAATGGGAAACCACAGAAAATCATCTTCAAGGCTGCCGACAGTAGGATTCGAACCCACTATCTCCCGGTATAACGTTTTACAAGGAGAGCAAACAAGATTTAAAGTTCACATCTTGTTAATTTCCTAGCCAGTCACATGATCTAGGGGTAGCGAACCTGTCTCTTACAGAGAGGTCCTGGGTTTCATTACCTTGAGCTGAGGGCTAGCTGGAGGCCCACTCGGTCTGTGTGAGAATAATTGAGGAGCTATCTGACAGTGAGATAGCGGTCCTGGTCTAGAAAATCATGAATAACGACCGTGAGTTTTCGTTACGCTGTCCATGGGTCGCGACATAATCTGCAGATAATCGGGCTGACCAGCAGTAGCTTGGTAGGCCAAGGCCCATCAGGGCTGTAGTACCATGAGTTTCATTTTCTTGATTTGTTGTTAATTTCCTGATTAAGTACAGATGACAGTCACGTATTGTGCAATAACTTTCGGTGGTGTTCGTAGTGTGGTGTTTCAGTGTCTGTGTCTTGTTCCTCTGCCAGCTTTGACATGCTGCCAGTATCTCTTGAGGGTAAGTCATTTTGGAAGACCGAGGTTCTTAATAGACTGTATGTTCTTCGAGTTCGTTACTTCATTCTTTTGCTTTATCAATATTGCCCTTTTGTAACTTTTCCTAACATTTTATATCATCGTCAAAAATGTCTCACTTCAGACTTGTCTATACAGAATTCATTGTTAGAATTTTTTAACCCTTTAAATTCTCAGTCTGCCAAACACAAATTCAATTCATAAAACACTAGCACATTCCTGAAGAAATCGAGTCTGAACTGATGAGGGACTGTTGTGACAAGGTCGGGAGACTTAAGTTTGACTTTGGGTGAAATTAAAGACACGTTAGATAGTTAAGTAAATACAATTATATTTACAACTATGGAGACGAGTGGTATGGTAACAGGCAACTGTTATGTCAATAAATAAAAAGAAATCAATAAAAAATCTTATTCCACCACTTTTCCACTTCTTGGTTGGAGTCGTGAATGCGATTTTTTTCACATCTTTGGATTTGGCCGTGTTTCACAGCCGGGTGACTTTCCTGCTCTTAACCCCATGTGGAGGAATGTACTGAATATTGCATGTTTCCGGTGTGACGTAAAGCAACTTGTAAAAAGAGAAAAAAGGGAGGACTAAATGTTTTACTCAAATAATGAGGATGGATAACACCAGATTGACAAAACGAGTATTCTGTCACATTTACACGAGGAAGAAAAAATATATGACAGAGATGGGAGTAAGAGAAGTTATAACACAAGACAGAACAATTTTCAGAAGATTGATACACAATGTCAAAGGTTTCCAGGAGAAGGAGGAGAGACACGGAAATAACATCTACACACAAGAGAGGATGGAACAGCAAAGTGAAAGGATGAACTATAGGAAGTCACGAGAAGAAAGGTCAAGGTTTATGTACAGTGTTACTCTCCGTGGTCCTTAGATGGCCAAAATGGTAAAGTAGAAATAATAATAATAATAATAATAATAATAATAATAATAATAATAATAATAATAATAATAATAATAATAATAATAATAATAATGATCTCGCGATCCTTGCAACAAACGAACAACAGGCAATCAGCCAAATCGAAACCCTCAAGAAACGCTCAGAAAAATTCGGCCTACAAATCTCCTTCTCATAAAACCAAGGTCATGTGCAACCACTGCAGTCTCCAGAATTTGAACACGAAATTTGGCACAATCGAAAAAGTAACTGAGTTCCGATATCTCGGAGAAATTATAGTACCAACAGGAAAAGAACAAAAGGCCCTCGAGGTCCGCATCCAGAAAATGAAGAGAGCCCTCGGCCGAACGCAAAACATTTACAACAAAAAATGCCCTTCAATCTTCAACAAAATTCGACATTACAACACCGTGATCAAACCTGAAATACTGTACGCTAGTAAAACACTGGATCTCCACAGGAAAACAGTACTCGAAGACATCCTGAAAGAGGAACGTAAAATCATCAGAAAAATTTTCGGCCCAAAACTGACTGACGAAGGATATAGACTGCAATTTCGCACAAAAACCGAGGAGCTCTCAAACTTTGCGGCCGACATCAGAAAAAGACGCCTGAAATTTTACGGACACATCAAACGCCTTCCAGAAAACAGACTGACAAGAATCTTACTTGAGGCAACAGAAAACATCAAAACAAATAGGTGCACAACGGAAATCCGCCAAGACCTGGAAAAATCAGGAATCAAAGTGGCCGACATCGCTAACCGAACCTGCTACAGAACGAAAATCAACAAGTGGGAAGTAGAGTCAGAAAGAAACCACAAGAAGAAGACAGGAGCTAAGTGGACTGAAGAACGAAGAACCACGATGAGAGAAAAACTGAAGGCTGCCTGGCAAAGAAGGAAATGCACAACTTCTAAGTGAGCTTTGCGTGATCAGTTTTCTGTTGTTTTTTTTCGCATCTAATAATAATAATAATAATAATAATAATAATAATAATAATAATAATAATAATAATAATAATAATAATAATGTGACTATCAAATCAATATTTAATTATAAAGGCGGTTGGGTTAAAACCTAAGGTGGTATTTAAATGTGTGTCCTCTCTATGTATTGCAATATTTGATAGCAAATCTCTACTGATTGATGTATTTATACAATTTGCATACGATTGGAGGGAAAATTCCGATCTGGAACAGAGCAACAATCGACCACAGAGCTAATATTTGCAAAATCACTAGTCTACGGCAGATGTGTTATGTACCGAGATGTCGGCAGTGGTGATGTGGTTATTCTTCCTGCGCTACAGGAACAAGTTGGGAAGTAAAGCAGGTTATTGGGCCGGCATGTGAGCCACGTACGCGGAGACCAGCCATCATCTCAACCGGAAACACGAGATGTGTTTTCTTGTCTTTACTAGATCTGATTGCACTGGTGGTCAACGAAACGGAACAAGTTTAGTAATGAAAGAGAGAGTCCGCTTCGGACTCTAGGCCCCCGAAGAGAACAGGAATCTGAGGCCTCTAATGTTCAAGTTTTTTTTTTGTTTTTTGTTTTTCGAATTGAGCCTCTATGGACTGCGTGTTAACAACCAATCCCATTTTCCGTGTCTGTGTCTTGTTCGTCCTCCGTCTTTGACATCCTGCCAGTATCTCTTGAGCCCATCCATCAGCGCTTTCTTACGCTCTTCTGGGTACTGTCTCCATCATAAAACCCTGATAGCTTTTCACCATCCCTCTGAAACTAACCCTGGTCATTGATTTCACCCTCCGCAATGTCCGCCTCACTCTTGGAACCATCTCAACTTAGAACAATTTATTATTATTATTATTATTATCATCATCATCATCATCATCACCTGTTTACCCTCCAGGTTCGGCTTTTTCCTCGGACTCAGCGAGGGATCCCACCTCTACCGCCTCAAGGGCAGTGTCCTGGAGCTTCAGACTCTTGGTCGGGGATACAACTGGGGAGAATGACCAGTACCTCGCCCAGGCGGCCTCACCTGCTATGCTGAACAGGAGCCTTGTGGAGGAATGGGAAGATTGGAAGGGACAGGCAAGGAAGAGGGAAGGAAGCGGCCGTGGCCTTAAGTTAGGTACCATCCCGGCATTCGCCTGGAGGAGAAGTGGGAAACCACGGAAAACCACTTCGAGGATGGTTGAGGTGGGAATCGAACCCACCTCTACTCAGTTGACCTCCCGAGGCTGAGTGGACCCCGTTCCAGCCCTCATACCACTTTTCAAATTTCGTGGCAGAGCCGGGAATCGAACCCGGGCCTCCGGGGGTGGCAGCTAATTACGCTAACCACTACACCACAGAGGCGGACATTATTATTATTATTATTATTATTATTATTATTATTATTATTATTATTATTATTATTATTATTATTATTTCGTGTGGCTATTTCTAGCCATTTGCAGCCCCTGTAAGGGAGACCCTCCGATGAGGGTTGGCGGCATCTGCCATGTGTAGATAACTGTTATTGTGGTAGAGAATAGTGTTACGTGTGGTGTGTGAGTTGCAGGGGTGTTGGGGACATCACAAACACCCATCCCCGAGCCATTGGAATTAACCAATGAAAGTTAAAATCCCCGGCCCGGCCGAGAATCGAACCCGGGACTCTTTGAACCGAAGCTCAGTACGCTGAACAATCAGTCAACGAGTCGAACATGTGGTGAAATGTATTCAACACTGCGTGCCTTCCGTGGTTGTTGATAGTGTGATATGAGGTGTGCAGATGAAGATGTGTGTATTTAGACAAACATAAACACTCAGTCCCCGACCTGGTTATGTCTCAAATCTCACGAGTTTCAAAACTCACGGGCTAAAATGAGTTACAAATAGTATCAAAACTCACGACTACAAACTGGTTGCTAAAGTAAGCATTCTAATGAGTCTCAAAATAAAATGCACGACTCCGGACAGCAGGTGCTTGCGATGACCGCAGGAGGGATGAGGTGCGCGGTGACTCACGCTTCCCTTACGACAGGCAAGGGATACTGTGGAAGTTATTCTGCCATCCCGACCCACGGGGGAAGAATAATGGCTGGTGAATTAAAGAGACCGATGTGTATTATTATTATTATTATTATTATTATTATTAAAATATTTTGCTGTTGTCTTAAAGCTGATTTCTTTTTTTTTTTTTTTTTTTTTTTTACACCGGAAGGTCTGGTGCAGGTCTTTAGAGTTGACGCCGTACAGGTGACCTGCACGTCTGTGAGGATAAGGCCCTACCTAAAATAAAGTCTAATGCTGAAGGCGGCACGAACACCCAGTCCCCGAGCCATAGGAATTGACTAATGAAAGTTAAAATTTCTGACCCGACCAGAAACCGAACCCGGGAACCCCCTTGATCCTATGGACCAAAGGCCAGCATGCTAACCATTTATGCATGCAATCGGACGACACAAAATTAAAGTAGGTATACAGTATTGCCCGCTGCAAGTGAAAAGAAACGGCCAGTTGATAGTATTGCGACTTAGTTCCATTATGCGGCCAGAAGGCGGCAATTACTTGAATAAGGAATTTCATGTAGAGATATTTAAGATCAAGACAGTTAATTCACTCATTTAGTTTCAATACTGGAGATTCACTTGAAAAAAAAAAAGCGTATTTCTATTTTTCGTAAGAGTTCCTCTATTCGCTTATTTCAATAGATCATCTACCTGACACACTTAAACCGAAAAATATTATTCACGACGCATCCGATTATTCTGCGCGGAATAACTGAATGATATTTGAAACTCATTCGATTATTTAAATTGGTTATTCACTCGATTATTTAAATAATTGGATGGAAGTTGCCTCTGTGGTGTAGTGGTTAGCGTGATTAGCTGCCACCCCCGGAGGCCCGGGTTCGATTCCCGGCTCTGCCACGAAATTTTGAAAAGTGGTACGAGGGCTGGAACGGGGTCCACTCAGCCTCGGGAGGTCAACTGAGTAGAGGTGGGTTCGATTCCCACCTCAGCCATCCTGGAAGTGGTTTTCCGTGGTTTCCCACTTCTCCTCCAGGCGAATGCCGGGATGGTCCCTAACTTAAGGCCACGGCCGCTTCCTTCCCTCTTCCTTGCCTATCCCTTCCAATCTTTCCATCCCTCCACAAGGCCCCTGTTCAGCATAGCAGGTGAGGCCGCCTGGGCGAGGTACTGGTCATTATCCCCAGTTGTATCCCCCGACCAAGAGTCTGAAGCTCCAGGACACTGCCCTTGAGGCGGTAGAGGTGGGATCCCTCGCTAAGTCCGAGGGAAAAACCGAACCTGGAGGGTAAACAGATGATGATGATGATGATGGATGGAAGTTTTTCGATTATTAAAAGTATTCCATTATCCCATCACTAACAGGGTGGACATTTATCCATTCAAAGAAGAACTCGCCTTGCTCGTGAGTTTTGAAACTGGCCCAGGTAAAATGAAATGGCGTATGGCTTTTAGTGCCGGGAGTGTCAGAGGACATGTTCGGCTCGCCAGGTGCAGGTCTTTCGATTTGACACCCGTAGGCGACCTGCGCGTCATGATGAGGATGAAATGATGATGAAGACGACACATACACCCAGCCCCCATGCCAGAGAAATTAACCAATGGTGGTTAAAATTCCCGACCCTGCCGGGAATCGAACCCGGGACTTCTATGACCAAAGGCCAGCACGCTAACCATTTAGCCATGGAGCCGGACCCACTGACCCAGGTAGAGAAACCTGTTCTTACTAATCCTCTTCCTGGAATTCGTGAGTTTTGAGACTCGTGAGTTTTGGGACGACACGCCCGACCTAAAGGAATCAAGCACACGTTGATAAACTTTCAACTCTGGCTTGGTATCGAACCCAGGAAAATCTGAAACGAAGAACGCTGCTCCGACCATTCATTTAAGAAGACAGGTCTGTTTGAATTTACTATGCCATACATTTCGTACAGTTTTTGCAGACGGTTCTGTAAATATTAATCATCAATACGTGAAGTGTCCGCCTCTGTGGTGTAGTGGTTAGCGTGATTAGCTGCCTCCCCCGGAGGCCCGGGTTCGATTACCGGCTTTGCCACGAAATTTGAAAAGTGGTACGAGGGCTGGAACGGGATCCACTCAGCCTCGGGAGGTCAACTGAGTAGAGGTGTGTTCGATTCCCACCTCAGCCATTCTGGAATTGGTTTTCCGTAGTTTCCCACTTTTCCTCCAGGCACATGCCAGGATTGTACCTAACTTAAGGCCACGGCCGCTTCCTTCCCTCTTCCTTGCCTTTCCCATCCAATCTTCCCATCCCCCACCAAGGCCCCTGTTCAGCATAGCAGGTGAGGCCGCCTGGGCGAGGTGCTGGTCATTTTCCCTAGTTGTATCCCCCGACCCAATGTCTCACGCTCCAGGACACTGCCCTTGAGGCGTAAGAGGTGGGATCCCTCGCTGAGTCCGAGGGAAAATCCAACCCTGGAGGGTAAACAGATTAAGAAGAAGAAGAATGAATACATTTTCTTTTTAAACATACTTTAAATAGCACTGACTTTACTTAACCCACAAATGCCACTCACAAGGAAACTGTTCGAGTTGGATCACAATGAAACTTGATAGGATGGTCAATTAAGACATCAGAACATCGCTTCACCCCTTCCGTTGTTATATAGGCTGTCTACAACATGATAAAATGAGTGATTCTGAACAGGAAACTGGCAGGTTTCTCGTTTTTGCTAATTCATGGTTATGTTAATAGTATTCACATTTTTATGTGCAGTATATCTACACTTAGTCCCTTTTCATGATACTTGGTTGATGATGAAACTAAATGGCATATTTTACGACCGGATGCCCTTCATGACGCCAATCTCGGTAGAGAAGCTAATAATGATGAAATAGATGATGGTGACTGAAATTGGGTAAGGGGATGTAAGGAATCGGCTGTGGTCTATGAGCAGGAACTATCCCGGCATTTGCCCGGAATAGAAAAACACAGAAAACCATTATCAGGACAGCCGACGGTGGGATTTGAAATCACTCGGCTACCGAATGGAGATATTGGCTCCATAGCCGTGACACGTTAACACGCGTGGCCACTCTACTCGGTAGACATGTTTATATGTATTACATTGGTGAAAATCGCTATGTGGGGATATTGTTGGAGAAATACTCACCCGCAGCGCATATGTCATTAAGAACGATAATTCTTTGAGTACCATCGCTCCATACGGTTTACGTTGGCGCATCGACGATATTTTATCTTCAATTACAAACGGTACAGAATTATGTATTTGAAAATAAGTGTGTCGGTTTATTTATAAATCGCACGCGTAAGGTAATAATATAAAATAATGGCATACGGCCTCCGGAGAGGCCTGGTGCAGGTATTTTTCTAGTAGACGGCCTATTAGGCGACCTGCATGTCGGTGAAGATGAGAGACCTACCTAGGATGATTTCTAATGTTGAATACGCCACACACACCCAGCCCCCGAGCAGTTGAAATTGACCAATTAAGATTAAAATCCCCGACCCGGCCAGGAATCGAACCCGGGACCCTCTGAACGGAAGGCCAGTACGCTGACCATTCAGTCAAGGAGTCGGACACGCGTAAAGTCATTGTACGTCATTAGCTAAGTTCTTCAAGTCATCCAGTTAATTTTCAGCAATTCATTATAACACTACCGTGTATGTTACGGCTAAATTATAATATTATTACAATTAAATATCTACAAGTTAACTTGATCATTCACCCAATTTCATTGAAATCTATCTCGTCCAACGCAAGCTGTTTCCTTGTTAGTTTTAATTCAGTGAATGCAAATGGAAACAGCGTTCAAAAATCAGAGTTCTATCAGTAGTTAATTTTGTGATACAAAGCCAAAGTTTGGGGATTTAAAAATTGATGAGGTAGGGTGTTCCAGCTCAGCTAAAAAGATTGAACTTATATTCTCACTGAAATAATAATAATAATAATAATAATAATAATAATAATAATAATAATAATAATAATAATAATAATAATAATAATAATCATCATCATCATCATCTGTTTACCCTCCAGGTTCTGCTTTTCCCTCGGACTCAGCGAGGGATCCCACCTCTACCGCCTCAAGGGCAGTGTCCTGGAGCTTCAGACTCTTGGTCGGGGATACAACTGGGGAGAATGACCAGTACCTCGCCCAGGCGGCCTCAGCTGCTATGCTGAACAGGGGCCTTGTGGAGGGATGGGAAGATTGGAAGGGATAGACAAGGAAGAGGGAAGGAAGCGGCCGTGGCCTTAAGTTAGGTACCATCCCGGCATTCGCCTGGAGGAGAAGTGGGAAACCACGGAAAACCACTTCGAGGATGGCTGAGGTGGGAATCGAACCCACCTCTACTCAGTTGACCTCTCGAGGCTGAGTGGACCCCGTTCCAGCCCTCGTACCACTTTTGAAATTTCGTGGCAGAGCCGGGAATCGAACCCGGACCTCCGGGGGTGGCAGCTAATCACGCTAACTACTACACCACAGAGGCGCTGAAATAATCATAGAGGCATTTAATTGATTCACAATCAATTTGAAATTAGACTCCAATTTTGAAAGAGATTCTTAACTTATTCACAATCCCCAGAAGGATCAGAAAAGACAACCCGAACCATTAGGTGAAATGAAAAACTCTCATGTGATCAGACTGGATTGGGGAACCAAAAGATTCACTAGCACTCGGTCACACGGATAAATGGAGAAGGGATAACCTGGAAATCCTTCAGTACTTTAAGTGCTGATGTCGTATGATTCAGGGGGAAATTACATCAGTGACAATTCCCCACCGATACAGTCTTACGTGATTGCGGCGAACCGCAGACGACTCGATACCTCGTGTGCTGCATCTTGTGCGCATGCACTTGCACTACACCTAATGCACTGGAGGTGAATAAATTTCGGGACCGCGCGAGTGGTAGCGTGGTTTGGGGCACGTACGTATCAGCTTGCATTCGGAAGACAGTGGGTTTGAATCCCACTGTGGGCAGCCCTGAAGATGGATTTCCATAGTCTCCCATTTTTACACCAGGCAAATGCTGGGGCTGTTCCTTAATTAAGGCCACGGCCGCTTCCTTCTCGCTTCTAGCCCTATTCTATCCAATCGTCGCCATAAGACCTATGTATGTCGGTACTAAGTAGATCAAATTCTAAAAAATAAATAGAAAGTCAATAAATACATTTTGGACAGAAAGTGTGTAACTTCGCCGATGGTCCACATACTGTACATTATTAGTGTTCATTTCATTTTATATTAGTATAATGCTGACACTAATAAAGAAAAATTGAAAATGTATTCACATAGGCCACGTAACATTCACTGATAGTATATGTAGGGGACGCTCGGCTGAATCCACAATACGGTCATTTCCTCAGTAACTGGAATATAACTTTGCCGTGTCTTTATCTCAGAGTGAGAATAATGTCTGACAGGCTTATTACGTCCTCTAACATCTTGTACTCTGGTGTCAAATGTCTTAAATTGTGTATAGGATCCCCTTGGTGGTAGCATCAAAAACATCAATATTTCTCCTGTTTGAAATACAGGCTTCTTTAACGTGAATATTTAACATGTATTTCAACTTTCAGGTAGTATTGAAAGCAAAGTCCGTACAGACCCTGGGAGGAGTGGAAGGTAAAAGCTTCCACTGTCCGTAACCTCGGCACTTGATGGAGTAGAGTGGTTAGCTCTAGGCCTGGCCGCCTTTGCCCCCAGGAATTAACCTGGTACTCATTTTTGGTGTAGACTGAGTGAACCACAGGACCATCTGCACCTCCGGAAGTGGAAATCTCGTTTCTGAAATTTGTTTACTTCTTGTCGGGGAATCGAACCCACGTCCTTCCGGGTGAACTGAGTACGCCTTCACCAGGCTAATTCACGGACTAGTTACTGCGGAATTAGTCATACCGAATCACTCGGATGGCTGTGGATGTAGCCGAAGTATTACAATTAAATGAGTTCATTGAAAAATTAAATGACATTGTTTTGAAGTGCTAAATAAATATAGCATAAGTAACAGCTGTTCCAATATATGAAAATTATTTTGATAATCATTCTTAAAGAGCGCCATATCCCAATTTTGCCTTAATAGTGCGGATTTAGCTGAATCTCCACTACATGACTTATTATTTAGAATTTTCGAGTTGTAATTGGTTATTGGCACTTCTCAGCTCACTCTCTAGAATGTCGCTGTTGTAAACTTTCCCTTATCAGTCTCATCCACAATTTGTAAAGTATTTTTATTAACTCATTGTTTGAAGTTTATTTGTTCCTTTTTCCTCCGTTATATCTGTATTGTAATACCGCCCGCAGCGAGACTTATTGAAATATATCCACTCTTAATAGAATGTGGCAGGTGTCAAAACAGCGGATTTTGACAACCATAGAATACGGCAGGAGTGACAATAAAAACCACTTATTCAGCTTATTGCTCTAAATCGCGTGGTTGGTTTCACTCACTTGGAATAACTGCTCAAGCAGGTCAACAATTTTCGAGCGGGAACCAGTTCATATACCCTTAAGCAGATGAACACGTTCGTCACAGGGACGAATTCATACATTTCCAACTTACCATTCCTCAGCGAGAAGTAATTTCAAGGAAATTCGTGTAACGAATGTTTATTATTTTGGTTTTTCACTTTTCCCACAAAATTTGAAAGAAGAAATTCATATAGATTATGAAATAATATTCAGTGAAATCAGTAATAAGTCCTTGAACAAAGGGAAGTACGGAAAGAGGTTGTTGACTACTACAGATAATATACACCTTTGCCTTAACAACTTTTTTGTTTGTAATAATACTGTTGTGGTTTGTGCAAAATAGTGTCATATTAGTTTTTGTGAAACATCACAAAATTTATCATAAGATAAAATTTGCTATCGTTTTACGAAGAAATGTTCACGTTATTCATTTTGAACTAACTTCCTTATGGAAGTGTTGTTGAGTGGGAAATGACGTTATCTACACAAGGAAATAGGTGTTATCTAAGTCATTTTAATATCTAATCATGACACGATTTTAAACAAAGGAAGAAAATATAGCAGGAAGGAAAGAGGGACCCCAGCTCATCCGAAATAAAATGTTGTAATAAATATTTAACATTTTACACAAAGCAATGAGCCTCCGTGGCTCAGACGGCAGCGCGTCGGCCTCTCACCGCTGGATACCGTGGTTCAAATCCCGGTCGTTCCATGTGAGATTTGTGCTGGACAAAGCGGAGGCGGGACAGGTTTTTCTCCGGGTACTCCGGTTTTCCCTGTCATCTTTCATTCCAGCAACACTCTCCATTCTCATTTCATAGCATCTCTCAGTCATTAATAAATCACTTTGGGAGTGGCGACCCCATCGTACTAACAGCCTATATACTGTATGCTTCATTCATTCCATCCCTGACCCGGTCAATGACTGGAAAACAGGTTGTAGGTTTTCATTTTCACGCAAAGCAATATGGTTTTCAACAAAATCAATATGCACCTATATGAAAGAATTTATTATTAATTCATTGACATTGACATGTTTATTGATTAACATATATATTTATTCATTTAGACTATTTATTTATTATTTGTTACCGCACATGGAAACATAAAATAATTTTGGTTACCGTCAAAGAAATACACTTACCGAAAGCATTATACTGCAACATAAACAAAATCCTAACTGTGGCACGGACAGCCTGTTAAGGGCCGTTACCTACCAGAGGCTATAGCGTGCAGATTTTGGATTTATGCATGGTTAGCGGAACAACATCCTTAGCCTTATTGCTTGGTTTTCATAATCGGACCCACTGCCTCTTTATGAATATAAAGTTGGAAATCAAGAGGATAAAGTGGGGTAGATATTCGTTTATAGATAAGGGGATTAATGATTGTAATAATTTACCAAAAAGAGATGTAATATAAATGTCCAGCTTTTTGAAACTAGGGCTACGTAAACAACTGATACAGAATCTTGATACTGATAATCCCAAACGAAGAACAGTGGTGACTGATAATATCCAACTGCTCCTCAATTGGTCTCACGATCTATAACTCAGTCTAGGATTAAAATATTTGGGAAAGCCGGGAATCGACCTCGGTGTTCCCGGGCAAGAGGCTAATCCACTGCAATATATCTTTTCTCAAAATATCCTAACACAAATACATTAAGCAATTTTATGTTGTTAGCTCTTATGAGTGGCAGTCCACGACAGGCACGAGATGAACCGTCGGAGCGTAAGGCCATGTGTGAAGGCGGATAGCATTAACGTCTTTAGCATAGGCGTTATGTCATTCACTGTGAGAATAAAATCAGTCTATGACTCTTTAATGTGATTCAGACCAGTGCGGTAAGAGTTATTTTGGACGAGTACCATCCAGTGCCCCTTTATGGACATGCTAGAAGCAGCTTGACTGTCTCGCATTTTATGACTGTAAACTAGGTTAGGGAGTGGGAAGGAATTGGTTTATCTGTCTGCGCACAAACTCACTACAGTTACACGAATTTTCCTGCACTCTACTGTAAAATACTGTACTGGTTCTTAAGCGAAACGGCGACAAACGAGTGATGTTTCGTGATTTCGCAAAATAAATCATCTTGCAAGATTCGATCAAATGCTGGCTCCTATACAATTTCACAAACATAGATCTTTGTTAAGACTATGCTGTTAAGACTTTCGTAGATATGTCTGAAAACCTCTGTGAATGAACTAATGATTTCAAAAAGCCTATACTTACAACTAGCTCTGTGGCCTCATATAGTTCCAATTTCACTGAAAATAAATGTTAACGAATTCAATTCTTCATATATTTTTTGGAACGGCACTTCAGCAATGTCGTTTCATACAGTCAGGTAAATACACTGACTGACAGAGCAAATGCAACACCAAGAAGGAGTGGTCAGAACTTTATGCCATTTGCAGGGTAGACTGACGTCACTGAGGTATGCTCATGATGTGAAATGCGCCGCTGTGCTGCGCACGTAGCGAACGATAAATGGGACACGGCGTTGGCGAATGGCCCACTTCGTACCGTGATTTCTCAGCCGACAGTCATTGTAGAACGTGTTGTCGTGTGCCACAGGACACGTGTATAGCTAAGAATGCCAGGCCGCCGTCAACGGAGGCATTTCCAGCAGACAGACGACTTTACGAGGGGTATGGTATCGGGCTGAGAAGGGCAGGTTGGTCGCTTCGTCAAATCGCAGCCGATACCCATAGGGATGTGTCCATGGTGCAGCGCCTGTAGCGAAGATGGTTGGCGCAGGGACATGTGGCACGTGCGAGGGGTCCAGCCGCAGCCCGAGTGACGTCAGCACGCGAGGATCGGCGCATCCGCCGCCAAGCGGTGGCAGCCCCGCACGCCACGTCAACCGCTATTCTTCAGCATGTGCAAGACACCCTGGCTATTCCAATATCGACCAGAACAATTTCCCGTCGATTGGTTGAAGGAGGCCTGCACTCCCGGCGTCCGCTCAGAAGACTAACATTGACTCCACAGCATAGACGTGCACGCCTGGCGTGGTGCCGGGCTAGAGCGACTTGGATGAGGGAATGGCGGGACGTCGTGTTCTCCGATGAGTCACGCTTCTGTTCTGTCAGCGATAGTCACCGCAGACGAGTGTGGCGTCGGCGTGGAGAAAGGTCAAATCCGGCAGTAACTGTGGAGCGCCCTACCGCTAGACAACGCGGCATCATGGTTTGGGGCGCTATTGCGTATGATTCCACGTCACCTCTAGTGCGTATTCAAGGCACGTTAAATGCCCCCCGCTACGTGCAGCATGTGCTGCGGCCGGTGGCACTCCCGTACCTTCAGGGGCTGCCCAATGCTCTGTTTCAGCAGGATAATGCCCGCCCACACACTGCTCGCATCTCCCAACAGGCTCTACGAGGTGTACAGATGCTTCCGTGGCCAGCGTACTCTCCGGATCTCTCACCAATCGAACACGTGTGGGATCTCATTGGACGCCGTTTGCAAACTCTGCCCCAGCCTCGTACGGACGACCAACTGTGGCAAATGGTTGACAGAGAATGGAGAACCATCCCTCAGGACACCATCCGCTCTCTTATTGACTCTGTACCTCGACGTGTTTCTGCGTGCATCGCCGCTCGCGGTGGTCCTACATCCTACTGAGTCGATGCCGTGCGCATTGTGTAACCTGCATATCGGTTTGAAATAAACATCAATTATTCGTCCGTGCCGTCTCTGTTTTTTGCCCAACTTTCATCCCTTTCGAACCACTCCTCCTTGGTGTTGCATTTGCTCTGTCAGTCAGTGTAATTAAATAACACCAACGGTCATAACTGAGCCATTCCTGTGGTGTTTGATTGAGTCTCTGCCTTTCTCACGGACGGCATGTATTTAGTTCTAGCTCCGCTAAGAATCGTATTTCTCGTCTAAGGGTTGCAACACGTCTCACTCTTCCTCGAAAGTACACTTGAGGGGCTTTCTGTTACGAGAACCAAGCAATGTGGCTGAGAATTAGTTAAACTGACCGCTTAACACTCCAATATCTGCAGATCACCTGACTGAATAGTAACAGTCTTTGCATGTCCAATGACCTTCATGGACTGACTGGGCTTATGTTTACGTTTATAACCGTCCACGCCAGATACAAGTATGAGGAGGTCTGGGAACGAATGTGGACTGGTCCGATTCCAGACTGTGAAGACCCTTGACTCATATTCGGAACATGAAACTTAGGGTTTTCTCTCATTCAGTTTAAATCCTAAAAGTAATTGTCTTTATTTCCTCATTTTTGGAAATCTACAGTCAAATAAGTACAAACACACTCATCACTATGAAAAATTAACGAGGATTCTATTAAATACAAATATCTGCATGAACTGGATTAAACTCGGTTCGACTTCGACCGGTCAACTAAAACAATGCAACTGCCGTACGGTACTCGGCGTAAAATGTCAAATCCGACCGATTTTGCCCCTGAGTATATAAACACATTCCGTAGCTAACAGATTAGACCTACAGCTTAATGCGATTCCATATTGCGTGACTAACATGGACAAATAAGTACAGAAATGATGTTTGTCTCTTAGGTATTAGCTGAGCTATTTCGTTATAAGAGACCATCTACACATCTGATCGTCCTCATAGTGGGTAAGGCAGTGTTCTTGAAATCGTTGGAAGCTCCACGCAACATTTAGTTCACATGCGAAATGTTAGCTTCTGATGAAAGATCTTGTCCACAGGAGAACGTTGGAATGGAATGTTTATTTTGGGTGGCACAAAGAACGTACACCTCTGAAACAGAAGATGGCCTGCAGAAGATGGGGGTCAGATTGTCAGAGTTCACAAAATGATCAAAGCGGACGTTTAACTTCAATAACTTTCAGCTATACTACGAGTATTTTTCACGACAATATGGTGTGCAATCATTTGCACTCTATCATCTTCAACCAGCTTTAATCACCACCCTACACATCTGATGGTCCTCAGTTATTATTTAGCACATCGAAGGAGTTCACTTTTTATTTTTAGATCGCGGAAGAAACACACGCGGGAAAGAGATAATTAAAATGGTGAATGAACATGAACTTCACACTCTTGTTAAGTTATTAAACAGAGAATGGAAAATACCAGGAAGAACAGGAAAATTACGTAAAATGATCAGTGCAATGTGGGGAAAGAAATACAAAGAAGACGAAAACAGACAAGAAGCATATAGTTAATTATAACATATGCATGATAAGGTCTGCCTGCTGTCATTTCTTGATGGATACAGTACTTTTGCATCCATCTCTTGGCACGGCCCAGAGCAAAATGTAGCTTCCACTGAAGTCCCAGTCTCATCCATGGCTGTGACAATATGGAAGCTGCTGGGGTATGGGTGGTGCTGAGTAATGACATTCAGAGCACAACCATTGTGTCTTGAGTGTCATGAAAGGTGCTGCTCATAGGGTTAGTTGTGCTACAATAGCACTGTCTGGCCCAGTGAGGAAAGCAATGGCAAACTACCTCACTCCTCATCTTGCCTAGTAAGCCTCATCTTGGTACTGCCATTGGTTTTTGTGGTTTCCCTATAACTGCATAGCCTTTGGTGATGCTATTTGAGGATCCAACCAGCCTCTGGGCTGATGACCTAATAGACAGACAGACATGATAAGGTTACCTTAGACCCCTATGACATAGTTAACGTTTAGAAAATACCTCAGAAGTCTAATTTTGTTCAATTACACGTCCAAGAAGGAAATATTTGTTGTATTGGATTTATATTTCAATAACGTTGTAATATTTTGCCACTCAGAATGTCTTTTCTACCTTGGATCATAAATGAACTAACTTCATGTATTAGTTATTCTAACACTGACTCGGTGGTAAGGTGTTTTTTTTTTACCTAAAATTGCATTTCTTACTTCCTGCCAGTACGACCCACTATTTACTGGGTCACATCACCTTGTATTTTACATGTACCGTAACCCCTAACAATCACCAACTAACTTGTTGGTACGCAGCAACTGATTCACCTGTCCTATTACCCTTCCTACATGATCGTCTTTCAATCATGCACAGCTTTTTTCATCTATAGACGAGGATCTCGTAAATAAATCCTGGGAATGAGGTAGAATATAATTTAAAAATTATGAAATAATTCTAAAGCCTACCTGTTTGTACTGCCAGATTATGGTGTTCTAACAGATCAATGTATTCTACTAGTTTATTGCATACGCATTCTTCTTACATACATACGAACGTATTTACACACATACACAGTTATTAGTACAATTACATAGCAATATTATAAAATAAGACCGTGTTTACCGAACGAATCGGCCTCACGATGTGGGCGATGTAGCAGTAAACTTGCATTCAGGACATGGTGGGTGCGAACCACACCGTCAAAAGCCCTGAAGATGATTTTCTGTGAATTCCCATTTGCGCACCAGGCGAAGGTCAGGGATGTACTTTATTTAAGACCATGGCTTCTTACCGCTCTTAGCCTTTTCCCAAGTCAACAAAATACTGCGTGTGTTAGTGCGACGTTAAACCACTGGCAAAAATAAATCGTGATACATTTCTTTAAGAATCGAGAACCGTTATATCTTCATTTCAAATATATATACACACTGATTATTTTTACAAATTAACGCAGCACCCTTATTTTGAGATCACATCTTACACATTTAGTATGTTAAATGGTTAAACTATTCAATAGGATATTTGAGGGAGGAAATTACCCTAAGGAATGGGAAACAGGAATTATATGCCCTATATACAAGGGGAAGGGTAGTAGGAACAATGTGAACAGTTATAGAGGTATATCTCTGTTGGATTCTTTGAGTAAAATATATACTGGGGTGCTAGCGAACAGAATAAGCGGGTGGGCGGAAGAAAATGAAATTTTGACAGATTACCAAGGGGGATTTAGGAAAAAGAAAAGAACAGTGGATAATATAATGATAGTAAAGACTATTTTAGAAAAGTATAAGAATATGGCTAGAAGTACGGTTTATGTAGCAGCAATAGATTTTGAGAAAGCTTTTGACAAGGTGAATAGAGAGGCCCTACTAGAGAAATTAGGCAGGTTAGGGATTTCGGATAAGATGTTGAGGGCAGTGGAAGGAATATATAGGGACGTCAGGTTTTGTGTAAAATTGGGAGAAGGGAGACTGAGTGGACCATTAGAGTCCAAGGTGGGTTTAAAACAAGGATGCAAGTTATCGCCAATTCTGTTTATTTTATTTATCAACGATATTTTAGAGGGGTGTGGGGCAGAAAATTGGGCTGTACCAGTAATTAATGGTTTGGAAGTACCAGGACTGATATTTGCGGATTATGTGTTATTGATGACGCTAACTTCAGGGGCGATGAATAGGGCCTTAGAGTCAGTGATGCTATTTGCGAGGAAATGGGGATTGAAAATTAATGGAAATAAGTCTAAAATATTGGTAGTACAGGTGGACAAAAGAAGAAAGGTAGAAGGGAATTGGGTAATTCAGGGAGAAAGATTGGAACAGGTAAGGAAGTTGGAATATCTAGGAGTTATTTTTAATGATAAAGGAACTTGGAGTGACCAGATCAAAAGAGTGAAATATAGAGGATTGGCAGCCTTAGCCTCAGTCAGAAATTTGCTACTCAAGTACCCGGGGATCAGTTATAAAACACTGAGACTCGTGTTCAGGTCGGTAATCGTTGGGAGGGTATTATACGGAGCAGAAGTTTGGGGGCTGGATGAGAAAAGAGAGGAACTAAGAAGGATTGTTAGTAGTTTTGCTAAGTTAGTAATGGGCTTACCGAGGTGTACAGCAAATGTAGGGGCGGAATTAATGTGTGGGGAGGATTTGGAATCAGAGGGTGTGAAAAGAATAGTTAGATACTGGATGAATTTAAAAAGACAGGAAGGTGGGAGAGTATTACAGGCAGCATATGTACAGCAATTTAAGAGCATGTATAAGGGTGGATGGTTAGAAAAAATAAAGGGATATTTGGAGAGGATAGGATTAGGACACCTGTGGGGGGAGGTTTGGTCAAAGACAGAAGTGAGAGGGATGAATATACTGGAAAGGAGAATTAGAGATATCCATAGGCAGAAACTATTGGGGGAAAGCAGACTAAGAAATTCGCTGACTGTTTTGACGAAAATAGAGGAGATAGCAGGGTTGAATATTAGATACGTCGATAGGTCAAAACGATATGGGATGATGTGGTGGCTTTTAGGTTTGCCAAGGAATTCAGGCTGGTTACAGGGGAGGGATAAGACAAGGTGTGTACTTTGTGGAGATGTGAATGATGAGTTTCACTTGCTAAGAGACTGTGAGGTAACGAGGGGGTTAAGACATGGATTATTGAGTGCCGAGCATCGGGAAATATTGGGGAGAGGGGATGAGAACGCAATACTGAGATGGATTATTAAACAATGGGAAAAAGGGGGTGAATTGAACAGGTATTTTTGTGCGACAAAAAAGGCCTGCGAGAGTAAAATGAAGGAGAGTGAGTTAGAGGGTGGGCAGGGGAATAGGGGGGTGGAATAGTTATCTGTATAAGGGAAGGGGATAGTATGTTAAAATTCTAATGGATTAGGGAATATAGGGACTGAGTACTTAGTTATGTGGAGTTGGGTAAGAGGACAGGATTACATGGTCTGTTTGGTTTTAAAGTTAGCTGGAATGCAAGTGATGAAATGCTGAGTGTTGTTGTTTGATTATTGAGCAGGTGTAGGTCAGTAACAAGAATGTGACGCAAGTGCAGAGCATAATAAGGACACTGGATGAACACTGAGTGAGTGACCTGCTTCAGCTAATGACTGATAATTATTCTTATTATTATTATCCTTATTATTATTATTATTATTATTATTATTATTATTACTCATTTTATTATTATTATTATTATTTATCCATTTTATCATTATTATTATTATTATTATTATTATTATTATTATTATTATTATTATTATTATTATTATTATTATTATTATTATTATTATTATTATTATTATTATTATTATTGCATGTGAACATGTATAGGGGCGAAGTCGCCTGTTATGTTCAATAAATGTATGTATGTATGTAGTATCTATATATATAAAAGCAAGTCGGGCTGGAGCGATGTATATATAAATATTTAAAAATGAAAAAAGACGTGAATTAATGAGGCACTTCCAGAAATCTTAGAAATTTAAAACTTTGTACGGAGGAAACTGATGACCCCAGGATCCCTAGAAAAATCGGAAATTCTCAAAATTCCCTGAAGGGGGCACGCTGGGGGGGCTCAAATTTTGGGCTCAGCATAAGAACACAGTCGTATAGTATATCCAAAACGATAACCTATAGGTTTCGTGGGCTTAAAAATTTTCGAGAATTTCCTCATTTTTATCCCCTATCCCCCCAAATCAAAATGGCGGCACAACCTGCCAGACGAAGTAGACAATTGAAATTTGGTGAAATTATAGCTTTTGGTCCCTAACCGACGGGAAAATTCCAAGATGTTCAAATTTTTCACTTTTTACCCCCCAAAGATATCGAAATATGGAGGCAATTTTAATGACTGTGCAGACATTCCTTTTGAGCTATTTTTTGGCTAAACGGTAAGTCGTATCACAAAACGGATGGCACAATGTCCCTTCAATTCGGAGTGATCTACAACTTTGGTCCTGTGATATTTTGTCGTATCTCTCTCTCTTATACGTTAAATTTGGCCGTATTTCTGGATTGTTCGTAAATTTGGTGATTTTTACAAGAATATTTCATTGTTTGACACACTTATAAGAATGATAGGATCATCACGTTGTGTGCGCACATTGGCACGATTAAGGGACATGTGTGTACCAAATTTCATGATTCTAGCTTATACATAAGTAGGCAAAAAGTAATGTAAAATGTTAAAAATGCACCCAAATTTCACCCTATTCAAAATTTGTTTTCAATTTACCCCCTTAATATGGGAGATACGAGGAAATGGTTTAGAAACAAATATGTAGAGCGATAAATGAGGCGTCTGATGGCGCAAACCGTTTCTGAATATCATAAACCGTTTAGGAGATATGAATCTCGAAGTGGAAGTCTGCACTTTTCAACGTGCTCATGCTTATCCGTCATCTATATATATAAAAGCAAGTCGGGCTGGAGCGATGTATATATAAATATTTAAAAATGAAAAAAGACGTGAATTAATGAGGCACTTCCAGAAATCTTAGAAATTTAAAACTTTGTACGGAGGAAACTGATGACCCCAGGATCCCTAGAAAAATCGGAAATTCTCAAAATTCCCTGAAGGGGGCACGCTGGGGGGGCTCAAATTTTGGGCTCAGCATAAGAACACAGTCGTATAGTATATCCAAAACGATAACCTATAGGTTTCGTGGGCTTAAAAATTTTCGAGAATTTCCTCATTTTTATCCCCTATCCCCCCAAATCAAAATGGCGGCACAACCTGCCAGACGAAGTAGACAATTGAAATTTGGTGAAATTATAGCTTTTGGTCCCTAACCGACGGGAAAATTCCAAGATGTTCAAATTTTTCACTTTTTACCCCCCAAAGATATCGAAATATGGAGGCAATTTTAATGACTGTGCAGACATTCCTTTTGAGCTATTTTTTGGCTAAACGGTAAGTCGTATCACAAAACGGATGGCACAATGTCCCTTCAATTCGGAGTGATCTACAACTTTGGTCCTGTGATATTTTGTCGTATCTCTCTCTCTTATACGTTAAATTTGGCCGTATTTCTGGATTGTTCGTAAATTTGGTGATTTTTACAAGAATATTTCATTGTTTGACACACTTATAAGAATGATAGGATCATCACGTTGTGTGCGCACATTGGCACGATTAAGGGACATGTGTGTACCAAATTTCATGATTCTAGCTTATACATAAGTAGGCAAAACGTAATGTAAAATGTTAAAAATGCACCCAAATTTCACCCTATTCAAAATTTGATCTCAATTTACCCCCTTAATATGGGAGATACGAGGAAATGGTTTAGAAACAAATATGTAGAGCGATAAATGAGGCGTCTGAAGGCGCAAACCGTTTCTTAATATCATAAACCGTTTAGGAGATATGAATCTCGAAGTGGAAGTCTGCACTTTTCAACGTGCTCATGCTTATCAGTCATCCATATATATAAAAGCAAGTCGGGCTGGAGCGATGTATATATAAATATTTAAAAATGAAAAAAGACGTGAATTAATGAGGCACTTCCAGAAATCTTAGAAATTTAAAACTTTGTACGGAGGAAACTGATGACCCCAGGATCCCTAGAAAAATCGGAAATTCTCAAAATTCCCTGAAGGGGGCACGCTGGGGGGGCTCAAATTTTGGGCTCAGCATAAGATCACAGTCGTATAGTATATCCAAAACGATAACCTATAGGTTTCGTGGGCTTAAAAATTTTCGAGAATTTCCTCATTTTTATCCCCTATCCCCCCAAATCAAAATGGCGGCACAACCTGCCAGACGAAGTAGACAATTGAAATTTGGTGAAATTATAGCTTTTGGTCCCTAACCGACGGGAAAATTCCAAGATGTTCAAATTTTTCACTTTTTACCCCCCAAAGATATCGAAATATGGAGGCAATTTTAATGACTGTGCAGACATTCCTTTTGAGCTATTTTTTGGCTAAACGGTAAGTCGTATCACAAAACGGATGGCACAATGTCACTTCAATTCGGAGTGATCTACAACTTTGGTCCTGTGATATTTTGTCGTATCTCTCTCTCTTATACGTTAAATTTGGCCGTATTTCTGGATTGTTCGTAAATTTGGTGATTTTTACAAGAATATTTCATTGTTTGACACACTTATAAGAATGATAGGATCATCACGTTGTGTGCGCACATTGGCACGATTAAGGGACATGTGTGTACCAAATTTCATGATTCTAGCTTATACATAAGTAGGCAAAAAGTAATGTAAAATGTTAAAAATGCACCCAAATTTCACCCTATTCAAAATTTGTTTTCAATTTACCCCCTTAATATGGGAGATACGAGGAAATGGTTTAGAAACAAATATGTAGAGCGATAAATGAGGCGTCTGATGGCGCAAACCGTTTCTGAATATCATAAACCGTTTAGGAGATATGAATCTCGAAGTGGAAGTCTGCACTTTTCAACGTGCTCATGCTTATCCGTCATCTATATATATAAAAGCAAGTCGGGCTGGAGCGATGTATATATAAATATTTAAAAATGAAAAAAGACGTGAATTAATGAGGCACTTCCAGAAATCTTAGAAATTTAAAACTTTGTACGGAGGAAACTGATGACCCCAGGATCCCTAGAAAAATCGGAAATTCTCAAAATTCCCTGAAGGGGGCACGCTGGGGGGGCTCAAATTTTGGGCTCAGCATAAGAACACAGTCGTATAGTATATCCAAAACGATAACCTATAGGTTTCGTGGGCTTAAAAATTTTCGAGAATTTCCTCATTTTTATCCCCTATCCCCCCAAATCAAAATGGCGGCACAACCTGCCAGACGAAGTAGACAATTGAAATTTGGTGAAATTATAGCTTTTGGTCCCTAACCGACGGGAAAATTCCAAGATGTTCAAATTTTTCACTTTTTACCCCCCCAAGATATCGAAATATGGAGGCAATTTTAATGACTGTGCAGACATTCCTTTTGAGCTATTTTTTGGCTAAACGGTAAGTCGTATCACAAAACGGATGGCACGATGTCGCTTCAATTTGGAGTGATCTACAACTTTGGTCCTGTGACATTTTGTCGTATCTCTCTCCCTTATACGTTAAATTTGGCCGTATTTCTGGATTGTTCGTAAATTTGGTGATTTTTACAAGTATAGTTCATTGTTTGACACACTTGTAAGAATGATAGGATCATCACGTTGTGTGCGCACGTTGGCACGATTAAGGGACATGTGTGTACCAAATTTCATGATTCTAGCTTATACATAAGTAGGCAAAACGTAATGTAAAATGTTAAAAATGCACCCAAATTTCACCCTATTCAAAATTTGATCTCAATTTACCCCCTTAATATGGGAGATACGAGGAAATGGTTTAGAAACAAATATGTAGAGCGATAAATGAGGCGTCTGATGGCGCAAACCGTTTCTTAATATCATAAACCGTTTAGGAGATATGAATCTCGAAGTGGAAGTCTGCACTTTTCAACGTGCTCATGCTTATCAGTCATCCATATATATAAAAGCAAGTCGGGCTGGAGCGATGTATATATAAATATTTAAAAATGAAAAAAGACGTGAATTAATGAGGCACTTCCAGAAATCTTAGAAATTTAAAACTTTGTACGGAGGAAACTGATGACCCCAGGATCCCTAGAAAAATCGGAAATTCTCAAAATTCCCTGAAGGGGGCACGCTGGGGGGGCTCAAATTTTGGGCTCAGCATAAGAACACAGTCGTATAGTATATCCAAAACGATAACCTATAGGTTTCGTGGGCTTAAAAATTTTCGAGAATTTCCTCATTTTTATCCCCTATCCCCCCAAATCAAAATGGCGGCACAACCTGCCAGACGAAGTAGACAATTGAAATTTGGTGAAATTATAGCTTTTGGTCCCTAACCGACGGGAAAATTCCAAGATGTTCAAATTTTTCACTTTTTACCCCCCAAAGATATCGAAATATGGAGGCAATTTTAATGACTGTGCAGACATTCCTTTTGAGCTATTTTTTGGCTAAACGGTAAGTCGTATCACAAAACGGATGGCACAATGTCCCTTCAATTCGGAGTGATCTACAACTTTGGTCCTGTGATATTTTGTCGTATCTCTCTCTCTTATACGTTAAATTTGGCCGTATTTCTGGATTGTTCGTAAATTTGGTGATTTTTACAAGAATATTTCATTGTTTGACACACTTATAAGAATGATAGGATCATCACGTTGTGTGCGCACATTGGCACGATTAAGGGACATGTGTGTACCAAATTTCATGATTCTAGCTTATACATAAGTAGGCAAAAAGTAATGTAAAATGTTAAAAATGCACCCAAATTTCACCCTATTCAAAATTTGTTTTCAATTTACCCCCTTAATATGGGAGATACGAGGAAATGGTTTAGAAACAAATATGTAGAGCGATAAATGAGGCGTCTGATGGCGCAAACCGTTTCTGAATATCATAAACCGTTTAGGAGATATGAATCTCGAAGTGGAAGTCTGCACTTTTCAACGTGCTCATGCTTATCCGTCATCTATATATATAAAAGCAAGTCGGGCTGGAGCGATGTATATATAAATATTTAAAAATGAAAAAAGACGTGAATTAATGAGGCACTTCCAGAAATCTTAGAAATTTAAAACTTTGTACGGAGGAAACTGATGACCCCAGGATCCCTAGAAAAATCGGAAATTCTCAAAATTCCCTGAAGGGGGCACGCTGGGGGGGCTCAAATTTTGGGCTCAGCATAAGAACACAGTCGTATAGTATATCCAAAACGATAACCTATAGGTTTCGTGGGCTTAAAAATTTTCGAGAATTTCCTCATTTTTATCCCCTATCCCCCCAAATCAAAATGGCGGCACAACCTGCCAGACGAAGTAGACAATTGAAATTTGGTGAAATTATAGCTTTTGGTCCCTAACCGACGGGAAAATTCCAAGATGTTCAAATTTTTCACTTTTTACCCCCCAAAGATATCGAAATATGGAGGCAATTTTAATGACTGTGCAGACATTCCTTTTGAGCTATTTTTTGGCTAAACGGTAAGTCGTATCACAAAACGGATGGCACAATGTCCCTTCAATTCGGAGTGATCTACAACTTTGGTCCTGTGATATTTTGTCGTATCTCTCTCTCTTATACGTTAAATTTGGCCGTATTTCTGGATTGTTCGTAAATTTGGTGATTTTTACAAGAATATTTCATTGTTTGACACACTTATAAGAATGATAGGATCATCACGTTGTGTGCGCACATTGGCACGATTAAGGGACATGTGTGTACCAAATTTCATGATTCTAGCTTATACATAAGTAGGCAAAACGTAATGTAAAATGTTAAAAATGCACCCAAATTTCACCCTATTCAAAATTTGATCTCAATTTACCCCCTTAATATGGGAGATACGAGGAAATGGTTTAGAAACAAATATGTAGAGCGATAAATGAGGCGTCTGAAGGCGCA
This sequence comes from Anabrus simplex, assembly GCF_040414725.1. Lineage (NCBI taxonomy): Eukaryota > Metazoa > Arthropoda > Insecta > Orthoptera > Tettigoniidae > Anabrus > Anabrus simplex. The sequence continues at coordinate 178,869,809 of NC_090267.1, forward strand.
AACCGTTTCTTAATATCATAAACCGTTTAGGAGATATGAATCTCGAAGTGGAAGTCTGCACTTTTCAACGTGCTCATGCTTATCAGTCATCCATATATATAAAAGCAAGTCGGGCTGGAGCGATGTATATATAAATATTTAAAAATGAAAAAAGACGTGAATTAATGAGGCACTTCCAGAAATCTTAGAAATTTAAAACTTTGTACGGAGGAAACTGATGACCCCAGGATCCCTAGAAAAATCGGAAATTCTCAAAATTCCCTGAAGGGGGCACGCTGGGGGGGCTCAAATTTTGGGCTCAGCATAAGATCACAGTCGTATAGTATATCCAAAACGATAACCTATAGGTTTCGTGGGCTTAAAAATTTTCGAGAATTTCCTCATTTTTATCCCCTATCCCCCCAAATCAAAATGGCGGCACAACCTGCCAGACGAAGTAGACAATTGAAATTTGGTGAAATTATAGCTTTTGGTCCCTAACCGACGGGAAAATTCCAAGATGTTCAAATTTTTCACTTTTTACCCCCCAAAGATATCGAAATATGGAGGCAATTTTAATGACTGTGCAGACATTCCTTTTGAGCTATTTTTTGGCTAAACGGTAAGTCGTATCACAAAACGGATGGCACAATGTCACTTCAATTCGGAGTGATCTACAACTTTGGTCCTGTGATATTTTGTCGTATCTCTCTCTCTTATACGTTAAATTTGGCCGTATTTCTGGATTGTTCGTAAATTTGGTGATTTTTACAAGAATATTTCATTGTTTGACACACTTATAAGAATGATAGGATCATCACGTTGTGTGCGCACATTGGCACGATTAAGGGACATGTGTGTACCAAATTTCATGATTCTAGCTTATACATAAGTAGGCAAAAAGTAATGTAAAATGTTAAAAATGCACCCAAATTTCACCCTATTCAAAATTTGTTTTCAATTTACCCCCTTAATATGGGAGATACGAGGAAATGGTTTAGAAACAAATATGTAGAGCGATAAATGAGGCGTCTGATGGCGCAAACCGTTTCTGAATATCATAAACCGTTTAGGAGATATGAATCTCGAAGTGGAAGTCTGCACTTTTCAACGTGCTCATGCTTATCCGTCATCTATATATATAAAAGCAAGTCGGGCTGGAGCGATGTATATATAAATATTTAAAAATGAAAAAAGACGTGAATTAATGAGGCACTTCCAGAAATCTTAGAAATTTAAAACTTTGTACGGAGGAAACTGATGACCCCAGGATCCCTAGAAAAATCGGAAATTCTCAAAATTCCCTGAAGGGGGCACGCTGGGGGGGCTCAAATTTTGGGCTCAGCATAAGAACACAGTCGTATAGTATATCCAAAACGATAACCTATAGGTTTCGTGGGCTTAAAAATTTTCGAGAATTTCCTCATTTTTATCCCCTATCCCCCCAAATCAAAATGGCGGCACAACCTGCCAGACGAAGTAGACAATTGAAATTTGGTGAAATTATAGCTTTTGGTCCCTAACCGACGGGAAAATTCCAAGATGTTCAAATTTTTCACTTTTTACCCCCCTAAGATATCGAAATATGGAGGCAATTTTAATGACTGTGCAGACATTCCTTTTGAGCTATTTTTTGGCTAAACGGTAAGTCGTATCACAAAACGGATGGCACGATGTCGCTTCAATTTGGAGTGATCTACAACTTTGGTCCTGTGACATTTTGTCGTATCTCTCTCCCTTATACGTTAAATTTGGCCGTATTTCTGGATTGTTCGTAAATTTGGTGATTTTTACAAGTATAGTTCATTGTTTGACACACTTGTAAGAATGATAGGATCATCACGTTGTGTGCGCACGTTGGCACGATTAAGGGACATGTGTGTACCAAATTTCATGATTCTAGCTTATACATAAGTAGGCAAAACGTAATGTAAAATGTTAAAAATGCACCCAAATTTCACCCTATTCAAAATTTGATCTCAATTTACCCCCTTAATATGGGAGATACGAGGAAATGGTTTAGAAACAAATATGTAGAGCGATAAATGAGGCGTCTGATGGCGCAAACCGTTTCTTAATATCATAAACCGTTTAGGAGATATGAATCTCGAAGTGGAAGTCTGCACTTTTCAACGTGCTCATGCTTATCAGTCATCCATATATATAAAAGCAAGTCGGGCTGGAGCGATGTATATATAAATATTTAAAAATGAAAAAAGACGTGAATTAATGAGGCACTTCCAGAAATCTTAGAAATTTAAAACTTTGTACGGAGGAAACTGATGACCCCAGGATCCCTAGAAAAATCGGAAATTCTCAAAATTCCCTGAAGGGGGCACGCTGGGGGGGCTCAAATTTTGGGCTCAGCATAAGATCACAGTCGTATAGTATATCCAAAACGATAACCTATAGGTTTCGTGGGCTTAAAAATTTTCGAGAATTTCCTCATTTTTATCCCCTATCCCCCAAATCAAAATGGCGGCACAACCTGCCAGACGAAGTAGACAATTGAAATTTGGTGAAATTATAGCTTTTGGTCCCTAACCGACGGGAAAATTCCAAGATGTTCAAATTTTTCACTTTTTACCCCCCAAAGATATCGAAATATGGAGGCAATTTTAATGACTGTGCAGACATTCCTTTTGAGCTATTTTTTGGCTAAACGGTAAGTCGTATCACAAAACGGATGGCACAATGTCCCTTCAATTCGGAGTGATCTACAACTTTGGTCCTGTGATATTTTGTCGTATCTCTCTCTCTTATACGTTAAATTTGGCCGTATTTCTGGATTGTTCGTAAATTTGGTGATTTTTACAAGAATATTTCATTGTTTGACACACTTATAAGAATGATAGGATCATCACGTTGTGTGCGCACATTGGCACGATTAAGGGACATGTGTGTACCAAATTTCATGATTCTAGCTTATACATAAGTAGGCAAAAAGTAATGTAAAATGTTAAAAATGCACCCAAATTTCACCCTATTCAAAATTTGATTTCAATTTTCCCCCTTAATATGGGAGATACGAGGAAATGGTTTAGAAACAAATATGTAGAGCGATAAATGAGGCGTCTGATGGCGCAAACCGTTTCTGAATATCATAAACCGTTTAGGAGATATGAATCTCGAAGTGGAAGTCTGCACTTTTCAACGTGCTCATGCTTATCCGTCATCTATATATATAAAAGCAAGTCGGGCTGGAGCGATGTATATATAAATATTTAAAAATGAAAAAAGTGTGAATTAATGAGGCACTTCCAGAAATCTTAGAAATTTAAAACTTTGTACGGAGGAAACTGATGACCCCAGGATCCCTAGAAAAATCGGAAATTCTCAAAATTCCCTGAAGGGGGCACGCTGGGGGGGCTCAAATTTTGGGCTCAGCATAAGAACACAGTCGTATAGTATATCCAAAACGATAACCTATAGGTTTCGTGGGCTTAAAAATTTTCGAGAATTTCCTCATTTTTATCCCCTATCCCCCCAAATCAAAATGGCGGCACAACCTGCCAGACGAAGTAGACAATTGAAATTTGGTGAAATTATAGCTTTTGGTCCCTAACCGACGGGAAAATTCCAAGATGTTCAAATTTTTCACTTTTTACCCCCCAAAGATATCGAAATATGGAGGCAATTTTAATGACTGTGCAGACATTCCTTTTGAGCTATTTTTTGGCTAAACGGTAAGTCGTATCACAAAACGGATGGCACAATGTCCCTTCAATTCGGAGTGATCTACAACTTTGGTCCTGTGATATTTTGTCGTATCTCTCTCTCTTATACGTTAAATTTGGCCGTATTTCTGGATTGTTCGTAAATTTGGTGATTTTTACAAGAATATTTCATTGTTTGACACACTTATAAGAATGATAGGATCATCACGTTGTGTGCGCACATTGGCACGATTAAGGGACATGTGTGTACCAAATTTCATGATTCTAGCTTATACATAAGTAGGCAAAAAGTAATGTAAAATGTTAAAAATGCACCCAAATTTCACCCTATTCAAAATTTGTTTTCAATTTACCCCCTTAATATGGGAGATACGAGGAAATGGCTTAGAAACAAATATGTAGAGCGATAAATGAGGCGTCTGATGGCGCAAACCGTTTCTAAATATCATAAACCGTTTAGGAGATATGAATCTCGAAGTGGAAGTCTGCACTTTTCAACGTGCTCATGCTTATCCGTCATCTATATATATAAAAGCAAGTCGGGCTGGAGCGATGTACATATAAATATTTAAAAATGAAAAAAGACGTGAATTAATGAGGCACTTCCAGAAATCTTAGAAATTTAAAACTTTGTACGGAGGAAACTGATGACCCCAGGATCCCTAGAAAAATCGGAAATTCTCAAAATTCCCTGAAGGGGGCACGCTGGGGGGGCTCAAATTTTGGGCTCAGCATAAGAACACAGTCGTATAGTATATCCAAAACGATAACCTATAGGTTTCGTGGGCTTAAAAATTTTCGAGAATTTCCTCATTTTTATCCCCTATCCCCCCAAATCAAAATGGCGGCACAACCTGCCAGACGAAGTAGACAATTGAAATTTGGTGAAATTATAGCTTTTGGTCCCTAACCGACGGGAAAATTCCAAGATGTTCAAATTTTTCACTTTTTACCCCCCTAAGATATCGAAATATGGAGGCAATTTTAATGACTGTGCAGACATTCCTTTTGAGCTATTTTTTGGCTAAACGGTAAGTCGTATCACAAAACGGATGGCACAATGTCGCTTCAATTTGGAGTGATCTACAACTTTGGTCCTGTGACATTTTGTCGTATCTCTCTCTCCCTTATACGTTAAATTTGGCCGTATTTCTGGATTGTTCGTAAATTTGGTGATTTTTACAAGTATATTTCATTGTTTGACACACTTATAAGAATGATAGGATCATCACGTTGTGTGCGCACGTTGGCACGATTAAGGGACATGTGTGTACCAAATTTCATGATTCTAGCTTATACATAAGTAGGCAAAACGTAATGTAAAATGTTAAAAATGCACCCAAATTTCACCCTATTCAAAATTTGATCTCAATTTACCCCCTTAATATGGGAGATACGAGGAAATGGTTTAGAAACAAATATGTAGAGCGATAAATGAGGCGTCTGATGGCGCAAACCGTTTCTTAATATCATAAACCGTTTAGGAGATATGAATCTCGAAGTGGAAGTCTGCACTTTTCAACGTGCTCATGCTTATCAGTCATCCATATATATAAAAGCAAGTCGGGCTGGAGCGATGTATATATAAATATTTAAAAATGAAAAAAGACGTGAATTAATGAGGCACTTCCAGAAATCTTAGAAATTTAAAACTTTGTACGGAGGAAACTGATGACCCCAGGATCCCTAGAAAAATCGGAAATTCTCAAAATTCCCTGAAGGGGGCACGCTGGGGGGGCTCAAATTTTGGGCTCAGCATAAGATCACAGTCGTATAGTATATCCAAAACGATAACCTATAGGTTTCGTGGGCTTAAAAATTTTCGAGAATTTCCTCATTTTTATCCCCTATCCCCCCAAATCAAAATGGCGGCACAACCTGCCAGACGAAGTAGACAATTGAAATTTGGTGAAATTATAGCTTTTGGTCCCTAACCGACGGGAAAATTCCAAGATGTTCAAATTTTTCACTTTTTACCCCCCAAAGATATCGAAATATGGAGGCAATTTTAATGACTGTGCATACATTCCTTTTGAGCTATTTTTTGGCTAAACGGTAAGTCGTATCACAAAACGGATGGCACAATGTCCCTTCAATTCGGAGTGATCTACAACTTTGGTCCTGTGATATTTTGTCGTATCTCTCTCTCTTATACGTTAAATTTGGCCGTATTTCTGGATTGTTCGTAAATTTGGTGATTTTTACAAGAATATTTCATTGTTTGACACACTTATAAGAATGATAGGATCATCACGTTGTGTGCGCACATTGGCACGATTAAGGGACATGTGTGTACCAAATTTCATGATTCTAGCTTATACATAAGTAGGCAAAAAGTAATGTAAAATGTTAAAAATGCACCCAAATTTCACCCTATTCAAAATGTGATTTCAATTTACCCCCTTAATATGGGAGATACGAGGAAATGGTTTAGAAACAAATATGTAGAGCGATAAATGAGGCGTCTGATGGCGCAAACCGTTTCTGAATATCATAAACCGTTTAGGAGATATGAATCTCGAAGTGGAAGTCTGCACTTTTCAACGTGCTCATGCTTATCCGTCATCTATATATATAAAAGCAAGTCGGGCTGGAGCGATGTATATATAAATATTTAAAAATGAAAAAAGACGTGAATTAATGAGGCACTTCCAGAAATCTTAGAAATTTAAAACTTTGTACGGAGGAAACTGATGACCCCAGGATCCCTAGAAAAATCGGAAATTCTCAAAATTCCCTGAAGGGGGCACGCTGGGGGGGCTCAAATTTTGGGCTCAGCATAAGAACACAGTCGTATAGTATATCCAAAACGATAACCTATAGGTTTCGTGGGCTTAAAAATTTTCGAGAATTTCCTCATTTTTATCCCCTATCCCCCCAAATCAAAATGGCGGCACAACCTGCCAGACGAAGTAGACAATTGAAATTTGGTGAAATTATAGCTTTTGGTCCCTAACCGACGGGAAAATTCCAAGATGTTCAAATTTTTCACTTTTTACCCCCCTAAGATATCGAAATATGGAGGCAATTTTAATGACTGTGCAGACATTCCTTTTGAGCTATTTTTTGGCTAAACGGTAAGTCGTATCACAAAACGGATGGCACAATGTCCCTTCAATTCGGAGTGATCTACAACTTTGGTCCTGTGACATTTTGTCGTATCTCTCTCCCTTATACGTTAAATTTGGCCGTATTTCTGGATTGTTCGTAAATTTGGTGATTTTTACAAGTATATTTCATTGTTTGACACACTTATAAGAATGATAGGATCATCACGTTGTGTGCGCACGTTGGCACGATTAAGGGACATATGTGTACGAAATTTCATGATTCTAGCTTATACATAAGTAGGCAAAAAGTAATGTAAAATGTTAAAAATGCACCCAAATTTCACCCTATTCAAAATTTGATCTCAATTTACCCCCTTAATATGGGAGATACGAGGAAATGGTTTAGATACAAACATGTAGGGCGGTAAATGAGGCGTCTGATGGCGCAAACCGTTTCTTAATATCATAAACCGTTTAGGAGATATGAATCTCGAAGTGGTAGTCTGCACTTTTCAACGTCCTCATGCTTATCCGTCATCTATATAAATTAAATCGTAACGACCGTGTGTCTGTACATTGATTATTTTCGCGAAATTTCCGTACAGTTATCCGTTTCACCTGTAATTATGACCATCTGCATCATTTTTAGCTTTGGTGTCCGTTTGTCTGTTTGCTTGTCTGTTTGTCTGTTTGTCTGTCCTTCTATAACTTGAAAACTACTGGATATGTTTCCACCAAACTTCATATTTAGAATCCACCTCTCCTTGGGTAGGTTTTAGCTCAAATATCGTTTCTAAATCCCTGAACTGAGTGGGGATTTTTACGAAACCGAAACCGTGATTTTGCACTCCCTCAAAGTATACACAACCGAACTTAATGGAAATCAACCTGCCTTAATGAAAATGAATTTCTAAACCTTTTTTTCTCATGTGCATCATTTCGATAACAGGATTTAGTAAGGGATATATCATTAACGGACACTTTTTCGGTACAAATCCCAGCGGGTGCGTGTAAAGCGTACTTCTTACAACTTGAAAACTAACAAGATATTTGAACCAAATTTTATATATAGCATCCATCTGTCCAGGGGTAGGTTTCCTTGGTGTCTGTTAGTTAGTTAGTTTGTTTGTTTGTTTCTTTGTTTGTTGGTCTGTTTGTCTTTCTCTAACTTGAAAACTACTGGATATATTTCCACCAAACTTCATATTTAGAATCCACCTGTCCTTTGGGGAGGTTTTAGGGCAAATATTGTTTCTGAATCCCTGAACTAATTGGGGGTTTATACGAAACCGAAACCGTGATTTTGCACTCCCTCTAAATACACACAACCAAACGTTATGGAAATCTACCTGCCTTAATGGAAATTAATTTCTAAACCTTTTCTTCTCATGTGCATAATTTCAATCACTTACAGGAAAGATAGTATGATCAAACTCTACACGAACATTGGCCCACCCAGTACCCATATGTGAGCCAAATGCTATGCCACATAATTATCCGAAAAGTAATGGAAATGTAAGATGTTCTTACACAAATTTCAACCTATTCAACGTTTTTGATTCAATCTGACCCATGAATAGATTAGATGCGAGAAAATATCATAGGACCAGCCATTTAGATCGCTAAATACTGCGCCTTACGGTACAATCCTTTGTCGATATGACGTACCGTTTAGCAGCAGTTAATCTGTAAATGAAGGTCTGCAATATTGTAAACATTCATATACTTTCGTATGTCCATCTGTATATATATTCATTGATGTCGATTTGTAGAGATCGAGAAAGGATGTGTCTGCTATTGTAATCAGTACTCCCTACACCGACTTTGACTGCTGGCAGTAGGAATGGGGTCCTTCTCCAACTCCTGTGTAACTGGCATTAGTAAGGAGGGCCTACCATTTTAATGAATAATTCACTTTTCGATTTGTCTTGCAGAAGGCAAGGGATCATGCAGTTTTGTTCGAAAGTCCCCTACTCTATTGTGTTTGGCTCTAGGCCAGGGTGCCCGCCATTATAAACAAATGTTCCAATCTAAAATTTGACTAGCATTAGGCATTGTGGCCTGCTATTTTCATGGAAACTCACTAATTCTGTGTGACTGGCAGTAAGCTGGCTAGCAGCAGTAAAAAGGGACTGTCATTATAATGATAACTGCACAACTCAATTTTGACTGGTGGTAGGGAAGTTGCCTGGTATTATAATAAAAACTCCTCAACTGTAACCTGTCAGAAAGTAGGAAATGGGTCTGCCATTGTAACTAAAACTCCCCAAATCGATTGTGACCGCGCAGTAGGCATTGGGGCCTGCAATTATAATGTAAACTTGCCAACTCGATTGTGAATGGCAGTAGGCAAGTGAGCCTGGCGTTATCATCACAACTCCGCAACCCTCACTTTACATTGGAAACAACGTATGTGGACCTCCCCATGCTATTTCTCGGATAAGGCTAAGAGACATGCAATTTTAAAACAATCTCATTTGCTGCACGCACAGTATTTACGTCGATATCCGTATACAATGTAGAATACCGTAGCGAAGCACGGGTACATTTGCTAGTGTTAAATATACAATATACAGGAGAGAGGTCACGTTACGAATACATATCATTTTGTTTTATACAATTTGTTTTGAGCTTCCGTGGCTCAGACGGCAGCGCGTCGGCCTCTCACCGCTGGATACCGTGGTTCAAATCCCGGTACCTCCATGTGAGATTTGTGCTGGACAAAGCGGAGGCGGGACAGGTTTCTCTCCGGGTACTCCGGTTTTCCCTGTCATCTTTCATTCCAGCAACACTCTCCATTACAATTTCGTAGCATTTATCAGTCATTAATATCACCTTGGGAGTGGCGACTCCATTGTAACAATTGCCTATATCTGGTTCATTCATTACATCCCTGACCCGGTCAATGACTGGAAAGCAGGTTGTAGGTTTTTACAATTTGTTTTACGTCGCACTGACACAGAAAGGAGTTTTGGCGACGATGGGATGGGAAAGGTCTAGGAATGGGGAGGATGCGACCGTTGTCTTAATTAAGGAACAGCCCCTGCATTCGCCAGATGTGAAAATGGGAAACCACGGAAATCACCTTGAGGGATGTCGATAGTGGGGTTCTAACCCACTATCTCCCGAATGCAAGCTGATACTATCTGCGTCTGACGAGAAGTTGAGGCAGCTTGTAGGTATGTCACGATTAAAAGATACTATATACTCTTAGCTACAAACATTAGTCGTGACATACAATGCGAGCTACTGCATATCCCTTATTAATCTGTTCATTAAGCAATACTTATTAATTATACGAGTAGTAAATGTGTAACTGAACACAACTGCATTACCAGTTTGTAACTTCACAACACTACCTAAATTCGCAAGAGTCACCGCGAACGGAACAGTTGTTTATTGTCAGGCCTTGAGACTTGAGACAGGCGCATGCGCGTCAGACATGCTTACTCCTCGCAACTCTTACCCTGCATTCACGAGATTTCTCGTCAGACGTCCATAGTAGCTGCGTGACTCTAACCGCACAGCCACTTGCACGGTGAATAGCCTACATATCAATATCGGTGGAGAACATGGTACCAATTCAGTTTGTTAAAGGTTGAATCGATTCCCACATGCATGAAATAAGACGATTTCTTGAGTAATATCCTAAGGATTTGTCTATGAGACATCACAACTGGATGGGCCCTTCTCGTTACCGACCCCAAAATATTGATTAGTATACGGTGCTTCAATGTCAGTATTGGAAATGGGCCCCAATTTTCTTCCTCCCAGAAGAAGAGTTCTTGAAAGTTACCTATAGCATATATGGCACGTTTTAGAGAACTCGAAGTGCACAGTGAGATTTCTACTGTCGTCAAACTAAAACCATCATTGATCTGTTTCTGTTCTTTCCATTGCTATATCATTAATGTACCGTTCTGGAATGTGAGAGCTCTTCGTTAGTTATTTCTTATTTCATATCATGTTCGTATAAACATGCTTTATTCCCATGAAGAAAGGCATGGTGAAAGTCGATCATGGTGTCTGGATTCTTATACCATTCAGAGATGTTAGTGAACACCATCGAATAGATTTCTCACTCTAAATCTAAAGTTAACATTATCTTATTATAGAACGATGACCTTCTTCTGTTTGTCCACGACAAGGAAGTAATGTGTGAGGTGCTGATTTTGGTCTTACAAAGTTGATTTTCTGTAAAGAAAATGTGATCATCTATTTATATGGCCACATAATTTACATAATACAGATATCTCAGGAAGACTCGCTCTAGTTAGCCGGTGTTTTAGTGCAGTATTTTTCGATTTTTAAAAGATGCAATACAATCAAACCAAACCCCATGACACTTAAAGCCCTTGAAAGGGATTAGGCCTGCTCAGCGACCGCTGCTCAGCCCGAAGGCCTGCAGATTACGAGGGGCTGTATGGTCAACACAACGTATCCCCTCGGCCGTTATTCTGGGCCTTCGAGACCGAGGCCGGCATCTCACAGTCAGATAGCTCCTCAATTCTAATTACGTAGGCTGAGTGGACCTGGAACCAGCCCTCAGGTCGAGAGAAAAATCCCTGACCTGGCCGGAAATCGAACCCGGGGCCTCCGGGAGAGAGGCAGGCACGCTATCCCTACACCACGGGCCCGGCCAAAAGATGAAATAAGGCATGTACAAAATATGTTTGCTGGTGTTACAACATTGCGTTTAAAGAGTAAGTAATGGATAATATTAGAAAATATTAGAACTTTAGCCTCCGTTGCTCAGGCGGCAGCGCGCCGGCCTCTCACCATGGTTCAAATCCCGGTCACTCCATGTGAGATTTGTGCTGGACAAAGTGGAGGCAGGACACGTTTTTCTCCGGGTACTCCGGTTTTATCTGTCATCTTTTATTCCAGCAACACTCTCCAATATCATTTCATTTCATTAATCATTGCCCCAGAGTAGTGCCACAGGCTTCGGCAACCGGCACATTTCGTATCCTCGCCGCTAGATGGGGGCTTCATTCATTCCATTCCTGAATGGTCGAATGACTGGAAACAGGCTGTGGATTGTCATTTTAATTAGAACTTTAACTCTCTGGCTCGATTTGAGTCTATGAATAAGATGCTATGAGCTCCTATGTTTGGTCTATCCTCCCGTATAGAGTACGATCGTGGACTCTCAAAACAGCTATGGACCATAAACTGGAAGCCTTTGAGTTGCGAGTATAACGACGTATGATGAAAAATCTAAAACAACATGGATGATAAATCAAGAAGTCCAACGCATAGTAGAATCAAAGATAGAGCTGTTTCACACCGCGTTAGAATACAAAACGCAGCATATCTTGGTCATGTTGTTAGACACGACAGATATGACTTGCCTCAGCTCATAAAGAAATGGAAGATCTAAGAAAGGAGTGGGAAAGACAATAGAAGGACTTCGTGACTCTCTAATATTCTACAGTGGGCAGATATGAATATATAACGAAATGCATGTGCTGTAATGATGGTCAACTTTCGTTGGAGAGATAGCACCAGAAGAAGAGGAAAAAGAAGTAGTAATAGAAGAAGAAGAAGAAGAAGAAGAAGAACGGCGTCAGTATATACAGTGAGTTGTGTGTGAAGTAAAAAAATCTCCAATTTTGAATAGAGAACTAGCTGGTTTCTTAGGTAATTTAACTAACCCAATGAGGTCTCAAATTTTCAAGTCACTTTAATATATGTAGATGCTGGGGTTGATAATCACTTTGTTCTTCGTTAAAATAATAATCACCAACACCACTATGTATGACAACAGCACCCGGTAGGCAATCGCAATTCTTAGAGCAAGTAGTTGTGAAACCCAAATACAATTGAATCAGATGTAAATATCTTCAATTCGTAAAGGAAGGTTCTAACAAATAAATTGTAATATAATATCCATTTCCATATCAAATAATGATTGTATGTATTATGCTTGTCATGTCTCTATATCCCAGTGTTCCAAGTTCTTCTTTGTTTCTCTGTATTATTTATCGTAATATATGAGGTCAGAAATATAATTTAATATTATTCTATTAAAACTGGGAATTACCTTAGTATATGTTTCTTTTACCTGGCGAGTTGGCCGTGGGGTTAGCGGCGCACAGCTGTGAGCTTGCATGCGGGAGATAGTGGGTTCGAATCCCACTGTTGGCAGCCCTGAAGTTGGTTTTCCGTGGTTTACCATTTTCACACCAGGCAAATGCTGGGACTGTACCTTAATTAAATCCACGGGCGCTTCCTTCCAACTCCTAGGCCTTTCCCATCCCATCGTTGCCATAAGACCTATCTGTGTCGGTGCGACGTAAAGCCACTAGCAAAAAAAAATGTGTATGATTTTTTAGTTCTGCCATCAAATGCACTTATTAATGTCGCTGTAGACAAATGTGTTCTCCGCGGTTAGTCATCACTATAGGCCAGGGCCTCTCAAACGCCCAAAATCTCACGCGTGCAAACTGAGGCGCAGAGGTCCTGTGCACAGTGCATCGGTCCCATTCGGCTCCGCTCGGACCAGCGCGTCGTCTCGGGGCGACTCGGCTAGGGTCGGCTCAAGTCGGTTCAGATTTGGAGCGCTATGGAGCAAGTGAGGAAGAGGGAGACAGGCGGATAGAGCGAGACAGGCCTGGGGAAAGAGAGACAGCGCTATTGCTCCAAATCGAGGATTGGGGCTCAGTACTCTGGTCAACCAAGCGAAGTCGTGTTTGCACCGTGCACCGCGCAATGCACTGTTGCATGCACCCTGAGAGGTCCAGCTATAGGCATTCACTCGCTGGCGAGTACACAACAGTTGTCTGCGAAGTGCGTCAACGTCTCGGATTACGGGTACTTAGATGTTTGAAGAGACCATTTCTAGAACTTCAAGCTCACCAAACCTGCCAAAGCTCCTTTGTGTAGTAGAAACTTGTTGTTATTTCTTCTCTGAGTTCTCGTTCATTTCTACGATCTCGTGCCGCTGTAATTGTATGAAGTATTCAAGGCTCCCGTGGAAAACACTATATTCTCCCAGTTGCCAACGTAAATTTACTACTTGATAATAGACTTTAGAACGTGCTCGTATCGTTTATTTTGTTGCTATTTGACGTCAATACGTCTTCAAATTTGCTCCTATACTGGGCCATTACTGGAAACCTGATAATATCGAAACTAGGGGTTAGAGTTTCACGTAGCAGATTAAAAACCATTGAAATTGTTATGTCATGCGGAGGATGGACTGGGGCTCGCCACCATTTTGTTATTAAGTCGTACATCTGTAAACGTCCACTCAGAAACAGTGACTCCGTGAGCTCTAAACCGACAGTTCTGATTGTAATCTATATATATATTTCATAACATATTAGTTTTGATTTGTGTTTGTGAAGTTGCATTCAACGGATTTTGAAAATAAGCCATTCTCAACAGAATGCCGGCGTATACTCGTAAAGAGCCAAGTCAAATTGCAAGAAACGTAAACGATTGGAAAGAACGTCTCGATATCAATTCACAGATGCCCGTTAAACCCTCTGCGAGAGAGCTAACGATACCGGGAAGGTCCAAGAGACTACTACCACTAAAAATTTTTCATTCCTCCCCTGATGGGGGAGGCGGGCCTCTTAGACGGTGACGCCGTCTCTCAGGCCGGGAGATTTGTTACGGTGAATGAATTGCTCGGGGAAAGTGAGGGGGATGGTGGCCGTGGCCTATACTACGAACTGTCCCGGCATTTGCCTTAGTGCAGGAGAATGGAAAAGGTCAGCCGACGTTTGGGGCCAGCCCTGTTGCCGAATGCAGAGGCGTAGAGTCACAGTAGAACCGTGGCCACCCCTCCTCTGCTCGGATGGCCGGTCAGAGTGCAGAGCTGTTGGATCAAGGACCAAGCGTGGCCACTTATGGACCGAGACCCACTCTGCAACTACCGACGTCGGGAAAGAAAGAAATCCTCCGCGGCGGCAGCCATGCGAGTTAAGCACAACTACTGCGGAGGTAGCCATGCAAGAAAAAAACCACTAACGCACACGTATTCACGTAAAAACCCGGGGCTGTGTCTTGGTACATCTGTGTGACTAATTTTGAGTTGCTTTGTAAACAAATTTAGTTCTCTGGTTTCTTGCTTGTTGTTCTCAGAAAAGTTAAATCAGCTCACCCTGCTAACTGGTATCGGGGTGTTATCAACATGTAATTCACAGCCCTTCAGACAAGGGTTTTTGGCAACAGTAATAATTTAAATACTTTCTAGTTAATAATAATAATAATAATAATAATAATAATAATAATAATAATAATAATAATAATAATAATAATATGGTTTTTACGTCACACTACTACTTTTTTGACTATTTTCGGATACGCCGAGGTGACGGAATTTTGTGACGTAGGTGTTCTTTTACGTGCCAGTATATCTACCGACACGAGGCTGACGTATGTCTGAACTGAGCTAGGATCAAACATGCCAAGTTGGGGTCAGAAGGCCAGTGCCTGAACCGTCTGAGCCACTCAGCCCCGCACTTACTAGTTAAATGGATTAGTTATTTTCTAGGTGTAGGTTATTCTGAGGATGATGCGGGAAATATCTGCCTGCTCTTACAGTTTTAAGCAAATCAAATTAAACAATAAATGTTCACTGTTGTTATTTTAAGGGGCCCTATTTTTATGCCAAACAACAAGGAAGTTCAAGAAAGTAAAGGTAACCGACAACAAACGCATTTCTTTTTACAATTTGTTTTACTTCACACCGACACACGTAGGTCTTATGGCGACGATGGGATAGGAAAGGGCTAGGAGTGGGTAGGAAGCGGCCGTGGCCTTAATTAAGGTACAGCCCCAGCATTTGCCTGGTGTGAAAATGGGAAAACACGGAAGACCATCTTGAGGGTTACCGACAGTGGGGTTCGATCCCACTATCTCCCGGATGCAAGCTCACAGCTGCGCGCCCCTAACCGCACGGCCAACTCGCCCGGTAAATGCATTTTAGATGGCGCCAAATTTTATACTGAATTTTGTCAGTGGCCTATGTATATTCGAAAATCAACGATGTTCCTAATCCCTTAATCTAAATCCTCAGTACAATACTTGTTAAAACTGGCGTGTTGTTGAAGTGGTTATCTTCTCTCAGGTATGGCCTAGGTGAGCGTTAAACTCGGTCACGCCATATTGTCATAATTTATTCGAGCACTACATTGGTAACATTATTAAATCTCTTAATGTATGCATACCTTAGAGAGATAAGCGTGTTCGTGTGTCCTTGCTACATGCAGAGCCCATCCTTGACATTTCCGGCATATTAACTAGATAAATACATTCGGCACTTCTATTTCAAACTCCACATATGAATCGATAATTGCTAAGTATGTGACTTGGCAGTTCCTTGATGATTGATCCCCATATAGAGAAAAGGAAGTATTTATTCTATTTGTACACTTGACGTACGTGTAGCCCGTAATGCTAGCCAATTAAGTCGTAAACTGCGCTGGCCAGTCATTACGATGTTGAATGGAGAAGGTCAGTGTACACACGTCTGCCGTTAATTCAACTTCCTCTCCTCCAGCAAGTCCATTTTTGGGACTGCTTCGCCTTACATCAGTGGAACTTGTCGTCTGTTATTATTGTTTCTGCAGCTATTCGTTAGCAGATTCGCTTGGACCGTCTTGATTACCTGCTGCGTATACTTACTGAGTACTTTTTTCTGCTAATGGCTTTACGTCGCACCAACACAGATAGGTCTTATGGCGACGATGGGATAGGAAAGGCCTAGGAGTTGGAAGGAAGCGGCCGTGGCCTTAATTAAGGTACAGCCCCAGCATTTGCCTGGTGTGAAAATGGGAAAACACGGAAGACCATCTTGAGGGCTACCGACAGTGGGGTTCGATCCCACTATCTCCCGGATGCAGGCTCACAGCTGCGCGCCCCTAACCGCACGGCCAGCTCGCCCGGTTTACAGAGTATCGAGGAGCTGGTTGATACGAGAGGCAGCGCACTCGGTAGTGGAGGCCAATACAGCTGAGAATATGGTCATAATGGCCACATTACACTCGAATATTTATGAAGGCAACCTGGAGGAGCAGCAGTCGTCTTGGTACTGGGCGAGTTGGCCCTGCGATTAGGACCGCGCAGCTGTGAGCTTGCATCCGGGAGATAGAGGGTTCGAACCCCACTGTCGGCAGCCCTGAAGATGGTTTTCTGTGGTTTCCCATTATCACACCAGGCAACTGCTGGGGCTGTACCCAATTGAAGGCCACGGCCGCTTCCTTCCTATTCCGAGGCCTTTCCTATTCCATCGTCGCCATAAGACCTATCTGTGTCGGTGTGACGTAAAACAAATAGCAAGAGAAAAAGTCGTCTTGGCAGGCAAAAGGCTTCAATGATTTATATACACTACTGAGTGTAATGTTTCGTCTTATATCCTGTACCAATATTATGCTATGTGGTCCTCTCTCTCTCTCTCGCTTTTCCTGTGCATATGTTTTAATGAGAGAACCCAATTAAACCCATGTCACTACAGACCTGATGAATCTTGGCGTACCAAACGACCACTGCTCACCCTGAAGACCTAGAGATTTCCTAGAGGTCACGTATTGACAGCACGACAAATCCTCTCGGCCGTTATCCTTGGCTTCCTAGACCGGGACCGCTATTCCACCGTCAGATAGCTCCTCACGTAGGCTGAGTATGCATCGAACCAGTCCTCAGATCGAGGTAAAAATCCTCGAACTGGTCAGGAATCGAGCCCGAGCCTCCGGGTAAGAGGCCGTAGCACTACGTCTAATACGGCTAATAACAGCGAAGAGGATTGCAAAAGAATCGGCCGAGGCACCATCGCAAAATTCGTCTGGGATATTAAACCACATCTCTACTCAATAATGTTATCTGAGACTAACCATTACTGTTTCCAATCTCTCAAACAAGTCGTAAGTTCATGGTAGATGCAACAATCGACCAGGATCAGCTGGACTATAAGAGGCTACGCTAACCCATTGATGACAGTGGGAGATAGTCCTGATAACCAGATTTGCTTGTACAGAATATTATGTTAATGCATTTGTGCCCAATCCTGTAGTTATTATTGAGATTAATTCCAGAGTCAGTGCAGATTTATCACTCTTCCACAGTCTGTTGTTATCCGTTTCTGAATGTAGGTCTCTTCCAATTTTCGCCATGCAGCGCGATCCGTTTCTATCTTGAACCAGATTTTCCCGTCAGTATTTCTAATGACATCAGCCCAGTGTTGCTGTGGTCTCCCAACACTTCATCCTGATGTCCTGGGTTGTCACCTCATTACATTCTTCCATCATGCCTCGCAGTTTGCTCTATCTATTTCCTCTGGAGTGTGGCAATGGTCTGGACCAAGTCGGTCACTCGAGTTCTTCTGCGGATTTGTGTGTTCGGTATTCTGTCTCGAAGTGAAATCCTCAGCATGCTCCTCTCCATAGTCAACTGGATGACTTGCAGTCTGGTGGCATTATGTTGAGTTGGTACGCTTGTTTCCAGGCTGTTCATAGTGACAGGAAGTATGCAGGCATTGAGGTACAGAGAAAAGGATTGCAAAAGAAACGGCCGTGGCCTTAATTAAGGTCCAGCCCCAGCATTTGTCTGGTGTGAAAATGGGAAACCACGGCAAAGCATATTCAGGGCTGCCAATAGTGAGGTTCGAACACACTGTATGCCGAATGCAAGCTGACAGCTGCGCGTCCCTAACCGCCCGGCCAACTCGCTCTGTCTTAGCCACTCACTCAATTACGATACACAATCTCATGAAGCTTATGAAGTATTTAATTAACCATAAACAAGAATAATATTTGCAAATATAAATATCACTGATACTGAATCACTCGTAATTTTTTTTTGCTACTTGCTTTACGTCGCACCGACACAGATAGGTCTTATGGCGAGGATGGGACAGGAAAGGCTAGAAATGGGAAGGAAGCGGCCGTGGTCTTAATTATGGTACAGCTACGGCATTTGCCTGGTGTGAAAATGGGAAACCACGGAAAACCATCTTCAGGGCTGCCGACGGTGGGGTTCGAACCCACTATCTCCCGAATACTGGATACTGGCCGCGCTTAAGCGACTGCAGCTATCCAGCTCGGTCACTGGTAAATTAAAGGACCATTCTACGGTAAGTAACGCTCAGGTGTCTTATACTAATTAGGCCTATTTTTTTACAGGGATGTACGACCAGATAAGTATCCCACTTCGGTGTCTATTCAGGCCGGCTGGGCTCAGGTTCTATCCCGGCTTAGTCCGATGTTATCTGAAGTTGCTCAAACGAGCCTTTCGTGGGGATCGAGCCAAATCGCTTGAACAATACTTGTCATAATAGGAACGCCAGATCTGTCTAGCAATCTCGGCGTCTCCGAAACCGTAAATGAGTAGTTAGCAGGACGCAAAGCCAATAACATTATTGTTATGTCTCTAGCGACGATATCAGTTCCACTAAACTGTGCTCTGACTGCTGCCCAGACAAAATAAAATAGTGCAGTAATTGGGGTTGTTCAATGAGGAGATTCAGCAACAATAAATCAGCTGCAAATTGAATTCCCAACTGTTGGTCATCCTTAACTTCCACCATTTGTACTTCGAGAGGGTTGGAAAAGAAAGATAAGGATCAGAGAGAGACAGTCATAACTCCAGACGGATGAACTGAGATCTTTAGCATTATAGTAAAGAGTTCTGAGGATTTTGTTTTTAACTGGAAGTCATTTGTATAAAATGTATTGAAGCCTACATCATACTAGCATTAGGGGTTATACTAACAAAAAATGTAAATGGAGAGGAGAAGTTAACTATACATATAATAGTGATTTAAATGTATCCTTCGGGCAACATGAATCCAGGACTATTGGTAAACACCGTTCCTGTAAAAAGGGGCAAATTGAAAATGTTGATAAACATCTGTCAAAACATTTTGGTATGGAATGGAGGTACGTTGAACATCTCACTTATTCCAGAGCTGTCATGTCCATGAAAGGCAACTCCTTGGAAGAAGGTGAAATGTCGATGAGGTAGACAATACTGTAAATTTGTTAGATGGCACTTTTGCTTACAACTCAACTTTTTTTAACATTATTATAATCAAAATAATTAATATCATTCCTAATTTTTCTTTTCCTAAAATATCCAAATCCGTCGAGTTTATTCTAAAAATGTAGCCTCTTTCTCCAGTTGGCTGAATAAATATTAAATAAAAAATATAACGTTTACAAGAATACTTATGAAAAGAAAATAATTTATTTAATTGCATTGTGCACCAGAGGAAGGTTCCTTTCATTTAACGCATTTCTTGCGTTAAAAGATTTTCATGGTGGAAAATTATCTATGATATATAAGGACAGTTTTCCGAATCCCCTGATCATATATATTTAGGGTGGTTCGATCTCCGTCAGTTCCACCATTAACACACATACAATGCCCAGAAGTCAAATGAAAAAAATAATGAGTGGGGTAGATTCTTGTTTTTTGTTTGATTTTGTTTCTTTGGTAGTGATTTAACGTCGCACTAAGATTTACGGCGACGATGTAGTAGGGAAGGGCTAGTACTGGGAAGGAAGCCACCATCGCCTTAATTAAAGTACAAACCCAGCCTTTGCTTGATGTGACAATTGGGAACCACGGAAAATCATCTTCAGGGTTGTGGATGGTGCAAGTTTACATCTACGCGGTACGTATCACGCAACCAATTCACTCAGTAGTTTCCGTTGTTTTCGTTAGTGAAGCAGGGAAGTTACATTTAAGTCTACCAAGGCCACTAAAATCCATCCATAAACTGATCTTATAAGTGACATCGTCATACTATTGTCCGGCTCCATGGCTGAAAGAATAGCGAGCTGGCAATGAAATGAAACGGCGTATGGCTTTTAGTTCCGGGATATGTCCGAGGACCTCGGCTCACCAGGTGCAGGTCTTTTGATTTGACACCCATAGGCGACCTGTGGGTCGGCATGAGGATGAAATGATGATGAAGACGACACATACACCCAGCCCCCGTGCCAAAGAAATTAACCAACGTTGGTTAAAATTCCCGACCCTGCCGGGAATCGAACCGGGGACCACTGTGACCAAAGGCCAGCACGCTAACTATTTAGCCATGGAGCCGGACAGCGAGCTGGCCTTCAGTCCATAAGTCCAGGATTTGATTTCCGGCCCGGTCGGGGATTTTAACCTTCATTGGTTCTGGGGCTAGGTGTGTGCACTGTCTTCATCATATTATAATTCACCACTGATAAGGTCCCTCCATCACACACTCGCAGGTCGTCTCTACGCGATCAACTCGAACCACCTGCACCAGCCCCGTGGTGTAAGGGTAGCATCCCTGACTCTTATCTAGGGGCGCTAAGTTCGATCCCCCGCCAAGCTAAGGATTTCTCTCCTGGACAGAGGACTGGAACGGGGTTGACTTTGCGTCATGAGGATCAACTGAGGAGGTGCGAAAGACAGGGATTCAACGACAGGTTATATGCTGATCACACGGTACACCAAAATGTGCATTATTCCCTTCATATTGTTATTATTATTATTATTATTATTATTATTATTATTATTATTATTATTATTATTCATCATCATCATCATCATCATCTGGTTACCCTCCAGGTTCGGTTTTTCCCTCGGACTTAGCGAGGGATCCCACCTCTACCGCCTCAAGGGCAGTGTCCTGGAGCTTCAGACTCTTGGTCGGGGGATACAACTGGGGAGTATGACCAGTACCTCGCCCAGGCGGCCTCACCTGCTATGCTGAACAGGGGCCTTGTGGAGGGATGGGAAGATTGGAAGGGATAGGCAAGGAAGAGGGAAGGAAGCGGCCGTGGCCTTAAGTTAGGTACCATCCCGGCATTTGCCTGGAGGAGAAGTGGGAAACCACGGAAAACCACTTCCAGGATGGCTGAGGAGGGAATCGAACCCACCTCTACTCAGTTGACCTCCCGAGGCTGAGTGGACCCCGTTCCAGCCCTCGTACCACTTTTCAAATTTCGTGGCAGAGCCGGGAATCGAACCCGGACCTCCGGGGGTGGCAGCTAATCACGCTAACCACTACACCACAGAGGCGGACATTATTATTATTATTATTATTATTATTATTATTATTATTATTATTATTATTATTATTATTATTATTATTATTCTGCTGTTGTTGCTGTTTCGTAAATACCTTTCATTCCGCCAGTCTAATATTAGCCAATGTAGATCATCAATTGAACGCATGAAAATTGACTGATAAATTAAACACTGTGTGTGTGGGGGGGAGTCAGAGCTGTGTGATATCGTCACTGCCCTCTCAAGAAGGAAACTACGGATCACCGTCAAAATATGTGAGAATTTAGATAATGCAAATTCGCTTTCAATGCAGAATGGTGGTACTGATTTGCATTATTGCCATATGAATTACCAAGTAGGCCTTTAACTACAAGCTTGCTAATGTCTGACAAGATACTTTAGATATTTTTCCTGAACGATTATAAATAAACAATTCTTGGGAAGGGTAGGGGGAATTTTTGTGTCACTGCCATCAGTTGGATGTGATATTCTCTATATACTCGATTGACACGAACCCCGTGAGACGTTGGCATTCGGAAAATATTTCACTTCGTATAAGAAACAACGTGGTAAAAAACCAATCATTCTCCGACACCTCTAAAATATTGTTTACTCTTCAAAGAGACAAAATACACGCTTAGGAATAAGAGTTTGCAATTGGAAGGGGGAAGTTGATGGTTGGTTTCTGATAGAAACCAGAGAGGGAAACATATCCAGACGAAAAGGGGAAAGAAGGAAAGAACTAAAGATGTAATCAAAGTAATGGAAAGGTACAATGAAGATAAAGATGGGGAAGAAGCGTAGCGGAACGAAACAAAACGACTGGAAATTCCATTTGGTTCCCAACACTGGGGTTGAGTGGGCGGGTCCGCCTCGCTTCATCAGGAAATAACTGCACTCAACATAGTAAGAGAGGTGTTTGTTGGGTGATGGAAATAGAATATTAACTTAAACAAATGAATGGAACATCTGCCTGCCTGTCTTTATAATAATAATAATAATAATAATAATAATAATAATAATAATAATAATAATAATAATAATAATAATAATAATAATAATAATGCAGCGGAATATCTCGCCATGAACAAAAAAGACATGATAGAGAAATTGGAGGCCAAGGAAAGAAAGATTTTGAGGAAAATCTTAGGTCCAGTCAAAGACAACGGCGAGTTTAGGAGACGGTACAACCAGGAGTTGTACTCGCATGTGGAGGAAATAACCGACGTGATGCGGAAAAGGTGGATTACTTTTTATGGACACATGGCCCGAATGAAGTCGACACGGTTAACCAACCGCATTTTCACTTTCCTCCAAGAGAAAAAGGCAAAAGGGGCATGGGTCAGTGAGGTACAGAAAGATCTGCAGGAGATTGGGATCTCATTTGAAGATATCCAGGAGCGTGACACACTTAAGAAAAAACTCCAAGAACATCAGAGTTTCCAACCAAAGCCGAAGATGAAAATTAGAAAGGCTAGGACGGAAGAGCGAAAGGAGCAACTCCGTATACGAATGAAGGAATACTTGACCAACATTAAAGCTCAAGGGAAACAGTTGAAATGACGTTGTCCTTAGTTGGCCGAAACGAAACAAGACAATAATAATAATAATAATAATAATAATAATAATAATAATAATAATAATAATAATAATAATAATAACAGATTGCTGGTACAAACAGGTGGGAACACTGGCAGGAGGGTACTCTGAATGAGGAAATAAAGACTAGGTTTGAAATGAAGTCGACGGATGAAGCTGTACGCATAAACCGGCTTCGGTGGTAGGGTCATGTGAGGCGAATAGAGGAGGATAGGTTACCAAGGAGAATAGTGGATTCTGTTATGGACGGTAAGGAAAGTAGGGGAAGACCAAGACGACGATTGTTCGACTCAGTTTCTAAACATATATAAAGATAAGACGTAAGCGTTCAGTCTGCAAGCCTCTGTGAACTTACTAATCGCCGCGACAATCCTCTATTTGTGACTATACTAGACTTAACTAAAGTTGGCGTCTGACAGGTAAGGTTGGAGGGAGGAGCACTGCACGTGCCATTTCACGATGTTGCCACATTCCAGCATTCCTTTCTACATACTCTTACCCCTCGCTTCCGGCTCACTTGTTCCCTCCTTCATTCTGACCGCTGTGATCTGTTGTAGACTACCTGGCCAGGCGGTGTCGTCCCATTTGCGATCACTCTTATACAATCAGGTTCTTATCAGTGACAGTGACAGGTTTGGCAACTCCCAGCAAGATGAGCTTCCCTGAAGTCTTATCTCCATGGCAACCGCAGTCGCCCCACCCTCGTTTCCATGGCAACCACACAGCCACTCCTTTATCCCGCCTCGGCAGGCAGTAAACGGACCTCCCTCTAAGAAATGTCAGACACCAACTCTTATTATTAGCAGTATAGTTCTGTGGCCTCGTTTAGTCCATAGAGTTAGTAAATAATACACTCGAGATAGCACTGGCGCTGCAGTCGAGTGCGAAGTTGAGCGAGCGCGCTGTTTGGCAAAAGTTGGATTGTTTGG
Source organism: Anabrus simplex (assembly GCF_040414725.1). Lineage (NCBI taxonomy): Eukaryota > Metazoa > Arthropoda > Insecta > Orthoptera > Tettigoniidae > Anabrus > Anabrus simplex. Next base: position 178,894,040 of record NC_090267.1, read on the forward strand.
CACTGTCACTACTGGAGCTTCCCGATAAATTGAAGTATATACTTCTCTGGAGGAAAATGCCAGTCTGCTGTGCAGCTTATGGCTGCATAGTCATCATCATCCAGGTATTCTACCTTATGGCAGGTCTTGTCATGGGATGAACCTCTTCACTTTTGCCTGTCCTGCGCCTAGTTTTTCATGTCCGAATATTTCTTTCCTTTGATTTTGTCCAACATTTGATATCTTTCCCTTCCTCTTCCTCGTTTGTCTTTCAGCATTCCTTCTATTCCTTCTTTCAGCAAACAGTCCCTCCTCAAACAATGTCCGATCCAGTTCATTTTTCTCCTTCTAATTATTTGCAACATACTTCGTTCTTCTCCAACTCTTCGTAATACCTTTTCATTCCTTACACGGTCTTCCTATTTCACTTGTTCTATTCTCCTCCATGCCCACAGCTCTAGTGACTCCGATTTTCTTTCGTCTTCTTTTCGCAATGTCCAATTAACTGCGCCATACTGAACCCATGACCTTTGAGTCATAAGGAACCAGAGTCCTAAAGTCATTACAAGAGGTCCCATACAAATTACAAGTCATGAGCTCTAACTACATTTTTTATCTCTGACCAGAGACGGCACGTGAAGGAACAGGTGGTGATTTTCATTATCACGCTAGAGGAATTACGTAACCCGCACGTGTAGAATGTGTAGGGATATGTCGGGACTACTTTTTCTAATAAAAAGTACATTTTAAGATGAGTTGGCGACGAAACTGCCGTAGTAAAAGTCAAGAAATTGTATGTGAAAAAATTTGGTCATTAAGTATCTAGGTGTTAATATAAATGAAGATCTTCATTGGGGTAAGCACGCTAACGAGGTTGTGAGTAAAGGTTACCAATATCTTCAAATAGTTATGAGGGTATTTAGGGATTGTAGTAAGAATGTAAAAGGGAGGTCACATAAGTCACTGGTAAAATCTCAATTAGAGTATTCTTCCAGCATATGGAACCCTCACCAGGATTACTTGATTCTCGAACTGGAAGGGACCCAAAGAAAGTAGCAAGATTTGGTCTTGGTGATTTCGACAAAGGAAGTGCGATGAAAATGTTTGAACGTTTGGGCTCGGAAGCCTTGGGAGTATATAGAAACGAGCTGTTCGACTAAGCAGTATATTCCGAGCAATCAGTAGAGAGACGATATGGAATGACATTAGTACACGAATAAGTTTGAATCGAAATTTTAAAAGTAGGAAATGTACGAATCTATAGTTGGAATTCAAGAGAAAAAACTGGATTAAATATTCGTTTGTTGGAAAAGGAATTAGATAATAGTAAGAAGGCACAGGTAGCTCTCCTCAACTGGGATAAATTTTCTATAAATTTCCAACTCGTTTGACATAATAATTATTATAAGAAAATTGATGGGAATCCGTCAACTTGATGTACCGTATCACTATATTACAGTCCAAATTTTATCAATTTACGTTAATTGGATAGTCGAATATAGCACCGTGTAGAGCCCAAACTCCGTGCTTTAGGGCAGGGCCCCTCAGGGTGCATGCGCCTGGTGCATGCACTGTGCACGGTGCAAAAGACGACTTGGCTTGGTTGACCAGAGTGCAGACGCCCCACTCCTCGAGTTGGAGCAATAGCGCTTACTCTCTCTTTCCTCACGCCTGTCTCGCTCGCTCCGCCTGTCTCCCTTTGCCCCACTTGCGCCGTAGCGCTCCAAATCCGGGCTGACTTGAGCCGAGTATAGGCGAGTTGAGACGAGCTTAGCCGAGTAGCCCAGAGACGAAGCGTTGATCCGAGCCATGCCGAGCGGCAGCGATGCACAGTGCACGGAGCTCTTGCGCCTCTATCTGCACGCTTGAGATTTTGGGCGTTTGAGACGCCCTGCTTTAGGGGGAGACGAATTCCGCAGCGCAAGCTGCAGTTCTTGTGGTTACGTATGGAAACCCCAACGGGAAACAAGTTTTATTTTGAACTTACTCCTGAAGACCCCGTAGATAGTGTTCCCAAGCGAGTCAGAGTTAAGAGAAAGGAGATCGCGAGACAGAGACAGGTATGTTTGAATTTGTCACGTGAAACCAATATTGACCACATCACGTAGCAAAATCTGAGCACTCCAGGCCTGCTTGCAAGCTAATTCGATATGGTATTTCCTCACGAGTGCAAGTTTCAGCGGATGTATAACACTGTAAAATATTCATTGGAATTATGGAGCACTATTTACACCATAGCCGTGACAAGTAGTCATGCTAGAGGTTTCCTTACTTAAATTCAAACAGCCGTTGGAGGGGCACGGCCGGAAAACAAAGACCATCTATTGTAAACGCTGGGATGTAACCAACCCAACGGAAACTGACGGTACTATATAGTGTAGACAGCCGTGTGAGCGGGAGGCTAGTTGCTGAAAGAGGTGTATAGTGCGGGTCGCTCGTATCAAACCTCGAGACAAGGTGCCTTTAACAATGTGAGTAGAAAGTTATAGCTAGGGAGTAGACTACTTCACCGGAGCATTTCCTGTCAGTAAATAAATACGGTGACTAGAATGAAGTTCTTCAATTTTGTGCGGTTCGCGAAAGCTAACTGCCGTAAAGACCTGTTGTGATCGGGTATCATACCCATAATAGGCTCTACTCATGGTCGGACTACTATAGTAAGTACATACAAGGCAGTGAAGAGGAATGTCATACATATTTCATCATTCAGTTTTCAGGGCTTGCCGAGGATCGACGAAGAAGAAGAAGACGGCATATGTAATGGCGTTCCCAGGAGTCGAATGCCAGGCTTCAGGATCCAGTGTATGCAGCGCTGAAATGTGCTAACTCCACAACGCAGCCTCAGACGGCGCGCTGAGGCAATGACGAAGGATTTTAGATGAGTTGAACTGCATTTAAGGATGACTAGTAGCTATAGATTCGACTCATGCATGGCCTCTTCAGTAATATCAATATTAAATAAATGTTACTTGCAATGCCATAGGCATGTTTATTTCAAGTGTAGGCTAAGTAACAGCTTGGGGCTGACGGCACGCGCCAGCCGTTTTATTAGCTTTCCTTCAGGGGGTAGGAGGGTAATGATATTTTTTGTGGTTATTACGTAATTTGTGTGTAGATTTCGTATGCACCATGTGTGGACGCGAGGGTTATACGGATGTCAAAATCTTCAAAATGAGTTGAAGTAAACTAACCTCTAGAGATTCAAACGGGTAACCCGGTATCGGAGACGACGCAGTTAACAGAATTAGGATGTGTACGATTGCGCACGGGGCATATTTTTCAGCTTGCAGCGAAACCAGGGAGATATTTACACCGTTGTGACTCAGAGAGGGTATTTTATATGATACCGCAACAGACTAATCCATAGCCGTGTGTCGGATGAGAACCTAGAGAGGGTAGATACATGGCCGAAAGGAGGCGAAATGTGTGTGTGTGTGTGTGTGTGTGTGTGTAATACCGCAGTGAGACATGTGTAAAAGTAGCCCGAGGATGATTAGATGCGAGAATAGTTCAAGAGAGAGCTTAGATTTGAACCTGTGTATGCTAGATGCGAAGCGTGAGAAGCCATAATGAGAACAGACTATCCTGATGAGAGAATTGAAATATGTATTTGAATGCAGACTGATGTAAGGCCTGATTGTGGCATAATATTGGGACCTTTTGATGTGTCATAATGAGACGCAAGTTTAGCTCAATGAGCCGTCTCTCTGACAATGTGTTGACAGACGAGAATGGTTTTGAAAGCCGAGAAGAGAAAGATCTGTTGATCCAACGCTGGTAAAGACTCTCGATGGTGACTGAGCCACAATGAATGAATTGGGTGTACACAAAAACTCTTTATCCAGACCAAGGCAGGTTAGTTCTGTTCGCGTGTAAAAATATTTCGCTATACACTTTATCTCCACAGATAACCAGAGGGTGCTAGTTTAGCCGGTAACTACCCGCCGTGCGTAATACATGGCAGTTGACATCCAGAGCCGTAGAGGTATTGCATTCGAGACCAAGACTCCCAGACGATGACATCGAATATATGTATCTGTACTTTTTCAGGATGTGTTTATTATTGTGTGCAACGTTGATTAAGGGAATTACAACACGAGCTGATTTTTTTTCGTGAGGTTCTATTCCTATCCATTTTATCTGGGGCGGAGCCTGTGATTGTAAATTCAGCAAGTGTTTATTATATTTGTTTACCGACCAGTTCGGTTTTTTTATTCAGGCCGAGAAATGTGAATCTATAATTACATTTCATTTAAAAAGAAGATTTATATCGAGGCTACGTACCATGCGCAGTTTAATTTATTTGAATCCTACGTCAGAAATACAATAATACCATCGTATTCCACAAAATATTTGTAATTTTTGTTCGAGACCCGTGTTTCTATTTAAAATTGCGAAGGCGAATTTGATTAAAATACTTTTGTAAATTAATTTTATTTCGTTTGGGAAGAACATCATTCTTTTCTCATGCTTATTGCTAATAAACCTTTCCACTCATTTATTTCTTCGAGTTCTCATTTATTCTCATTTATTCTCATTTATTCTATAAGCTGTTATATTTTAAGTTCATTTTTAGATAGACCTTTCGACCCATATTTTCATGTCCGAACGTACCATGCAGCGTCTCCGCTGAGCTAGGCAAATTGAGGACAGGGGAAGAAGGTACATTGGCGGCAGTCCTAACTGCAGATCAGTGGTGATTGATTAATTGATTGATTGATTGATTGATTGATTGATTGATTGATTGATTGATTGATTGATTGATTGATTGATTCCAACTTCATCTTCATATCCTGATCTGCCCTACACCACTCAAACTTATTCGTCTATTAAGGTCACTTCACGCCATCTCTCCACTAACAGCACTTAGCCGAGCAGCTCGTCTCCTTACTCCCAAGTCTTCGCAGCCCAAAATTTTTAATATTCGTAACCTTACTCTTTTGTCGGAAATCACCCAGAACAACTCGTGCTGCTTTCCCTTGGATCTTTTTCAATTCTCGTATGAAGTAATCCTGGAGTGGCTTCCATACACTGGAACCATACTCTAATTGAGGTCTTACTAGAAACTTACACGCCCTCTCCTGTACACGTTTACTACAACCCCCGAATACTGTCATAATCTTTATTTACAACCTCGTTTGCGCGATTTTCCCAATGAAGGTCTTTCCTCATATTAACCCCTAAGTATTTAGAGTGATCCCTTTGAGATACATTCACCCCATCAATACAGTAGTCTAATTGAAACTGAGAGGAATGTTCATCCAACTTACTCTCACACCATTGTCTGCTATCCATCTCACAGCATTGTCGAGGTGTTTTTGCAGTCACTCATAACCCTGTACAGTATAACGTGATCTTCAATAAGCCTTGTTTGTTATTCCAGTTCTTAACTGATCTCGTAATCTATTTACTTAAGAAAATATACAGGTCCAATAATACTGCCTTGTAGGACCCGCTGTTAATTGTTACAGGATCAGATAGTGCTTTACCTACTCTCTCTGAGTTCTACTTTCTAGAAATTTAGCTACCCATTCAAGCACTCTTTTGTCTAGTCCAGTAGCCCTCACTTTGGTCAGCTGTCTCCCATGATTTACCGTATCAAAAGCCTTTTATAGGTCAGTAGCGATACAAACTACTTGACCTGAATCTAAATTATTTGCTATATGTTGCTGGAATCCCTCAACTTGAGCCTCACTGGAAAAACGTTTCTGAAACCCGAACTGTCTTCCGTCAAACCAGTTAGTAATTTCGCAAACGTGTCTAATATAGTCAGAAAGAAAACTTTCCCAGGGCTTACATGCAACACATATCAAGCTGAATGGCCCTAATTATTCGCTTTATTGTTAACGCTCTTCCCCTTGTACACTGGGGCTACTATAGCAACTCTCCATTCATTTGGTATAGCTTCTTATAGCAAACAGCAATTACATAATTATTTCAGATATGGCACTATATCCCAACCCATTACCTTTAGATAGATAGATAGATAGACATGATTTATTTTAACTGGCAAAGTTAGGGACACGTGTCCCTGTCTTACACTTAACCAGTGAAATACATAATTAACATAAAAATATATAACATACTGAATAAATGAAAAAAGAGAATGAAACAAATTACTACGGTACTATGCTATCCTGCTGTACATAAAAATAACTATTATAATACACAGTATAAATTAACATTTTGCTTCCTGCGAAGAAATTAACATACAACAAAGAACGAATTACAATTTCAATAATAATAATAAATAATAATAATAATAATAATAATAATAATAATAATAATAATAATAATATAGATAAACCTACTAATATTTAAAATTAATTTGTCCAATTCCAGAAGTATATCACATTGACGAAATGTTCAGTTTTCATGAGTTTACTGTGGGTGAAAAACATTGCAAAATGGGGATAGGGATAAGGATAACTATGCAGGAAAACCACAGCTGAGTCTTTCTAACACTACTGATGAATAATAATAATAATAATAATAATAACAATAATAATAATAATAAGAAGAAGAAGAAGAAGAAGAAGAGGAGGAAGAAGAAGAAGAAGGACCATGGGGAGATGAAGAAGAAGAATGACCATTAGCAGAAGAAGAATAAGACTGTCGCACTACGAGCTCGTTTCATAGAGATATTTTGAACACATACTTTTAAATCTTCCGTGGTTTGATATCCCTCTGACCTCCTGCGGAAGGAAGTTCCATTCACGGCTGGCCACAACAGTGAAGGAATTGTTGTAGGTTGAGGATTTATCCTCAGAAATTTTATCAATCCCAGCTACTTTTATAGCTTTCAAATTTAGCATCATTTTGTGAATATATCAAACGTAAACTTCAGTACCTCGTCAGTATTAGGAATTCCTCGTCCTGGACATTGTAATTATATCCAACTATCTTTGCATACTGCTGATTGAATACTTCTGCCTTCTGTAAGTCCTCGCATATACACTCTCCGTGTTCATTTATGATCAGTAGAGTGTCTTGACAGGAACCAGTTTTTGCCTTAAAGTGCCTATACGTAACCCTTCCACCCCACCATCCTCTTATTACATTCCGAGATAACTAGTCTCCCCAGACACCTACATTGACTGCGGAGTCGTGTAGGGCAGGAGTCATCAACAGAGTGCACTATCGTCCACCTCCATAGTGTCACGTTTAGCGCTATTAGCTGCCATCCTCGGGGCGCGTGTTCGATTTCTGGTACTGCCTGCAATGTAGGTTTTGTAAGAGTGCTGATATGTGGTTAAATAGGGACATGCAGCTCACCTCAACTGGGATGTGCCTAAAAAGAGCTGCATGACCTCCGGAAGAAGACACGAATTTACATTTACTTAGTGCAATATCGTGTACTGCGGTTACTCGCCTGCACGAGCATGTCCTTGGAGCAGCGAATTTGTAGCAGAGGAAGGAGAGAATGCGTCCGGTGATAACAGTGGCGTTCGTAAAACTGGGGCAAGTCCATATGAAGTGTCGACTCCAATACATTGGGAAAAAGTAAGAAGGAGAAGAAGAAGAATTCATTTAAAGTAAATATATTATAATTTAAAGGAAATAATAATAATAAAGTAATAATAATAGTTGTAATAATAATATTAATAATGTTATTTGTTTTAATGTCCCACTAACTACTTATACGGTTTTCGGAGATGCCGAGGTGCCGGAATTTTATCCCGCAGGAGCTGTTTCGTGTGCCAGTAAATCTACTGACACGAGGCTGAGACATATTGGATCACCTTCAAATACCACCGGACTGAGTCAGGATCGAACCTGCCAAGCACAGACGGCCAGCGCTTCAACCGTCTGAACCACTCAGCCCAACCTTTGAAGGGAAGAATTATACAAAACTTTCTTCAGCTTGTCGCAGCTATTTCTGGAGTGGCTGGAATCACTTTGGCTCTTTTCTTTGGCTGGATACACTTCCTGACGCCACGAATTTCTTGAGAGGAAAATCTTAACCCAGGATCGATCAGAATTCGAACCTTAGCCTTTCGGGTGGAAAGGCAGCAACCTAGCCTCTGAGCTAATTACGCTTAAGTAAGGGAAGAAGGAGAAATCATTTTTCATTTTTGTACTTTATTCTTGTTAAAATAGTTTAGAACGTATTAGCTGTCTTCGTTTTAAAGTAATTATTTTCATACTGCTTTTTCTGTGGCATGTACAGTCCTTTTTGGGCCATATTAACCTTGAGATGAACACATAAATCTTGTGTTGAGTACAAATAATAAATGGAGTTATAAATGATACATTTTGTACCAGAAACTATACAGAGCAAAATTCATACTTCACTTTCATATCTATATAATGTATAGAACAACTGCAAACTAAATAGATGTATTACAACACAGACAACTGTTGTTACGGTAACACTTAGCACACTTTGACTCACATTCATTTAAACTACTATACGGTTGGTTCACCTCACCAAAGGCATGATGGAAGAGGAATGGTACGAGGACATATTGAACGGGAGGACATTAGGAGACCAACCCAGCCAGGGGGAATATTTCCAATTTATTGTACATCGCACCAACACAGATAAATCTTATGACGATAATGGGAGAGGAAAGGACTAGGAGTGGGAAGGAAGTGACCATGGTCTTAATTAAGGTACAGCCCCAGTATTTTCCTGGTGTGAAAATGGGGATGTACGGAAAAGCATCCTTGTAGGACTGCCGACAGTAGGGGTTGTACCGACTGTGTCCCGAATGCAAGTTGACAGCTACGTGACTGTACCGACTGCAGATCCCTAACATGGGTAACTGCGTGTGATGGAAATTTCTCTGTAGTCTATCCTAGAGCTAGAAGCTTGAGATGTTAGAGTCAGTCTACTGTAATACAAGGTGTGAATTACATCTTAAGTGATGTTCACGTTCTTACTTGGCACATCTAGGATCACACATTCATTTGTCTCTGCATAAGCGCTCGCTCCCACGTTGATGTAAGAATATTCCCTTAAAATTAGTTCTGGGAAGCGGATGAGTATTCGCTCTGGATGTCACCATTTAGTCAGCCAAACGCGAAGCACACACTCAGTTTAGTTCGTGGATGTGTGTATAAGCAGCTTCTCACGCTTTCAATGGAGCAGTCTTCTGGTCAAAGTGATGTCATGTTTGTTGCGGACGCAATGAGTTATAAATAGCTACATTTTGTGAGACATTTTGGGTTCCTGGGACTCCCTGGAATCATCGTGTATAACATCTTCATGCTCACGTTGTACAGAAGCTAAAAAAAAAAAAAAAAAAGATTGGAGGCATAATTTTCTATAAGTTTATCGCAAGTATATTTTTCGCAGGAAATTAATCCTATAGATATGATGTTTGTTTTGGGTACCCACAGGGTTTGTATCTACTTGAGAGGTGAATTTATTAATTCTGATGAAATATTACATTACAGGAACATACAATGCCATGCGTACATTCTATTTTATTTGAACAACTGTACATCTGGAAACACAGAGCGAGTTGGAGACCACCGCCGGCAGCCCTCAAGATAGTTTTCCGCGGTTTCCCATTTACGCAAACGGTGGCGCTGTACCTTAAATAAGGGGAAGGCTACTACCTTCCAAATCCTAGCCCTTTCTAATTCTTGTGTCACCAAAACCATTCGATGTGTTAGTGCGACGTTATAATATAGTCAATCAATCAATCAATCAATCAATCAATCAATCAATCAATCAATCAATCAATCAATCAATCAATCAATCAATCAATCAATCAATCAATCAATCAATCAATCAATCAATCAATCAATCAATCGAGTCTTCTCCCAAATTTAAAGATAACATTGTGCATAAAAGGCCTGCTGAATAGCTATCCATGTTCAAGGTAGTGAGCTCGATTACCGGCACAGCAGGTGAACTGGCACTTTAAAGAATCCTGTTAAAGATAGCCTGCAGTAGTTTTTTGTACTCTTGAGTACCCAGGTACATCAATAGACTATTGCTAATGCAAAAACGCTAGACGTTGAAGATGAGTTCAAATGTCTTCAAAACAGTTCAAAGTTCCCCCTGGACCGTGAGTATGCCTACGTGGTTTTGGTTACGTAGCTGTCAGCTTGCATTCGGGACACAGTGGGTTCGAACCCCACTGTTCGCAGCCCATAGGATGGTTTTCTGTATTTACCCATTTTCACAGCAGGAAAATGTTGGGGCTGTATCTTAATTAAGGCCACGGTCATATTGTGTGATCATAGCCGAGAGAATGAATTATTGTTTCTCAGAAAAAGAAAAATTACACAACTCATACAGTACAAGGTGTCCGCCTCTGTGGTGTAGTGGTTAGTGTGATTAACTGCCACCCCTGCAGGCCCGGGTTCAATTCTTTGCTCCGCCACGAAATTTGAAAAGTGGTGCTAGGGCTGGAACGGCGTCCACTCAGCCTCGTGAGGGCAACTGAGTAGAGAGAGGTTCGATTCCCATCTCAGCCATCCTCGAAATGGTTTTCCGTGGTTTCTCACTTCTGTTCCAAGCAAATGCCGGGATGGTACCTAACTTAAGGCTACCGCAAGTTCCTTCCCTCTTCCTGTTCTATCCCATTCGATCTTCCCATCTCCCCGCAAAGGCCCTGCTCACCGTAGCAGGTGAGGCCGCGTGGGCGAAGTACTGCTATATCCCCCGACCCAAAGTCTCACCCACCCACCAGAACACTGCCCTTGAGGCGGTGGAGGTGGGATCCCTCGCTGAGTCCGAGGAACTACGAACCCTGCAGGGTAAAGAAATTGCCATCATAGACTTAAGGGGCTCACTGATAATTCTAAGAAATCACTGTTACAATTAGGTTACCTTCAACATTTATCAAGTACAGTATACTGTATCTATTTATCTTCTAAAAATAAATGTAAAAGTATACTTTGTCGCAAGGCAGCGTCTGCATGAGAGGAAGTATTTCATAAAATAAAAACACAAGGCATGCATTTTAGAAAAATGTTTCTGGAGATTCTCTGTGCGGAAGTGGAACACGGACAACATCCTGTAAAGGCAAATTAACTCTTTGAAATGTTGTACTACAGAAGAATGTTTAGGATGACATAGGTCGATTGGATCGGATAATACGAAGTTATGAATGCTAAAGGTGATAAGAGAATGATTGAGCGGAAGTAAACTAGGAATAAATTGATAGGACATTTCTTAAATCAACTAGAAACAATAAGATCAGTTGGTTTTTGTGGGAAGTCATCATCATCATCATCTGTTTACCCTCCAGGGTCGGCTTTTCCATCGGACACAGCGAGGGATCCCACCTCTACCGCCTCAAGGGCAGTGTCCTGGAGCTTCAGACTCTTGGTCGGGGATACAACAGGGGAGAATGACCAGTAACTCGCCCAGGCGGCCTCACCTGCTATGCTGAACAGGGGCCTTGTGGAGGGATGGGAAGATTGGAAGGGATAGGCAAGGAAGAGGGAAGGAAGCGGCCGTGGCCTTATGTTAGGTACCATCCCGGCATTCGCCTGGAGGAGAAGTGGGAAACCACAGAAAACCACTTCCAGGATGGCTGAGGTGGGAATCGAACCCACCGCTACTCAGTTGACCTCCCGAGGCTGAGTGGACCCCGTTCCAGCCCTTATACCACTTTTCAAATTTCGTGGCAGAGCCGGGAATCGAACCCGGGCCTCCGGGGGTGGCAGCTAATCACGATAACCACCACACTACAGAGGCGGATTTTGTGGGAAGTGCAGGGTGTAAGAATGGAGGAGAGAAGACACAGCGTACACTATACCGTATATAAGACGTACAGGTGAAGAGTTTAGCATTTGACTGTCCAGCCCATCCAGCTTCCTAGCGAAGAGTAAAATTCTCACAATGCATATATGGGGCATGCAGTGGCGCTAGGAAGCGTCTGTAGTACGTAACGATCACATCCACCGGCCAACGATGACGTTTAACTGTATCGAGAAGTTAGCTGACTCAGACAGAAATTCGCATCAATACCCGAGTTCAATTAATTATTGTCACCAGCTTTATTTTAGTAGATACGTATTATGGCTGGGAAAGAATAGAGTAGCTAAAACGTAAAACGAGATTAGATAATAGAGCTGAATGTGTCACTCTTTCTGTATATACTTCAGTCTGAACTGCTACCGTCAGAAGGGGGCGTAGCTCAGATGGTAGAGCGCTCGCTTAGCATGCGAGAGGTACCGGGATCGATACCCGGCGCCTCCAAGAATTTTTGCATTCCTGAAGTGTATGAATTTCATCTCCTCCTCCTCCATCTTGCTACCGCAGCTTTAAAGCACCTTATCCTATTCAGATGTACGACTGGTTGGCTGAACGGTCAGCGTACTAGCCTTCGGATCAGAGGGACCCGGGTGGTTCGATTCCGGCCGGGTCGGGGATTTTAACTTAATTGGTTAATTCCAATGGCACGGGTGCTGGGTGTATGTGTTGTCATCATCATCATTTCATCCTCGTCACGACGCGCAGGTCGCCTACGGGAGTCAGATAGAAAGACCTGCACTTGGCGAGCCGAACCCGTCCTGCGATATCCCGGCACTAAAAGCCATACGACATTTCATCCTATTCAGATTACTGCGCTGGTTTCAACGTTAAGTCAATGCCATCTTTAGCGGAAATTCTTCTTTAAACTTAACCAACTTAGTGCCTAAGTTAATGCACCACAGTTATTGTCAAAGTAGATAATGAAAACATGAGTATGAATGCTAAATAACACCACCAAACCGGCCACGGTTCGAAATTCGGTGAATAAGCGAACTTATAGCCAGAATTTTATTCCGCAGGTATTCTTTTACGTGCTGGTGAATCTATCGACACGAGGTTGGCATGTTTGAGCACCTTCAAATACCACGAACTTGATTCAGGATAGAACCCGCCAAGTTGGGCTCCGTTAACGTGATTGTTCACATCGAAAACTTAAGCGACAGTTCAAAAATCACACATGCAATGGGCGCAATTCAAACCACAGCCGCCGTGGTGAGTAGTCAGGGACGACGTCACCTGACTACGACGCCCTTTCGAAACCAGTTGAACGATCTGGGAATTTGAAAATTACATGTTAAAAACTTGTGGTTGAATTCTACGTAGGCTACAAGTGGATATTCCGTGCTTTTCACATCAGTTGTCAAATAACATTGCGTTCTAGAGCGCAAACAAGAATTAGTCTGTCCAAAAAAAACCTTGTGTTGGGCTTCGCGACTATCTGCTTAGTATGCTGGCCTTTGGTACAGGGTGATCAGGGTTTGATTTCCGGCCGGATCGGGGATTTTTACCTTCGTGGTTTACTTCCTCTGGCTCGAGGACTTAGATGTGTGTGCCCTGTTCAACATCAGATTTCATCCTTCGAAAGGTCTCATCCACATTAGAGCACTGCAATGTATGCGTTTCACTCGCTCGTATTCCTTCGAAGGTCCTGGATTCGAGCGGGTTTGTCCCGAGTGGAGAGCGCTTGTAACTATTTTGACGAGCGAACTGTGCTCGCGAGAACGACAATCGCAGGAAACAACAGGTAATCATTTGAATTTGTATTAGAAAGCGATCGCAGCTTCCCACTCGAGCGTTACATCGTGGCGACCAATGTGTAGGCTCGATTGTTGAGAGAGATCGTAAGCTCGATCGTTGAGAGAGATCGCACACCGGATGACCAAGATGATGGTCATGATTGCCAAAAGAAAAGAGAACGGGTCGCAAACCACATCAAGCTGACATGATCAGTGAGCATACGCTCGAGAAAGCAGACGTAATGGCTTGGTCAAAGAATGTATATAGCAACGCCTAGCACAAAAGGTCAACAAAGACAAAGATGACGGTGAACACGAAAAGAAAATCGCCGAGGAAACGGAAGTCAGTCGCGAAAACAAAAAAAATAATAAAATAAAATGACAGAATTGTAAACATTACAAATCCTTGTAAACACATTATACTACCGGAGATTATTCTGGAGAGGCGTAGAGTAGGAAACAACGTAAGGCAGTGATGTTGTAAACGGTTAGGGATGATCAGTTGTATATAGCACACAACGAACACAGTACTTAAGTTTGATTTTATTTTCGTCGGGTCCAAAATCCTCCTTGTAACCATTAAGTTGTCGCAGATGGACTTGCTTACTGTTTATGATAGATAACTCATTGTTGGAAGGATCGGTAGAGATCGAGCATATACTCTTGGAGGTAGATAAATTAGGATTAGCAGAGATGAGTTCTATAAAAGAGGTGGAGGCACTCTTCGAGATGCTGCGAGAGGAGTTAGGCAAGTACATTAGCTCTATTAGAGGGGAAATCACCGAAAGTAAGAAAGAGATGATCGACGCACAGGAGAACGCGCGAAAAGTAATGATCGAGGTGCAGGAAAACGCACGAAAAGAAATAGTTGAGGCACAGGAGAACGCGCGAAAGGAGAACGCAGAAGCTCAGGAGACGATACGCAGGGAGATGATCGAGGCACAAGAAAACAGACACAAGGAAAGAATGGAAGTCCAGGAAGCCATGCGGAGAGAACGATGTACCCTTAAGGTCTTTCGTCCCGTCGATTAGCACTGGGAGCACTCTACACTCAGGGTCTTAACAGGTTCTTCTTGTTGTGGGGCTATTCCAGAGAGTCACAGGTCTTTGTGTGTACAGCAGCTAGCTAAGGTGTTCAGATGAGTACGTGTCGCGTCTGTGGTGGGAAATCGGATTTGGAATCCTATCGAGCAACATGGTTTCTGAATCTCTGCATTGAGGTTTTCAGTCGGTCGCTGTTCAGTTTGCATTATCTATTTTTGTAATTTGTAACATGCATGTAACGACCGGGACTTTGTTTTAAGATAAAGTTACTTATACTTTAATATGACCTTGAGGTTTGAATTAAGTTTACAGGTAAGTTTGTTTACATCTCGTTTATAATGAAAGGATGGATATATTATGGATTGGAATCTGTTTATTACTTTAAGTGATTCTTCCTAACTAAGACGAAACCAAAGCGTGATCTTAATTTTAGATATCTGAAATCATAGCTACTGACATACGCCTTTGCTGGCGAGATGTAGTGTTTACAGTGCACTATGTCTTCTGGTATGGGCTATATCAAATTTGTTACTTTCATTGACCTGTCTCAGTCTCATCCTTGGCTTTGACAATATGAAAGTGACTGAGGTATGAGTGATGCTAGTAATACCATTCCTTATGCAGCCAGTCCCTGCTATGAATGGTGTGAAAATATCGCTCATAGGGTCGGTTGGTGCATGCATTTCAGTGGGCTTGGCAGACTGATATGTAACAGCAACGGCTGGCTCGGTGAGGAAAGCAACGGGAAACTACCTCACTCCTCATTTCCCTAGTATGCCTCTTCAGTAATGCCTAGGCTATTTATGACAGCTGTTGGTGGAGCTGAAGAGGATCAAACCAGCCTTTGGGCTGAATACCCAACATACAACATACAGCTACTGCCACTATGACTGCTGAAATTATTCAATTAATTTAGACGTATTTCAACATAATGCAGTGATCTTGAGTTAACCAATCTTCATTTTCCAAGAGCTATTCGTATTACGAACAAATGTTTACACTTATTCATTAATTTACATGAACCTTGAAATTAATAATTATTTTCGAGATCTCGTTTTTAACCTGTTCTGTTTGCATGTATCACCTATCTGATCATACTCTTTGTTTACTTTCATTGTTATGAGTACCCTTTTGTTATTTTCATACAATGTTTACATTAAGAGAAGTTTAATTTTATTTGCGTAGACAGAGTCCAGCTAATAATAATGCCTTTTTATGTGATACCTATCCTAACCAAAATCAATAATCATCACTATCCTAACTAACTTATGTTGTCTGATGAGGCTCGTCTTGACGCAACAATAGTTACACGCCCATCCTCGCACATACCTTCGAGGAATGAATAAGAAGAAACAACACGTGTAAGAACAAGAAATATGTGCACTCAAATGTCAACAAAGCATCACAAGATATCTCTACTACTTAAGCTTACTACTATGTCCATGAAGTAAAACACCTAACCTAACCGATATCATGGTATGTGTCCTCGTAGTTATGTGCGTGATAAGCTTCCTACACGCCGCAAACGTATCGCCATCGTACCAACTGAAAATCATAGTAACCGAACGTAAATTCCGAATATGGCATCCTTAGTGTCATTCACTTACACATGGATATTACAATCTCAGCATTAACTTGTACATGAACATCGCAACTCCATTTACATGATCTAACTTCACAGTAACATCATCATCATCATCATCATCATCATCATCTGTTTACCCTCCAGGTTCGGTTTTTCCCTCGGACTTAGCGAGGGATCCCACCTCTACCGCCTCAAGGGCAGTGTCCTGGAGCTTCAGACTCTTGGTCGGGGATACAACTGGGGAGTATGACCAGTACCTCGCCCAGGCGGCCTCACCTGCTATGCTGAACAGGGGCCTTGTGGAGGGATGGGAAGATTGGAAGGGATAGGCAAGGAAGAGGGAAGGAAGTGGCCGTGGCCTTAAGTTAGGTACCATCCCGGCATTCGCCTGGAGGAGAAGTGGGAAACCACGGAAAACCACTTCCAGGATGGCTGAGGTGGGAATCGAACCCACCTCTACTCAGTTGACCTCCCGAGGCTGAGTGGACCCCGTTCCAGCCCTCGTACCACTTTTCAAATTTCGTGGCAGAGCCGGGAATCGAACCCGGGCCTCCGGGGGTGGCAGCTGATCACGCTAACCACTACACCACTGAGGCGGACTCACAGTAACATAACACAGTTAAATAGCACGTTCTACGTAACGAATTTAGGATGAATTTTCACTATCACACCTCAGCTTATTATATAATTCTCATGGCGCAGCACTTTTCACTAGTTGAATCACTTAACCTCGCGTGAGCTCGCCCACGCATCAACAGCATATCACGGTATCACCCTACATTACATTCTTTATCAACACAATAACTATCACCATCGCAGGCACTTAATACACTTGGCACTCACATCATCATTATTATTATTATATTTATTTCACGTCGATCACTCGTAGCTTCATTATATTTGTATCACCTGCATAACATCTCCATTGATACCTCGATATGCCGTTGCTTCATAACCATTCTCGTAATTATAGTAAACATGCTGCAATTATCATTCGAAGAACAATGTGCCCTTGAACTTACAACGTTTGCTGTCTCCGCACTCGTATTAATTTCCGTCTCCATTTACCTGCGTTACCTGTGTTAACTTCATAATAAATATGCTCAGATTCTATGTTAACGTATGTTCGCCCCGTCGATTAGCACTGGGAGCATTATACTCCGTGCCATCTTCGTAATGCAGACACTGAATCAATGAAAATGAAATAGGCAATTTTTATCTTGTAAATAATGTCAAATATAATTATCATTTTAAACAATACATTCGGATAAAATATATGTGAATTAGAACTCTGAACAACGAAATAAAATAGTAAATTGTGTTTCTTCTGTTTATTTAATTTCTTATATCTCGCTTGCCGTTGCAATTGTTTAAATGTACATACTCTGTATTTTTATTCCTGTATACGAGACCGGCCGCCTGTTGTCATTTCTTGATGGATGCAGTATTTTTGTATCCGTCTCTTGGCACAGGCCAGAGCAAAGTGTAGCTTCCACCGAAGTCCCAGTCTCATCCATGGCTGTGACAATATGGAAGCTGCTGGGGTATGGGTGGTGCTAAGTAATGACATTTGGGGCACAACTAGTGTACGAGTGTTATGAAAGGTGTTGCTCATAGGATCAGTCGTGCTGCAGTGGCACTTTCTGGTCCAGTGAGGAAAGCAATGGCAAACTACCTCACTCCTCATCTTGCCTAGTACGCCTCATTTGGGCTCTGCGATTGGTTTTTGTGGTTTCCCTATAACTGCATAGCCTTTGGTAGTGCTATTTGAGGATCCAACCAGCCTCTGGGCTGATGACCTAACAGACAGACATACGAGACCGAAGGTAATTTAAATTATGTCTTGGGGTGAAAAGTAAACATGATATAGAATAAATGCACTTTGAAAAATAATTTTACCGGGCGAGTTGGCCGTGCGGTAAGGAGCGCGCAGCTGTGAGCTCGCATCCGGGAGGTAGTGGGTTCGAACCCCACTGTTGGCGGGCCTGAAGATGGTTTTCCGTGGTTTCCCATTTTCACATCAGGCAAATGCTGGGGCTGTACCTTAATTAAGGCCACGGCCGCTTCCTTCCCATTCCTAGACCTTTCCTATCCCATCGTCGCCATAAGACCTCTCTGTGTCGGTGCGACGTAAAGCAAACAGCACAAAAATATATTATAATTTGAGCCGGCCTGAGTGGCTCAAACGGTTGATGCGCTGGCCTTCTGACCCCAACTTGGCAGGTCCATCCTGGCTCAGTCCGGTGGTATTAGAAGGTGCTCAAATACGTCAGTCTCATGTCAGTAAATTCCGGAAACCGTAAAAGTAGTTAGTGGGACGTAAAGCAAATGTCTGTCTGTTAGGTCATCAGCCCAGAGGCTGGTTGGATCCTCAAATAGCACCACCAAAAGTTATGCGGTTATAACGAAACCGCAAACACCAATGGCAGCACTAAAATGAGGCGTACTAAGCAAGACGAGGAGTGAGGTAGTTTGCCATTGCTTTCCTCACTGGGTCAGAAAGTGCTATTGCAGCACGACTGACTCTATGAGCAACACCTTTCATAACACTCAGATGCACTAGTCGTGTTCTGAATGTCATTACTCAGGACCACTCATACCCCAGCAGCTTCCATATTGTCACAGCCATGGATGAGACAGGGACTTCCGTGAAAGCTACACTTTACTCTGGTCTGTGCCAAAGGATGGATACAAAAGTACTGTATCCATCAAGAAATGGCAGCAGGCAAGTAAAGCAAATAACATTATTAAAAAATAATTTGACCGAACAAGTTAGCCGTGCGGTTAGGGTCGCGCAACTGTGAGCTCGTATTCGCGTGATAGTGGTTTCGAGCCCCCACTGTCGGCATCCCTGAAGATGGCTTTCCATGGTTTCCCTTTTTGACTCCAGGCAATTGCTGGGGCCGTTCCTCAATTAAAACCACGGGTGCTTCCTTTCCACTCCTAGCCCTTTCCTCTCTTATTGTCGCCGTGAGACCTATCTGTGTCGGTGCGACGTAGAACAAACTGCAAAAATAATAATTTGCTTACATTAGGTAAGGTTCAAGGCTCTTCAAGATATTTGATCCTCGATCGGATGTGAAACAGATGTCGTGTAAGTTCAGGGTCTATTCGCAGTTCGATGAGCATTTCTTTGCTTTCCACTTTGATATTTTCTCTAGTTTCTTCTCTTGTCTGGGAAACCGGATGTTGCTAAGACAAGGTCTTTCATTGTCCATTGAGAACCAACCTAAAGTGCATCTTCACTCTTATTTCAGCGGCCTTTGTTTTTGTTATTCGAGGTGGTTTTAGAAGGGGATTGAATGTCATCCCCATTTATTCTTCCATACTATGCCCCAATAATAATCATAATAGAAATGCACTTATTTCTGCTTCCCCCATTTGGAGGCTGCCAAAAAGACAAAGCTCATATAAAAATTTTGATTAGTAATTGCAAGGGCCGTTTAAAATGTGTCTATAAATAGGTATATAAAGCCTAAATAATAAAAAATTGTATCAGTCAATAGTCATGAAATCCATTAAAAATTCCTCATAGGACAGAGATATATCTAGGTGTATAAAATTTTTTTTACTCTTGCTAACGATCCTTTCAGGTCTGCTAACCCAATGTCCTTAATGAATTGGTTATGTAAATTAAATTTCTTACGAAAGTTGTGGAATCTGTGAGTAATGGTGCCTTTTGCTCCTATAATCAATCCTAAAATTACTAATTCTTTGGACATCTCACGAAAGCCATCACCCGACACGACACTAAAAGGACGTAAGTCGGAAGTGCACATTTTTACACATTTCTGCGTAAGCATTTTTTAACAGCTTGTGCTACAGTATTCTGTATTCTGTCGACACGTACTTTACAGACGAATGACCTCAATGATAATGTTATTCAATTTACGTCCCCCTAACGTGTTTCTTCAGATGTGGTGTTGTAGCCATATACTGTATGTTCACTATGAAGAACACTGTTTACAGGATACATAGTCGACGTGCTTAGGATCATGTTTAATTGCAACATAAAACTTTTTCCTTAAGGGAACCAGGGACACATTTTCTAATTTTCCACAATTTTTGAGCAATCACGATGAAATTGATATGGAATATGTAGGACTATTATGAAAAGAATATATCTTAATTTCAACTCAATATCCTTATTAGTTCATGAGATATGATGTACTTTGTGTTTATGACACTCACGAAACAGGCAACTTTCAAAAAGTTCCCTGCGGGATGGACTTTTACCTGAGAGTTTGAAAACTTGTGAAATGATTCTTCCTTATAATACAAAACAACTCTAGGATGGAATTTTTGATTCACCCTATGTTTCTCAATTAACTCCTGTTTCAATTTTTTAATTTTATTTCATGTAATTTTCCACTAATTTTCTGTACATTTTGTCTCATAAAATGAGTATGTTGAAGAAGAATGCAAAATCCATCCTACAATTTCTTTGTTAGGTCACATAGAAGCTACATACCAACTTTGGTAAATATAGGTTTAGATTTGACCCGCATGGAACACTGCAGGTTACAAAAAATGGTGTTTTGAGTTAAATGAATTTTAGTTCTAAAACCATTAAAAATTTTCATAATGGCCTTTCCAAATCTCTTAAAATTCACCAACACTATAACTCCTACCCTCCTGTTTCTTCTTGGCTTCCTCCCTGTGTACCTTGAGTATTGTCAGTTCTTTCCTGGCTGTTTTCTTTTGTTGTGTGACTGACCACTGACTGTCAAATTTTCTTCTTCCATCTCCTTGTGTGGCAAGTTTGTTGGATACTGGTGAAAGTTTATAATTCCTTATAACCATTTTCATTTCTTGTGTTGCACTACATCACATGTTGTATTCTGCAACTGCATTAGAAACAGCTATTCCAAGTCTTTTTGAGGACAAAGAGGTCTCTTTTGGGCACATTTTCCATTTACATGCATGAAGACTTTCATTGCATTTTGAGTAGCCCCTCTACAACATCTAGACAGAAGTTCTGTTGATGCCAGCCTTTGGTATACAGGCACAATTTTCAGCAGCATTGCAGTTGTGAACTTAACTGACATTTTTTGTGGGTTTTGTCCAGTTGCGATACTCTTGGTGTAGAAGCACCATGATTCAGGTCCTAAAAGGCATTTCTTATGCTTAGGATCATCTGTGGAGGAGTAATGGTATAGTGAGGCATATATTGCAGATTTCATATTATCTGTTGAGGGAATATTTGGACATATTGCCTGCCTATAATATTTGTGAGCTTCACAATAGTTGCTTCTTTCAAACCTCCAGGCCCCCTTCCACCAAGTGTAGTTTCTTTTACTTTCCACTCTTTCACCAAATTCCTCAAACCAGTCCCCTTCCTTTTTGCAACATGGTTAATGCACTCTTCTTTCTTCAATTGTACATCTGGTCAATATACAGATAAAAAATTAGATGGAAGGCTTTTCCGGCGTTTGCTCTATTAACCAGCGTTTTGTCTTAGGTCTGACACTAGACTCTTCAGAGTGGGATGTGTCAGACCCTACCCACTGACGCTGGGGTGTATGCAGGTGAACTTATCAGAAGCTTATTTATGAAGCACAGTCTGATAACTGCATACGGGAGATAAAACTCCACAATGGAATTAATGCCCGCCTAGCAATTCCAAATGGAAATTCTAAGTTCCCATGGAGGGAATTAGATTCTTTTCCACCAATAGAGCATATCAAAAATGGAAATGTTTTGGCATCCTTATCAGAAAGCACAGTTGTGTAGCGCATGCCACATTCTTCCACTGATCTTTTTCATAAAATATCAGCTGCAAATACTTCCATTGCTACAAATGATCCCTCATAATTCCTCGAGCATTCCCCACATGCTTTATGACCTTCCAGCCATATATTATATTCTGGAGAATCATCACCCAGTTCCTGAGCAGTTACAACACACATGTGACAATATTTAGATAACACATGGTAATCTATAACTAATCCACTCAGAATGTGAATCACTATGCCAATGCCATAGAGAGATGTATGGCCACGCTTGTGCCATGTTCCATCAACTGATATAGCAATGTCAAGCACTTGTTTACCTACATTGGATGGATCTACTTCCTCATGATTTGATATAATATTCACTAAAAATTTCCCACAACCTTGCTTGCAATTCACGAAACTGACCAAAACAAACCCAATAGTAAACAAGGAAGTGTATAGGCTGATGTTAGGCTGTCCACTAACTTATTAAATATATCATTTGATTACAACTCTCAAACATATTAAAATACTACTTCTAAAAACACATAGAATTTTTTCAAGTCAAACATGTCACTAGAATGGATAACATGTTTTGAAATATAAAGTTTTATGTTGACTAAATTATAGGTTGAAGTAGTTCATAACATAGTCAACAGACGGCAGTATATATTCCAATATTCAAAAATTGTTTCATCTCACTGCTACTGTAAATAGGGAATTAATGGTAACAGAAGGGACACGGATAGCCGAGCATACAGAGAAAAGGGGGCGTGGTGGAGAATTAAATGACCGTCCAGAGCCATTTAAAACGGCCGTAACTACGCCAAAAATAGTCACAGCCACACAAAACCACTTTTGTTACGTAGAGGAAGGTTAATACAATTTATTTATGCCAGAATTCAAATTTCGACAATTTCATCTATTTACCGAAAAAAAATGTGTCCCCGGTCCCCTTAAACTGTAATCATGAATTACAAGTTCAGATCACTCATAGACGTCTACTCTACGGCGACAACTTGGTGTGTTTATCCAAAAATATGTTGATTTTTATTTTTAATATACCGGTAGCCAAAAGTCACCTATCTTTATAGCAGAAAACTTAACGGTACTTAACCCTCAGCAAGCGTCGTGAGGTCCCTGGGACCTCCCTCAGTTTCGTTTATTTGCTCCGCACAGTTCCTTTCGCGCAATGACTTTGGCAGTCCCAGTACCTTCAAGCTGCTCGCTTAGCTTCGGGCAACTGTTGCGATGATATCGGAATATGCTCTGTTGTACTATCTACGTACCGGGCGAGTTGACTGTGCGCGTAGAAGCGCGCGGCTGTGAGCTTGCATCCGGGAGATAGTAGGTTCGAATCCCACTATCGGCAGCCCTGAAAATGGTTTTCCGTGGTTTCCCATTTTCACACCAGGCAAATGCTGGGGCTGTACCTTAATTAAGGCCACGGCCGCTTCCTTCCAACTCCTAGGCCTTTCCCATCCCATCGCCGCCATAAGACCTATCTGTGTCGGTGCGACGTAAAGCCCCTAGCAAAAAAAAAAAAAAAAAAAAAAAAAAAAAAAAAAAACTATCTACGTAAGTCGAGTGGTCCGCTGGACCTCACAACGTCGGTTACGTAAATGTTCGTTCTGGTGCGACTTTCTTAATTGTTGTATGAAAATCGTTTTGAAGTTATAACTATGGGTAAACCTGGACCATCAAATATGTGTATTGGACTGGCAGTGCTTTTTTTGAAGAAGATTTGTTAGCGATATTCGATTAATGCAATAGTGGCGTAGAGGATTATGTCAGTGACAATAATCATTACATACAAAGAGACCACAGTTTAATTTAAGACTTATAGATGATCGTCAAATTAAACGTTATTTTAACTTTCGATGTTTCGGAAGTACCTAAAATGTAATATCTGCTGGTATCCACACTACTCCTTTTACGAATGAATCATTTTAAAGTTTAATTGTAGGGACATTTTATTGATATTGCGATTATACAATTAGAAATGTTTTGTATGTCTTTAAGCAGTTCGTTTCAATATTTTTGACATTCTGATAATGATGGTGATGATGATGATGATGATGCTGCTTGTTGTTTAAAGGATCCTATCATCTAGGTCCTCAGCCTAATTTTTGATATACTTGATTAATGTAGATATTAACTACATGATATTTCAAAAAACTATTAATAACTGTCCTACGGAGTTATTTCTTAGTGAAATTAGGACAAGTGATTAGATTAATAATAAATGAACACAGCATTGTTGATGTAATGCCATTTTTCAGAAATTGTAAACCTTATTCACCCTTAAACATGTGCGGTCACACGGACACAACACCGATTATGTTCCACACCTGTCATGACGCTTGCTGAGGGTTAGAATACTATGAACTTTCATAAGCAGAAGGTAAATACAACGTAAAACAAATTAAATACGCATGACCAGTGGGTACAGCTTCAGGTGTCACGTCAGTACATGTAACTGAGCAAAGGTTGCACACAAGGAGGTGATCCAGAGTTTGCTCTTCACCACGTTCACGGGTTTCTGTGGTGGTTGGTAGTGTGGTGTGTTGTAAGAGTTTGACGAGGTGTGTACAGAGGCCAACACAAATATCCAGCCCCAAGTCCCCAAGACGCCACTAAAATCACCGACCCAATAGCGATTCATCCCCAACACCCTCTGAACCGAACGCCACGTGCTGATCATTCAGACAAGAAGCGGGACTAAATTCAATAAAGCAACTAAAGTACATAAATCGCTCGCTCTGAGTTTTCACACTCGCCATTAAACACGACGGCTTTAAATAATAGAACTGTATTTACGATGATTGCTGTAAAGTTGTTTTATCACGCTGTACATGTTTGTCCTGTACCATTTCAAGTGACAAAGTCAGAAAATTAGTTTTATCGAAGATATGAACTTATATGTAAGTGTCAGCTATAAATGCACTGTAGTATGCACGTTATAACCTAATGGAATGGAGACAATACGCACAGGAATGCCCAAGCGAAATATATTAAATAGGGCAGTGCTAATTCCCCTGAATAACCCTAAGAATTTTTTCTTTTCTTACTTCTTGCCTCCTTTCTTTCTTTCTTTCCTTCCTGTAGCTCCCTTGTCTTTCATTCTACTTTTTCCTCTGTTTCGTCCAAACGTTATTTTATTTTTTATTCTTATTCTCCTAGAAAACCTTGAAACATTGGGCTTTACTTTATAGAGTTGCGCTCATGGATTGTTATAGCAATATTCAATCTCTCGTCACGCAACTATATTCTGTTGTGTTGGGCATCTGCCCGTTTGCTAGATTGTTTTATTTCCAACAAGATGTTTTCGAGATGTGAGCGATAAGTCATTTTAAATGTTGTGATTGGAAATGACGATGCATTAATAGAAATGCTATGTTTGTTTCTTTGTGGATAGTAAAAGCTGCCAGTCCCAGGCCTGGGTAAAACTGTGAGGGAAAATTTATTTCATTATTATTATTATTATTATTACTATTATTATTATTATTTCTTAATCTGTTTACCCTCCAGGGAATACAACTGGGAAAGAGGACTAGTGCCTCGCCCAGTATGCCTCACATGCAATGCTGAACAGGGGCCTGATGGGAATATCACAAGGGATAGGCGTGGAAGAGGGAAGGAAGTGAAGTTAGGTACCATCCCGGCATTTCCCTAGAGGTGAAGTGGGAAACCACGGAGAACCACTTCGAGGATGGCAGAGGTGGAAATGGAACCTCCTCTACTCAGTTGACCACCCGAAGCTGAGTGGGCCCCGTTCCAGCCTTTGTACCACTATTCAAATTTCGCGGCAGTGCTGCGAATGGAACCCGAGCCTGCGGTGGTGGCAGCTAATCACACTAATCACTACACCACAGAGGCGGACTATAATAATATTATTATTGATCTTTCAATATAAAATTGTAAACCTCATTAAAATGAAATCAGCTTACTGTGTGGAAAATAACAGTGCACACTTGTTAACCTAAATGAGAAAATGACTGCTCTACTTCCCAGTTTCGTCCTTAACAAAGCCCTGACCTGCAGTCCCGTAACGAAGTAAAATATCGTAAACTTCGTGGAAATGTTACACACAGTATTCACATGAGTTGTTAAGCGTGTCACCTCCTCGCGGTGTTCACATATCGTATGAAGTGTGGAGCTGCCGTGTTGAGTTCGCTGGGGAAATTAACAGTTTTAAATGAGGATTTTCATCTCACTTGCCAACGGCCGTAGCCGTGTTGAAACACCGGATCCCTTGAGATCTCCGAAGTTAAGCAACATTGGGCGTGGTCAGGAGTTGGGTGGGTTGCCACGCGCTGTTGGTTGGGGGTAAAGGAATGGAGGAGCGGAAAGGAATTGGCCACCCTACCGCACGTAAACTCCGACTCAGGAACACCTCTGCGGAGGTTCGGACCTGCCTTCGGGCAGAATAACCCTTACCTTACCTTCATCTCACTTGAATTTGCACATTTTATCGTCTTGGAAGGCCATTTGTCCTTTCTAACAGCTATTCATAAATCACACTTAATGACAGAACTGACGAATCTACATGCTATTATTCGATACTACCTCAATATTCACTTTAGTGATCACTGACCTGAAGGATAACTTGGGGGTATGGGGATTTGACAACAGGAGAATTTCATTAATATTTCAAAGTTCTTAACACGTCGAGCGCCACAGCGGACAACGGTGGGGCGGATGACCTCAGATTTTAGGCCCCTTTAAACACCAAGCATCATCATAGCGGACAACGATGACTTAGTTTTAGACTTCCTGCGAAGCCATCGCGGACATGGGTGTCCGCTTGCAGAGGGTTTATAAAGTTTCAGCCCACAGAGCAAAGTTTGAAAATGTTCTTATGCGCTCAACGTGATTTTACCGGGATTCGACCATGTAATCTTGAGCTTAGGAGACGAATGTCCAGTAAATTACGCTACACAGCCAGTGGGCTTCGTTTAAGGGTCTTGGAACAGTCCTATCAAACCAGGGATATCAAACCACTGAAGATTTAAAAGCGGTTGCTCAAAATGTCTCCTAGGAACGAGCTCATAAAGCGACAGTCGTTGTTGTTCTTCTTCTTCCTCTTCATATCATTCATCGATACTGTTAGAGCGAAGGTAGCATTCAGCTGTGGTCCGCTGCATAATTATCCTCATCCCGATCCCCATTCTGTAATGTTTTTCTTCCACGGTCATAACTGTAAGTTTCGTCAGTGTGAGAAATTTCTGGAATTGGGCATTAAATTGTAAATATTAGTAGGTTTACCTATATTCTTCTTATTAGTTGTAAATTATAGTATGGTTAACTGACTATTATTATTTATTATTATTATTATTATTATTTTATTACTATTATTATTATTATTATTATTATTATTATTACTTCACTTTATTTTAATTTCTTCGTAGGTATTACAATATATATTGGACTCAGAAAACAAAATGTTAATTCATAGTGTCTATTATTCTTTCTTTCTTAATCTGTTTACCCTCCAGGGTTGGTTTTCCCCTCGGACTCAGCGAGGGATCCCACCTCTATCGCCTCAAGGGCAGTGTCCTGGAGCTTCAGACTCTGGCTCGAGGGATACAACTCGGGAGGATGACCAGTACCTCGCCCAGGCGGCCCCATTTGCTATGCCGAACGTGGGCCTTGCGGGGGGATGGGAAGATTGGAAGGCATAGACAATGAAGAGGGAAGGAGGCGGCCGTGACCTTAAGTTAGGTACAATCCGGCATTCGCCTGGAGGAGAATTGGGAAAACACGGAAAACCACTTCGAGGATGGCTGAGGTGGGAATCGAATCCACCTCTCCAGCCCTCGTACCACTTTTCAAATTTCGTGGCGGAGCCGGGAATCGAACCCGTGCCTCCGGGGGTCGTAGCTAATCACACTAACCACAGCAATTTGTTTCAGTCACTTTTTCATTCATTCATTATTTTAATATTTTTATTTTATGTTAAACCTATGTATTTCGCTGGTTATGTGTAATAATTTCGTGTGGCTATTTCTAGCCGAGTAAGGCAGATCCTCCGATGAGGGTGGGCGGCATCTGCCATTTGTAGATAACTGCGTGTTATTGTGGTGGAGGATAGTGTTATGTGTGGTGTGTGAGTTGCAGGGATGTTGGGGACAGCACAAACACCCAGCCCCCGGGCCACTGGAATTAACCATTTAAGGTTAAAATCCCCGACCCGGCCGGGAATCGAACCCGGAACCCTCTGAACCGAAGGCCAGTACGCTGACCTTCAGCCAACGAGTCGGACCTGGTTATGTGTAAGATAGGGACACGTATCCCTAACTTTGCCAGTTAAAATAAACCATATCTATCTATGTATTTGGGCTGTGTGATACACTGTGTGGCTATAGTATTGGGTTAGGAATATGTAAGAAGCCGTCATGATCTGTACTATATATATTGGGAGGAGTTAAATTTAGCCTGCCCGAGTAACTCAGATGGTAAAATCACTGGTCCACAGCGATAGAATTGGCGGGTTTGATCACAGATATGTCCGGTGATACCCGACGGCGCTTAAATACGCCAGACGTGTGTCGGTAGATATGTCGACACGAGAAGTTACTCCTGTTCGATACCATGCCACCTCCGAAAACCGTAAAAGTAATAAGTGAGGCATATAAAATAAAAATCAATGTTAATCTGGTCGTTCGACTGTAAAGAAACTCCTTGGTGCTGCTGATGACTGCATACCATGGATTTTGTTATCGCAGCATTAGGTCTTAAAATTGATCGTGTGCCTGGATTTTGCCTCAGGAGGATTTCTTTCGGGTTATAATATTCTTAAATGTCACGTAACAACGCTATGAATTGATCCCGCAGTCAATGGCATATATATAATTTCGTGTGGCTATTTCTAGCCGGGTGCAGCCCTTGTAAGGCAGACCCTCCGATGAGGGTGGGCGGCATCTGCCGTGTGTAGGTAACTGCGTGTTATTGTGGTGGAGGATAGTGTTATGTGTGGTGTGTGAGTTGCAGGGATATTGGAATTAACCAATGAAGGTTAAAATCCCCGACCCGGCCGGGAATCGAACCCGGGACCCTCTGAACCGAAGGCCAGTACCCTGACCATTCAGCCAACGAGTCGGACAGTCAATGGCATAGAAAACTAATGTATAGTCAGTTGAGCTATACAGCCAGCCAGCTTCGTTTAAGGATCATGGGCCGTGGGAAACCTATATGGTTATAGTGTTCGTAATTAATTGCTGATGGGAATATGTAGAAAGCCAGCATGATATGTTTGACAGATATCGGGAGTGAGTGGCTCAGATGGTAGAAACCTATTCTATTACGTTCATGTTGGCGTGTTTGATCATGGCTCAGTTGAGTCTTATTTGAAGGTGCTCAAATACGCCTGCCTCGTGTCGACAAATTTACCACCACTTAGCAGTGGAGAGATGGCGTTGAATGACATCAGTAGACATATACGTTTGAGTGGTGTGTTTAAAAGTAGAAAAGATCACAATATGAAGATAAAGTTGGAATTCAAGAGGAAAAATTGGGGCAAATATTCGTTACTGGAAGGGGAGTTAGGGATTGGAATAACTTACCAAGGGAGATGTTCTATAAATTTCCAATTTCTTTGCAATCATTTAAGAAAAGGCTAGGAAGACAACACATAGGGAATCTGCCAC
Source organism: Anabrus simplex (assembly GCF_040414725.1). NCBI lineage: Eukaryota > Metazoa > Arthropoda > Insecta > Orthoptera > Tettigoniidae > Anabrus > Anabrus simplex. Next base: position 178,923,469 of record NC_090267.1, read on the forward strand.
CTGGGCGACTGCCCTAAATGCAGATCAGTAGTGATTGATTGATAAGTGGATAAGTGGGATTACCCTTACTCCCCCCTCACTTAAGATGTCACACTGCTACAACACTGCTAAGAACTCGTGTGGAAACATTCCGGCATCTCGTTTTCTCCGAAAACCGTAACAGTAGTTAGAGGGGCGTAAAATCAATAACAGCCGGGCTGAGTGGCTCAGACGGTTAAGGTGCTGGCCTTCTAACCCCAACTTGGCAGGTTCGATCCTGGCTCAGTCCGGTGGTATTTGAAGGTGCTCAAATACGACAGCCCCGTGTCGGTAGATTTACTGGCACGTTAAAGAACTCCTGCGGGACTAAATTCCGGCACCTCGGCGTCTCCGAAGACCTTAAAAAGTAGTTAGCGGGACGTAAAGCAAATAACATTATTATTATTAAAATCAATAACATTAATTTAAATAAAATTCTCTTCTCTGATGTCTTTAACGAAATAGTATTAGAACATCGGACCTCCAAAGCATCTTTTAATTCGTCCAACATGCTTGAACTCACGTGCGAATAGGCAATGCTCAACGGAATATCGTTTTCAAACACAGAACTGGGACAGTGAACGTTAAGCGTCAACGAAAGGCTCTCCAGTATGTATAAATTTTCAGTGTGTAGCACTCAACGGCAAAGTAAACTATCGTGACAATGACAAGTATACATGCAAGTAGGCCGAATGTACAGGACCTTGCCCTCCTTACCTGACGTATTGGATGGGAACCAGAGTTCCAACCGACAAAGATCTTGCCCTACTTTGCTTGACGGTGATGGAACACGCGAGGAAACAGTTCAGATTTTCCCTTCAGATAGGAAACTCGCTTTCAGTATGGTGAGACTAAGCGAGCTATTATAATTACAAAGCGATTAAGACCAAACGTTATCTAGGTTGATTACAGTAAATCGAACACCGCATTACCTGAAGTAATATAACGAGAACTCCAGATTGTATCGATATACTCATGAGCAACGAAGTTGCGGCTGAATTTATCCCGAGCGAATCTGCAGCTCGAGTTGAATTTTTTGTGTCTAAAGGTTGGAAATAATAAAGGTTACATATATCTCCATATAGTATTTAGGGGTTGTAGTGAGGATGTAAAGGAGATGACATAAAAGTCACTGGTATGATCACAAGTAGAATATGGTTCCCGTGTATGGGACCGTCGCCAGAAGTACTTGTTTCCGGAACTGAAATAAATCCAATGAAACGCAGCACGATTTCCGTAAAAAGAGTAGTGTAACGGAAATGTTTGCAAACATTGAGTTGGATATACTTTGCAGTAATGAGGCGAGCTGCTCAACTAAGCAGTATGTTCCGTGTTGTCAGTGCAGAAATGGCGTATAGTAGACGAATAATGTTGACTGGTGAAAACTACATTCTGTTCAAAATGCCGAGTTGGATTCCCAGTCAGGATGCGGACTTCTTTAATTTCTCGTAACTTAAACGTTAGGTGCAAAGTGGTGTAAACATTACAGGAGGCAAATACAAGTGTCCAGGGTTCAAATTTACAGCTCAGAGCTGAATGCGGAAACAATGAACTTTGTAGGAAAGATCACAAGCGGTCTAATTGGGGAAATATTCGGTTACAGGAAGGAGAGTTATGGATCGGCTACCAAAGGAGATATTCAATAAATTTCCAATGCCTTTAAAATTATTTAAGCAAAGACAAGGCAAACAACCGATATGTAATCTGCCACTTGGGAACAGAGGCGAACGCAAGCGTGTTTGAGCCCCTCCTTGAACGTTAGTAGATACTTTTGGACAGTTCGGCGGCATCCGGTATCCGATGGCCCCTGACGAGGCCTAATTCGGTGGATGACGTTACATTGTGGTGCGGGCTGCTAGTATGAGCGCGCCCTTAAAGTCACATGACGTTACGTTGGTTACTTGTCCAGGCTTAACCTCACGGATCCAGGGTTCAACCCCAGGCCTAAAGGTGTTAACCTTACAGACCTAAGTTCGATGGTGAGGCTAACCGCATAACAGTACAGGCTTAAACTTACATGATGCTAACAGTTAAGAGTATAGACTTAGCCTCACGTTGAATAGGTGTTAACCTAACCAGTTGCCATTCTCTACACCCAGGATGAAAGTGCAGGCTTAATCTTCCCCTGACCACGCGTTAACCTAACCCGTTTCCCTTCCCTACACCAGCTCGGATATAACTCTACACGCTAGCTAAATGTGCAGGCTTAACCTGACGCTGACCAGGCATTAACCTAACCAGTTGCCCTTACTACACCCTGGAAAAATGTTCAGGTATAACTATACGCTGACCAGTCGTTAATTTAAGCCTGCACGTTGACTTCACCATGCAGTGCAATGCTAGAAAGAGCATTAGCATAAGTCACTGAAGTTAGTGTGGAGTCAACGCCTCAAAGCTTGATCCTTCATCAGCATATCGCACATAAGCTATTTGCATCTCGGAGTCTGAGTCAGCGTGCTTTCCTGTTTTTATAGAGAGCGAGTTAGCTACATAAGTTTTAAATCCTACTAGCAGTGAACTTGTATACGACAGACAGCAAGTGCAAACCCCCACTCTGAGGATAGTTTTACGTGATTTCTCATTTTCACATCGAGTTGAAATATTTATGTCGCTCTAGCGTGAAAACTACATTCTGTTCAAAATACCGAGTTGGATTCCCAGTCGGGATGGTGACTTATTTAATTTCTCGTAACTCAAACATTAGGTGCAAAGTGATGTAAATATTACAGCAGGAAAATACAAGTGTCCAGGGCTCAAATCTACAGCTCAGAGCTGAATGCGGAAACAACGAACTTTGTATTCCCTGTCTCAGCAAATAAGTTACTTACAAGTCTGGTCAACTTGCTGCTATCACCAATTTTTTGCTGAGATGTGCATACTAGACTAAATGAACTTGGTATTTCATGTCTCAGCAAATACTTTCAAGTCTAATCAACTTGCTCGGGCAGTCAATTTTTTGCTGAGATGCACATACTGTCACGACCTCACTTTAGCTGCATTCTCACTTCGTACACAGTTAACCTACTTTGAACTAACAGTTCACACTTAGTCTTCAGTAAAAGAAATGCTCGCCATCGATTTCAGGTCGGGTTGAGAATTTTTTCTTCTTATACACTTAAGCTCTAGTTCTGAGTCGAAGCGAGCTCCAGGTTCGAATTCTAGTCAGGGTGGGGATTTATAATTTCCCACAGATCAAACGTTAAGTGTTCTGAATTAATCAATAGCACTTCAGCTTTATGTCCAAGTTAGCTCCAGGTTCGAATCCCAATTCGGTCGGTGATATTTTAATTTCTTGTAGCGCTAAAGCCAGGTGTATCAATTAAACGCACAAACTTTTAACGTACAGTTAAGCTTATTTACTGCCCAAGTAGAAGAGCCACGGGTTCGATTCCTAGTCAGGTCGGCGATTGTTAAATTTCTTGTAGGTCGAAGGTTGGGTGTTTCGAATGTTTCGCTTTCAACGCGCAGTCATTTACTTAGCATCATACTCAACAGTACAAAGATAAGAGCCCTGGGTTCCATTCCCTGTCATGTGTAGCGAAAACGTTTTTCGGTTCTGAACACAAAGTTTTCATCTCTAAGTGATGTCTACATTACAGTGGGCAATTAGAAGTCCCTAGAGTTCAAATCTATAAGCTCGAAACTTTAGAATAAAAATTCAGTGTTTCAAACATGAAAAATCAATAGCCGTTGCACATCAGCTTACACACTAGCATCTTTGACTCTGCAGCCACTCAACTTCAACACTTTGAAGTAACTTTCTAAAGTTATGAATAAAGCACATATTCTTTTGCCCTTTTCCCTTTATCCTTTTGACCATTTAGCTTTTTTGAACTTTTTCCTTTAGCCCTTTACACCTTTTGCCCTTTACACCATCTCTATAGTCCTGTACCACCATCGTGTTCCAAGTTCAGCTCTGAGCCCTAGACCTTAGCTCATACCCTTTAGCCATTTTGCCCTTTGTCATCATTGCCACGTTGTCCTTTAGCCATTTAGAAATTCAGCCCTTTTTCCCTTTAGCCATTTAGCCCCTTTACCCTTTTGCCCTTTAGCCCTTTTGCCCTTTTCCCTTTAGCCCTTTGGCCATTTAGCTCTTTTGCCCCTTTTTCCTTTAGCCCTTTAGTTTTTTGCCCCTTAGCCATTTAGACCTTTTGACATTTAGCCCTGTAACCGTTTTGTTCTTTTGCCCTTTTCCCTTTTGCCAATTAGCCCTTTTGTCCATTTGTCCTTTGCTCTTTTGTCATCTTACCCTTTTGCTCTTTTGACTTTTTGCTCTTTAGCCATATTGCCCTTTTGCCTTATTGCCATTTAGCCATTTAGCCCTTTCGTAATTTTTCCATTTAGCCCTGTCGCCCTCTCACCCTTTTTCATTTTGGCCCTTTGGCCCTTTTGCCCTTCGAATTTCAGCTCTCACCCGTATACCATAGCTTATTTCCTTTAGCCGCTTTGCTCTTTAGTCCTTTTGGCCGTTTGTCCCTTTGAACTTCTCTTGTTTCAAGTTCAGCTTCCACCAAGTTCATTATCAAAGCAACTGGACCATACCTCGTCTTGTCTAGTTAGGTTAAGCCTGGGATAGAATCTCTAGCCAGTGTAGGAAATGGGTGTCGGATAGGTTAACGCCTGGTCAGCCTAAGGTTAAGCCTGCACTTTTATGTGGTTATTTCGGGTATCGAACATAAATTCTGTTAAGCTTACACCCTTATGCGGTTAGCCTGGGAGATAAGGTTCAGCTTCGAGCCCCAAAGATGCTTCCCAAATGTTACGCCCCTACGAATAAATAACATGTATTAAGCCTTACACCATCTCCCTAGTCCCACGTGTAGCCGCTATCTTGTTCCTAGTTCAGCTTCAAGCCCCTGAGGGTGCCTTCCAACGTTCCGCCCCTATGAATTAGCATATGCATTGAGTCATACACCATCTCCCTAGTCCCATGTGTAGCAGCAATCTCGTTCCGAATTTACCTTCCAACATTATACCCCCATGAATAAAGCACACGTATTAAGTCTCACACTATCTCCCTAGTCCCACGTGTAGTCGCCATTTTGTTCCGAGTTCGGCTTCCGACGATATGCCCCTATGAATAAAGCACATGTACTAAGCCTTACACCATCTTCCTAGTCCCATGTGTAGCTGCGCTCTTGTTCTGAGCTCAGCATCTAACGTTACAGCCCCTATGAATAAAGCACATGTATTTAGCCTCACGCCTTCTCCCTAGCCCCATCAGTACAATGGGTAGCCGCCATCTTGCTCCGAGTTCAGCTTCCAGAATTACGGCCCTTCCAGGCGTAAGGCGTAAGGTTAAGCCAGCCTTTCTAAGGCTTATGCCTTCTCCCTAGCCCCGTCAGTACAATGTGTAGCCGCCATCTTGCTCCGAGTTCAGCTTCCAACTTTACGGCCCCTCCAGGTGTAAGGCGTAAGGTTAAGCCAGCCCTTTTAGCCAGGGTATGGGGAAGGACAACCGGTTAGGTTAAGCCAGGACAGCGTAATGTTAAGCCTGCACATTCAGGCAGGGTTTAGGAAAGGGGAATCGGTTATGTTAACGCCTGGTTAGCGTAAGGTTAAGTGTGCAATTTTAGCAAGGGTGTAGGGAAGGGCAACCGGTTACGTTAACGCCTGGTCAGCACAGCCCCCCCCCCCCGTCTTTATGTAGCAATCTTAAATTCAACCGTATGCATATTTTTTACAAGCAGACCGGACAATGACATGCACGCGCACCTGGCCAAATGCACAAAAAGCCACATTCGCACATTTTTGCTAGGATAGTAACACTTGCTGCTTGCAGAAACAATTCTGCTGAGACATGACATTGTTCGCTTCATAACACATTTTCATCATTCCTTTTTCTGTAGAGGATTGAGCAGTACAAAATGTAAAAACAATGAACTCTGTATTCCATGTCTCAGCAAATACTTCCAAGTCTGATCAACTTGCTCATGCATAGACATTTTTTTTTGTTGCTAAAATGCACATACTGTCACGACCTCACTTAAGTTGCATTCTCACTCCGTATTCAAGTAACGTAATTTGAACGAAGAGTTCACACTTAGTCTTCAGTGAAAAAAAAAGCTCGCTATCGATTTTTCCTTCTTATACACTTAAGCTCTACAGTACTGAGTCCAAGTAAGCTCCAGGTTCGGAACCCCAAGCCGGCGATTTTTTCTTTGCTCAGAGATGTTTGAATTTTCTGAGTTAGATATTTGAATAGCACTTCAGTTTTGAGTCCGAGTGAGCTCCAGGTTTGAATCCTAGTCGGGGTGGGGATTTGTAATTTCCCGCAAGCTCAAATGTTAGGTGTTTTGTATTAAACAGTAGCACTTCACCTTGTGTGCACAAGTAAGTTCCAGGTTCGGATCCCAATTCGGTCGGTGATTTTTTAAATTTCTTGTAGCGCTAAGGCCAGATGTTTCAATTAAACGCACAAGCTTTTAACGTACAGTCATGCTTGTTTACTGCCCACGCAGAGGAGCAATGTGTACGATTCCTGGTCAGGTCGGTGATTTTTTAAATGCGTGTAGCTCGAAGATTGGGTGTTTTGAATTTAATTAACGCTTTCAATTCACAGTCATTTACTTAGCATGATACTCAGCAGTCCAAAGGAGAGCTCTGGGTTCCACTCCCTGTAATGTGTAGAAGCAACATTTTTTCGGTTCAGAATACAAAGTTTTAACCTCTAAGTGGTTTCAACAATATTGTAAGAGTTCGCATTTTGTTGTGGAACGTTCCTTTAAGGTATTGTGCATTTGTCAGTTAATATTTTTATATATAAACTTCATAAGGTGCGGAATATCCGCCTTTATGTTGTAGATTAGCTACCAACCACGGAGGCCGGGTTTGATTCCCGACTCTGCCACGAAACTTGAAAAGTGGTACGGGGCCTGGAACGGAGTCCACTCATCCTCGTGAGGTCAAATGAAAAGAGGGGGTTCGATTCCCATCTCAGCCATACTCGGAATTGTTTCCCATGGTTTCCCACTCTCCTCCAGAGAAATACTGAGATAGTACCTATCATAAGGACACAGCCACTTCCTTACCTCTTCCATATCTATCCGTTGCAATCTTCCCATCCTCCACAAGGCCCCTGTTCAGCATAGCAGGCGAGGTCACCTGGGCGAGGTACTGGTCCACCTACCCAGTTGTATACCAAAGTCTCAGGCTCCAGGATACTGTCCTTGTGGCGGTAGAGGTAGGATCCCTCGCTGAGTCCGAGGGAAAAGCCAACCCGGGAGGATAAACGGATGAAGGAAAACAAGAAGAAGAGTGTGGAGTCAAGATGTCAGTATCATTCTTCAACCCTGATGAGTTCCGTATTGACAGATGGGTCTTAAATTTCTTTTAATGCATTTGTTCGCTTCCCTGTATATGTTATTGTGTAGCCTAAGTGTGGCACGTGGCACTGATACAAGCATTTTTACTATACATAAATTCTAGCCTAAGGCTGTGAAAAAAATACGTTAAAAGATTTTAATAGAATATTTATGGATATAGTCTATTAGACGACAATACATATAATGTAACCTGATACAATATTATTATTATTATTATTATTATTATTATTATTATTATTATTATTATTAATGCACAAAATTAAAAGTACCTAAACACCAATTGTCAACGGTTTTAATAATGACACCCTCTTAAGACAAAATTTGCGTACAACACTGCCTCGGTCACTTCCAAAAATGCACCTCTGTGAAAACTGTGTGTACAGGACTAACTTTGTTTTATGACCTCCTCACATTCATGAATGCTGTTGTTAACAGCAACTTCTACCAGATATATTGGTGGTATGAGCATTACCAGATTTCCTCGTAGTAAATACAGTGAGTTTCTCAAATCGGTTGCTCGGCGGATAACCCAGCTTATCTGCCACCCGTTGACTCATCACTCCCCGTTACACAGCGCAGCGACAGTGTGAATGTCCGCACTTCCCAGTTCAGGTCCGTGATTAGAATGTGTATTGCGTGTTGATCCTTTGCTCCAACTATTCTTGAGTTGTGAAGTGTTACTATGGGGTATAATTGTCATAATGCCTCCATATGAGTACACGGTAGAGGAAAGGGTATTTTTATACGATAATTGTGTGAAAGCAGAGCCTTACAGGGAAGTCGTTAGGCGAAATTTCCAGGTGAACGCCCTCCTACATAGAGAAACCATGCGGAAACACGTAAACAAATTGAGAGGAACTGGTTCTTTTCTCGATAAGAAGCGAAGTAATAAATTGTATTTAACGAGGAAAAAGTCAATAAAATCGCAGAAAGGTATGACATGGACAAGACAGAAGAAGTTTCGAAGAGCGGGCTACGAAAATGTTAAACATCTCATGTCATAAGGAACGTGCTTATTTCCTTAATTCTTAATTACTAATTTTCTTAATCCTTAATTCTCAGTTTCCTAATTTTAATTGTTATCTCATGTCATGCACGGATAACGTGAGTGAAGTGGTGTCCTTGTTGCTATGTTGCGGAGCGGGGAGTGACGAGTCACCGGGATGCAGATAAGCTGGGCGCGCGTCCCGGCCAACCGGTGAGAGAAACTCACTGGAGTTTCCAATATAAAGACTCCAATAATTACCTTTCTGTTTGGAGGTGTTTATCTTGTTGAATGGGTGTTGAATTAAAAGGATGTGACGGAACTATTTTATTTGCTTATTAACATTATCAGGTAACAAGGGCCGTTCCATTGGTAATAAGAGAACTCATTGAGGTCTTCGTGTAGTGATGCTCAAGGATACAGCTAATAAAACAATAAATACAATTACCGGGCGAGTTGGTCGTGCGGTTAGGGGCGCGCAGCTATGAGCTCGCATCCGGGAGATAGTGGGTTCGAATCCCACTGTCGGCAGCCCTGAAGATGGTTTTCCGTGGTTTCCCATTTTCACACCAGGCAAATGCTGGGGCTGTACCTTAATTAAGGCCACGGCCGCTTCCTTCCCATTCCTAGGCCTTTCCTGTCCCATCGTCGCCATAAGACCTATCTGTGTCGGTGCGACGTAAAGCAAAATAGTAAAAAAAATAATAAATACAATTCATTTCACATCATAAGTTCAAAATAAAAAATAATGGTAAAATATTAATAGCTGTCTATCCCGGAACATGATGGTTGCCGAGCAAGTAGCAGCGGGGCTCGAGTCAAGTAGCTGTGAACTTGCAATCGGGAGGTAGTGGGTTCAAACCCTACCGTCGCCAGCCCAGAATATGGTTATTTTTGGTTTCCCCTTTTCACTCCTGCAAACGCTGGGGCTGTACCTTAATTAAGGCCACGGCCGCTTCCTTCCCATTCCTAGGCCTTTCCTGTCCCCTCGCCACCATAAGACCTATCTGCGTTGGTGCGACGTAAAATAAACTTTGATCGTTCCTTTCAAACATTTTCGTCTTCGGTTTTTTTCCTTCTTACAGAAGCTTCACTTCCATTTTCTCCTTCAATGAAAGGTACGTTTCAGAGATATTTTTCTAAACATTACAAACGAGGAAACAATGAAATCACACCACAGCTGCCATTCCTGAATCAACTGGTGCAGAACTGAGAGACGAGCAAATCAATTGTACTGGCGAACAAAAAAAAATTCCACTTGTAGCTAACACAAATTTAAATGTATTGTTTTGTTAAAAATAACGACAAACCGTTGACGCTTTATTTTAATATTGACACAGTCATCGATCAGATGCTCGCAACAGACAAAAATATGTTATCTTCACACCAACAAATTGCAAAGCAATTAATTAACCTTGTACTGAATTCATGATATCAATAAAGATTATCAGAGCTCAGAACGTGTGTTTCACAATATTTCGTTTTTCCGTTGTTTTCTTCTTTTTACCTTTTCTGTCTTGTTTGCTCTATGGTGCATTAACACAAACAAGTTTTATGGAGACGATGAGATAACCAAAGGCTAGAATGAGAAATAAAGCGATCGTGGACTCAATTCAGGCATTTGCCTGGTGTAAAAATGGGAATCCACGGTAATCCATCTTCAGGACTGCCGACAGTGAACTTCCAATCCACCATCTGCTGAATGCGAGCTCACAGCTAAGTGACCCAAACCACATGACCATCGTTTTTTTTTCACGTTCTTAGTTTATTATAAGCTGTAATAGAAAGCAGTACACGCCATCAACTTAAAAACTAATAATCTGTTTCGTAAAACAAATCCCGTAGTTCTTTCTGATGGTACCGAGCTCAATAGCTGCAGTCGCTTAAGTGCGGCCAGTATCCAGTATTCGGGAGATAGTAGGTTCGAACCGCACTGTCGGCAGCCCTGAAAATGGTTTTCTGTGGTTTCCCATTTTCACACCAGGCAAATGCTGGGGATGTACCTTAATTAAGGCCACGGCCGCTTCCTTCCCACTCCCAGCTCTTTCCTGTCCCATCGTCGCCATAAGACCTATCTGTGTCGGTGCGACGTAAATCAACTAGCTTTCTCATGGTTCTTTTCACGTTGCGGTGGTTTCCGTCTTTTACAAGATATTTTTACTTATAAAATCAATCCCTTTTCACACGCTTTCTCGTATAAAAAGGTTTCCTTTGAACACACGGTCAGTGATGCACAACCTTTACAGCAATAAATAAAGTTTCAATAAAGGCTATGCAATACAAAATTCTTTTGAAAGTTTCATCCTTCCTCGTCCTGTGAACTATATCATAACTAAATTGCGTGTGCAATTTCTCCCAGAACTACAAACTAAGCTTTAATTTGTAACAGGGACCGATGACCTAGATGTTAGGCCCCTTTAAACAACAAGCATCATCGTATTCATCACTTTGTAACAGAGCAAGAAATGGAACTCGGACCATCGGTTTCAAATTGAATCCCTGCACGTGATGTTGCATTCATCCTCTGGGTGTATGCAGAGGCTTAAAGGATTCAAAATAGATACTAAATTACGCAACATGGACGACATGAACTCGCTGAGGTCACCAGAGAGTCCCTCATTTACATTCATCTACATGCAGCCTTGTTCACTCGTAGCTAAACAAGCAGATGGGTCGATGAATAATTGGCGAAATGCGATGCAGTAAAATGACGTTCAGCTATCATTCATGTTTTGACAGTTCTGCTGAATCATGAAAAGCTCTGAATTGAAATTCTCCCTATACCGTACATATTTTATCTCTCCATTCAAAATAATAGCAGCTCATTCAAGCCTTTCATTCAAGTTGAAGTTCATTTGCAGATACGTATTTAGAAACTTCTTTAGGACAGGGGAATCATTATTTTGACTATGAGTTTACATTTTACATAAATCTCGCACAAAGAACGATACATCGGATGGTAACGAATCTTTATTGAGGTAGTGGTACAGGTTTGTAATACTCGCGATTACATAAACAGCTTGAGTACACTCCACCTGTTCATAAAACGACATGCAAACCACGCAAGTGAAACGGATGAACTAATCAGCATGAGATAACCCGCCAGGCGGCTTTTTCATGTAGGCTACCATAACCTATATTTAATTTACTTGCGTTTCCTTTCGACTCGGTGAAAGAATGTTTATCCAAAGTGTTCGCTAGATTGGCAATGGATGAATAATGCTGCTAATTTTAATACGGAAGGCAAATGTGTATTTTGTAGGCCCAGGTCTAAACATATAAACATGTGCCTCTCATCTGCAGAGCTAAATCCAATGTAGCTGACAAGTTTGAAATATTGCCCAATCATATACAGTCAGGTAGAGAACAATTTCTCGCAGTTCAGAAATAATTTTATATGTAGCTGACACACACACATAATTATACAGTATATGGAATAAAGAAAAGTAATGTCATTTCCATTGGCAACATGGCAGCAATACACAATGAATTAAGACAGTGTGATAGTAAATATATCACACCCTCGCACGGTATTCAGAAGTAAGATATATTATTGTCATTATTTGTAATATTATTATTTCATTTGTATCTTTATTCTTAATACTTTAAGCTGGAAAGTCTCCATATGTGATATGCGTAATTTTAATTGTACAAGCGGGTGGGAAAAGAGTGCTATTTACAACTCAGAAACTTTATGTGAGTCATGTGGAACATTCCATAGTCCGATAACGCGGCCTGTTTGACATTATCATGAGAACCGAAAGAGGTTCAAGGTGTGGTCTTGGTACGGCAAGAGGATCTTCTACTCGTGATTTGTTGGCCAGGATGAATCTAGACGTATCATGTGAAAGTAAGGGGAAGCTCAGGTCTATATACGCATGTGAGAAAACAGCGGAGATTCGACTGAAAACTTTGGTAGTAAGAGGAGATGTGACCTTTGTGGAACGTGGTCTTATTATGTTTGTGGAACGTGGTTGACCTACAAACTGTGGAGTTCTTAGGCACTTGGTATTGTATCACTTGTGGGGGCTTAGTGTCTTATACGTTGGTGAAAGCTATGGGGTACTGTGTCTCAGACATTCCGTAATTTATGTTCTGGAGCAGGAAGCGTGTATTGCTTGAGTGAACGTATCTTTAAACTAAGTGTCAGAGTCAGTGAACACAGCATTATAAAGGTAGAGTATCTCTGTGTTATAACAAGTGCCGATAATGAGAATATGCAAGTTGTGTTCATACACAGAGACAGTGAAGGGTATTTATCCACATATATATGCTTTGTAATGAACTTTCATCGGGCGACTGCAAATGGTAGCTTGGTCCTCGCTTTTAGTTTCCCACTGTTTTTTGTTTTTATTGTTGTTGTAAATATGGAGTTTTCCAACAGTATTTGGTGAGTGTATTTTATGTATATTTTGGTGTGTTGATGATGTGCTCGTGCACGGATGTTATTTAGAATATAGTTAGTTATTTTAGAATCAGTGGAGTTATTGACGAACCTAGGTGCAGTTCCTACCTATTTAGTCGTTTTCAGAAGGTTAGATAAGGCCTGAAGCAGATGTACCAGTATGCAGCTTTATGTACATGCCCTGGGAGAGAGAATAATCGTGCTTTATTACAATTTCAGGAATCTATTCTGGTGAAATCTGGTGCCCATACTACGGATATTTCGATTAATTATTATTAGTTTATTTAATTTCAATTATTCCATTAATTTATTTTTATTATTTCCTATGTTTATTCACATACATATAATAATAATAATAATAATAATAATAATAATAATAATAATAATAATAATAATAATAATATTTACAACAGAATACAGAAGGTGAACTTTGCCACAACAAATATCCACTTGAAAACTAACAAGAGACTTTTTATGAGAGTTTACGAATGTCCCTTTTTAATACATTATGATTTTGAATTTTATGGAACTGCAAATTTAATTTGAAAATGTCCTTGGCTGTCGAAGGAATTGTTTCACACTGAGCTCGATAGCTTCAGTCGCTTAAGTGCGGCCAGTATCCAGTATTCGGGAGATAGTAGGTTCGAAACCCACTGTCGGCAGCCCTGAAGAAGGTTTTCCGTGGTTTCCCATTTTCAAACCAGGCAAATGCTGGGGTTGTAAATTAAAGCCACGGCCGCTTCCTCCCCATTCCTAGCCCTTTCCTGTCACATCGTCGCCATAAGACCTGTCTGTGTCGGTGCGACGTAAAGCAACTTGCAGTCCAGAATTGTTTCACCCCCTTCCATACGCAAAGCGTTCTTACTCAGGGGTATTGTTCGAAATGTTGAAAATGCTCTGTTATATTATACGGAGTCCGTCTGTGTGGTGTAGTGGTTATGTGATTAGCTGCCACCTCGGAGGCCCGGGTTCAATTCCAGTTTCTGCCACGAAATTTGAAAAGTGGTAAGAGGGCTGGAACGGGGTCCACTCAGCCTCGGGAGGTCAACTGAGTAGAGGTGGGTTCGATTCCCAACTCAGCCATCCTCGAAATGGTATTCCGTGGTTTCCCTCATCTCCTCCAGGTAAATGCCGGGATGGTACCTAATTTAAGGCCAAGGCCACTTCCTTCCGTCTTATTTGTCTATCCCTTCCAATCTGCCCATCCTCCCTTAAGGTCCCTGTTCAGCATAGCAGGTGAGGCCGCCTGGGAGAGGTTCTGGTCATCCTCCCAAGTCTCGCGCTCCAGGACACTGCCCTTGAGGCAGTAGAGGTGTGATCTCTCGCAGAGTCTGGGAGAAATACTAACCCTAGAGTGTAAACGGATTAAGAAAGGAAGGGTATTATACGGAATATTACACTGAATTATACCGAAGGAGTTAGCTGTGTGGTATGACATGAATAACTGTAAATTTGCATTCAGAAAGTGAAGGCCCTCGAGAACGTTTCGACATATCGTGAGTGTTCGTTGGAACTCGAATAACTGCCGGTGGAATGGAGTGTATTTAGATTTGGAACAATTGCTATTATCACGGTTTGTAACTTCAACCAAACGGAACTACTATGTCTCTGACATCGCTATGAACACATGCAGGGAGTGTAATTAATGTTTGAGTACATTCATGATTAAGAAAAAATATCGCTCACGTACGCACACCACAGGAAATGTCCGGTTGGGAAAATTACTTGGTTAGCAAACGTATATTGACTGACAATCGGTGGAAATAATTACCTCAGAATGAGGTCAGTTTTGTTATCTTTAACTTTTCCTTACTCGTAAATAATACAGCACCCTGGCCAGTTACAAGGAAGTTGAGGAAGGAAGATAATGAAATGGCGTATGGCTTTTAGTTCCGGGATATGTCTGAGGACCTCGGCTCACCATTTGCAGATCTTTTGATTTGACACCCGTAGGCGACCTGGGCGTCGGCATGAGGATGAAATGATGATGAAGACGACACATACACCCAGTCCCCGTGCCAGGGAAATTAACCAATTTTGGTTAAAATTCCCGACCCTGCCGGGAATTGAACCCGGGTCCCCTGTGACGAAAGGTCAGCATGCTAACCATTTAGCCATGGAGCCGGACAGTAAGATAATAAAGAGATGGGAAAGAAGCCCTCTTCATAAATTTGATGTAGTTCACAAAGAGGTTTAAGAAAGAAACCTAAGCGTTTTGTTCACACTATTACGAGATTATTGAAAATAGCGTTTTAGCTGTGTTGAATGGTGCCCACCTGGTGACCACAATCGGTCTGACACGGTTGTTAGTCGGTTTGAGTTCCGTTGGTGGAAAGAAAAATTAACCACCATACGAATGATGGTAGGGTATGAGAGGTGGTGGTATACAAATTCCAACACAACCATGCGCGGTCATGGTTAGTGTCTTTTCCAGGATCAATCTAGATTCTAGACGTATCATGTGAGAGTAAGGGAAGGCTCAGGTCTATATGGGCATGTGAGAAAACAGCGGAGAAAATTTTGCTATTAATTTGTAAATAATGAAATTTATTGATTTTCATTCAGGTATACTCTTATTTTTTTCCGGCTCCACGGTGTAGGGGTAGCACGCCTGCTTCTTTTCCGGAGGACCCGAGTTCGATTCCCGGCCAGGTCGTACATTTTTACCTGTATCTGAGGGCTGGTTCGAGGTCTACTCAGCCTACGTGATTACAAATGAGGAGCTATCTGACGGCGAGATAGCGGCTCCGGTCTAGAAAGCCAAGAATAACAGCCGAGAGGATTCGTCGTCCTGACCACACGACACCTCGTAATCTGTAGGCCTTCGGGCTGAGCAGCGGTCGCTTGGTAGGCCATGGCCGTTCGGAACTGTTGCGCCATGAAGTTTGGGATTTTTATGGTTATGTTCTTGTTTTTGCTTGGTTTTATGGGACCTTGACACTGATATGGGAGAATCGTGATATACAGTATAAAGAGGCTTGAGACAATAAAGCCATAAACCTGACCTAAGCTGCTGCCTGCAATCAGTGGAAAGAAGGAGCAATGATTCCGAAAGAGAAGCGCTCAATATGTCGGTAGGTGTCGTGAGAGGAAAACCCTCAAACTTGTGACTCTAGGGGGGTCTGGGGCAATACCTTCGCTCTAAATGCAGTTTAGTAGCTACAATATACGCGGATAACCATTTGCGGACGCATGTACGGCTGCGGGTGAAGGAAGTGCGGATGCAGATATTTTGTATTTTTTTTTTTGCTAGTTGTTTTACGTCGCACCGACACAGATAGGTCTTACGGCGACGATGGGACAGAAAAGGGTAGGAGTGGACAGGAAGCGGCCGTGGCCTTAATTAAGGTGCAGCCCCAGCATTTGCCTGGTGTGAAAATGGGAAACCACGGAAAACCATCAGATATTTTGTATATCCACGCGTGCCAAAAGGCTGATTCAGTATCAAACCTCTCCGCAGCGTTCATATGGAGTGATGCCGCTGTTGATGGTGATTCGTCTTTGAACAGTCCCGTTGCTGTTATTCGGCAGGAGTAGACTATGTGTCGATACCAGAGTTTCAACCCTTCCCAAACTCCTCCTCCTCCTTATCATCATCTGCCCACACTCAGGTGCTCATGTCCCCCATGATCGTCAACTATAAAGACCTGCAACGGACCCCTCTGGAGACCACAGGACATCAATCAGGCTGCGTTGAATCACAAAGTTATGTAACATTGGATGTGGTCAGTATTTAAATCCGCCTCCTTTACTGAATTGTCAGTGCAGTGACCTTCAGTTGAGAGGAACTTGCATACTGCACCCATGGAATTGCCCACTAAAGGGTGCAATACGATTCACGGCTGGGCTCGGGATTTTAGCAGAGTGCAGTTTAATCCTCTGGGGTCACATATTTATTATTTTTATATAATTAAAATTATAATATATGCCCCATGCTTCGATTTTATCTTGTATGACATATAGAAAATTCGTAAGTAGAATCAGTTCAATGTTTTGTTGTCTGTATGTCTCTCACGACACTACTGGCAAACGGCAAAACGCCGGGCTGAGTGGCTCAGACGGATGAGGTGCTGGCCTTCTGACCCCAACTGGGCAGGTTTGTTCCTGGCTCAGCCCGGTGGTATTTGAAGGTGCTCAAATACGACCGCCTCGTGTCGGTAGATTTACTGGCACGTAAAAAGAACTCTTGCGGGACTAAATTCCGGCAACTCGGCGTCTCCAGGAACCGTGAAAGTAGTTAGTGGGACGTAAGGCAAATAACATTATTATTATTATTATTATTATTATTATTATTATTATTATTATTATTATTATTAAACGGCAAAACATATTCTCCCAAACTCGGTAATTGAATTCAGGGATACCTGGGTTGTGCACTGCATGCGGCCGTATGTTGCCCATGATATTATTCCAAATTGCCCCTAGCCAAACGCGGAGTTTCTGTTAAGAACGGCCACAATTTATTAAATTTTTACTTACAGTAAATGATTGTAGGAACCTAATATAAATAAATAAATAAATAAATAAATAAATAAATAAATAAATAAATAAATAAATAAATAAATAAATAAAAATCAAAAAGCAGAATACTTCTTCTTTTACAGGTATTAATAATTAACTAATCTAATGCAGAACAACTCTCGCTTCAAATAATAGAGACAAATGAGCTATCTCATCTTTCGTTCTACGGTCAGAGATTTGCTCGTAGAAGGACGAAGCTCTTCAGCAGGCAGCACGCAGTTTTCTCTAGGATACTTTCGATGTTTGGTAGTATTTGCGAACAATTTTTCTGCTTGTTAAAGTTGAACAAATCGAAATTAATAAGTCAGTTTACAGATGAACATTAGGAAACTATTATGAGAATTATGAAGCCAAAACTTTTCACGAGATTTTAAACATCCAATACCGTAGACGAGAAGTTATCCCACACTTCCAAAGCAATATAATTCTTGTACTCTACATGTCAACGTAAACATTTTAAATTAACCTCCTAAGACGTAGTGTGGTTGTAAAAGGGCACTGTTTAAAATATAATATTCCGCAAAAAAGTGAGTAAAATATTTGTGTTCCATTTTTTTTTACAAATTCATTTACCTTGGTGTGTTATGCTTCCCACTTCACTGTTTCCCACCAAAGTACTCACTTTTTATGAGATTTACGAGATTTGACCAAGAAAAAGGAATGTTCTGGGCTTCAGGAGGGTGCTAACCCACTGTACGTGTGTCATTGCAATTTGCTTATCTAATGTATTACTTTTTTTACCATATTCAGTTAAACACAATTCTTATAGAGTAGCATTTATTTTATATACACTTCAATAAAATATATTATTATTATTACCGGTATTATTATTAATATTATTTTATTATTATTATTAATATCCAATACAAATAAACCCTATTTTACAAAGTATTTTAGGGTTATAGTTATAGGCCTATATCCCACACTAACATTTGTTCCATGATTTGGTTATATGGTCCGCACATCAGTTCGAGTTTGATATCCCTCAGCAGTGCAGTGATTTTAAAGGGTAAAATTAAGGGTAAAATTTCTTCATTAGTATTAGGAGTATCGTAATACTAAACATGATAAAAGTAGTCAACATTATAATTTCCAATCTTGTATGTTTCAAACATCCTTATCGGACGAGGAATAATAAAAGAGATATTCGAGATTTTAAATGTTTTCGAAGGGTGCCGGGTTAACTAACGATAGTGTCACTATCGTTATTGACAGTTGAAATGTTATATGTCTCTACTGCAGCAATTCATTTCCACTGGGTAGGATTATTGCGAAGAAACGCTAATGGCACATTTTATGCAATATTGTACAACAAATAATCTGTCAACGATGACAGCTGTATCGCATCTCATAATTTATACACAAATCAATACATCTCCCAATAAAGGTAACCATCATGAAGGACATTCGGCTGTAAAACTCGGTCAAGTCCATATGTGTGACATAGATCACATCTGCAACCCCACCAGGACATGGGAAAGGCGAGAGAAAAAGAAGAGGAGAAAAAATGTGGTCGGTATTTGAAGAGATGATCACTTGCTATAGAAAGTAGAGAAATGGGAATGAACGGAACTCCCTGTTAAATTTATAAGTTTTAAGACCTATGCCCTTGGCAGAAGTAAAACGGATGAGCATGTGGCCTAGTCATCAACGTCAGAGCCTAAAATGATATAACACTACTTCAAGTAAGGGACATTGCAAACTAACTATCCAATGGCCTGTACAGTAGTACTGCATGTAGTAGCTATTTTTGAAACAAATCTTATGGAAGGTGAAGTAAAATTCGTAATAATGAAAAACCTGCAAACTGTTTTCCAGTCAATGGCCGGGTCAGGAATGGAATGAATGAAGCCCCTTCTAGCGGCGGGGATAGGAATTGTGCCGGATGCCGAAGCCTGTCGCACTCCCCTGGGGCAATGATTAATGACTGACACATGAAATGAAACGATAGTGGAGAGTGTTACTGGAATGGAAGATGACAGGCAAAACCGGAGTACCCGGAGAAAAACCTGTCCCGCCTCCGCTTTGTCCAGCACAAATGTCACTTGGAGTGACGGGGATTTGAACCACGGAACCCAGCGGTGAGAGGCCGACGCCCTGCCATCTGAGCCACGGAGGCTACTAAAATTCATAATAATAATGTAATTAATTTTTACGTTCCACTAATTGTTCTTAAACTTCTCCGTCACGCCGAGACCCCCCAATTTTTCCCACAGAAGATCCTTTACATTTACCGACACGAGACTGGCTTATTTGACTGCCTCGAAATACCATCTGATTGAGCTGAGAAGAAACCTGCCAACTTGGGCTCAAAAAGCCAACGGGTTTCTATCTAGGCCACTCAACCCGGCTAAGTAATATTAAGCACGTATATTTTTTCTATTCTTCCTGAACGTTATCCCAATTTCCTAGAGTCAGCATTTATGCTAATTTAGCCCAGTTTTACGTCCGGATGTCTTTCAATTCTATGCGGAGAGAAGTATTCAATATTGCGTATTTCTGTGTTTTTTATGCTATTTATTCGGGGCGTCGACGTACCTTTTGCCCCTACTGTGCTCCATATGTTGTGAACCTGCGTGTATTTGAAAATGGAGGAAGTGTAAAGTGTTGAATGTAAAGAAAGGAACAGTAAGGACGCCACTAACACCCAGTCCTCAGGCGAGGGATATTAATCATTTACAATTAAAAACCACTGACCTGGCCGGGAACCGAACCTGGTGCCGCCGGTTGACAGCCGGACGCGTTGTCCCCTACACCGCGGAGCCGGACTATTTCTGTGGTAGTTTGTGCCGTGATGTGTTGTATATACATGTAAATTGAGGCGAACGCAAACACCCAGTCCCCGAGCTGGTATTAACTAGACAGAATTAAATTCCCCAACTCAGCCAGGAATCGGATCCGTCGATCTCTGAACAGAAGACCAGTACGCTTCAGCCAAGGAACACACTATGTAGCCTACTGTATGATCAATATTCCTAATGTTATCTACGTGAAACCTTGTCCGCAGGAAAACAATGGGTAGTGTGAAGAGCGCTTGCCTCAAAATGACCAAACAGACTTGCACAAAGAACAACAAATAAAGAACTAGTCCTGTTTTGATCACAAAATTTCGCTCTGGCAACATCGAAAGTGAATAACTATGGTCTAGTTAAACCTCGAAACAAAGCATCAAATACCATTTGACCGTAGAGCAATGCTAAATTTGAAGAATATCTGGAAAAGCAAAGACATATGCATTACAACAAAGTATTGAAAAGTCAGTGCCATAGTCGTTCCCACCAAAAACCTACGGTTGTGAAATCTGAACACCAAAGACAACCGATGGGTTGAAGATCGATGCCTTTTGATTATGGTCTTGGAGAAATCTCTTGGCATTCCATGCATCTCAGAAATCACTAGCCAAGCCTTCCTTGACCATTTCAGACCAAGAATGTCTCTAGATGAAAAAATTATCAAACAGTGCTTCTCATATTTTGGTCATGTAATGGGTGCTTGTTCTTTGGAAAAAAAACTTATGTTTGGAACATTAAGTGGTGAACGGAACCAGGCCGTCCAAGAATCCGGTGGTTTGACACCATCATAACTGACGCTACGATGTCAATATATATCGCACGGAAGCTGTGTCGAGAGCCATGATAGGTAAGGTGTACAAGGTGTACAAGAGTCGGCCCCGACTTAAGGGATAAAATCATTGTCATAATCATCATCATCCACTTATAAGGTGCGAGCGGAATTTGTGCCAGATACCGTTTCATTGTGATAGAATCTAGTACCTCCAGATGTGAAATGAAATGGCGTATGGCTTTTAGTGCCGGGAGAGTCCGAGGACAAGTTCGACTCGCCAGATGCAGGTTTTTGATTTGACTCCCGTAGGCGACCTGCGCGTCGTGATGAAGATGAAATGATGATGAAGACGACACATACACCCAGCCCCCGTGCCAGCGGAATTAGCCAAGTATAGTTAAAATCCCCGACCCAGCCGGGAATCGAACCCGGGACCCCTGTAACCAAATACCAACACGCTAACCATTTAGCCATGGAGCCGGACTCCAGACGTGAAGCTCTCCAGTAACGATCTGGCCTTTCGACTTAGACCAGACTTGACAAATGTATACCAATTTGCAATTCTACGGACATAAGTATGGCAGAAATGAAATGAAATTATGAATAATGGCTCACGTGGAACTTTGCTATTAGAGTTGCACCAGTAGAAGGTATGTACTGGAAATGGCAGCCATAGTAAGAACAAGAGTTGAGCAATAGTTTCCAAGTGCGAGAAACACATTGATCTCTATGGCTATTTTTAGCAAGGCCTGACGAAGTATTAGTGCCCTATTTTCCCTTTGTCATGACAGCAAAAGCTTTCAGATCAATACAGGGCTACGTAATGCTCTGTAAGAGTATTTTGTAGTGCGTGAGCAAGATTCAGACTGCTAAACAATGTATCCATTTTTTTGGTAATCCACATAAATAATATTGCATTGTCCATTTCAAATTTTTGTCTCATTCCTTTCGGGTTAGGTACACAAAATTCTCTCATCCTGTTTGTTTGTTTGTTATGTCGTCTCAGGATATCGGCTGGACATGATTTCTAGAAACTCGATATTTCAGGTCGGGATAGAGGATTGTGCACTATGCTAAGTATTATTTTATTAGTATACTATCAAAGCAAAGCAATCTCCGTACAGGCCATGAAGGCCCTTGGAGAGGTGGAAAGTTAAGGCTTCCACAATTCGAAACCTCGGCACGTGATGTGTTCGAGTGGTTAGCCCTACGCCCTGTCGCCTTTCCCTCAGGAATTAACCTGGTACTCATTTTTGGTGTAGGCTGAGTGAACCTCACGGCCATATGCACCTCCGGAAGTGGAAATTTCGTTTCTTAAATTTTACGATTTCCTGACGAAGATTCGAACCCACGTCGTTCCGGGCGAACCCAACAAGCCTTTACCGCCTCAACCAGGTGTAGCAATCTTTAGGGGTGATCAATTGGAAATATATATTTTCTCCATTGGCATTAGCCGTACGAACTAACTGAATATAACTAAAGTTATGTAGAATGTAATTTCCAAACTTTTTGTCTCATATATATATATACACACTAGCAAGGTACCCGTGCTTCGCTACGGTATTATACTGAAATTTATAATTGAATGCTTATTGTTTTAGATATATAATCCGTCGAAATTCGCGATCTGACTCGTTTTCTGCGAGAATCCGCCAAAATTCCCGATCTGACTCTTTTTCTAATAGATTACGGCAAGTCTCCCTCCATTTTTCAATCTTTCTTTCCAGCAATCGATTTCGTACTTGCCGGGCTAGGTCCAGGTATTTCACCGGTCAGTTGCGTCCCTAAATCTTTGCCATCTTTCCTATAAGCATTTTTAATATGGATGAAATCCATCAGGAGATCCGGCGTGGTGCCGTCTTGGGTGCCTTGGCGGTTCTGAACCCGCAGCCGGACTGCATTCTTAGTAATTACCCGCCCAGGACCGGTTCCCAACGCGGTCCGCACATTTGACGACGGTCCAGAACATTATTATTATTATTATTATTATTATTATTATTATTATTATTATTGTTATTATTATTAAAAGATGTTCTGGACCCAACAGCAAGATGCAAGATCGCTACTTGGCGGTAAATTATATCTGCTGCCATTGTCATTGTTGAGAATGTGACCAGCACCATTGTCGCGCGTAGGCAAGTGTGGGGGATTTCTGACCATACGAATGACATACTTCCGTGCATTATTGACCTTATTATAGAGGTGAAAAACTGGACGGTCAATCTCATTCCTATAGTTTATTTCAAATGTGTTTAAATTTTTATTTATATGCCAGGAGAAGGTACTGTAATCTAAGAACGTTCTCCGAAGGGAAAGATGGCTCTTGAAAACGAACCCAGGAAAGATTAAAAATGATCGGTTTATGATCAGAATAAGTACATCGAAAATCTACAGCCTGTTTCCAGTCATTCGACAGGGTCAGGAATGGAATGAATAAAGCCCCCATCTAGCGGCGACAATAGGAATTGTGCCGGCAGCCGAATCCTGACACACTCCTCTGGGGCAATGATTAATGGATGACAAATGAAATTAAATTGTATTGGACAGTGTTGCTGGAATGAATGATGACAGGGAAAACCGGAGTATCCGGAGGAAAAACTGTCCCACCTCCGTTTTGTCCAGCACGAATGTCACATGGAGAGACCGGGATTTGAACCACGGAACCCAGCTGTGAGAGGCCGCCGCGCTGCCGCCTGAGCAAGGGAGGCTCCTTATAAATACATTATGAACAGTAAAATCAATTGCTCTCAACTCCTTTTACACCCCACCGCCGTTAAGTTGATTTACCCCCCCCCCCCCAAAAAAAACTAAGAGAAGGCGTGTTTCTTTATGTCTAAAGGAGATTCCAAACACCATTGTTTACGTCTATTACCTTCAGTTTTCAGATTAAAATAATTCACTTTTTTTCACTTTCACACTCCTCCCCCCCCCCCTCAAGTTAATTTTCCGGCAAAAAGTACTTGTTTCTTTAATAGTAAAGGATCTTCTAAATACCAGTTATCACGACTGTAACTTCTTCAGTTTTTGATTTATGTATCCTCATGAAAGGAATTCAACTCCTTTTCACTCACGCCTCCCAAGATGATTCCCCCCCCCCCCACAAAACGGGCTTTTCTTTGTCTTTAAAGGAGATCCAAATACCAATTTTCACGTCTGTAGGCCCTAACAACTTTAGTTTTTATTAGATGTAAGTATTCTCATACAATTAAGTCAATTAATTTTCCAATTCATTCACCTCCCCCCTCCCCATTCATTGGATTTTCCGAGAATTCGTGCTTCTTTACTTTTAAAGCAGATTCCAAATATCAAATTTCACGTCTGTAACATCTTCATTTTTGAGATAACAGTAGCCTAATTAAAAGAATTCAACACCATTTTCAGTCACTTTTACAGCCCCCCTCCATCCAAGTGCTATATCCGAAAACTAAAAATACACGTTTCCTTATTTTTATAGAGATAAAAATACCATTTTTCACTTCTGTCACATGTTAAGTTTCTTGAGATATACTGTATAAATTCTCATTTTTAAATTTACCCCCCTTTTTAGTTCCCCTTAAGAGGAGTTTCCAAAAACAAATCGCCTATGTTTCTTTACATTTACAGGAGATTCCAAATATCACTTTTTACGTCTGTAACATTCTACGTTTCTCAGATATTCTGTAGATACTGTCTTTCAAAAAATTCACCCAAATATGTCACTCCTGTTTAACCGCCATTAATTGGATTTTCCAGAAACCAAGAAAATACATGTGTTTCTTTATTTTTAAAGGAGATTCAAAATACCAATTTTCACATCTGTAACCGTTACAATTTTAGGATGTAGATACACACATTTTAAAAATTCACTCCCCTTTTCACCCCCCATTATTTGGATTTTCCAAAAACGAAAAGTACCTGTTTCTTTATTATTTTAAAGTAGATCCCAAATACCACTTTTCAGGTCTGTAATATCGTCAGGTTCAGATATATAATTAGCCTCATTAAAAGCATTCAACATATTTTCACCCTTTTCCACCCTTCCTATTGGCATTTTCCGAAAACAAAAATATACGTTTATCTTTATTTTTAAAGGAGATTCTAAATACTAATTTTTTACATCTATAAACTTTAAAAGTTTTGTGATATAAATACACTCATTTTAAAAACTCAGCCCCTCTTACCCCCCCCCCCATTAATTGGATTTTCCAAAAACAAAAAATACGTGTTACTTTATTTTTAAAGGAGATCCAAAACCCCAATTTTCAGGTCTGTAATATATTCAGTTTCTGAGATATAAGTATTCTCATTAAATGCATTCAATCCATTTTTCACCCCTTTCCTCCTTTCCTATTGGGATTTTCCGAAAACAAAAAAAATACGCGTTTCTTTATTTTTAATGAAGATTCTAAATACCAATTTTTACATCTGTAAACTTTAAAAGTTTTGAGATATAGATACACTGATTTTAAAAATTCACCACCCTTTTCACACTCCCACTAATTGGATTTTCCATAAACAAAAAAATACGTGTTTCTTTATTTTTAAAAGAGATCAAAAGTACCAATTTTCAGGTCTGTAATACCTTCAGTTTCTGAGATATAAGTACCGATATTCTGATTAAAGGCATTCAACCCCTTTTTCACCCTTTTTCACCCTTCCTATTGGGATTTTCTGAAAACAAAAAAATACGTATTTCCTTATTTTTAAAGAAGATTCTAAATACCAATTTTTACATTTGTAAACTTTTAAAGTTTTGAGATATAGATTCACTCATTTTAAAATTTCACCCCCGTTTTCACCCCCTTAGCGACGGAATATCCAAAAATCCTCTCTTAGCGAACATCTACATCTTAATATGAATGTATCCCCAAAATTTCATATCATTATGTCCAGTAGTTTTGGCTCGGCGATGATGAATCTGTCAGTCAGTCAGTCAATCAGTCAGTCAGTCAGTCAGTCAGTCAGTCAGTCAGGACAAGCTATTTTATATACATAGATTTTGCTGGTGGCTTTACGTCGCGCCGACACAGGTAGGTCATTTTGCGACGGTGGGATATATAAGGCCTAGGAGTTGGAAGGAAGCGGCCGTGGCCTTAATTAAGATACAGCTCCAGCATTTGCCTGGTGTGAAAATGGGAAACCACGGAAAACCATCTTCTGGGTTGCCGACAGTGGGATTCGAACCCACTAACTCCCGGATTCAAGCTCACAGCCGCGCGCCCCTAATCGCACGGCCAACTCACTCGGTCATATACTTTTTAGCTCACGAGGAATAATAATGAAGATATTCGTAACTATATCATTGTTCGCAAACTTTCACTTCCTATATCTTTAGAAATATTAGATCTATCTAAGAAGTGTATACTGAAAAAAAAATAATTAAAAATCAATTTTCAATATTTTGTATATAATACATTTTATTGTAGGTCTATAATAATGGAGAAAGTCATGAAATTATGTTTAATTCTAGGTCCATTAACGAGGAGCATACAGTAGCCGACGTGGAAATATTAAGTCGCCATGATAACGAGCTAACTAGTGATAGTGGTAGTTGTATCGTGACTGTTTCTGTAAGCAGAAAAGTCGCTTGATAATTAACCTCTATTGATCTGTGACATAAAGAAGATGACGATCGAAATCAGAAGAGAAACGTGAAGAACGATGACAAGAAGAATAAGGGAAAAATGAAAAATAAAAGGGTGACAGGGATTTGAAATCTTTGCCTTTGTGTGTCCCAATATAATCGAGCCGGAAGAAAACAATGTCCTAAGCCCCTAAAACGTAATATTTACTGTTTCTATTCCAGATGTGAAAGCTCGGTGCGTTAAGGTACGGCCATTTATGGTTGATAGCTCTGTAAGCGGGACACAGGTGGGTTCGAATCCCGCGGCAGACATCCTCGAAATATTTCTTCGTGGTTTCTCACTTCAACTCCAGGTAAATGTCACGAGTGCACCTTTCTCAAAGACCCGGCCGCTTCATTCCCATTCATAACCTGTACAGTTACACTTGCACAGAGCGGTACGTGTAGCTCACCCCCATGGCGTGTACATGAAAAGCGGCTATAAAACTGGAGAGCTGAACATTTCCTCGGGCACCCCAGGCGTTAAAAGCCATACATTAAAATAACAAATAAAAAATAAAAATTGACTCTGTTGTTAGTTGAGCTGTTCTTTCTCTCTTGTGATGCCACGCAGTTCCAGTAGATGGCGTTATTGCTTCAGTTACAGAAAATAACCCGTCAACGACAGGTACAGAACTAAACGTTTTAAGAAAGATTACTAAGTTTTGAAATCATAATATGAACGACGATCATGGGGTAGTGCCTCTATCCTCAGGGCCTGTACTCGATTCGGCGGTACATATTCTCAGGGCTTACAAGGGATTATATGCGGAGACATGTTACAAGTCCCCAAGCAACGTCTGATATTGCTTACACATAGGGTGGCTCTAGAACCATTGCACTGAGTCAGTTGCTAGCTGTCACTACCCTTGATGACGAACCCAAAACCTACCACTAATTGTGGCTCTACTGCACGTTACGCTCAACACCACAAATTCTGTCCATTTTGTCCAAGTACTAAACCTGAAAATGTTGTGTGCATACACGCTGTATGCACTGTTGCCTATGTTATTATACAAGGCCGGAATATACAAGCAATTCTGCGCTAAAAATTATGCTCCTTGAAGTTCCGCCAGTCACTGCTAAGATCGCCTTGTACCACCCTAGTTTCAGCATTCTAGCCTTTAACTCATTAGTGACAATGTAAATAGTGGTTGTTTTAATTTTTCGTAAACCAGGTTTACTGTTGTGTTCTGTTTTGTACATCTCGCGAGGAAAACTGTAAGTCCATTTCATTTCCTACGTTTCCTGTTAATCAAGAAATAAGTGGGTTTAAGCTGTTTCTCGACAAGGTGATAAACTAGGTATTGTGTGGAATTCCACGAAAGGTGGCTGGTTTTTAACAGGCGTTTTAGAGGACCAAATTATAGTGTGAGCACATCTAGAAGGTTTCTTATGCCTAAATCTGTACCTTCAGCATAAACAAATAACAGGTACAGGTAGGAAACCTCCGAAACGACGACGGCCTCAAACTAGCGATACAGGTACTGTTTTATACAAAAGAAAAAATGCGTGTCTCAAAAAATGTATGCAGTTTTTCTCCTATGTGTGAAGACGTGGCAAACTGTAGACGTATAGGAACACAGATTTCACCGACTTTAAGGCCAGTATTTAGGAAGTCACTTTGAAAGAGACTGCTAAGAGAGACGACATTATGAAAATGTTACGAAGAAAACATAATCTTCAGAATGAACTGTACAAACATAAAACTGACAGCTTTGGCATGAACAGACAGCTGTTCGTACTTCAAAAATGAAGCCCAACATTAATGGCATTTTTTGGAGGTTATTTACAACCTATTTCTCTTCCTGTGAGAGTCCGGCTCCATGGCTGAATGGCTAGCGTGCTGGCCTTTGGTTCAAGGAGCCCCGGGTACGATTCCCGGCCGGGTCGGGGATTTTAACCTTAATTGGTTATTTCCGCTGGCTCGGGGACTGGGTGTGTGTGTGTGTGTGTGTGTGTCGTCCTTAAGCAGAAAATGAAACGAAAACAAGGAAAGAATGAGAAAAAAGAAAATATCCGTAAAATAAACAAATTAAAAATAGAAAAAAGAGGAAGTCTGATCCTCAGACTCATACGTTTTCAAGATCATGGAGAGCTGACGTACCCTAAAACACAATTTGTGATATTAGTAGCGCAAGTTATGCAATTCATATCCCGTGCCGTCCAGTATCTGTCGATTCTTTATCTGAGAAAATCATGAGACCATTCCTGGTCAACCTAGCCTTTTATCGCACGAGCAGGAATGAAAGAGTTTTGCGGCTTCACAATAAGCCTCTCAACAGAAATGTACTGAAGTTTTAATGATTGACTGTTTGTTTATTGTCTTCCCGTGAGTTGTAGACATAACTGAGAAGCCTGATGCATAAAAAGAGTCTCTCTCTTCTCTAGAATAAGTAATATGGTTTCCTTATATACAGTATGTAGAGTGATAAAGCACCATTCTGGTAATAACTGTGCGGCACCTCTAGGCCTTGTACAATAAAATAACGCAGCCATCAACGGTGCATGATCCATCGTGTGTATTCCTGGCATACGTAAAATCACCTTGCCGAATTTCAGAGCCTGAAGTTTTTATATCCTGTCATTAGCAACCAAGATATTATTTCTTCATAACCAAAATAATAGCCAGTAAAATATGACATCGTTGCTTCAACAAATTATATGTAACAATTTGAATGTAATACATATATTGTTATGTGTTTTAATTCCTTACAGCAAACACTATTACATATTTCTTATATCTGCTAAGGATAATACTCTCGGACAGTGAGTGTGAGTTCGAAGTTATATTCATGAATAGTAAATATATAAGTGTGTATTGTCATTTTGGTTTCCTTCTGCTTAATACGAACAGCTTCATCCACAGAGTTCATTCATAATTTTGCCTTTATCTCCTTATTACGAGTATTCTTCTATCATTTTTTCCACATGTTCGTTCAAACAATTATTCTCGCTACTTTCAAATTTGTCAGGTTCAACTCATTAGATGTACAGGCGTCAGCCAGCTGTCGCTTCCGCACAGCAGAGTCTACTTGGAAACAGACTAATTTCGTCCGAGATTTCACCTCTTTCTTATAAAATAGTGTTGATCACAACTGCGACCACCCTGCATTAGATTTGCAGTACCCTAATTAAATTTCATTTTTTTGCTAGTGACTGTACGTCACACCGACGCAGATAGGTCTTTTAGCGACGATAATTTCATTTCTTATACCGCCATCCTAGGAAAATACATATCCTAAGCACTTGAAATAATCCACCAGTTCCAGTTTCGTATTCGCTGGTTGACATGCGATCTCTTAGGTTTCTTCCCTACTTTGGACACGGAAATACTGATTTTCATATCATACTGTATACCGGGTGAGTAAGCCGCGCCTGACGTTTTATGCTATTAGGCATCCCACTAAACGATACTGGTATCGTTACGGTCTATTCTCCTTTGCCAACATCCAAGCAACAATCGCCTTTAATCACTCGCTGCACCATTACCGCTACAAGAACCTGTACCACCGAACTCGATAGCTGCAGTCGCTTCAGTGCGGCCAGTATACAGTAATCGGGAGATAGTGGGTTCGAGCCCCACTGTCGGCAGCCCTGAAGATGGTTTTCCGCGGTTTCCCATTTTCACACCAGGCAAATGCCGGGGCTGTACCTTAATTAAGACCACGGCCGCTTCCTCCCAATTCCCAGGCCTTTCCTATCCCATCGTCGCCATAAGACCTATCTGTGTCGGTGCAACGTAAAGCAACTAGCAAAAAAAAAAAGAACATGTATCATCGGGCGAGTTGGTCGTGCGGTTAGGAGCGCGCGGCTGTAAGCTTGCATCCGGGAGATAGTGGGTTCGAACCCCACTGTCGGGAGCCCTGAAGATGGTTTACCGTGGTTTCCCATTTCCAAGCCAGGCAAATCCTGGGGCTGTACCTTAATTAAGCCCGCAGTCGCTTTCTTCCCATTCTTAGGCCTTTTCTGTCCCCTTGTCGCCATAGTACCTATCTGTGCCGGTGTGACGTAAAACAACTAAAAAAAAAATATGTACCGTATGCGACAGGCATTTACACAATGCATCAAACTGTCATGCGGTTATGTAGAAAGTTTGTGCCAATTATGAGCTTTCAGTAGGGAATGAAATGAACGCGAAAAGCGATGGCGTACTGATAGAAAACGTGTGTGCATTTGTGAAGTGGAAGTAGTAGTCCATCTAGTAGGCTTTCTGGAAACCTGCACGCTGGAGTTGCCGTGGTGTCAAAGGTTAAGTGCGGTGTTCTTAATAGAGCTTTGTTTGGTAGGTGGGTTTGAATCCCACTTAATCTTGTATATTTTATTCGCATTTTGTACTTCGAGAAACTTTTTTTTTTGCTATTTGTTTTACGTCGCACCGACACAGATAGGTCTTATGGCGACGATGGGATAGGAAAGGCCTAGTAGTGGGAAGGAAGCGGCCGTGGTCTTCATTAAGGTACCTGGTGTCAACATGGGAAACCACGGAAAACCATCTTCAGGGCTGCCAACAGTAGGGTTCAAACCCACTATCTCCCGGATGCAAGCTCACAGCCACGCGCCCTTAACCGCACGGCCAACTCGCCCGGTACTTCGAGAATCATCCACAGAGCCAATGTATCGGAATTCCCTCAAGTAATGGGTTATTTAATTTATTTATTTATTTAGGCACTTTTCTGGGCCACGAGGGCTGCTTATGTGGACGTTTTATAAGCAGGGCTCGACGAGGATAGAATGGTTGGGGGTTTGAATCCGCTTGACTGAGCAACAGCCTGTTAGAGCAGTAAGTGTTCCAATAGATGGCCTTCTGCAGTAATGCACGTGTCAGCACGCCGTTTAACTACCATTCGGGCTCTTTGTATCATTGTAGGTGTTACGGATTCGCAGGCTTCCGTAATAAGGAGTTGAAGGCTTTCTGGATTTTCCGCCCCCTAAGCGTACACTACATTCTTCAAATAGCCCCACAGGAAGAAGTCCAGGGGCGCCAAATCGGGCGATCTAGCAGGCCAGGTGACAGGTCCTCCCATTCCTATCCATCGACCAGGATATGTAACCTTCAGGTAGTTGAGAACATCTGCTGACGTGTGATGGGGAACTCCGTCGTGTTGATACCACATGATTACACTCTCACCTAGGGGCACATCCTGTAGCAGCAATGGTAGTTGCTCTTGAAGAAACTGTAGGTACCGGGCTCCTGTCAAATGATCCTCAAAAATATATGGTCCAATTAGGTGATCACACAGTGTACCACACCAGACATTTACTCCCCATCGTGTCTGAAATGCTGCCTGCCTTGCCCTGTGAGGATTTTCAACACTCCAGTAGTGCACGTTATGACGATTCACAGAGCCATTATATGAAATAGTGCCTCGTCCAAAAATAAAATGTGAGATAAAAACACTGGATAATTTGCCATTTGCGTCAGTATCCACGCACAGAAATCAATACGAATTTCGAAACCTCGTCCGTGGAGTTCTCGATGTAGTTGCATACGACACGGACGAAGAAAACTGGAATGCAATATCCTTACAACAGACGACTGGCTGATGTTGGCCTGTTGTGCTACTGCCCGGCTACTCGTGCGAGGATTCTCCCGGAAAGTGTCCAAAACCATCTCAGTAGTTTCCCGTAACTGGTACCTCTCTCACAGGACCTGTTCGGTAAAGTGACGAAGATATACGCAAACGTCGTTCCACCCTCCAAAACGTATTTGCGCTTGGTTGTTGTCTGTGTGGAAATTTTTCCTGGTACAGGCGCTATGCTTCCTGTGCGTTCTGTCTTGATTCACCGTAGATGAGAAGCATGTCAACAAACTCATCTGTTGAATACATAGCGAAGAAATGACCAGGACTGCTGGGCTACACCAAGTGTCAGTCCACTACACATTCAACATGCTTGCTATTGGTCGAATGTGGCACGAATGGCCTCTTATATTTGATCCGCAAATATTAAACTGTGAATAAAATTATTCATCGCTCGTGGGTTTCGAGCCCACCTACCAACGAAACATGCGTCAACACGTCTGTCGTTAGGCCACTACACCACGGTGACTGCTGCTTCCAGTTTATCAGAAAGCTTACTTGCTGTGAAAATACGTCCCGCTTCACAAACTCTCACACGTTTTTTTATCAGTATGCCATCGCTTTTAGCGATAATTTCGTAACCAATCGAAAGCCTATAATTGGCATGTACATTTTACATAAACGCATTACAGTTTGATGTATTGTGTAAATACCTGTCGCATACATATTTTTGCAAAAGTCATGCAGTGATGACGCAGTAAGTGTTTTAAAGGCGACTGTAGCTTGGTATATGGCAAAGGAAAATCGACCATCACCCCATTGACGTTCGGTGGGATGCCTAACAGCATAAAACATCAGGCGCCACTGACTGCCCCGGTATATAGTGGACTATGACTCTTGATGGCGTCAAGTCTTTAATGGCCTGACACCGTGATTCGAATCCCGTTGGTGGAAAAATGTTCTACCATCAGAATGTTGGCCTGCAAGGTAGGAGAGGTGGCGGTATACAATTGAAGATATGAGTGCAAGAACTGGATAATACCCAAAAGTCAAATTCTGAGAAAAAAGTTTTTACGCTGTGTTAAATTTGCATCATTAAGAATGTTTCTGTTTATTTCGCATATGTTAGTGATTATGCACTTTGCTTTAAATTTTCAAGTTCGTAGGTCATACGAAAATATGCAAAAATAAGAAAATATGTGTTGACGATGATGTTTGTTGTTTAAAGGGGCCCAACAGCTAGGTCATCGGTCCCGATATATGTGTCTGAATTATCCATTTCTTGCACTCAAACGTTGGACAGAATGTTGCGTGACACTAATATATGAAAATTAATCCCTTTACATGAAAGAATTTTAATTTTCATATCTATTATTTTAAATGGTCACAAAATAAATTTGGTCACATCCTTTCAGAAAAAGAAGAGGCTCTTTTTATTTTTCAATACTTTAAATTTTATGGTAATATGCAACACTTTCACATTCAGAACCTCTATCCATGCTTTCCCATTTTACTATTTTACTGTAGGTCCATGTACCTTGCAAATGTACTGGAGGAATATACTTGTGTGCCAAATACATTACATCTTCGCGTCATTGTACTTCCAGTGGCAATGATTATGATATACTGTAACTTTGGTGCATCTAGTGCAGAGATCTGTTTCGATTTAAATAAACAAAATTTTGATGGAAAAGACCTGTCTGATCAATAGAAACATACAATTGCCTCCCTTCACAAATTAATTTCCGATATCTACTGACTAAATGATTCAATTCCATCTTTTAATCTTTTCTTAAATGGTGGTTGGAAGTGTCCTTTGAAATAAAATATAATTTCCTCGTTTACCCTCACTACACTAATTACTTCGAAGCTGACGACGTTGTATCGTACCATTCTTCTGGTAAAAATACATACTCCTTCCTGTGCCTTATCTTCTCGCAAGAAGTAGATAATTCCGGTTATTAGCTAGATGTTGAACTCAGCGAGGAACACTACAAACCTGAAGTCCATCTTATAAGTATAATTACAGTAGTACTATTTCTACAATGTTGTTACACTGATCGATAGAGGGTGAACATGGATACAATTACATAACAAAACTAAGTTTCACAAAATGTGGTCATTATCTACTTCTTGCCCCAATATATTCAATTTATTTATAATCACTATTTTGCATACCAAAATCCTGAATTCAATTATAAACCTCTCCGCAGTGTTCGTATGGAGTGAGAATGTATGAGCTGTTGATGGTGATTCGCCCGTCGGATGGGGACAATAAGCTTTGGTGTTATTCGACAGGAGCAGGAGGAGGCTATGTGCATCACCGTGTTTCACTCTCATCCTAGCGCAATATTATCATCGCCCCACACCCGTCAAGTAGAGAGACCTGCACCAGGAGGGCCGAACTTGCCCTCGGACATTCCCGGCGCTGAAAGCCATATGCTAAAAATGTATATAGTAATTAACCTCTGAATGACATAAGAAAGCTAGCTCACCATATGCTCAATATTCCACCTCACTGGCACCCACCCTCGAAGAAGTTTACCTCTGAGCACGATGCTTTCGAACACATATTGTGTATACGCGATATGTCTATACTCTATACATATTCAAACGAAGTTCTGACCTCTCTTCCCAATTTTGTGACAATAGCGTCGCTTCACTTACTTTAAACAGGAACATTTCTACTGGTATGGATTGTTGTTTACATCATCAGCCTATGGACTGGCGTGATGCAACACTCCGTAAAGCGCTGTGCCTTATCAAACCAGTTAAGCCAGGAAACTATTGATCACATACCCTGAGCTTGCCTTTACTCGCCACGTGGTTGGTAATTCCATTCAGCTGTTCCTCTAGTCAACAGTACAGAATCTACCCAAACGCTCCTCGAATGTGGAATAATTTTGAATATATCATGTTATCCAGTATGTCAACATGGTTAGACCGTAGAACTTCAAAACACTGAAAACAATCCTATTCTGACCATTTATTATTGCTACAGAAGACATCTCTCACAATTTGTTTGTCTTATACATTCCTCAAATTTCCTCCGTTAAAATTTCCACATACATTTCTTTCATTTCAGCTTATTCCATAAAATACTCCCTGGTCATAGATTTAATCTACTTAACTTACTAAAGTACTGCCCTCTAGAAGATCACGCATACATTTCTCCCATCTGAACTGATTCTGTAAAAATGCTCCCTTAACGAAGATTTAACCTGCCTATCTTATCAACATACTGGCCTTCTGAGGATCACAACGACGTGAGCGTCGAGATAAAAGAAGAATTTTTTGCGGAACAAGGAGGGATTACACTGAACATTTGTTCTGATGAAAGGTGCAACAGTATTCATACATTGTGATCTTACTTCAACCATCCTTTCCATACAAATTCGCCTAACGATCGCGGCAACCCAACATATTACAGAGGATATATATCAGAAGCACCGGCATACTAATTATAAAGGGTTGCCCAGCCGACGTAATGGAGGAGTGCTGGATTTACTTGAAAAGACGTGAATTCGAACACCTGTCAGGATGTCAAAAAGTTTAGAAACGAGATTTCTACTTTTGGAGAAGCACGCGGCCTGAAGTAGTGATGGGATATTCGGTTCATTTTACTGAATAGATTCATTTGATTCCATTCACGTCACTAAACTGATACAGTGATCTGATCCACGGCACATTCGAGTCACTGTTCCTACTACATCTGTGTACTGACGGACAGCAGCAACAGCATCCAGTGCTCGCTGTTGTCATCTGGTACTTAATCTATGAACTGCCTTCCTATGCGTCATC
Organism: Anabrus simplex; assembly: GCF_040414725.1. Taxonomy (NCBI): domain Eukaryota; kingdom Metazoa; phylum Arthropoda; class Insecta; order Orthoptera; family Tettigoniidae; genus Anabrus; species Anabrus simplex. The sequence continues at coordinate 178,959,212 of NC_090267.1, forward strand.
CAGCTTTCAGATTCGGTTTTCTCCTGCAGCCACCTCTTACAAAGCCTTTCCCCCACAGTGACTACAAGTATAAATGATTAGATGAAACATAACTCTTCACAAAATCATCAATGATTGTCGCCCAGGTGACAGATTCCCTAACAACTGTTTGCTTCGTCTTTAATTAAATTTTGTCAAAGAAGCTGGTAATTTATTGAACATTTTCCTTGGTAAATTATTCCAATCCCTAATTACTTTCCCTTTGCCTCAATGTGTACACTTGATCCAATTTTTTCTTCATATGAAATGCAAATCCAGAGCCATTTCCAGTCATTCGACCGGGTCAGGAATGGAATTAATGAAGCCCCATCTAGCGGCGAGGATAGAAATTGTGCCGACTGCCGATGCCTGTCGCACTCCTCTGGAGCAATGATTAATGAATGACACATGAAATGAAATGATATTGGAGTGTTTCTGGATTGAATTACGACACGGAAAACCGGAGTGTCCGGAGAAAAACCTGTCCCGCCTCCGCTTTGTCCAGCCCAAATCTCACATGGAGTGATCGTGATTTGAACCACGGAACCCAGTGGTGAGAGGCCGACCCGCTGCCGTCTGAACCACGGAGGCTTGTTTTATCACACTATGATCTTTTCTATCTTTGTATGATTCAACGTCTTCTTTAGTCCAGTTATTGCGTCAGTCGGCGCATTTGCTCACTGTCCACGTATACCGGTGATTCGATAATTGAAGTCTTGTGCAATGATGCGTCAACGAACTGAGAGAATACTGAGTGATTCTTCCGAATATAAAACAGATCATTTTGAGTGGTCATGAGCATGACTCATAGCGTAGGTTAGAGAGCTGAGCTGAATTAATTGTTGAATAAATGTTTATTCAATAAATAGAATAATCTAATATCCTACGTTTACTACCTGCTTTGGAATTATGTTTTGACTATTTTTTTAAAACTACAAATAAATTCAACTCTTATTTAAACCTCCGTGTAAGAAGAGAACAGTGAATGGAAGCGGGTATTATTTTCGAATGGCCTGAGAACGGGAGTCCGTTATAGCCTAGTGAGCCATAGCCGAGTTCTGTATGTCTTGCCCACAGCGCAAGTTCGGCTCCTTGCGAATGTCCACTGTTCCGTCGAAGAATCGTGTGTGTGTGTGTTCTCTCACTGATCCGCGAGTGCATCACTCAGCGCTGTCTGCTGTGAGTCGGTTGAATCATCTGCCATGCGCTCGCCGTTGCTGCGATTCGATTCACCCGGACAGTTGATTCCAGAGGGGAAAATGCCGCCGGGCATAGAGCTGATCACTCTATCCCAATAAGAGCCAACGTTACGGGTAGTGTGGAAGCCTTTCAAGGGCCTCGAAGGCCTATACGGATATGGCTTTTCTAGCTGATATCGTACTACATTCCAAATAGGCCTACATAATATGTTCAAAGGAGTTCTAACCTGTATTAACTTACATGATGGACATCCACTTTGGGAACATCCTGTTGCAGTTCCGAGTTAGTCCCAACTTTCGAAAACTGCAGTGTAATTTCACACCTTTTCGATTAGATCACAGTACCTATATTAACTTCAAATGATAAATTATTTATTGCTTGTAACAGAATTTGGAGCTCACTGCCACGAAGTATTAGACGTAGGGGAAATACAGAAAAATGCTATTAAATGAAGAAATGGAGAACTTGCACTGATCTATCGCTCTAGACCACTGTGAGGCAATGACAACAAAATAAAGTCTGTTAATTAGAATAGATGATTATAGAGATTGTGAATTTACCGTATAATACCTTCAAATTGCCTGAAACTAATCTGAATCTAAAAGGCCGGTTATTTTAACTAGAGAAAGAAGAAGGACGTTTACGATGAAATTTTCAACCTAACATAATAATAATAATAATAATAATAATAATAATAATAATAATAATAATAATAATAAAAATACCGAGCTCTATAGCTGCTGTCATATAAGTGCGGCCAGTATCCCGTATTCGGGATATAGTGGGTTCGAACCCACTGTCGGCAACCCTGAAAATGATTTTCTGTGGTTTCCCATTTTCACACCAGGCAAATGCTGCAGCTGTACCGTAATTAAGGCCACGGCTGCTTCCTTCCCACTCCTAGACCTTTCCTGTTCCATCGTCGCCATAAGACCTATCTGTATCGGTGCGACGTAAAGCAACTTGTAATAATAATAATAATAATAATAATAATAATAATAATAATAATAATAATAATAATATAATAATAATAATAATAATAATAATAATAATAATAATAATAATAATAATAATAATAATACGGCGTCAACCATTGAGTTGCAGACCTTCCGAACTAGTGCCATCTACGCAGCCTGCCTAAAAAAGTTGACATTCCGGTTGTTCTGGAGTCTAGCAACAAAGACGTAATTATACTGGACGGATAATACGGCTGAATCAGTGTAATATTTTCTGATGACACCGACTGCACCACCAAAGACCTTTAACGTGCCGAAAACGATGATAGGAAGTGCGAAGATTCTTTATCACCCTCCAAATTGGACCTACATCTGCTGGAATCGATCCTCTGAATTTGCGAACATGACACAGGCACTATTGCCTACCACTGATTCACCGAGACAGCAAGTAATAACATGAAGTTTTCCCATGGTATGTTTCCAGTTCATACATGTACACTTCCTTGTTACCCGTTATGAACAGTGTTAGGGTAATGTATAGAGCAAGTTTATGTTTCCCAACACCTCTGCAAAGAATTTTACAACAATTCCTATTTCCTTTCCCTAAGTCTTATCCACCCTTCTAATGTTTTTATTCCCCTCGCAAGAGTTATTGTCGCATAATTTCCAGCTTCTACAAATACGTTCCTGGTTTATGATCAAGAGGGTGAGGGTTCTCCAACTCTTTTACTTCCACCAACTTCACTGCATTCTCTACAAACTTATAACTTAAAATACAGTTACGTGAGCTGGATAACTGGGAGGGCTGAAACGTAATAATGAAAGGGAAACTTCCCCGTATATCGTACTGTACTCTGCAAGAAGATTACAGGATTAAGAGTTGTACAACTTGTAATTGGTGAGAATTTATTGAAGTAACGAATTATCGGTGCGGATGAAGTGACATGTTTAATTAAGAAATCCTTTCGTTTCTTTAACAGGTTTTAGTCTGTTATGTTTTAGGTTGGCCTAATTCTGGGGTAGATTCTAATCTTCCTGTGTGAGCTTTTCGAAAAGTTCACTCACCTGTACTACGGATCTGTATGAAAGTTTGCATAAATTATAGGGACTCAGACTTCTAGAATCCCTAGGGACAACGCAAAATACTCAACGGGTTTGTTTTAAGGACTGAAGAGTTTAAATTATTATTCAAGAAGTTTTATATCCACTCTGCTAGTTCTTAAAATACATCTAGTTGTAATGCTTCAGATAGTAATTTACTTCAAAATATTATTATATAGTATAAATATATATCGTCCGCCTCTGTGGTGTAGTGGTTAGTGTGATTAGCTGCCACCCCCGGAGGCCCGGGTTCGATTCCCGGCTCTGCCAGGAAAATTTGAAAAGTGGTACGAGGGCTGGAACGGGGTCCACTCAGCCTCGGGAGGTCAATTGAGTAGAGGTGGGTTCGATTCCCACCTCAGCCATCCGGGAAGTGGTTTTCCGTGTTTTCCCACTTCTACTCCAGGCAAATGCCGGGATGGTACCTAACTTAAGGCCACGGCCGCTTCCTTCGCTCTTCCTTGTCTATCCCTTCCTATCTTCCCATCCCCCGTAAGGCCCCTGTTCAGCATAGCAGGTGAGGCCGCCTGTGCGAGGTACTGGTCATACTCCCCAGTTGTATCCCCCGACCAAGAGTCTGAAGCTCCAGGACACTGCCCTTGAGGCGGTAGAGGTAGGATCCCTCGCTGAGTCCGAGGGAAAAAGCCGAACCTGGAGGGTAAACAGATGATGATGATGATGATGATATTGATGATGATAAATATATCTCAATAGACTTAAATAAGTCAGATGGTGATTTTCACATTTTGTTCTCCAGGAAATAATGTTGTTTATTTTTCTTCAAATGAACGTGATCATGCTAAGAACTGTGCTAGGAAGAACATGTGATGTAAAATGTTATGTGTGCAGATATGGTGTAATCTAGAGCATCGTAAACGCATTGAAATATTCACGTTGCAGAAGTTCTAACTCGTTATTTGTCAACGCATTAATAGTGGAAATGATACATTATCGCTTCTATGTAACAAAAGCGTAATGCCACAAGAAAGTGAAGGACCTGTATGACTGGAAATGGAAAACAAAATCGTACTAGTAGAAATAATTAATTAACTCTGATAGTAAGCATATTGTGATAATGAACGTCAAGAGTGTGCGGGGCCAATAGACGATGATAATACTGGCGAACCAGCAGCGAGGAATTGTTGAGGCTCACGATAAGGAAGCTCCTAGAAGACGCTCGAAGTGATTAACTATAAAGAACGGTCTAGAATCATCTGGAGGAAGAAACTACGAGACTCGTCTGCGGGACTACACAAATAGCGAACCTAGAGCGTTTAGACTCAGTCTTGAGGGAGTTAGTGTTGCGCCAGTTGCGAGTGAGTGAACGTAAGCAGACGGTCGCGAGTTCGTGGCGAGTCTTTCAATGCGAGCTAGTCCGTCAGACAGCTACGCGGTGTTCATGAGGGTTATTGGATGTGAGCTATTCTGGAGCGACATTGCGCTGTGAGAAGCCGTCTGGAAAACAGGAGTTCGAACTGTCGGTGTGCAGTGTGTTCGACCATGATCGTGAGTAAAAACTGTGTCGAATGGAAAACTCAAATTCACTGTAAATAGTAACTCAGTAAATTTAGTGGAGAGTAAAACATGCTATATTGCTGTGTAGTAATTTTATTTTTAAGGATCCTGATAACCCACCACAATACCAATTATTACAAACAAATGTTTTCTTAAAAATTTTCATTTAGCACTTTCTGTAGACAAGTATCATAATTTACGAGATGCGATATGGCGATGTTGGTTCATTTTCAGCATTTATATTCTAGTATGTTTTGCTTCGAGGTGTCCAGAGGATTCGTATAATTCCAACGAATTAATAAAACAGTACTTTGGAAGAACCACAGATTCCAGGCCTCCATTCCTAAGAGACGATATGTGTAATTTCTCATTTATCTATCCGAGAGTTCTTTTTGAACGCAATCTTCTATTCCACAAAACGTACACCTTTCTTTCTCTCTGTCATATTTTGCTCAGAATTTCCCTGGAGGAGAATTAAAGGTCACAGTACTAATTTCAGGCAGGATGTCCTAATTGATTTAACTCGGCGTAGTAGGTTACGATGTTAATGAAGGTTAAACTCTTTTCACTTTCTTCAAAAGTCAATGCTATTCGTAAAACTCAAATGGCGGATCTACTTGCCATGACATCTATCTGAGTGGCGTCATGAGTCAGTCGAAGACTTCTTGCTTCCAAGATAGCGTGTTCAGTGCCAGACAGTAGGTGGATGTACTCTTATTCCAAACGTTATCTGTTTCGAAACAGACTTTCAACGTATTAGGTCGTGTTACGTACATGTAGTACGTGTTGAAGAGATGTTAAGTACAGAACAAAAAAGGCCAGCCGGGCAACAGTGGGATCGGAACCCATAACCTCCCGATTTCGCGTCGGTTGCTCTACCAATTGAGCTATGGTGGCCTAGGCCATCTTTGTTCTGTTTGAAAGGAGCTGAGCTACAGGTCTGGCACTGCTGCTAGCACATTGTAGAGTGCGTTTAAGCCGCCCGTTGAGGGGCATGTCAATGAATATTGAATTTTCACGACCGCATTATAATCGAAATCGAAATTGGGAGGTTGTGGGTTCGGATCCCACTGGTGTCCGGCTGGCCATTTTTGTTCTGTACTTAACATCTCTTCAACACGTACTACATGTACGTAACACGACCTAATACGTAGAATGTCTGTTTCGATTACAATGCGGTCGTGAAAATTCAATATTCGTTATCTATTTCGTTCCATATACAAGCCCTTAAATAATGTAATGTGAATTTAGTTTCACCTGTATTTTCACACAACCAAACGATAAATAAATTTATAGAACATCACTCACGTATCTTCTGATAGAAATAAAACAAGAGTATAATTTCGTCGATACAGCAACGGTCTATTGAATTCAGATTCTGCAGCGTTATTAGAAAAGTTGTTTTCGGTCTTGCTTTACCTCTTGGGAAGTGGAACAAAGTCCTTGTGACACGTAAAATTTCCCTGATGCTTATCTCTTTCGTACGGCAGAAACCCAGAATACGTCTTATCGGTTATGATGTGTTTGATTTTAAAACTAGTACTACTATTTCTTACAATTTGCTCTACGTCGCACCGACACAGAAAGGTCTTGTGGCGACGATGGGATAGGGAAGGGCTAGGAGTGGGGAGGAAGCGACCATGACCTTAGTTAAGGTGCAGTCTCCGCATTTGCCTTGTGCGAAAATGGGAAACCACGGAAAACCATCTTCAGGGTTGCCGACAGTGAGGTTCGAACCCACTATCCCCCGAATGAAAGCTGATCACTACATGACACAAACAGCACACCTACTTGCTCACTATTACTACTACTACTACTAATAATAATAATAATAATAATAACAATAATAATAAGAAGAATATGAGCTCACCTACCATGTGCAGGTATTTTCTTAATTTTGTGCCATTTAGGTTATCTTTGTGCGATAATTTCGACGTTCCGTTTTACTTTACCAGATGACAGGGTAAGCTGGATCTGTGTTGCCTGAGTCATAATTAATTTTGTCGAGTAAACGGGAGTCCGCCTCTGTGGTGTAGTGGTTAGCGTGATTACCTGCCACCCCAGGAGGCTCGTGTTCGATTCCGGCTCTGCCACGAAATTTGAAAACTGGTATGAGGGCTGGAACGGGGTCCACTCAGCCTCGGGAGGTCAACTGAGTAGAGGTGGGTTCGATTCCCACCTCAGCCATCCTGGAAGTGGTTTTCCGTGGTTTCCCACTTCTCCTCCAGGCGAATGCCGGGATGGTACCTAACATAAGGCCACGGCCGCTTCCTTCCCTCTTCCTTGCCTATCCCTTCCAATCTTCCCATCCCTCCACAAGGCCCCTGTTCAGCATAGCAGGTGAGGCCGCTTGTGCGAGGTACTGGTCATTCTTCCCAGTTGTATCCGCGACCAAGAGTCTGAAGCTCCAGGACACTGCCCTTGAGGCGGTAGAGGTGGGATCCCTCGCTGTGTCCGAGGGAAAAGCCGACCTTGGAGGGTAAACAGATGATGATGATGATGATGAGTAAACGGGAATTGTGTCACCAGGGTCCTTTTACATGCCGAAATGGAGAGTCAAATTGTCTTTCCTCCACCCTTAAGGAATGCAACTACCGCTGGTAAGTTTGAACAGCCGGCATTCTACCATTGATCCACAGAAGGAGTTAGTTCTAAAACTGGTATCCTTGAATTTTCACAGTTTTAAACCTCATTGTTTCTTTTAGAGTAGAGCTCTATCAATTCCTTCACGTCACGTGTTTCCAAGAAGCTCTCCCAACATTGCGTGTAGCATAAAACAATGCATTAATTTCTCTGGTCTTTGTCTTTTCTTATCCACAATGTAGTATTTTATTAGCTCTTTGACTGAAGGAAGTGAACACGAAGTAGGAAGTGAAATTATTTCTGTGTGCAGCTAGAAAGTGCGTACACTTGCACGTGACTCAATCGATCATGCGGAACAATCGATTGGCGTGTCAGCGACCTGAGAAGAATCTAATTTTTTTCCTATCACATCATTTCCTACGCTCTAGATAATTTCTAGCAACATTTTTTACACGAGAAGTAAGTTTAGGACATTCAATAAAGAATTTTCATAAGAGAGGAAACTTAGTATCTTCAATATAACTGTTGGAAACGACGGAGTTCCGAGTTCGATAGGGCGATTTCTCAGTGTAATAAGTACGCTTGAGACGTACTACAGTGCTGTATATCGTCGTTGTTCCTGAAGAGATCGATGTTGGTAGAGAAGTACTGACCCGCAGAGTATATACAAGGTGAAGCGAAATTCACGCACTCGGGCGTCGCAGCGCGACTCCTCACATGCCAGCAATAAAAAAATGTCTCTCACAAAAGTTCGTCCTGCGAGTATATCCGGGAGAAAAAGAACGTTGAAGAGTGACAATCTGGTATCACTGTAACCACATGTAGGGTAACTACCTCGGTCAGCACGTGACACTTGTGCTGTACAGTTAGTGCAGTGGACAGAGTTTTGGGTTAGCATGCAGGAGGTCGAGGGTTCGATTCTGGATTGAGGCGCACTTTTTTATTTGCTAATTTTCATTGGACATTACATACTGTAATACAGTAAGACACCGTTTTTTAGGTCACGTGTATCCTACATTTACAAAATTTAGTAACGCTGAACACGTTATAACGCATCTAGTAGATGAAGTGGTGCGAATAAATTCACACCCACGACGTGGAAAGGGCGTCTTTCAAAGTCGACCAATGAAAACGAATGTTCGTGCATTTCTAGGATCGTAGTATGTAAGTGTCCACCTCTGTGGTGTAGTGGTTAGCGTGATTAGCTGCCACCCTCGGAGGTCCGGGTTCGATTCCCGGCTCTGCCACAAAATTTGAAAAGTGGTACGAGGGCTGGAACGGGGTCCACTCAGCCTCGGGAGGTCAACTGAGTAGAGGTGGGTTGGATTCCCACCTCAGCCATCCTGGAAGTGGTGTTCCGTGGTTTCCCCAATTCTCTTCCAGGCTTCCTTCCCTCTTCCTTGCCTGTCCCATCCAATCTTCCCATCCCTCCACAAGGCCCCTGTTCAGCATAGCAGGTGAGGCCGCCTGGGCGAGGTTCTGGTCACTCTCCCCAGTTGTACCCCCCGACTCAAAGTCTGAAGCTCCAGGACACTGCCCTTGTGGCGGTAGAGGTGGGATCCCTCGCTGAGTCCGAGGGAAAACCCGACCCTGGAGGGTAAAAATATTAAGAAGAAGAAGAAGAAGAAGAAGTATGTAAGTGCAAATGGTTTCTAGAGGACGCGCTGCAATCGCTGTTGACGACTAAGATGCCAGATACCATACCACCTGGACTACATTTACGAAATAAAAACATACGCTTCAACCCAGGATCGACCCCTCGACCTCCTGCATGCTAACCCAAAACTCTATCCACTGCACCAACTGTACAGCACGACTATAGTCTGCTGACAGAGGTAGTTACCCTACATGTGGTCACAGTTTTGCCAGATTGCCACTCTTCAACGGCGCTGCGACGCCCGAGTGCGCGAATTTCGCTTCACTCTGTATAATACTGAACGAGAGAATTTTCGGGACAACATTGATCTTTAGATGACCAAATCGGTCTAGAAAGTCAAGAATAACGATCGAGAGGATTCGTCGTGCTGACCACACGGCACCTCATAATCTGCAGGCTTTTGCGTTCAGCAGCGTTCGCTTGGTGGGGCATGGCCCTTCTGGGCTGTTGCGCCAAGGGGCTTGGTTTGTGTTTTAGATGACCTAATTTTAGCGACCTGAGTTCAAATGTGAAGGATTTCACATAGCGGTTTTTCAAAATGCAACGGCGACATTCCTTTTCCCTAGTGATTTATAGCGATTTTAAGTTTGCAGTCATGCCTGTAAGACGGAATGTTCATAAGTACTTCAACCGGTGAAACATTTATAACTTTTGCAATGGTAGTCAATACTACTCTTCCTATGGCGCAAGATTTCTAAAAGGTAACTGCGAAGTAATGACAATTTTATTAGCTTATTGGTTTTACGTCTCACTAAATACTTTTATCGGTTTTCAGAGACGCCGAAGTGTCAAAATTTTGTCGCACACAAGTTTCTTTACATGCCAATAATTCTACCGACACGAGATTTGCGTATTTGAGCACCTTCAAATACCACCGGGATTGAGCCGCTATCGAACCCGCGAACATGAGCTCACAAATCCCTTGTTTATATAGTCTGACCCACTCAGTCTGGCTGTGAAGTTAAATATCTCTTACCAGAGTGCAGTTGTTCCTATAGTAGAGTTTAAAATGACCTCAGTGGGTCTTAAAATACTCCTAAATATGTCTTCCGGTATTCGGGAAAGGAAAAGACAGCCAGAATGCGCAAGACCTAAAGGAAGAATACAAGATAATTAAAAATCAGGCTAAGAGGGTCGTAGCAATAGCTAAACGTGCAGCGCAGCAAGGCCCCTATGAAGACTTGGAGGCACCAGAGGGCGTGCAGCGGATCTACAAGGTCGCTGCTCAGCGTGAAAGACAATCCAGGGATACTGTTGCCACCAAATATATCCATGAAGATCGGGAAGCATTACTGACTAATATAAAGCCATTAACAACCGCTGGAAGACGTATTTCGAAGGGTTACTAAATGAGGAATTTCCACGAGACAGAGCAGTTTCGCAGTGTCCAGTTGAGGGGCCTGTGCCTGAAGTCACCCCTTCTAACATTGCAGCAGCTGTGTCAAAGATAAAGAACGGCAAAGCGGTTGGCCCTGATGATATTCCAGCTGAACTATTGAAAGTCCTAGGTGCCGAAGGAAATGAGTGGTTGACGAAATTGTGCAACAAAATCCTCGCTGGATTTCCAATGCCAGAACAGTTCCATCAAAGCTTCATTGTGTCCATCTAGAAGCAAACGGGTGATGTCCGGGAATGTGAGAATTATCGAGGCATCAAACTCACATCACACACACTCAAAATCTGGGAGCGCGTCATAGGAGTCTTCATCAAGGATTTCATTAACATCCACCGGAACCAGTGTGGTTTCACACCAGCTATGTCAACAAGTGACACAATTCAGACTCTGCGCATCTTGATTGCGGAACACCGTGAGCTACGTAAAGACCTCCATATGGTATTCATCGATCTGGCGAAAGCCTTCGATCGCGTTCCTAGAGATATTGTGTCAACAGCGCTACAACAGCAGAAAGTTCTTGAGGTGTTTGTGAAGATGATACAATATATGTACCTACGTCCATCTACCATGGTGAAAAGGTGTTTCAGGTAGTTTCCGTGTTGATGTTGGTGTAGGCCTACATCAGAGGTTGGCACTGAGCCCGATGCTGTTCAACATTGTCATCAACTACCTGGCGGAGCAGCTTATGATAGCCCTGCCGTGGACCATTCTTTATGCAGACTATATTGTTTTGGTTGGTGAGTCATGCCAGGAGGTTGATGCAGTCTTGGAACGATGGGGAGTAATACTAGAGGCAAATGGATTATGAATAAGTCGTAAGAAGACATAGTACATGTTCTTTAACTTTGCGCAGCCAGGGCAAGCGGGCCCACACAACATTGTCTTCGTTGCTGCAGAACCACTGATGATGACCGACAAGTTCAAATATCTTGGATCAGTCATAACAATAGATGGTAATATCGATGCAGACGTCAAGCACCACATCAGTGTCGGTCGCATGAAATGGCGGTCTCTTGTTGGTATTCTGTGTGATAAGCGGATGCCAGTCAAATGAAAGGGCAAAGTGTACAAAACCACTGTCCGGCCTGTCCTCATGTACGTCTCCGAATGTTGGGCAAGACAGAAAATACATGACCATCCAATGCACGTCACAGAGTTGTGGATGTTGCGACGGTTGGCGGTAGTCACTCTGCATGTCAAAGTGCGCAATGAACACGTTCGCGGATCCTTTAAAGTTGTGCCCATCAGCGACACTATGGAGCAGAAACAGCTCCCCTGGTATGGTCACGTCAGAAGAAGAAATGAACACCATTTAGTATTGAAAGCTCTTGCCATCGAAGAGCCGAAGAAAGGAAGAGGGCGTCCTAAGGCAACAGGGAAACAAACTGCTGAGGCCGCTTTAAGGAAAAGTGAAGTGCCATTAGATCTGTTACAAGAACGTCGGACATACTCTTTCCGAGCCAGACGAGCCGACCCTGAGTGAGCTCGGGAGTGCCCGTTTTATGGGAACATGTACGGCAAGGAAATAAAAAGAAGAATGGCTTTCGGTATTGCTGAAGACAGCATTCGATGGTCGTTGAGAAATGAAAATTGATGTGCACAGCCTTCAACTTTATGTGAAATTTTCTCACTGAAACTTTCTTTTCACTGAAGCCCATCAAGTATGCTTTTGTTCTTGCTAGTTGCTTTACGTCGCACCGACCGAAATAGGTCTTATGGCGACGATGGTATAGGAAAGGCCTAGGAATTGGAAGGAAGCGGCCGGGGACTTAATTAAGGTACAGCTCCAGCATTTGCCTGGTGTGAAAATGGGAAAACACGGACAAACATCTCCAGGGCTGGCGACAGTGGGATTCGAGCCCACTATCTAACGGACGCGAGCTCACAGCTGCGCGCCTTTAACCGAACGGCCAACTCGCCCGGTACGCCGGCATCCTTTGCCTTCAGGAATTCATAAGTTTTTCGACTGCCTATGCCGAGATGCACTTTTATTTGTTGGAAATATGGTAATTTATCGGCAAATTACAGCAGCGGGAAGCGTAAGTGGGCTTCATGATGGAGTAACGTTTAGTGACTAACGAAGAGTACTGTGTTTTCCATTTGCAAAACGAGTCTTGCACCAGATAAGGCACGGTAAAAATAAATTAAGATATGTTTTTATTTTGTACGTCTTAAAAGTATTCATATACACTGCGGTTCTATTACAGGCTGGTTTAATATTAAGAATAATAAATCATAACTGTATTACCAGCGTGAGTTAGTAATGTATACGGAGCCGTATTAAAGACTTCAACCACAAGCTAGTTATAACAGAAATTCAAAGTTATAAAATATATAAGAATTCCTATGTCATCACCCATCACTAACACGACAAGAAACCTGGCTTCATTGTCATAGATAATGTATTCGTACGTAAGAAGTAATGGCACTTAGAAAACTCCCATAACATCAAGACTTAGGTCCAAGAAATCTCCAGCAAATACACGCAACGTGTAGAAGAAAACAAACACCTCTGGAAACAACAAACAGTTACTGTTATTACAACAGTGATCTCAGCTTCTAAAATCGTACCAAAACACCTACGCAAAGGGCTGTATCAATTGCATCTGCAATACATTTTCCAACAACTACAGAAGGTGGTTGTATTGGACAACTGCCACACAATGAGAAAATTGATAAATACTGACTGAACCAGTAAAATTACTGTATGCAACCACCGAATTTTTACTTCAGAATGAAAGAGGGATAATAATAATAATAATAATAATAATAATAATAATAACAACACATTGCCTTCCTCTCTGGTGTATTCTACATTCAATATAGAGCAACATTTTTTTGCAAGTTGCTTTACGTCGCACCGACACAGATAGGTCTTACGGCGACGATGGGACAGGAAAGGGTTAGGAGTGGGAAGGAAGCGTCCGTGGCCTTAATTAAGGTACAACCCCAGCATTTGCTAGGTGCGAAAATGGGAAACCATGGAAAACCATCTTCAGGGTTGCCAACAGTGGGGTTCGAACCCACTATCTCCCGAATACTGGATACTGGCCGCACTTAAGCGACTGCAGCTATCGAGCTCGGTCAATATAGAGCAAAGTAAAATCAATGCGTAGTACAACAGTGATACATGCCCCAAGAATCCTTTGACCAACAGCTATCAACCTCGCATTATATCCTCTACTGGAAATAATAGCCTTTGTAGTCTTCAGTTCAACGTGCTATTCTAACATTTTTAATGTTGTTGGTTTTAAGTCCCACTGGCTATGTTTACTGTTTTCTGAAATGCCAAGGTGCTGAAATGGTATCGAACAGGTGTTCTCTTATTTATCTGCAGATATATCAACATGAAGCTAGCGTATAGTACAAGACTGAGCTAGGATCGAAGCTCTCAACGTAGACTAAGAATATTAACATCTCATCCGTCTTAGGTATGGTGCTCAGCTCAACAATGTGATCTTGTGTGTATAAGTGAATTGTAAGCTCGCAAAATCTGTTGTCATTACGATGTTAATAAACGTTTAGTTCAAGATCCCCTCTTGTTATAACATACACAAGAGACAAATTACGAAATAATTTTATAGATATCACTATTGACTGATGTGTGGTAATAACGTCAATAATACTAACACTGAGCAAACATCTTGGATCAAACTACTGAAAAATAACTACGAATACGCAATTCTGTGTATCTTATCGTGTTCTTATCTCACTTACATAACTGTGAGGCAGGTGCGTAAGGTGCATTCGTAACTTCAGATTATCTGCTCCAAGACTGTCGGCAGAGGTTTTGCATGCACACAGTCTTTTCAGTTTACGTCAGCAGAAGATTAAGAGGCCTTGAGTGCTGCAGGATGAGCGGTTACAAACAGGTCTCACAGTGTGCGTGAGATACTACCTGAAGATACTGATACTGAAGATTGAGTTAAACTGTAACTTTAAACCGATGTTGAATCTTATAATGGCCGGCCTAAGTTAAACTGAGGTGAAGAAGGAAATGTACGATCTTGGTAGCAGTGACTTGCGAGAAAAGATGACTGTCGATAATGTTTTCTTACTTCTTGTAGGTAAAATGGCGGACATAAACGAGAAACGTTGTCCTAATTTTACTTGTGAGGAAATAGAATTGCTTTTGCAATTAGTACAGAAATATTTATATATTCCGTAAAACAGTGGTCTTATGAATTCCTCCGAAATCTCCCATTGTAATAAACATACTACCGGAGGCATAAAACCGCAATGCTATTAGCAGCTGACTGAGGGGTTCTACAGCATGATTTCTGAAATGAAGGGAAGTTACTTTATTTTCTAAAATTTACACCTTTGACATTAAAACAGTTCAAAAGTCATTTTTACATTCTTACCTTTTCGTCGCATGTTTAATTCCAGCACCAATTTGCTGAAATAGGGTTATGACTGTCTGTTTTGTAAGCCTAAACCTACTTAAAAACTCTGTTTCGTTCCGTATGTGAAAGTAACGTGCCTTGCTCGAAAAACTCGTGGTGCCCGTGGTCGTTCAATAATTTGAACCACTTCATCATCGCTTAGTATTTCTTCAAATACCTCAAAAATATCTTCGAGATCCATTTGTTCTGCCATGTTGTAAGGTTATGTATTCTTAAACTTCACTTTAAACGGTAGATGAGTGGCAGTAAAATTAATCTCTAGATAAACTTAAGATTAAGTTTTATTACACGCAACTAACAGATAAACCGAAGTTAAAACTGAACCAACAGTTTAAACCTCTATTATAATACCGGCCCTTAGACTGTAAATTAGGGTCTTTTGTAATGTGAATTTAACTGAAGTTTAAGTACAATTTTCTTTACGTCTCACCAACACAGGTACTTCTTATGGGATAGGAAAGGGTTAAGAGTGGAAAGGAAGTGGCATGGCCTTAATAAATGTACAGTCCCAACAGTTGCCTGGTTTGAAAATGAGAAACCATGGAAAACCATCTTCAGTGCTGCCGACAGTGGGGTTCGAACCCAGTATCTCCCAAATGCATGCTCACAGCTGCGGGACCCTAACCGCACGGCCAGCTCGCTTGGTAAACTGAAGTTTTATTGCTGATTCGTACCAGGGTTTGAGGACACCTAGTCTCATCAATACTGTATGGAACTTCAGTACTGGGGCCGATGACCGACATATTAGGGCTCTTTAAACAACAAGCAAAAAACCTGAGTACTGTCACTGTGGGAAGGAAGTGTCCAGATCTGCGGTGTCTCAGTGAGTAAACTGACAATTTCCCAACTGGAAAGACAGAAATTCAATTTCCGTTTTTAGTAAGTTTACATATTTATGAATGTTTTTAAGTCTCTAAGCGGCTAGTGGTACACTGTCCCCTCTCTTCCAGGACTAAGATAATGGTAGCAGGGATTTTTGTTCAAACTTCCACACCAAATTTTAGAAGGTAGAGAAGGAACAAGTTATACTCTTTTCTCCAACTATCCTCTGAGATACATATGTTTGAGAGTCTTAGGCAGTCAAAATACATACTTTAAAAACTTAAGTGTTAGGTAATTCCCGTCAATTCCCTTACACCGATGGACTTTTACTGTCGAAAATGAGGTATTTCTGTGCTACATTAATAATTCATAATATTTTACACACAGCCTAATTGTATAAATAACTCAGGAGGTTCGACACATACAATTCAGTTACCACACTGTAATGCTAATATTCATGTTCTATGGATGTCATGTTCTTCGACATTTTTATTTCATTAGATACAATAACAACAAATAGCTTCGAGCTATTTTTCAACAATACCCTGGTGAATATACTTGTTCACGGCTCCAATTAGGAACTTGTGAAGTAATATTTCTTCTGAATAAATTATTCTTGAGAGAGCCTCCGTGGCTCAGACGGCAGCGCGTTGGCCTCTCACCGCTGGATACCGTGGTTTAAATCCCGGTCACTCCATGTGAGATTTGTGCTGGACAAAGCGGAGGCGGGACAGGTTTTTCTCCGGGCACTCCGGTTTTCCCTGTCATCTTTCATTCCAGCAACACTCTCCATTCTCATTTCATAGCATCTATCAGTCATTACTAACTAACCTATATGTGATTCATTCATTACATCCCTGACCCGGTCAATGACTGGAACACAGGTGGTAGTTTTTCATTCATTTTCAATTATTCTTGAATAATTTACCAACAGTTCTTACAAATATGTCATATCGGAAAGGAACAGATCAAAAAATTGAAAGAATATAAATGAATAAATTGAACGTACGAGAATAAAGTGAGGTTTTAGTAAATATCGTTAATGGAAATAAAATTTTATAGTACAATTCAGTTTTCCTGGGCATTGTGGGGTAGAGACATAAAGCGACTACGTCATTAGCACCTCTTCACTTCAGAAATATACGCAACTTCAGTTCCAGGGACTCTTGACTTGAGAGTGTGAGTTTGTGACCACGGGACCCTTAGCTGAGTCCTGGCATTGCTTCCACTTGCTTGTACCAGGATCCTCGCTTTTATCTATCCTATCCGACATCCCTTGTTATTTTACGATCTGAACAGTTTTAAGTTTGCGAAGCCTAGGGAGACTTTCGTGTTCACGCCCTTCATGGAACTTGTATTTCTTTCTTTCTTTCTTTCGAAATGTCAGACATTTCGCATTTCCCTTGTGCTTAGTGTTAATAGATTATGGTTTCCCAGCTTTTCTTCTTCTTAAGACATTAATAACCACAACCACCACTATTCGTAACTCCAGTGCTAAATAGTAGGAAACAGAGCTCGATAGCTGCAGTCGCTTAAGTGCGGCCAGTATCCAGTATTCGGGAGATAGTAGGTTCGAACCCCGTGGTTTCCCATTTTCACACCAGGCAAATGCTGGGGCTGTACCTTAATTAAGGCCACGGCCGCTTCCTTTCCACTCCTAGTCCTTCCCTGTCCCATCGTCGCCATAAGCCCTATCTGTGTCGGTGCGCTGTAAAGCAACTAGCAAAAAATAGTAGGGAGGGATTAGTTCTGTGTCCGTACATCCTTTTCTTCAGGAATTAAGCACAAACTCAGTTCTGTTCTAGATTCACTGATCTCTAGGAAGATAATGGTTGTAATTGTTGCTTTAATACGGCCTATTTGTTCAGTCACCAGCTCGGAGAGTGTTGGTTCCTCGAAGAGTACTAACGAAGGTTATGCGGTTAAAATGAAAACTGTAAAGACCAAAGTGGGTGCTATAAAGAGACGTAATGGACAAAATGAATAATGAGGTGTTGTTGTCTTTCTGTTCCCAAGATAGCAGCTTCATTCGTGGCCGTTGTATCGTTTTGGCCATTTTATTTTTCATTTCTTCTCACCCTCATGCCGATGGCGGCTGAACTAACTAAATCATCTGCTACATTGACGGAAACTTCTGGAGAGATACATTTCTCTGAGGTTCACTCAGCCTACATCAAAAATGCGTACTAGGTTAATTTCTTCGCGCAAAGGCGATAGAGAATAGAGCCAAATTCTCTATCCCACTTACTGCCAGGGTTACGGATAGGGAAGACCTCTACGTTTCGTTCCACCAAGGCCTTCATTTCTTGTACAGAGATGGATTTACCTTTATTTTGCTGTAACTATTTCAATCTCAATCTCTGACTACTTAATGCGATGCATATTTTCCCACTTTCAGGTGCCTGGCTTAATGGATACATGGTTAGTGTGTTGGCGGTTTGTACAAATAGTAATGTGTTCGTCTCGCGGATATGGGGGATTTTAATTTTAATTATTAATTTAATTCTTCTGGCTCTGTGGTTGCGTTTTCCTGCCGTCTCCAATATTAGAATTCATCTCAGGTATGATACCATCGTCGCAGGTCGGCTAAACGGCGTTAACACTACAGACCTGCATCAGACCTCTCCGGAGGGCATACGCCATTAATTAAATTAATTCACTTTTGGTATCCATATACAGGCTGAGCGGTCACTGTCACGATCACCATCGGGGCTCTGGGTTCCATTCCCGGCTAGGTCGTGTGAGATTAACAGTGGACTAAATGATTAATTATATTCCCTTTGACTCGGGGGCACAGTGTCTATGCCGTCTCCAGCATTTCTGCAACTCAAACACCACACTCACCACAGTAATATGCAGTTTTTTATACATGACAGACGCCGCCCACTCTCATCGGGGGGTCTGTCTCACATTGACTTCATTCGAATGAGGTAGCCACACGAATTTATTATAACTTCTACACTTGTCTATATCACTCATATAAACACATTTACTACGGCGATATTTCATTGTATGTTCTGTTCCAGTTCTTCCCAATGTATTGCAGTCAGTTATTGATATGGATTTGGCCCAGTTTTAGGACCGAGAGCCCTTTCTGACACCAACACTATTAGCACGCATACATAAACTAATGTGTGTTTTTGTGGTGGTTGGTTGTGTGATGTGTTGTGTGTAGATGAAGAGAAGTGTATTAAGACGAACAGTTCCCTACCTAGAGGAATTAACCATAAACAGTTAAAATACCCGGCCGTGAATCGAACACAGGGCCCTCTGAACAGAAGGAAAGCACACTTATCATTCAGCCAAGGGGCCGGACAGTTGCATTATCTCTCATTTTCAGTATGTGTGCTCGGCAACATGGTCGTCCAGGCCGAATTATTTAACACATGGCGAAATGCTTCCAAAAGGCCCTTAAACTATTAGAGGAAATCATAGGAGTAATCAATTCCCTTCATCAAAAATAAGGAATCAGTTGTGGTTGGCGATTGAGGTTAACATTTCTTGGTATTGAGGAAGTTGGTAGTCCTAACTTGAAGGTCTCGTTAATTGGGAGTCCTGTTGTTTAATTGTTGCATCCGCCGTCCGTATAAACTCTATTGTATTGCCGTGATTTATTGGGCTCCTGTCATTGGCTTCACTTCTCACGACTTGCACAAGGTTGAAAGCTGTGGCTTTTAAAACCCCGTATCCTTGACCTTGAATGATCTTGCGTCTTAAGCATATGAAAATAAACTGACGATGAGATTTGATTGTTACGTTAGCTCCCTGGCTGATTGGTCAGAGGGTCCTAGATTCAATTCCCGACCAGGTTGTATACTTTAGCCTCATTAGATAATTCCTCTGACTTGGGGACTGGGTGCTCTTTATACAACGCACTACCAGCAACCACAGAAACACGCCACATTGAATACATCCGTCCATATATAGTAAGTTTGGCGACAGGAAATGCATTCGAGACAACATTCGCACCCGCGACTTCACCAGGCGTAGGAATGGTGACGTCGCTAACAAATAGCTAACAAATCTTATTCATAAGTTGGACTTAAACGGCATCCAGAATGTCACAATTCATCTCAGCGATCCGGGAAAGTATGGATGGGTTCGACAATAATAATGGTCATTTCCGCTTACCTTTTCATGTGCCTCCCTTCCAAACCTCAACTCTAGGGGTGCTAGGTGTGTCTTACCCGCACAGTATTTTTCTTCGGATAGTAAGTCATATGTGTACCAAGACTGGTTGAGAGCTATGCTGGAAAACACACAAACACGTTCCTAATCTCGGTCATTTTGGACATTTTCTTTTTGATTTCTTCTCACCCTCATGCCGATGGACTTAAATGTCAGCCATGGTATCTGTGACCGGCCATGCTCTCGCTCGAGACTCTCGAGACTGACGTCACAGATCTCGAGACTCTCACAAGAATCTCGAGACCTAAGGTCAGTTTAGGAAGGTCTGGACACGCTACCACAATCCTTTGCGGTGACGGCCATATTGAGTCTAAAGCATCGTTATGATGTGGATGAGCCCGATGGGATAATGTGAAATATATTAGCATTTTTAAGGCAAGTAGGGTACTGCGCTACACCAGATTTTCAGAGGAAGGCAACTGGCGGGAGTAGTGTTTTTCTCTTTCCACTGATAAGCAATGGTGAGCTCAGTGGGTACGGTACAAAATGGCAACCCATTTATAATTCCGTCTTGTTGGAGGTTATTACGTTATTACAATGAAATTATTCCTGAAGAATCATATATTTTATGAGAGATTTTTGTATTTGTAGTTTTCGTTATGTATTTTCTTCTGATATCATTTTCACGAATCGTCGTTTGAACAGAAGAGGGTAGATGGACAGAACATATCCTCGGACACTCCCGACACTAAAAGCCATACGCCATTTCATTTCACCATCTCACGTTGCTCTTCTGATTTCTACAGCTATGATCGCATTGGACAAACACCAGCCATGAAGTAACCCACAAGTTGCTAAGATCAAGCGCGCGCTGTTTACTGAAACCACATCCAGAGTGTTTTGAATTATTTTGGTATCTCTCTGTTCTCTCAGCGATCCATCAGTTAGGGGCTTGCCGGCTCCCAGAGAGAAACACAAACAAACGTACCACGTTAACGGATGAAGAACACTCAAAGACAACATTGGCGAAGTAGATGGGCTGATTTAATTCGTGAGTGTAAATGATGAAACACGTATCGGTAACAGATTCGTCACAATTATACTTCTCCATCAACACTTTTCATTCGAGGTCAGACGTCAGAAAATTTCACTGTCGTTTCATTGGCTGACTGGTCAGCATAGTGGCCTTCGGTTCAGAGGGATATCAGTTCGATTCTCGGCTTGGCCGGAGGTTTTAACCACGACTGGTTGACTCCAATAGCTCAGAGACTAGGTGTTTGTGTTTACCTTAAGACACACTTTCGTTTGCACACAAGATACCACACTGCAAACCACCACAGAAATACGCAAAAGTGAATACATCCCTCCACATATAGCGTTGGCGTCGGGAAGGGCATCCGACAGGAAAACTGGACTTAATCCACACATAGATGGTACCCACCCCAAGTAACGGGATAAGGCCAAGAAGAAGAAGAAGAAGAAGAAGAAGAAGAAGAATGTTTGTGAAAATCTCATGATGATGGATGCCTTGATAACCGACTGGCATATCCACCGACTGCTCACCAAAACAACTGTGGTTCAAATCCCGTTTAATGTGTGTGGGATTTCTGAGACGGGAAATCGCGTCCCTGTGATTCAGATTCCACGTACAACTGGAGGTTTCGTGGCTAAGATCGCTAAATCATTAATCCCAATTCCAGTGCTATATGAGGATTAAAACCTCGCCCAGTCAACGTTTAAGATCAACTGAGAAGTGAAGTAGTTTGCACTTCATTTTCGCCTGTTCTAGAAGTTCAGCGGTTACTCATCTGCAGTTCACATAAATCTTCCTTCTTAATGAGGAAATAACAGCCATAAAGTAATTCGCATTCACTAGAACCTTAAAAAAAGGCGAAAACCAAACCCCGTGGCGCAACAGTCCCGAAGGGCCATGGCCTACCAAGCGACCGCTGCTCAGCGTGAACATCTGCAGATTACGAGGTATTATATGGTCGCCATGACGAATTCTCTCGGTCGTTATTCTTGGCTTTCACGACCGGGGTCGGCATCTCACCGTCAGATAGCTTCTCAATTGTAATCACGTAGACTGAGTGGACCTCGAACGAGCCCTCAGATCCAGGTAAAAATGCGAACCTGGCCGGTAATCGAACTCGTGGCGTCCGGTTAACAGGCAGAAACACGGTGAACAAATTCCTAAAATGTAGGAACAAAATAACTGACGTTCAGAATATAACATAATCTAAGTATAGTGTATCCCAGCAGTATATTAAAACCCAACCCCAAAAAATTCTTGCGAGAAACTTGAATTCCATTTACTACCGCATTATAGATCTTACTTAAGATATTGCAATTACATTAACAGACCGGTTTCGTAATTGCACCAATAACTTCGCTGAGATGAAGCTGAAAATGAAACAAGAAAAAATCTTCTTCGTCTTCTTTTTCTTCAGCTTTTTTCACACCCTGGTTGGGGTCATCGTGTTCGACTGCCTCGTACAGGTGGGTTTAGGTCTGGTTTACGGCCGGGTACCTTTACTGACGACGTCGCTATCTGGAGTAATGAATCCACTAGTCCG
Source organism: Anabrus simplex (assembly GCF_040414725.1). Taxonomy (NCBI): domain Eukaryota; kingdom Metazoa; phylum Arthropoda; class Insecta; order Orthoptera; family Tettigoniidae; genus Anabrus; species Anabrus simplex. The sequence continues at coordinate 178,981,570 of NC_090267.1, forward strand.
TTTCTTTGTGGTAGGTGCCAGTGTAGTTCGTTGTGTGTTGGCCTATCTATACGAACAGGAACGTGTTAGGAGAAACACAAACACCCAGTCCCTGAGTCAGAGGAATTAAATAGACGTGATTAGAATCCCAAACCCGACCGTGAACCGATCACTGGACCCTATGAACCGAAGATCCTGACGCTCACCAAGAAGGCGGGCAACAAGAAATATATAATAATAATAATAATAATAATAGCCGGGCTGTGTGGCTCAGTCGGTTGAGGCGCTGGCCTTCTGTCCCCAGCTTGGCAAGTTCGATCCTGGCTCAGTCCGGTGGTATTTGAAGGTGGTCAAATACGTCAGCCTTGTGTCGGTAGATTTACTAGCACGTAAATGAACTCCTGCGGGACTAAATTTCGGCACCTCGACGTCTTCGAAAAACCGTAAAAAGAAGTTAGTGGGACGTAAAACACTTAACATCATTATTAATAATAACCATACCATTGAAAAGGCATTCAGATTAAGAATCACCAACAGGGAAATGGCCTACCACCTCACCGAAGACATCTATAACAAACGGTCAATATGTTTCAGATCCAAACTTGGACATTACTGTAGAGTAATTCGACCTGAAGCTCGATATGCAGTAGAATACCTTTCAATGAATAAGAAAGGTCTAACAGAACAACTAGAATCCAAAGAAAGGAAGATTCTAAGGTAGATCTTGGAGTCAGTAACAGTGTTGCCAACTTAGCGGATTTTCTGCTAAATTTGGCGGAATTAGAAGACTGTCGGCGGAGAAATATATAATTTAGCGGACAGCGGATTTTTGGGCGGAATTCTAGATTTATTATAGCGTAATTTAGTGTTTTATCCATTTTACTTTTTTTTTAAAAAAAATTGTTCTCCAGTCTGTCTCCGAGCTATTCCGTATTTCTTGTCAGGAACTAGCAGTGACATGAGGAAAATATGTTATTTGAATTTGATGTTATGAGATCATGGTATCATAAATTTGTAATGCGTGGGGAAAGGTTACTTATCACTTAGTTGACGAATGACCACAGATAATGAAACTGTGAGAGAGTAGCATTTATATTTATGCTATGAAGGAAGACCGTTTAATGAACTGGTCTGTTTTGTGTGTGGCACTTGAGGTAGGGGATTAACCTAGTTTGCACCCGGCAAAAAACGTCTACAAGTTTTAGCTCGCCGGCTCGCAGGCAGGGGGTTAATCCCAGTGAAACTCACAGATCAGGTGAGTGCAGATATTATTATTATTATTATTATTATTATTATTATTATTATTATTATTATTATTATTATTATTATTATTATTATTATTATTATTATTATTATTACTCATTTTTATTGCTCATTATTTGAGATCGGATTTCTTGGCGGAATTTCAGCGGATTTTTAGTAGTATTTAGCGGATCTTGAAAATATAAGTTGGCAACACTGCTCAGTAATGGAGAATGGAGAATATAGGAAGAGGCGCAATCCTGATCAATATCTGCATACGGAGAAAATAAGAGACACTATTAGGAAAAGAAGGATATCTTTCTATGGTCAGTTCACACGAATTAGATCAGAAATAGTGTCCACACGAATCTTTGCCTACTTTCTGAATAAGAAAAATAAAGGGGTCTGGTTCACTGAAGTAAAAAGGATTTACAGGAATTGGGGATCTTACGTGACATTTAAAGAAGAAACTTGAAGATCTACAGAGTTTTCGAACAAAACCTAAAAACCGGAGGCGAGTTGGCCGTGCGGTTAAGGGCGCGCTGCTGTGAGCTTGTATCCGGGAGACAGTGGGTTCGAATCCCACTGTCGGCAGCCCTCAAGATGGTTTTCCGTGGTTTCCCATTTCCACACCAGGCAAATGCTGGGGCTGTCCTCAATTAAGGCCAGGGCCTCTTCCTTCCAACTCCTAGCCCTTTCCTATCCCATCGTCGCTATAAGGTCTATTTGTGCCGGTGCGAAGTAAAGCCACTAGCAAAAGAAAAAAATGAACAACAACCTAAAATGAAGACAGACAAGACGTGGACTGAAGAACAGAAGGAAGCTCACCTTAAAAGGATGCAGGAGTACTGGCGAGTGTTAAAGCTCAAGACAGGGAACGTTGAGCGTGGTCAATAATAATAATAATAATAATAATAATAATAATAATAATAATAATAATAATAATAATAATACCAAAGACATTGAAAAACAAGAAAGGAAAATTTTACGATTTTTTTTGGCCCAGTCTGTATAGATGGAATATGGAGGAAAACAATCATCCCAGGAGATATATTGCCATTCTGAAAAATATTCTCATACTTTTCGGAAAAGACGAATGAAATTTTACGGAGACATTATCAGAATGAACACTAACAGACTAACTAAAATAATTCTCAACCTGGCCCTTTCATTAAAAACCAAGAACAGCTGCTTTCGTGAAATTGAAACAGATCTGCAGGAAGGACTAGTTAATTAAGGCACAGCCCCAGCATTTGTCTACTGTAAACTCGTGTCCTCGTCCCGAGGTGGTGCACCTCTCTTCAGCTACACCCCCAATGGAAGTGAGCTGCATGTACCACTTCAACCATATACCAGCCCTCCTGCCATTCTTAAATTTCTGGCAGTACCGGGAATCGAACCCGGGCCCCCGAGGGCAGCAATTAATAACCCTAACCGTTACCCTACGGAGGCGATCAACATATCAGAAGACATTGTACAGTACAGATGTAAATTCAGAACCAAAATCAACAATCACCACTTTGAAGACAAACCCAACACCAGAGCTACTATAACTTGGACAGAAGTACGAAGAAGCTCAGCGAGAGGATGAAGAGATTTTGGGAGGAAAAAAAGGCCAACACATCAGCTAAGCAAGTTCAACCGTGCTCCTGAGTGGGGCATAACGATATAAAATAAAATAATAATAGGTTGAGTCCTTAGCCCGAAGAAGACTGGTTTGATCATCAAAGCTCTAATATCAGCTGTGCGTCTACTAGGGATTTTTCTAGCGTCGCATTAACTCATCGAACATGATGCAAGAACTGGTTAATTAAGGCACAGCCCCAACATTTGTCTACTGTAAAGTAAACTCGTGTCCTCGTCCCGAGGTAGTGCACCTTTCTTCAGGTACACCCCCAATGGAAGTGAACTGCATGTACCATTTCAACCACATACCAGCCCTCCTGCCATTCTCAAATTTCTGGCAGTACCTGGAATCGAACCCGGGCGCCCGAGGGCGGCAGCTAATAACACTAACCGTTACGCTACGGAGGCAATTTTTCTACTGTGGAAACTGGTATGCAGTATTCAGCTCAAGCCTACAGCTACGCAAGCTGAAACACGTAGCCATCTCGCTGGGTACTTGAGAATTTGAGAGCATAATAGTTTCACGTAGCTTGCCAGAAGATTCTGTTACATGTCAGCCTTCCAAGCTCACTGAAACGCATACACCAACCGACTCTACAAAGAACGCCACACATCCTTCCACACAGGTACCGGATGCACAAAAGAAGAACAACGTTGCTATGCTTTTTTTCACGTTCGGAATAGGAATCGATTCATACAGAGAGAGCTGCATGTCCTCGGGAGATTAGTAATGGCCGCAGTTTCCCGTTGCTCTCAACCGTGTAGCAGTATAAACACAGCTATGGCACGTTAAATATTATTACAAGTCAATATAAGTCAACCATCCACACTGCCGCCCTTGCAACTTCCGAAAGGCAATTCGTTAGCCTGGTCTCTCGACAGATAGGCCTACCTACCCATCCGATATGGTTGAACCTACTGTTCAGCTCGCAAGCCTCCCAGCCCGCAAAAGGTCACACGGTCCACAGGGGAGGTTTAAATATGTATACATTTTTATCGTATTTCCGCTGTTTGTTCTTAAATATCTCCTCCAGCCCGGAGGCTACGCCACTTTCTTTAAGCCTACTCTCTGATGTAATAATAATAATAATAATAATAATAATAATAATAATAATAATAATAATAATAATAATAATAATAATAATAATAGTAATACATTTCTTCAGTTTCTCTCTGCCTTAAATGACTAGGAAATTAAGAATAGTTTGCTCTTCAAGGGTATACTTTAACGTGCCAGAAAATATAGTAACACTAACGTCTGTTTGTTATGCACTGTAAATGGCTATCGACTATGACAGAATTTGATTCTACAACCTTGGGCATAGTGACCCAGCGCCTGTCAAACTGTTTTAATCCGTGGGCGGATGAAACAATATGTATAGATATGTAGTGGACTGCCTTGAAGGTATGAATGGAGCTGCAAGCGATCGTCTCTTAATGGTTCTCAATGAAAAGTTGCTGAAGAAGAGAACGATGAAGTCTTCATTGCCGGATCAATTACAAGGATTCAGGGAAGCAATTTACCAATTACAGCTCTGGAGGTATCATCATGGCCTCCGTAGAGGAAAAAACGTACATCCATTGACGTGAAGGTTCCCACAGTGTTCCATTCTCCCACACAGGGATAAATTCGCGTGACGACAGCTTCAAGTAACAGAACTCGTCTCTAACGCAGATTTTGTAGGATCGTTTTGAGTTGCGATCGCATCCAACACCCTCCAGGCTATGTAAATTAGTCGGCTTTGTCAGATCACAGCAAAATATTTCGCCTAGGTTTTTTTAATATGACATAATTTGTTAGCCTTGGGATAATTCACCAGACAGAGGACTAAAATACTCTTCTTTGTTTCGTTTTCCTTCAGGCTAGAAAGCCTTGTTATTAGATGAAATGAAATGGCGTATGGCTTTTAGTGCCGGGAGTGTCGGAGGATATGTTCGGCTCGCCAGGTGCAGGTCTTTTGATTTGACGACCGTAGGCGACCTGCGCGTCGTTATGACGATGAAATGATGATGAAGACGACACATACACCCAGCCCCAGTGCCAGCGAAATCAACCAATGCTGGTTAAAATTCCCGACTCTGCCGGGAATCGAACCCGGGACCCCTGTGACCAAAGGCCAGAACGCTAACCATTTAGCCATGGAGCCGGACGTTATTAGATGTCATTACAAATACAAAAAGTAAGTTGTACATCGTATGGAATCGTAGATTATCGTATAAGATCCGTACATTCGCAAGATGGTTAGTCGACAGTCTTTCACAATACAGTTGAAATCTCAGTGAACACATGAAAACTTCGTTTTGAACATAAAAGGAGGATGCATATCTTTGTTCCGTTTCTGCTTTACAATATTACTGTCTCGAGACTGCACAAAAATCATTGGTTTATCAGCTATGCGCAACCAGGGATAGCATCTTCTCATCCAGGAATGAGGTAAAATACTAAAAATAAAGGTTATTACTTTTCGTTCTTGAGTGACTTTCTTTTCGATGAGGCCTACTTTAAGTCGGCACCATATATTGACAAGCCCAGTTTCGTGATCTTTCCTGATGTCAACCCAGCACGGAGAGATGTACTCACTACTGCGTGTTTCTGAGGTGTTTGGTCAGTGTTATGTTGAGTGTAAGGGAAAATACAGCGAGTTTCTCTCATCGGTTGGCCGGCTGGCGTGCTCAACTTATCTGCCTCCCGTTGACGCATCACTTCCCACTCCGCGACATAGCAACAAGGGCATCACTTCGCTCACTCTATCCGTGCATGACACGAGATGGCAATTAAAATTAAGAAAATAATAAATAAGAATATTAGTAATTAATATTTAAGAAAATAAGCTTGTACCTTATGACTGGAGATGTTGGAAATGTTCTCCTCCTGCATCCACGCATTTCTGGCATCGTCTTAGGAAACTCGGATTCACACGCATAAGTTCGTCTTCCGTAATTGAGGCTATTTTAAGATTTTCGTAGCCCGCCATGCTGAGCTCTTCCAAGTCGTCATAGGGATTTTGTAAGCGTATGTTCTAATCTTTCTGCGATTTCCCTTACTTTTTCCTTGTTAAGTACACATCGCTTCTTATCGAGTAAAGAACCAGTTCCTATCAATTTGTTTACGAGTAGCCACACGTTCTCTCTACGTGGAGGGCGTACACCTGGAGATTATGTTATAAATTGCCTAACGACTTCTCTGCAAGCCTCTGTTTTCACACAATTATCGTACAAAAATACCCTTTCCTCTACCGTGTACTCATGTGAAGGTATTATGAGAATTATACCCCGAAGTAAGACGTCACAACTCGATAACAGTTGGAGTGACAGACCAACAATTAATACACGTTCTAAGCACGGACCTGAACTCCGAAGTGCGGGAATTCCCGTGCTGTCCCAGCGCTGTGTAACGGAAAATGATGAGTTACCGGGAGGCAGATAAGCTGGACGCACCTGTCGGCCAACCGGTGAGAGAAACTTACTGTATATTAAGACAAACACGAAGACTCAATTCTCAGCGCGAGGAATGAACCAGACCAGGCTAATATCATCAGAGTCGAGTCCAGGATCCTCTGGAGCGAAGGTTGATTGTTCATCATTCAGCCAAGGAGACGGATAAGATTTCTTATTATTTGTCTCATTATTTTCTTCTCTGAATTGAACTCAGCAGAAAATAGTTGTTTTCTTTCGGACTTGACACCGAACCAGATGCAGGACTGTGGAATATTTCAGCAGTTCTTGTAGATTTTGTTGGACCTCTTCATTTCCAGCTGTCCGCCTTCGTAGCGTAACGGTTTGTGTTATTAACTGCCGTTCTCGGAGGTCCGGGTTCAATTCCTGTTACTCTCAGAAGTTTAGGAATTGGAAAAGAGCTCGTATGTGGTTAGATCGGTACATGCTACTCACCTCCACCAGGGGTCTTCCTGAAGAGAGGCGCACCGCTTCGAGGATAAGAGGACACAAGTTTTTGCCCAGCTCCATGGTTAAATTGTTAGAGTGCTGGCTTTTTTGTCCAAGAGGTTCCCAGCCATGTAGGGGATTTTAACCTATTCTAATTGCTGGTGGACTGACTTTGCGTGCCGTTTTAAGTTTCAGAATTCATCGCAGCTAGGGCGCCATCCTTAAAGACGCGCAAGTCCCTTATATGCATCAACTTGAAAGACTTTCACCAGGCTTTTCCGGAGACTATACGCTATAAAAATCTCCAATTGTTTCCTTTCTGGACTGAAGATTTAGATATTATTGATGGTTGTTTTTGTTTAACGGTTGATGTAACTCTCAAAAATTTGGAAATGTTGTTCTGATTTGGAATCTTTTTGAGGAACTTATAATCAAGATACACGGTCTTGCTTTTACTTCTCTAGGCGTCCCCAATTTTTAGCACTTACCTGTCCTCAGACTTCACCGTCGTCTATCTTGCCAGGCTTCTTCAGAGAGAATGTATCCTTCCATGACTTTAATAATAGAACCCCTCTAGATCTTCCCTCCACATCTTCTTGTAGATAGTGACCAGTGAAATACTCGCTTAATACTCGAGTATCAATTCTATTTGTCATAGGATAATCATTATCCACCCATACTCTTACAAACTCGTTCCCGAGATGATCCAGGCATGTAGTTCTCAAACTGCGTCATAAGCTATCCATTCATCCACCTCAGTTTTTCTCCTGTGTCTGTTATTCAATATTCAACTTCCAGATACTTAGGTTTCGATATATTTCCAACCACCAACGAATGGACGATAATAGTTGTAGCCATCGATTACAACATTCTAGCACATTCAGCCGATGAAATGATTTCTGGATCATCTGAGGAAAAAATATGGGAAGATGGTCTAAGAGATGGTCGGAGAAGCATTTGGAAAATATATCTTTGAATTCTGAACGTCCATTCTGATTACGCGTTTTACTGATATGTATGTTTTGCAGAGATTTAAGGGCCTAGAAAAATTGCGGATAATATTGTTGAGTGATAGTACAAGTGAAAATTACAGATCTATCTTTAAAAGTTCCTAGTGTCAACGGAAGAAATTTAGTATAATTTCGATTGGTTATTCGATAGTTGGTCACTTTTATATTATTTTCCTCCTTATGCTCAATTATTCTTGTAAAGTTCATGTTAACATTTTGTAAACGTTACGATAGTGGAGAAAAAATTAAACATAAGCGGTATAGAACTAAACGAGGCCACCGAGTTAGTTACAAATAGAGGATTTTGGATGCATTCAGTTAATTCACACATGCTTGCAGACTGATCGCTGAAAGGCATAAAATTATATAATCAAAATGTATGTATGCTTAGTGACGTGAAGCGCGAAAATAAGACAGTTTTCTTGTTAGTAGACAATGCTACCAATTGTGCGAACCTAAACCTTTCAAACGCTAGTATGAAATTTTTTCCACCCACTCTTACAAGCGTAGTCCAGTCATTAGATAAAGGTATAGTAACAGTTCGAAAAATTGTTCTACAGGAAACAACTTCTTCGCTCATTAAATACGCGCTGCAGACGAGCGCAATAACGGAACAAAATTTTCACACGATATTGGTGTTACGCGCAATTCGTTGGATTGAAGGTGTCTGGAGAAATATTTCTGGGTTGACCACTGTAAAGAAGCAGGATTTTTCCAGAAACCGATGGAATTGCAGATCAGAAAGAAGACAATATAGGCATACTGGAAAGTACAGTACTGCATATAAATACACAATTATGACGGGGAAGGAAGCAACACTGGCCTTAATTAAAGTACAGCCCCAGCATTGGAATGATGTGAAAATAGGAAACCATGGAACATCATCACCATCAGGGCTGTGGAGGGTTCGAATCATCCATCTCCATAATAATAATAATAATAATAATAGTAATAATAATAATAATAATCATCATCATCATCATCATAATAATATAATAATAATAATAGTAATAATAATAATAATAATAATAATAATAATAATAATAATAATCATCATCATCATCATATAGAATAACTGCATCAACAAGGTCAAGATAAACTGGCTAGAAGAAACTAAGGTGAAAATCAAAGAAATGAACATCACAGGTAACATCATAGAAGATCGTGGAGCCTTTAGTACAATAGCAGCAAGCACAAATTCATTGATAAACCTAAAACGAAAACTGGTAGGAAGTGGTCCACAGAATGCAGGATGCAACCCAGTGCATTCATGAAGAGATTTTGGGAGGATAAGAAGGCGAGAAACAGGCGAACGAACAAGTTCAAATGCCTCTTTGAATGGGCGTAACGAAGCAAGAAGAATATAGAATAACTGTCTGTAACAACTTGAAAAGACGCCTTTCAAATAAATTGGCAATAAAATATGAATATTATTTCGTAGAAGGAATTTGCATAAATGAGTCCCAGGTTAATTCCTGGGGTGAAGGCGGCCGGGCATTGGACACCACGGAGTTTACAGGTAGTGGAATCCCTTACCTTTCGTTTCTTTAGGGTCCTTAATGAACTGTTCTGCAGTTGCAGTCCATTGTTATTCTATTTGCTTTAAGTAAGGGGATAACTGGTAGAAGTGGACAGAGAATTGTTCTCAGAATCTCCACAAGCCAACAGGATAATCCCAAGAGAGTACTGATCGTACAGGAGTCTTAGCGTACATTCCAGGATACTTTTCCTGTACATACAACAGACGTTGTAGGAAGAATGGTACGGAATAGACTGGAAGCAATAAACTTAGCATCTGTTCGATCAGATGACCTTTCATTATTCTAAGATGTTTTGAACCAAGACTTATAAACAATGACATACAACGTAGAAGTGTTTGATTCAACAAACAACGCAATGACCTCGGCCTCAAGACACTTCCGTTCGCTACGTCCAGCCTAGCCCTAAGTGATGTAAATATTAGCCATACAGTACCGGTCAAAAGTTTAGGACCACGTAAAGAAATCAAGAAATGTCAGCTAGAACCTAAAATTGTGCCACTAGACCTCTGTAATTTCCCTTCTGAGTTCTCACGTCTAATAGGATATATGTCGCCTGATTTCATTGAGTTAGTTCAAATACTGTAGAAGTTATGAGTTTTTAACTCTTGGAAGGTCACACAAAAAATCAAAAATTTCGGTAATATAATGTAGTGAATACTCTGATTGGTTGCAAGTATCACCAACAAGATTTTTTTGTAGACTTATGAATAGGTGGGTGCCTTTTTAGTATAAATATAAACATTCCGGAAATATGCGGCACTGGTTTTTTGCGTGCTTTATTTTTTTCTGAACCAGGGCCAAAATTGTTGATTTTTCTTTGCCGTTGTCATGTATGGCCCAAGGTGTCAGGACGAGCTATCGGCGTCAAACTTATCTGCCCTGATAGTTTGATTTGCACTCTGCGTATGGCATCCAAGAACACGTTTCTGATGCCGATAGCTCACACTGAGACCTATGACAAGAACAAGGAAAATTGACTATTTTTAGTGCTGGTTTGAAAAAACTAAACGCACAAAAATCGGCGCCGCATTTTTTCGGAATTTTTATATTTATACCAAAATGACCCCCAACTATTGCTAAGTCTATAAAAGAATCTTGGTGGTGTTACTTGAAACCAATTAGAGGATACAGTACATAATATTTCCAAAAATGTTGACTTTCTGATGTGACATTCCAACAGTTAAAAATGTATAACTTATACAAAACTTAGCGTAAATCACTAAAATCAGGCGACGTGTATCATATTAGATGCAAGAGCTCGGGAAAAAATATATAGAGGTCTAGTAGCACAATTGTAGGTTCTAGATGGAACTTCGTGATTTTTTAATGTGGTCCTAAACTTTTGACCGGTACTGTAAGTATCATTTCTCACTACCTTCAAAGTTTCATTGACGTAAAACGTGAAGTAGACATCTTAATTAACGCACTGTAATAACAACATTCTCCCACGCAGCACAAGGTCACCATCAATGAAAGCTACACTTGGTATGTAATGTAACCCTGAGATTAGAGGCGTGCGGATGACGTCAGTGGCACCTCCTCGTCTTGTTGTTATTCTTCAGTTTCTATGAATAATACTCTCTCTCCAACTCTAGCGCTGTGGTAACTTGGAGAAGTGGCGTCATGCTGGCTGACTCGGTAACTCTAGAAGTCTCTAGATCCAGTTTCCTTCCACTATGAAATCTCCTCGAGTAATATCCGCTCCCACCAGCTTCTTCAGAACCTAACCACATCCAGGCGTGATGTGGGGTCCGTTTCATGTGTCAGGCAGCGGTTACATCGAACTTTGTGCATGTATTTGGAAATAAATTTCACTCCTCTTCACTATACGTAAAAAAACGCACTGAGTTTTCAGACATATATTCGATAAACGCATATTACCAATGGACTGTGCTACGTAATAATAATAATAATAATAATAATAATAATAATAATAATAATAATAATAATAATAATAATAATTAAAACGAATGAACAAATTCGACAGTGTTTTAAAATTAAAGGACCAAAATTCCTCTAATACGATATATATGTTCTCCTTCTTCCTCTTCTTGGCATTTTTCCAATCACTCGCTTTCGGCACTTCGTATAGAATTAGCCCAGTTTTACGACCTGATGCCTTTCCTGCTGTTAAATCCATGTAGAGGGATATATTCAAGACTGCGTGTTTCTCTTGTGGTTTACGATGAGTACAAACACCTAGCCCTCGAGCTAGGAGAATAAACCAGAAAAAGTTAAACTCTTGTATTCGACCGGAATTGAAGATCATTCATCCAAGGATGCGAACACCTTCTATAAGATATGTAGCATACATACTGTACATTAATTCCTTCTTATAGATCTATTGAACATTTGTTTTACTTAAAGAGTCAATAGGTGCTTTTTTATTTGTCGGGCTCCTTTGCTGAATGGCCAGGTTAATGGCCTTCCTTTCTCAGCCGCAGGCTACTGCTTGGTCTTTAACATCGCGCCCACTGTCTGTCGTATCCGACAGCCTCTAGTAGCTTTCACGAGGATGAGTTAACACTGTTAACAATGAATAAAAATCCTGGGATTTGCTAGAAATTGACTCGGGGGCTTCCGTATAAAGGGCGCACACACACTATCACAGTACCACGCGGTTGTCTCCCAAAGCAAGCAAGTAAGTAAGTAAAGTCATCTCCCTACAGGTCATGAAGGCCCTGGAAGGGGTGGAATTTAAAGGCATCCATTATCTGTAACCTCGGCTCTTGGTGATGTAGAGTGGTTAGCTCTACGCCAGCCGCCTTTGCTCCCAGAACTTAACCTGGTACTCATGTTTGGCCTAGGCTGAGTGAACGTCAGGGCCATGTGCACCTCCAGAAGTGGAAACCTCGTTTTTAAAATATTCGACTCGCTGACGGGGAATCGAACGCACGCCTTTACCACCGCTGCCAGGCAGCCTCTGATATCTTATAATTAATCCATATTAATTATATTTACTGTATACGGTGTGCTATTTGCAACAGATCTTCCCGATTACAACGAATTAACGGGGCCACTATAGTACAACTTGACTTGTTGGTCAATTATATATCCTTACATCCTTGATATCCCGAAAATTTTTCTTCAGAACGTTTTCGGACTTTGATATTAAAATGTAATTCAAACATTGGGGAAATATTTAAGGCCATGAAAACTATAGGTCATTGTTTTACTAAAAGTTAATTTTCGCACTGTGTGAAAAAGTGCTTGCGCTTCGACATAACCCTCCTAGCCCGGCTCCTCAGGAAATTTTGGTAAGTTTGAATTTTTGGTCGAATCATGGGGGTATTAGGCTCCCTGGCACAATGCCATAAAGATCCCTTCAATTCATACATACACTGTATTATATTTTACTGATGACTAGTCCCGGCTTTGTGCGGGAGCAATTTTCAGTTCTTGAGTAGAAGTCTTATAAGATATTCTTGTAAAGGACATTAGTTAGTTCTGCTCCTCCTGATGTATGCACGAAGCTCAGTGCGACGATTTTCCAAAGCTCTTCAAGCCGCCTACATGTTTGCTTGCTCCTTTCTCCCTATGTGCTTTTCTTTTTTTCTTTCAAGTTTGCTTTACGTCGCACCGACACAGATAGGTCTTACGGCGACGATGGGTTAGGAAATGCCTAGGAATGGGAAGGAAGCGGCTGTGGCCTTAATTAAGGTACAACCCCAGCATTTGCCTGGTGTGAAAATGGGAAACCACGGAAAACCATATTCAGGGCTGTCGGCAGTGGGGTTCGAACCCACTATCTCTCGGGTGCAATATCACAGCTGCACGGCCCTAAGCATTCGGCCAACTTGCCCGGTTATATTATTTTTAAGCCATTGATGAAAATATATACTCTAAGAGGCATCTCTTATCTTAGTATTTTTTAAATATGAATAAACAATTCTGATAAGGGTTAAAATTACAGAGACGGAGGTTGAGAAGTTGAAGGATATAGGCTTGAAGGAAAGAAAAGTATTCTGGTTTCTTCTAGGAATAAATTCTATCTTAGGATCCACTATAATTTGAAACAATAGCTGAGATACTGCGTCAGCCCCGCCCTCTTTCTCTGTAAGGTTTAAAGTTGATAAATCATGAAGAGAATCCTATGTAATTGGTTCTGAAATACGGCAAGTTATTGTCCCTAAACGTACAGTATTCTATATTAAAAGTGAATATGTCCGCCTCTGTGGTGTAGTGGTTAGTGTGACTAGCTGCCACCCCCGGAGGTGCGGGTTCGATTCCCGGCTCTGCCACGAAATTTGAAAAGTGGTGCGAGGGCAGGAACGGGGTCCACTCAGACTGCGGAGGTCAACTGAGTAGGGATGGATTCGATTCCCACCTCAGCCATCCTGGGACTGGTTTTCCGTGGTTTCCCAATTCTTCTCCAGACAAATGCCGGGATGGTGGCTAACTTAAGGTCACGGCCGCTTCCTTCCCTCTTCCTTGTCTATCCCTTCCAATCTTTCCATCCCCCACCAAGGCCCCTGTTCAGCATAGCAGGTGAGGTCACCTGGGTGGTCATCCTCCCCTGTTGTATCCCCGACCCAGAGTCTGAAGCTCCAGGACACTGCACTTGAGTCGGTAGAGGTGGGATTCCTCGGTGAGTCTGAGGCAAAAACCGACCTTGGAGGGTAAATAGATAAAGAATAAGAAGAATATACATACTGTTATCAACCTTTACGTACTTTATTTGCTTCAAAGGTAGACTAAAACCTAAAATTAAATTACAAACTTCATCTCAATAAATGTTAGTAGTATAAATTCTCAGCACTGAAAACTACAGGACAATAAGTGCCAAATACATTTTTACGGCATCTTGTAGAACTGGTGAAACACGCATTAATTTAATTACCTTCAGAAGTCCGTAAATCGCTTTAATCCATACAGTAGTTACGTTACACTATGCATTTATGAGTTGAAGTTGTTCCTTCAATAATATTAGTAATTGTATGGCCTCAGCTGCTGGTTCAGGGATGTTGGTTTGACGCCATTTAGGTTCCCTCTGTGTCTGTTTTGACCGGTTATGATAATAATAATAAGAAGAAGGAGAAGAATAAATTTGTGGTGACCTTCGTCGACTTCAAGAAAGCCTATGACTCGATTGATAGAATCACTCTTATTCAAGTCCTAAAGAAATTTGGCTTGGGTAACAAAACCAGGGTAATCATCGAACGGACCCTGGCTAATACAACATCCAGAGTTAAGTTCAGAGGACAAACTGCAAACGCTTTCAAGATAAAGACAGGAGTTGGGCAGGGAGACAAACTCTCGCCCCTGCTCTTCAATTGCGTCCTTGAAAAAGTCTTCCGAGAGTAGCGCAAAGAAATGAACAACGATTGCCTAGCTTTTGCAGATGATCTAGCAATTTTCTCTAATTCTTTCGACATGGCTGCAAAGCAAATTAATCAGCTCAAGACACAGGTGGCAAAAGCAAGCCTCCAGATCTCTTTGGAGAAAACGCAATTCATAACTAACAACAGCCAGCACTAAGTGAGCTAAACTTAGGTTAAACCAGGGCAATCAAACGGACAGATAAGTTTGTATCTTGGCGAGTGGATAGAACCAAATATCTTTGAAAAAGAGCCTCTCGCGTGGCGCATGAATAAAATGAAAATGGCTTATCAACTGACCAAAGACGTTTGGAACAAAAATTCCATATCCTTAAAAGCAAAACTCTGACATATTGCACTGCCATATGAACAGAGGCTTTTTTAAAAATTTGTTATAAAAGCTATTTATTCGGGGCGTCGATCTAAGAAGATCTTTTGCCCCTACTTTGCACCATATGTTACGAACCTGCGTGTATTTGGAAACTGCAGAAGTGTAAAGTGGTTTCTTTTTTTGCTAGTTGCTTTACGTCGCACCGACACAGATAGGTCTTATGGCGACGGGGGGACAGGATAGGGCTAGGAGCGGGAAGGAAGCGGCCGTGGCCTTAATTAAGGTACAGCCCCAGCATTTGCCTGGTTTGAAAATGGGAAACCACGGAAAACCATTTTCAGGGCTGCCGACAGTGGAGTTCGAACCTACTATCTCCCGAATACTGGATACTGGCCGCACTTAAGCGACTGCAGCTATCGAGCTCGGTGTGTAAATTGTTGAATGTGAGGAAAGGAACATTAAGGACGACACAAACACCCAGTCCCCAGCCAGGGATATTAATCATGTTCAATTAAGGACCCCTGACCCGGCCGGGAATCGAACCCGGGGACGCCGGGTGACAGGGTTGCGCCCTACACCACGGGGCCGGACAGACCAGGGGCTTTGTATGCAGCGGAATGCCTTGCTATGAACAAAAAGTCCTGACAGAAAAAAAATGGAAATTAAAGAAAGAAAGAAAGAGAAAAATATTAAGGAACATTTTTGGTCCAATTAAAGACAAAAGACAGACGTCGGCATAGCCATGAGCTGCATACTCATGTCCAGAAGATCTCTGATGTCATGAGGAAAAGGAGAATTGCATTTTATGGCCACTTGCAAAGAGTGAAATCCACACTATTATCGAACCAGATCTTTGCATGTTTTAAAGATAAGAAGACCCAGCCAAATTGGTTCATGGAGGTGGAAAGAGACCTACAGGAGATGGGGATCATTTATGAAGATATATAAGAACGCAACCCACTCAGGAGGAAACTAAAAGACCACCAGGGTTTTCATGAAAAGCCAAATATGAAGACGGGGAAGGCGTGGACGGAGGAAAGAAAAGAGCAAAACAGGCAAAGAATGAAGGAGCACTGGGCAAAGATGAAAGCCCAGAGAAGACAGCTGAAATAGCGTGGTCCTTAGTAGGCCGATACGAACTAACAATAATAATAATAAATGTCGAAACATTTTGATTTAATGTCGTTTATGTTGCCTGCAAGTCGATTTATACCGTTTGTCATACTCTACCAGATGGCAGAGGAATCGGAATTCTGTTGGCTAACCTACTGCCGAGTTAAATCAATCTTGGCGAGTAAACACCAAATGTGTTCCTTCCCGCTCCACCAGAACCAAAGACCTCCTCCACATTCCGCACACTTAGCACTCAATACTTCAACGATCTTTCCTAATCCGCCTCCCAACACTCTTCAACAATATTAATAGGGGACAAGAGCTTGATATAGCATCAAATAAAAGCATATTCGAGAGGAGTGTAAAAAGTCCCTTGTGAAGGGATGTGAAGGGATTATACCGTCACCTTGACCCACGACGACTTGGCTATGAACATGGACATTCTCATGGTTTTCGATTTGGACAGTTGTTATTAGTTATCTTGTTATATTTTGTTATGTTTGTTATATTTTATTTTGAAAGTTTACATTTGTTAAATAGTCTGTTGACAGTGCAAGTGAAATTTACTCAGTGTAGCTGTATCTTGTGCTACGTGAATAAATAAATAAATAAATAAATAAATAAATAAATAAATAAATAAATAAATAAATAAATAAATAAATAAATAAATAAATAAATAAATAAATAAATAAATCGTACGAGATGATGGGCCGAATAGTTATTTCTTTTTCAGCCCTCAAAAAAGCAGATTTCCTCTGCCGAGTTTGAATTCACGATCTAGGGATCAGATACTCTACCAGTGATCAACAATAGAATTATAGAGAGCTAATCCTGTGATAAAGCCACCAAAAACACATTTCTGTGCAAGTGAATTATACGATATTTAGGTTACATACTAAGGGGTAATCTGGTTTACCCTGTCACCTTTCATTCCAGTGACACTCCCCAGAATCACTTAATTTCATCTGTCAGTCGTTAGTCGTGGTCCCAGAGGAATGAGACAGGCTTCTGCAGCCAGCACAGTTCCTATCCTCGCCGCTAGATGGGGGCCTCGTTCATTCCATTCCTGACCCGGTCGAATGAGTGGAAACAGGCTGAGGATTTTAATTTTCAATAAGAAGAATGGCAAAGAAACCGAGTCCTAAAGTTAGAACTTGTTAAATATTAATTATTTCTTTAGTCCTTGGAAGTATTAACCTACGTATCAATGTACACACCTTTAGCACATAATTCTGATAAAACAAGCAATGACACCACCGTACAGGGACATCGCCCATGACGTTGATGAGACATGTTGGAATGGCATCCATAATCTCGTGCTCAGGACTATGCACACATTGACTACAGATGGTCCACAGTACGTGAATCCTGGATGAAGGAGAAGATAACGTTATTTACTTTAGTGATAAAATTCCTTTCCATGAAATTTTAGGTCAGTGTAGCAACACTCTATCGTGATACGATATTACTTCACACCTGGTGCTAGATTTACACCGTGGCACCGTAGCTTCTAAGTATCAATCCTTTTTCTGATTAGCATGGCGCGTTACTTTCACACGCTTAGCACGGTTCTATGCGATCATTCTTTACTATCTCCTTATTGCTGGTTGGTCAGCAACGAGAACTTATTTATTGACAACATGGGAGATGTTTTCATGATAGGTTATAAACTGCAGGTTGTATAGTTTCTGAAGAAACAGAGGCGACTGGTTCATCCAGCATCTGACAGATTGTACTTTAATACTACTAGGTTAGATTATGTTGTTAATATTTTGTTAATATTGCTATTATATTTATTATATTAGTATATAGTTAATAATATGGCTGAATGGTCAGCGTACTGGCCTTCGGTTCAGAGGGTCCCGGGTTCTATTCCCGGCCGGGTCGGAGATTTTAACCTTCATTGGTTAATTCCAGTGGCCTGGGGGCTGGGTGTTTGTTCTGTCCCCAACATCCCTGCAACTCACGCACCACACAGAACACTATCCACAACAATAACACGCAGTTACCTACACATGGCAGATGTCGCCCACCCTCATTGGAGGTTCTGCCTTACAAGGGCTGCACTCGGCTAGAAATAGCCACACGAAATAACAACAACAACAACAATTATTATTATTATTATTATTATTATTATTATTATTATTATTATTATTATTATTATTATTATTCGCATTAAGTAAATTTAATTGTTACTGGGGAAAATGCATCAGGTTAAGAGTTCGGGATTCGGCTGAAAGGTCAGCGCAGTGGTCTTCTTTTCGAAGGGAGCTTGGTTCGATTCCCGGGATGGTCGAGGATATTAACTGGCTCGGGAACTGGGTGTTTATGTTCATCTTAAAATATATATCTTTATATATGCGCAACACAAGCCACCGAAGAAACACGCAACAGTAAATACTTCCCTCCATATAGGCGTCGAGGAGGACATCCGTCCGTAAAACTGGGCTTCATCTATATCTAGTACCGACCCGAAGTAACTGGCAAAAGTCCAAGCAGAAGAAACGGAAGAAGAAGGAGAAGAAGAAGTATAGATAGAAAGTGAGCTACATCAACACTTAACACTGATTAGGACACGACCACAACTCAACATGGAAAATGCAACACTGTGCAGTTTTGGACTGCTAAGCTGCTATTGAACTTACAGGACAGGAAGATGGACAGTGATACGACAATACTTTCCGCTTCCTCTGTACTAACATTTGTACAGGGTAAGTCTCTTTCAAGATGCAAACTTCTTCTGCCGCTTTTCGCGGGTGCGAACTATGTCGCACATGTGGGTTCAGGAATGTTGTACAACAGGATGCCATTCACGTCGCCAACACTCAATAGTACGTTGTACCCATATGAAGAGTATTGTGTTTGGGGTAAACACAAATACCCAGTCCCGGAGTCAGAGGAATTAACTAGACGACCCAACCGGAACACTCACAACAAGTAGCCAGACTCTCTCGAGATGCAACATATTGCTGAATTCTTCGAGAAATCGAGTCAGCAAGGATCAGGATCGCTTACGACGCATTTTTTGTTTACCATAGTGGATCGCACACCGTGCTTCAGTTGAGGAGGTACAGAACGGTACACTGTATAGGGAAAACATTTATTATACTAATGGTATTGGATTTGCATCCCACTAACCACTTTTACGGTTTTCGGAGACGCCTAGGTGCCGGAATTTACTCTCGCATGAGTTCTTTTACGTGTCAGTAAATCTATCAACACGACGCTGCCGTATTTGAACACCTTCAAATACCACCGGACTGAGCCAGGATCGAACCTACCAAGTTGGGATCAGAAGTCCAGTGCCTCAACCGTCTGAGCCCTTATCCTTAAATCACTAGAAACTGAGTCTAACGTCGTCTTGATCGCCATCTACTTCTCTTATCCTCCATGGCCGAGTCCATTAATCTCCCAGGTTACCTCACATTCACCTCACATGACGGGACGACCAAAGCCGTTTATGCGTAACGCTTCATCGATCGAGTTCCCCAAAAATGTGAAAATCACATGGGGCTGTAAAAAGGTTCTTGGAGAGTTTTCATCCAAATCCCTGAAGCGTATTCCTCACACAATTGGCAATGTGAAGGTGGGCGATATCATAAAGAAAACTAATGCCGTTCGATAGCATGCTCAAGAGTTTCGATTTTATGGCGCGCCTCAGTTTCTTCAACGTGTCTTTATAACGCAGTGCATTAATTGTGGCACCGTACGAGTTGAAGAAAGACATTTGAGGACATCCGTCTGCATCCGACAACGATGCATGACTGGTTCTTTTCAAGAATGTAATTAACCGTCTCATCACCCAGTGATAGGCTATAGATATCTTAAGAATTCTGGTAAATACTTTTGAGGTTCAAAATTTTCCATTGTACTTTTTAGCAGTTGACTCGTTTTTTTCATTTTATTACCTCTTATTCAATGACGAGAAGGTGACTAGCATGTTATGGTCAAGTTGAAGGAATGGACCAAAAAAGATGAAGAAGGTCCCCACATTCCCGGAGAACAGAAAAGCCTAAAAGTCGCATGAGTGAAAGAAGTCCATCAAGACTTACAAAAATGTGGGGTCATGGTGGAAGACGTGGGAAAAAGGAAAACGTTGAGAAATGCATTTGCGGAAGCAAAGGATCTGTCCGAGGAGTAATTCTCAAAAGAAGAACGTGAAGAGTGAACCAAAGAATGAAATAAAAGTCTGTTTCTTTGAACTGTCCGCCTGCAGTTTCTACTGAACCGATTTACATAATTCTTTTCAAGATTAAAAGTTTCTGCCTACAGAGGTATCATCACAACTTTATTCGACTTGTCACTGATTTAATGCATGATAAATTGCCGTTTTAACATGAACGAATGGTACGAGTTTATTTAGTTCGCCGATTGTCGAAACGTTATGCTGTATTGTTAATGTGGCCAACAACGCGTTCCGAAACTTACCGTTCATAACTCTAAGTGCTACCGTCTTATTGAAAGAGGAGAAATTGAGTTATACTTCTTTAATTTTACTTCTACACATTCTTTGTGTCTCCGAGAATTGCTGTGTGAACTTCCAGCATGCATATAGAAGATTCTGCTCTTGCAGTGCACTTCTTCTACAACTGCCATGTGATACCAGCATTTTCGGTTATGTATTAGTTGTCAGTTTATTTTCACTGCGAATCAAAACAATCGATAACAAGCTTCAAGAATTGTAAATTCTTTGTGACGTTATTACACTGCCTGTAGTCATAGATGCTGTTCACCACGTTGCACTTCAGGTAACTGTTATGTAATTTCAGCGTGTTAGATTACCATAACAGTTTACTTCGTTCTGTGTATTGAAATAATAATAATAATAATAATAATAATAATAATAATAATAATAATAATAATAATAATAATAATAATCGTATGGCCTCAGCTACCGTGTGCAGACATTTCAATTTGACGCCACCTGGCTGTCTGCTCGTCAATTTCGACGTTCCATTTTACTCTAGGCCCACTAGATGGCAGACCGAGTAAACCGAAATTCTCCTGGGCGTCTATGGCTGAGATTTAATTAATTCTGTCGGGTAAACCGAATGTGTCACCAGAGATCTTTTACATGTCGACATCGTACGACATGGAGTGTCGAATGGACTTTTTCCGCCCTTCAAAAATATTTTGGGCATGGAATGGCGTGTTATTACCACTTTAGGTGATGATAATTCTTTATTTAGTTATTTCGTGGTTTTTGCCATTATTATGTTGTTCAAAACTGACAAACAGAATCGTGAAATTAGGTGTCAAGTACTGTACAGTAGTCGAAAAAACATGAGAAATGAATGGGAAAGTTTCGCGGACCTCTTTGTCGGTGCCGTCTAACAAACATCATATTAATAACTCTACGGAATATGCAAATATGTTGTCTTTAGATGGCGATTAAGGTGGTAAGGTTGATTTAAAGTGCATTGGCCAATTATTAACTAATCGTTTACGGTATTTAAAAGAATACAGAAAGGATAACAAAAGTTTTGAATGCACTAATGTGAATACTACCCTCACCCCACCAATGGCATTACAGCCCTGAAGGGCCTTGGCCTACTAAGCGACCGCTGCTCAACCCGAAGGCCTGCATATTACGAGGTGTCGTGTGGTCAGCACGACGAATGCTCTCGGCCATTATTCTTGGCTTTCTAGACCGGGGCCGCTATCTCACTGTCAGGTACCTCCTCAATCCTAATCACGTAGTCTGAGTGGACCTCAAACCAGCCCTCAAATCCAGGTAAAATTCCCTGACCTGGCCGCGAATCTAAACGGGGCCTCCGGGTAAGAGGCAGGCACGCTATCCCTAAACCACGGGACCGGCAGAATAATACTTGCAACGTACATTTCTCTGTCAATGTTTATGTAGTGTATTATTGCGTTATAACATTTCTTGCCATATTCATTTTTTCTAAAAGCCTCCAAAAACACAACAAAATTTACATCAAATGATTGCTTCAAATGTGTTTTAATTTAGGGTTGGATTTTAAGCTAGTGGCATGAACAAGCAATGCTGCATCTGTCATCAAATCTGCTGGGCTAGTTATATGGAATGAACCCCCGTGGCTAGTATATGTGTATTACTGTGCGTTGATGGACTCCTCTTAGACCGTAGTATTCCTCTGGAGGGTAAGTAATCGTACTTGGAAGATATTTTAGACAGATTTCGCCAGTACTTACGCATGCTTATAAATGAATTTGTGTTACCTTTGCTCCACTTTGGCCAGAATGTCAGGTATTTCAGTCATTTAAAAACATGCCTACAAAAAGAGATTAATTAGAATTCTCCGACTTCTTACTTGAAAATTATAACAGAGATTATTGTCACTTAAATGAAGCTTCGGAATTTTCAGCGTTATACATTTACCATCATCGATAATAATGTAATAAATTATTTCAGAAACTTTTGTAAGAATATTTTTTATACAATTTGTTTTTCGTCGCACCGACACAGATATGTCTTATAGTGACGATGGAATGGGAAAGGCCTAGGGATGGGAAGGAAGTGGCCGTGGCCTTACTTAAAGTACAGCCCCAGCATTCACCTGGTGTGAAAATGGGAAACCACGGAAAACCCTCTTCATGGCTGCCGACAGTGCGGTTCGAACCCACTATCTCCCGGATGCAAGCTCACAGCAGCGCGCCCCTCGCCGGATGGCCAGCTCGCCCGGTTTGTAAGAATATAAATCATCAGGTGATGTATTGAATTTTTCTAAGTTTGCTATTCTTGGCTCCAAACTGAAAAACTGCAATGAAATCAATGCTAAAATTATGAAGCACAATGACTAACTTTAAATTGTGTTGGTACCTATCTATCCCAGTCAGTATTTACTAAAAGTCAGTCACATGTTGCAATGTCAATAATTTGAAAGTTCAAACAGTACCTACAAGTCATATTACACTCGCTGTAAGACATAAGGAAACGCTTTGAAAAGAGCATTGAATGCAATTAATGCAAGATCCGTTATGGTATTTATCACTGAGAGAACACTATTAAAAATTATTTTTATCATATGTAATTAATTTGTACATATTTTCCAAAAACGCTCATAGAATTTCGATGGGGTCAGCCTAGTAATAGTGTTAAAGTATTCAGGCTCTTTTAGGCCTTTTAAATTATGAAATAATTAGGTACCAGCGTTTCGAGCCAGAATGGCAGCGGGCTTCTCAGTCAGTTTACCTCGCTAGCGGCTAGTGCTCCAATGAAATGACATTGTGATGTGTTTATGGGAATTTAATTTTTGGTATTAAAGCCAAAGATAGGCATTTATACAAAAAGGAGGCACAAATTTCCCCTAGTGCGCTGTCACTGAATTGTCCTACAACGGATGCTTGCAGTGGTGTCTCAATGTCGCACTAGCCACCAACGTCTTGGGATAGTGTGCCAGTCCAACTGACGAGCCCGCTGCCAAACTGGGGCGAAACGCTGGTAATTTGGATGTTTGGAAAGGCCTAGAGAGTTTGAAAAGTTTAAGATTCCTAATCGCTGAGATGAAATTATGACACCATTCTACCAACTTAATTTTTGAAATAATAATGTTATTCACCCACGTCCCCTCCATTGCCGTAGATTACTAAGGGCCACCATAATGTCTTGTAGGAATTCTTTGACGTATCTTAAGCCAACGACGTGGAGTTATGGCTTTTAAATACCCATAATAACCGCGATGAAATGTATTATCTTGGGAGTAGTTACATCGCACCGACACTGAGAGGTCTTATGGCGACGATGGGATAGGAAAGGGCTAAGAGTGGGAAGGTTCGAACCCACTATATCCCGGATGCAAGCTCACCTTGCGAACAGAAGGACAACGACTAGCTGACTGGAACTTCAGTAAATAATGTGTTAGAAAATACATGCCGCTTTTTAAGACATTATTTAAGTGTTGTTCAATGAAACATAGACAGATCTGCCAACGCTGTAAATATTTGATTAAACAGCAAGGAGTCAACAGCACTGCATGGTCTGGTACCTGTAGTAACAGCTTAGAATGTGGTCAGTCTGAGACATGTGTCCGCTTAGTAGAGGAACAAGTTGAAGAAGCTTTCGTGTTTGATAGTTACGTCCGAACGAATACAACGTGACATGATTCAATTCTTGCTCGTATAAGTTACTTTGGCCGGGAAACCGCCATGAAGTTGCTTGAGTTCGGCGGTTAGGTACGTCAACACGCTGTCAATGCAACAATGGACAGCTGGTGCTGTCTTCACTGGGGTTTTATGAATCACCCGCCTTAGACAATACGCCTCACCTTGAATCTCTCATGTCTTTGGTCTGCTGAAGACAGCCCTGAAGATTAAGGGTTTCTCTCCCGGTTCCTGATGCTGTTGACCAGCAACTAGTGCCCTTCGTTGCGGAGTGTAGAGAAACTTCTTCAGCATTAGGGAAGGTGCCTGAATGGTGAAGATGATTATCTATAAACTCCTTCAAATATCATCAGTATGCTATCGTTTTGATATAGTGTATGCTGTACAATTATGTTTCCTTACATTAATCTGCTTCAATTGAACAACCCATACGTTATTACCACGAATTTCAGGAGAAACGTGAGAACTCTACTCCTACCCCTGCTGTCTTAAACCAGAGACTGATATTCTCGTCAGTTGGCATTTCAAAGGCAGTATTAACTACCTGCCTAAGAACCAACTGGTCTTTTAAATTACTTCACAATAACGATCATAGTTCAGCTACCCTTAAAAAGGGTATTGTTTTCTCCACAGCACTGCGACATCAAAAGAACAGTATTTGACAGTCCGCTTATTCTGGTGTACTGTGAGATTGAAATTCTTGAGAATCTCGTGGAAGGAGACAGATGGCTGCGCTCAGTCATTTCCAAACCATTGCACAACTGTAGCGTGTCGTCGATATTTTTTCCGGGATCCGAGGGTTAGATTGTAACACCTACGGGTAGAGATGGCACTCGTCCAAATGACACTAGCGCATAAATAACTATCATATTCATGACCCCTTTTTCAGCGCTCACGTATGAAAGGCTATAGTAAATATACTGTAGATGGTTTCTGAAACATCGATTTACGATTTCCAACTGATAATACGAAAAGACTTTCCGAACAACTACCTAGACTTTAACGACTTTTCTTTATTAAATTTTCATTTTTCTTTCGCGTGTGTCCTCCGGAGAAGTCAGGTGCACTTCTTTCACGGTGACGCCTTATAGGCGACTTGTTCACCTGTGAGGTTGGGGCCCAATATATGATGAATTCTAATGCTGAAGGCGGCATACACACCCAGCCGCCGAGCCATCGGAATTAACCAATGAAGGTTCAAATCCTCCACCCGGCCGAGTATCGAACCCGATACCCTTTTGACCAAAGGCCAGCACGTCAACATTTAGCTATGGAACCAGTATTCACTGCCCTGGTACATTACAATAATAAGAACATCTATCAGGCTTTCATTTCAATGGCACGGCGGGATCCATTGATCCGCTCTGTTTACATTTGGATAAGAACCTTCATAGGTCGAGTGTGGTCCAATAAATCTATGTATCATAGGACAACTCATTCTAAATATGTCACATGGGAAGAAAGCCCATAAATTTATGGAGAATAAGAGCTTCTTAGCAGAATTTTGTAACAAAATACAAGACCATAGAAGTTTTTTCTTGCTTTCTTAATCCGTTTACCCTCCTGGGTTGATTTTCCCTCGAACTCAGAGAGGGATCCCACATCTACCGCCTCACGGCAAGGGTAGTGTTCTGGAACGTGAATCTTTGGGTTGGGGATACAACTGAGAAGGAGGAACAGTACCTCATCCAGGTGACCTCTCCTGTTATGCTAAACAGGGATCTCGTTGGGGGGGTGGGGGGAAGTGGTATACAAGGAAGAGGAAAGGAACCGGCCGTGGCCTTAAGTTAGGTATCATCCCGGCATTTGCCTGGAGCAGAAGTGGGAAAGCACGGAAAACCACTGAGCTGGGAATCGAACTCTCTTTACTCAGTTGACCTTCCGAAGCTGAGTGGACCCCGTTCCAGCCCTCGTACCACTTTTCAAATTTCGTGTCAGGGCCGGGAATCGAACTCGGGCCTCCGGTGGTGGTAGCTAATCACACTAACGACTACACCACAGAGGCGGATGACCATAGACGTAAATTGTTTTCATTTATTTATTTATTTATTTATTTATTTATTTATTTATTTATTTATTTATTTATTTATTTATTTATTTATTTATTTATTTATTTATTTATTTATTTAAGCCTTTTTTCAGTGGCGAAGTTAGGGCTCGAGGCCCTCTCTTCCACTTAACCACATACTAATTAAAATCATAAATAAAATACTGAGACATTTAAAATAGTTAAAACCAAACAAAAATTAATAGAATTGAGAACAAATTTAAATACATTACTAAGATAATAATAAAACTAATTAGTAAAAACTCTTAATAATGACTAATCCTCAGGCGCGCACACATTCATACTTCAGCCATTCAGTTAGCTGTCCTCAGCAGGTAGTCTCGGCAGGTGACCTTAAATCTTTGTAAAGAGCTAGTTTCTCTGACCTGAGCTGGCAGGGAATTCCATAATCTGGCGCCGGTCACTGCAAACGATCTATTAATTTTATTTGTGCGGTGCACTGGAATAGAAAGTGAGGATCTGGAACGTGTATTTAAGTTGTGAAATGATGATAAAAAGGTGAATTTAGAAGAAATATATAGTGGCTGACTTTCAGCTAAACACCATCGTTAAAATGTGTAGCTACCGACGTTTATCAGGCTTCAGCCATGAGAGAGCTTTATAGTATGGGGTAATATGGACATCGTACCCGATATTATAAATAAATCGCAGGCAGGAATTCAGTGCTCGTTGAAGTTTAAGTGTTTCTTCTCTTGTCATATCAACTAGAACAACGTCACAATAATCAAGAATAGGGAGAACCAGTGTCTGTATTAGTTTGGCCTTAAGCTCAAATGGAAATACATCCCTTCGCCGTTTAAGAGGGTGAAGCGCTCCAAAAATATTTTTACAGATGATTTTCGCGTGATCAGACCAATCAAGTGTTTCATTTATAATTACGCCGAGATTTTTAACTGTTTTACTGTAGGGAATAATGTTACCATTCAGTAGGATAGGCGGGATTGCAATATTGTTTCTGTCTTCATCTAAGAGATCAATGTGGGTTTTAATACGAATTTTTAAAGTGCTTCCTCAACATTTAGGACAAACTTAACAGCTATTAATGCAATTTAGACAAGCACTATACAGGAAACGTTTTAGTGTGTGTGTCTGTGAGTTAACATATTTACGTTTTTAACTATTTGTGTTTTTTTTAGTGTAAAGTAGGTTAATGGATCTTAGAATATGCAGAATTTTGGTTTATGATGTCAAATACTCTGATGAAGGGCATGGTCCTTTCTCGAGACATGTACGAATAATAATTGTGTAAACTAACGAGTTCATAATAAATATTAACCTGGCGAACCTATCAACTGCCTTAACGTTCATACACGTTATTTTATGTAGGTATATATTAAGGTTTAAAATTTGATTAGGAACAAATATGCCCTAAATAATTTATGTGAACTACAAGCGTACTGTTGTATAAAATTCATTAACTTAAAATTGTGTTTCTAAATACAATTTTGTTAAAATATGTATTCATAAGCATAAATGAAGAGTCGTAATACCGTTCATTGCTAACACTTAATCGTAAGCGAATCTAGTTATTATTATTATTATTATTATTATTATTATTATTATTATTATTATTATTATTATTATTATTATTATTATTTGCGTATGGATCCTGTTGGATCGTTCGTTCGTTCGTTCGTTCGTTCGTTCGTAATCTATTTACCCTCCAGGGTCGGTTTTTCCTCGGACTCAGCGAGGGATCCCACCTCTACCGCCTCAAGGGCAGTGTCCTGAAGATTCAGACTTTGGGTCGGGGGATACAACTGGGGAGAATGACCAGTACCTCGCCCAGGCGGCCTCACCTGCTATGCTGAACAGGGACTTTGGTGGGGGGATGGGAAGGTTGGAAGGGGTAGACAAGGAAGAGGGAAGGAAGCGGCCGTGGCCTTAAGTTAGGTACTATCCCGGCATTTGCCTTGAGGAGAAGTGGGAAACCACGGAAAACCACTTACAGGATGGCTGAGGTGGGAATCGAACCCACCTCTACTCAATTGATCTCCCGAGGCTGAGTGGACCCCGTTCCTCGTATCACTTTTCAAATTTCGTGGCAGAGCCGGGAATCGAATCCGGACCTCCGGGGGTGGCAGCTAATCACGCTAACCACTACACCACAGAGGCGGACTCCTGTTGGATCACGAAGTGTTTTCATGATTTGCCTTTCTGGTCTTCCATATGGCTTGCTTTTTTTTTTTTTTTTTCTCCTTGGGCTATTTTCCTTTCTTCAGTCCGTTTCGGTCTTGGCCTCCTTGGAACTTAATTCTCTGGATGTACTACCCGTCCGTTTACAGTTTTACGGAACAGATTTCTGTCTATTATTTCTTATGTATCTATCTGGGCATTCTCCATGCCCTTTTCTGATTTCTTGGATCCATGGTAGTCTCTTCAGTTTTCTGCTGTAAGTCATGATCTGGTGTTTAAGCCTTGTTGTTGGAAGTCTTTGAACTTTATTGATGTAGAATAAAGTGAAGTGTTATAGTAAATAAAAATTATTGTCATTACACCTACGGTTTAAGAAATATACTAACATTTTAAAAATGAAATCGGCATTTATGATGCTCTGTATGTCGAAAAAAAAAAAGATATAATGAAAATGAAAATACGCAGCCTGTTTCCAAACATTAGACCGGGTCAGGAATACAATGAATGAGTCCCCATCTTGCGGCGTGGATAGGAACTGTGCCGGCTGCCGAAGCCTGTCGCACTCCTCTGGGGCAATTATTAAAGACTGACATATGAAATGATGTTGGAGAGTGTCGCTGGAATGAAAGATGACAGGGAAAATAGGAGTACCCGGAGAAAAACCTGTATCGCCTCTACTTTGTACATTGTACATTTGTACATTGGGAAGTACCAAGATTTCAACCCGCTACGTCGCATCCTCTTTCGAACTTACATGACGTCATAATTGTCGCCTACACATCGTTTCAGTAGCCCGCTTTCTTGTGTAATTTCTGTTGAGGAGCGCAGATTTCAAGCATTTCTTCCTCTTTGGCGTAGAATGATTCATACCGGGAATCCTGCGGTTTCATTTTCCTGTATACATGGGAATTACAGCAGAGACATTAAGCAAGTTTCAAGTCACAGAGACAACAGTATTTCGAATTGAGAATTCTCAGAGCAAATTTAATGAGATAGAACTTTAGATGTAACCAAAAAACAAAAATAGAGATTGCATGCGAAAATAATTAGAAGAGCAGAAAACTCATCTTTTGCACATTTTTCAAAACTTGTATAAATGGTCCTGAATGATCTATGGCTTCAATGAATAACCATAATGCCTCTTTGTTTTCTTCTGAGGGGAAATCTCTCTATTGTTAAATATATCAACATTACTTTTCTTCTAAGAAACAAACTGACAATACATTAATTAATATTAAAATTGATTAATAAATATAATTAAATAAATATATAAGGTGGTCTATGTAAATCTTTACCATTTTGAACAAGCACAATTTCGAAGCCGAAACAGCCAAAACTCTTGTACGTTCTACTGTAAGCGTTGCTTAAAATAAAAGGAGCAGTAAGAAAGCAATCTTTACTGCCTTGTTAACCAATGTTATCCAAATAACCTCAATAATTCAATCATAAGCCATAATCTCAGTTCAAGGGAGTGGGGAATTGAGACCCCTTAGAGAAGTCAAAGCCGAGCAGTTCATTTAAACTGCGATGTTTAAACTAATTCTTGTTCAAAATTAAGTAAAACATCTTTTCTTTCTTAATCTGATTACCCTCCAGGGTTGATTTCTCCCTCGGACCCAGCGAGCGATCCCACCTCTACCGCCTCAACGGCAATGCCCTGGAGCTTGAGACATTGGGTCGGGGGATACAAATGGAGAGGATGACCAGTGGCTCGCCCAGGCGGCCTCACCTGCTATGCTGAACAGGGACTTTGGTGGGGGGATGGGAAGGTTGGAAGGGGTAGACAAGGAAGAGGGAAGGAAGCGGCCGTGGCCTTAAGTTAGGTACTATCCCGGCATTTGCCTTGAGGAGAAGTGGGAAACCACGGAAAACCACTTACAGGATGGCTGAGGTGGAAATCGAACCCACCTCTACTCAATTGATCTCCCGAGGCTGAGTGGACCCCGTTCCTCGTATCACTTTTCAAATTTCGTGACAGAGCTGGGAATCGAACCCGGACCTCCGGGGGTGGCAGCTAATCACACTAACTACTACAACACAGAGGCGGACAGGAAAACATCTATCACTGTTAAATTACCTAAACCAGTTGGGTGTTCGTACAATATATGGATATTGTTTTCTTTTTTGCCATTTGCTTCACATCGCACACCGACACTGATAGGTCTCTCTCTTTTTTTTTTTTTTTTTTTTTTTTGCTAGTTGCTTTACGTCGCACCGACACAGATAGGTCTTATGGCGACGACGGGATAGGAAAGGCCTAGCAATGGGAAGGAAGCGGCCGTGGCCTTAATTTAGGTACAGTGCCAGCAATTGCCTGGTGTGAAAATGGGAAACCACGGAAAACCATCATCAGGGCTGCCGACAGTGGGGTTCAAACCCACCATCTCCCGGATGCAAGCTCACAGCTGCGCGCCCCTCGCCGCACGGCCAACTCGCCCGGTAGCGGTACTGTACCTTCCCATTTGTACAAATGAGCTTCCTCGTACTCATACATACAGTAGATCGAATGGTTCATTGAGTTGGGGTTAGTGTTTCAAAGACCGAGCAATAATAATCTAAAGGGTGGCAGCATTTCTTTTCAAACACACAAGGCTGGAGTCATGTTGTTCGCCTGGTAAGCTGTGGTAAAGTCGGGAGCGGGTGTCAGAAACATACTATCTTCCTGTTAAATAGAGTTGTCCCCCAATCAACCTGAACGCAGCTACTGGAGGTGCCCAAAGTGAGCGAACCATTAACTGTCGGACCTCTTCAAAGATCCGTATCGTGTCCCTTGGGGTAAAAGTCCTATTTTGACGCAGAATATGCCATCTTCTTCTTCGTATTTCTTCCCAATTTTTCTGGGTTCCGAACTGATATGAATTTGGCCCTATTTTACGGCCGAATGCCCTTCCCGATGCTAGCCCTATGTAGAGGGATGTGTTCACTATTTTAAGTTTCTGTGGTGACTGGTTGTATGGTATGCTGTATGTATATGAAGAGATCTGCCTGCTGTCATTTCTTGATGGATACAGTACTTTTGCATCCATCTCTTGGCACATACCAGAGTAAAGTGTAGCTTCCACCGAAGTCCCAGTCAACATCCATGGCTGTGACAATATGGAAGTTGCTGGGGTATGGGTAGTGCTGAGTAATGACATTCAGAGCATGACTAGTGCATCTGAGTGTTATGAAAGGTGATGCTCATAGGGTCAGTCGTGTTGCGATAGTACTTTCTGACCCAGTGAGGAAAGCAAGGGCAAACTACCTCACGCCTCATCTTGCCTAGTACGCCTCATTTTGGTGCTGCCATTGGTTTTTGGGGTTCCCTTATAACCACATAACCTTTGGTGGTGCTATTTGAGGATCCAACCAGCCTCTGGGCTGATGACCTAACAGACAGACATATGAAGAGATGACTTCTTTTGGAGTATTCGGGTGAACGCAAACATCCAGATTCCAAGCTAGAGGAATTAACTATACGAAGTTAAAATCCTCGACCCGGCCGGGAATCGAACCCGGGCACCTTTGAAATAAAGGTTGACCATTCAGAAGCCGGACTGATGTGAAATACGTCAATAGTTCCGGAACCGTACTTTGTCATTGCGACCCTGGTGAATGGCCACTTTCATGTATGCACCCTGTTCTTGCCTCGTCACATGCATTCTGCACGGAGCCAGATTCACTACTTTCGTATCGTCCTGTGTGTTTTACTTGTCCAGTGCTCTTGTCCAAACTTGTACTCTGCCAATGTAATAAGAGAGTCATGTTTTCTAAGACAATTAATGAATTGACCATTGCAAATGTGACGAAAAAGTAGTTGCCATGACTTATGACCCAATAATTGCAAAATGCTCCAATTGTGTAAAACTTGTCAGCATTATAATTTGTTATCTTTATCTGGTATTCCCTCCACAAAGTATTAGTTTCAATTATTTTAAAATATTTTATTCTTATCATTGTTCTTTCTTCCTTTCTTAATCTGTTTACCCTCCAGGGTCGGTTACTGCCTCGGACTCAGCGAGGGATCCCACCTCTAAAGCTTCAAGGGCAGTGTCCTGGAGCGTGAAACATTGGGTCCTGGGATACAACTGGGGAGGCGGCCTCACCTGCTATGCTGAACAGGGCCCTTGTGGAGGGATGGGAAGATTGGAAGGGACAGGCAAGGAAGAGGGAAGGAAGCGGCCATGGCCTTAAGTTAGGTACCATCCCGGCATTTGCCTGGAGGAGAAGTGGGAAACCACGGAAAAACACTTCGAGGATGGCTGAGGTGGGAATCGAAACTACCTCTACTCAGTTGACCTCCCGAGGCTGAGTGGACCCCGTTCCAGCCCCCGTACCACTTTTCAAATTTCGTGGCAGAGCCAGGAATCGAAACTGGGCCTCCGAGGTGGCAGCTAATCACGCTAACCACTACACCGCAGAGGCGGACCTTATCATTGTTTCATGTCAAATAATGGGAAAGCTTCCTCAATGAAAACTTAAACTGCCCAGCTGTGTTGGTATTTTTTCTGAAAATGAAAGGCACAAATACGTTGTTCAAGTATATTTCCCCTCTCTTTCAGGAAGGAAAAATTCCAAAGAAATCGTTTTCAGATGGGAACCGACCAATGGTTTGATTTAAGCACAGCAGTGCCCCATGTACCTGCAGAGTGGATCTGAACAACACTGTAATGACGAGCTTGTTCTGCTTCTTGTAATAACAATCAGTAGATTATTAGCTTGATGAATACTCACGGGGCTTTAGGTAAGGAAGATCATGTTGAACGTCCATGACTATTTATGTATTATGTAGCGCAGGGTTATCTACCTAAGTTAGTATTGAACTGAATTGGTGTTTGAATTCAGAGAGAAGCGCTTCTAGGCGCAACTCTTCTTGAAGAACATTATTGATGAGGCAACAAAGAACAGAAATAGAAACACAGAAGAACATTTGATCCACTATTTTCTTTTGTGTTCGCTCGAAATGATACAATGGCTCTATTTCCGTAACATGTTTCCTGCGGTGAACCGCAAGACATCCTCGCTGACGAACGGGCTCTTCAAAGGCAGGTGGTTATTTCCCACGGGCTTTCAGCTCACTTGAGCGAGGGCGGTAGAAGAGACCTTGAGAGAGGTTACGATCTCTGTGATGTTCGGTGTCAGACAATCAACGGCCAGACCCCCCTGTGTGTAGAAGAACACATCCCACACGTCACACCGTATTTAAGGAAAGACAACAAATTGTCTCCTTAATTCGTCAATTAAAACATCAATGATAACCTCCAGAGTTCATCAAGCGGTAAACGGTCTTCTTCTTCTTCTTTTTATTCTGCCTCTTATAATAATAATAATAATAATAACAATAATAATAATAATAATAATTGTTCCGGGGTTACCCGTGGAGCAGAAAGAGGTTAAAGAATGTGTCGGGGTGAATGGGTCTATCTACAATTCCAAAATTAATTTAAAACTTGAACAGAAGGTTCCATTTCTTCAAAAACTGCAACACAACAAATTTTCACATAACAACATCTCAGGTACAAAGCAACCTTGAAAAAGACAACCGAGCTCGACAGCTACAGTCACTTAAGTGCGGCCAGTATCCAGTAATCGGGAGATAGTGGGTTCGAGCCCCACTGTCGGCAGCCCTGAAGATGGTTTTCCGTGGTTTCCCATTTTCACACCAGGCAAATGCCGGAGCTGTACCTTAATTAAGGCCACGGCCGTTTCCTTCCACTTCCTAGGCCTTTCCTATCCCATCGTCGCCAAAAGATCTATCTGTGTCAGTGGCCTGGTGTGAAAATGGGAAACCACGGAAAACCATCTTCAGGGCTGCCGACAGCGGGGCTCGAACCCACTATCTCCCGATTACTGGATACTGGCCGCACTTAAGCGACTGCAGCTATCGAGCTCGGTGAAAAATATTGTTTTAGTTTCCCGTGAGAAATTTTTAAGGCTAATACGAGAACATATATTGTGCATACTTTTACCTTATTTACACCTAAGCTTATGTAAATATAGCTGATGGTGACTGCAAAGCAGTCGAAACAGGTAATATTAATGATTTTATAAAATTGCCAAATGCAAATAAAAGTATCGATTAGGTGGATAAATATTTCTTAAATTGTTAGATTGTCATATTGATAAGGACATGTAGTGGATAGTTTGCAATGTTCTGCAACACAAACTAAGAATATTCCTATTTTGTATGTTCTGAATTTAAGATAGCTTTCTTTGAATGAAATATTGGGGATCATAGAAGAAAATGACTTTTCTGATGCTTGTGATATATTTATGGTGCCTCCGATTTTTGGAATTCTCTCTGATAAAGATTATGCACAGGAAGATGGTGGATGCGATTTTGAGGACTTACCTGGGAAATAATATGCAGGTGCCTGCTGAGTTGGTAATCACTTCAAAATATCGGAATACACGTCAAAGTGATTTGCCTGTTTTTAAGG
This sequence comes from Anabrus simplex, assembly GCF_040414725.1. Taxonomy (NCBI): domain Eukaryota; kingdom Metazoa; phylum Arthropoda; class Insecta; order Orthoptera; family Tettigoniidae; genus Anabrus; species Anabrus simplex. Next base: position 179,016,320 of record NC_090267.1, read on the forward strand.
CTTCGGCAAAACTTCTTGTGACTTTTATGCCGTCTGAGATCACCGCAGATAATGGGGAAAATATATCCTAGTGAATATATTCAGCCACCAGGGTAACATTTATGAATCAGTACGACGAATAGTCGTCATAAGAGTATATCAACCGCCCAATCACAAGGAATGAATACTAATAGTCAAGGCGGAACAAAACAAGGATTGATTTATATTTAGCGAATTCTCAGTGAAAAAACAATGATGTCGAACTAAGCATGTCTGTATTCCTCTTACAGGAACTTTAATCCTCGTGAACTGTTTGAACTGTTGGTAGATAATGAAGTGCTAGAACTGATTTGATGGTTTAGGGCATTGACCATGAGATGCAACCTTCGACTACATGCGTACGAGAGGTGTACCTCACGAACAAATGTTCGAAATGCGATGTTGGTCCGTGTGTGGCTTGCTTCCAAATGTATCACATAAATATAAACAGCCTGGAGAAACAACATGCGGGTAAAAACTGCGTAACTAATGAATGATAAGAAAATGTCCCAGGGGTGATGTTACTTGCTTTCAATCTTGTCAGACAGAAGAAACCGACAAACTTTCCGTTTACTGTTTGTGAGGTTTGTGATGTTTATGTTACTTCTATCTATTCTAGAACATAATTTCGTATCAATCAATCAATCAATCAATCAATCAATCAATCAATCAATCAATCAATCAATCAATCAATCAATCAATCAATCAATCAATCAATCAATCAATCAATCAATCAATCAATCAATCAATCAATCAATCAATCAATCAATCAATCAATCAATCAATCAATCAATCAATCAATCAATACTGATCTGCATTTAGGGCAGTCGCCCAGGTGGCAGATTCCCTATCTGTTGTTTTCCTAGCCTTTTCTTAAATGATTTCAAAGAATTGGAAATGTATTGAACATCTCCCTTGGTAAGTTACTCCAATCCCCAAGTCCCCTTTCTATAAATGAATATTTGCCCCAATTTGTCCTCTTGAATTCCAACTGTATCTTCATATTGTGATCTTTCCCATTTTTAAAGACGCCACTCAAACTTATTCTTCTACTAATGTCATTCCACGCCAGCTCTCCGCTGACAGCTCGGAACATACCACTTAGTCGAGCAGCTCGTCTTCTTTCTCCCAATATTCTTCCCAGCCCAAACTTTGCAGCATTTTTGTAACGCTACTCTTATGTCGGAAATCACCCAGAACAAATCGAGTCGCTTTTCTTTGGATCTTTTCCAGTTCTTGAATCAGGTAATCCTGGTGAGGGTCCCACACACTGGAACCATACTCTAGTTGGGGTCTTACCAGAGACTTACATGCCCTCTCCTTCACATCCTTACTACAACCACTAAACACCCTCATAACCATGTGCAGAAATCTTTACCCTTTATTTACAATCTCATTTATGTGATTACCCCAATGAAGATCTTTCCTTATATTAACACCTAGATACTTACAATGATCCACAAAAGTAACTTTCACCCAGTCAACGCAGTAATTAAAACTGAGAGGACTTCTCCTATTTGAGAAACTCACAACCTGACTTTTAACCCCGTTTATCAACACACCATTGCCTGCTGTCCATCTCACAACATTATCGAGGTCACGTTGCTGTTGCTCAGAATCTTGTAACATTTATACTCTATACAGAATCATCTGCAAAAAGCCTTACCTCTGATTCCACTTCTTTACTCATATCATTATATATATAAGAAAACATAAAGGTCCAATAATACTGCCTTGAGGAATTCCCTTCTTAATTATTACAGGGTCAGATAAAGCTTCGCCTACTCTAATTCTCTGAGATCTATTATATTACTTTATTGGTACTTTTGTTGATAAAACTGCTACAGTATTTATATATTCCTGTAAATGAGCTTACCCGCTTCCCAATATGATTGTTTAAGTGATATAGGAAAGTATATATATGTTTTTGTGAAGAGAACAGGAATTATGCAAACATGTTACTTACGTATCTGCCTAGCTCACCCGTGCGGGCACACACAACTTCCACATCCTGTGTCAGTTACTGCACTGGGACTCAATTTTCTTTCTTACGCCTCTCTGAGCCTTTTGTTATGAACATTTTCTAACTGAGAAAAAATTATAAATTAAATATCAGGCAGTTAAGGGCTAGCGCATGGTCTCTGCATTTTCCTACATAGTAGGCTTGTAGTAGTGGTGTCTCAACGGCGCACTAGCACCCAGCGTCTTGGAAAGGTGTAGCATTCCAACTGATGAGCCCAATGCTACAGTGGGGCGAAACGCTGGTGATTTCGCGATTGAGAAGCCATAAAGAGCTAAAATGATTTTTAATAATCGGAATCGATGATATTAAATTATGGTTTCCTTCTGGGAACTCTGCTTAGATAAATCGCTCCTTCATTCGGCGAATGGTTGCTTCCAACTTAACCATCGGCAGCCTTGAAAATGGTTTTCAATACCTTCGCACTTTTGCCCCCACCAGATATATGGTGGTGCATTGTACGTGAATTAAAGTCATAGCCCCCACCTTTCCACTCCAAGCCAAGCTGAAAACCTCAGGTGTTAGAACAGCGTTGCTCAACCGTTTCGAGGAACCGCAGAAATAACTTATTGAATTAAACCTAGGGAAAGTTCCCTGACACATGTTTTGATTATCAAAAACACCCAGTTCTCAAGCTAGAGAAGTTCAATTAAAATGATTAAAATCCTAGGCTGGTCGAAAGTGAACCTTGAGCTCTCTGAACCGAGGCTACTACGCTGACCATTTAGCCAAGGAGCCATCTTATTAGAACGAACATTTCACATAATTTTACTTCAGTAAATTTGAAACAAATGCTAAAATAAGTTTCCATCAGAATGCCAAAATTCAAGCGACAACTATTCCTGGAATGCGAGGACATAACGTGACAGCTTCAACATTGGCGAAATAAGGCATTCCAACGTCCCGTGCGAAAGAGCTACATACTTTATTTGCCGTTTATTCCACCACCAGACTCTAATGTAAATAAATGATTCTTCTTTCTTTCTTTCTTTCTTTCTTTCTTTCTTTCTTTCTTTCTTCCTACCTTTCTAAATCAGTTTACCCTCCAGAGTTGGTTTATCCCTGGGACTCAGCAAGGGATCCCATCTCTACCACCTCAAGGGCAGTGTCCTGGAGCATGGGACTTAAGAGTCGGCGGATAAAACTGAGGAAGGGAACCAGTATGTCGCTCAGGTGGCCTTACCTATTATGCTGAACAGGGGCCTTGTGGGGGAAGGGATGATTGGAAGACAAGGAAGAGGAAATGAAGCGGCCGTGGCCCTAAGTTAGGTTCCATCCCGGCATTTGCCTGGAGGAGAAGTGGAAAAACCACGGTACACCACTTCGAAAATGGTTGAGATGGAAATCGAACCCACCTATACTCAGTTGACCTCCCGAAGCTGAGTGGACTCCGTTCCAGCCCTCGTACCACTTTTCAAGTTACTGGGCGAGTTGGCCGAGCAGTTAGGGGCTTGCAGCTGCTAACTTGCATTCGGAAGACAGTGGGTTCGAAACCCACTGTCGGCAACCCTGAAGATGGTTTTCCGTAGTTTCCCATTTTCACACCAGGCTGTACCTTAAGTAAGGCCACGTCCGCTTCCTTCCCACTCCTAGACCTTTCTTATCCCATCGTCGTCACAAGACCAATCTGTGTCAGTGCGACGAAAAATAAATTGTTACTTTTCAAATTTTGGGACAGAACCGGGAATCGAACCCGAGCCTTCGGTTGTGGCAGCTAATCACACTAACCACTACACCACAGAGGCGGACATAGAAATGACTCATGACCTGAAATAGTTATACAGAGACGGATACTTTCACCGTGACCTTAAGGTCGTTGGATACCCACGCAGATCGTCGTGATGCATCAAATGATAGCTATGCAAAAATGTATAAACCTTCAACTATTATAAAATACCAGCCACTCCTGAAGTACTCAAAATGATCATCCCACTCACACGATTCGCTGTTGGTTTCGCTGCTGTTGATGAAGAGCTCAACTAGAAGCTTTACTAGGTACAGGTACACAAAATCCTCTCAGCATGAATTACCCATTTTATCTGATATAACATGTAAGATAGATAGATAGATATATAGATAGATGGAGAGAGATAGAGAGGTTTATTACCGAATCCAGGGACACAATACCCCGCCCTAAAAATATATTTATTTTTATAGGAAAATATTACGAATCATCCGACTTTTCCGTGCATTCCGACTGAAGTGCCACTGCCTTTCGCTGAAATTACATTATGACGTCACTCCCATCATTCAACACATATTTAATTACCAACTACAAGACGAAAATTACTTAAATGTATTCCTTTCTTTACAATACTTCTACAGTTCAGCACTAACATTTTTATCTCATCCTAATTGACTTCCAGATCCCTGTAATCTTATCACTTCTTCCTTAACTGTCCTGCACTTTCTATCCATTTCGTTCTTTAATCTCCTGCATTACTTTCTGCCTTCTTCATTTTTGCATTCTTGTATTTTCTTCCTTCATCAAGCAGGTCTAGCATCTCCTGAATTATCCATTGATTCTTAGCTGATATGTCCTTTCTTTCTGACACTTCTTCATCAGCCCTAGAGACCTCATTCTTCACGACCGTCCATTCCTTTTCTATTGTGCTTCCTTTAGCCTTTTCATTTAGTCCTTGTGCAACATGTTCCTTGAAACAATCCCTCACACTCTTTTCTTTCAACTTGACTAGTTTCCATCTCCTTGCAATCCTTTCTTCAATTTATTCAACTTCAGATGGCATTTCATGACCAACAAGTTGTGGTCAGGGTCCACGTCTGCTCCTGGGAATGTTTGCAATCCAACACCTATTTTCTGCCAACGGCCGTAGCTGTGTTGAAACACCGGATCCCGTGAGATCTCCGAAGTTAAGCAACATTGGGCGTGGTCAGGAGTTGGATGGGTTGCCACGCGCTGTTGGGGGGGGGGGTAAGGGAATGGAGGAGCGGAAAGGAACTGGCCACCCTACCGCACGTAAACTCCGGCTCAGGAACACCTTTGTGGAGGTTCGGACCTGCCTTCGGGCAGAATAACCCTTACCTTACCTTACCTACTTTCTGAATCTCTACCTAATCATAACGAAGTCTATTTGATACCTTCCAGTGTCTCCAGGTCTCGTCCTTGTTTCTGGTGTTTGAACCAAGTATTAGCAAGGACTCAGTTATGACCGGTGCAGAATTCAACAAGCCGATTTCCTCTTTCATTCCTTTGTTCCAATCTGAATTCTCCTTCTCTATTACCTTCCCTTCTTTTGCCTACCACTGCATTCCAGTCTCCCATCACAATTAGGTTCTCGTCACCTTTACATATGGTATTAAATCGTTTATCTTTTCAAATATTATTTCGGCTTATTCATCATCTGCTGAACTAGGGACCTGCATTTTTGCGGTGGGCATTGGTATGTTGTCTATCTTAACTTCAATAATCCTTTCAATATGCTGCTCGTTGTAGCTTACCTGGTTACCTATTTTCTTATTTATTATTAAACCAACTCCTGCATTTCCCCTGTTTGATTTTGTGTTGATAATTCTGTAGTCGCCTGACCAAAAGTCCTGATCTTCCTGCCAACGTACTTCACTTATACCAACTGCATGGGTGATAACTGGTATATATTCACGATAACATATCTACGAGGTAATGAAGATATGAACAGTAATGAATTGTGCGAGATTTTTTCGGACACCTAGAGATATATTCCAGCATGGACTTACTCAATGTGATGTCACAACAACAGGTGTGGAGTGAATTAAAGTGAAATTACAGCGTATTATAAATCAAATCAAGGTCTATATTGCATCCGAGTGGACTATTCGATCAACCTTTAGCTTGAGAGCGTCTCAGTTAAAGAACTCAGTGGTGCTCCTTTCGGGCAGGCAAATGCTGGGGCTGTACCTTAATTAAGGCCACGGACGATTCCTTCCAACTCCTAGGCTTTTCCCATCCCATCGTCGCCATAAGACCTATCTGTGTCGGTGCGACGTAAAGCAAATAGCAAAAAAAAAAAAAAAAAAAAAAAAAAACCTTTCGGGCAGTTATGAGCATTGTGTGTTACAAGCCAAAATACTCTACACTATACAATTAATTCTTGGAGACATCAGTGTCAGTATACAAAGCCCTCGAATCTCCCAAGAAAAAGTTATTTGTCGGGGAGTATATTAATCAAAGTGTAGAAATCTTTTAACAAAGCAACTCTTATTCAATTTGTTAAATAGTATATCTCCCCCTTTCTATGTAGACATTTAAATAAAGCTAAACTTATAAAATTTAAGGAAGATTTTTCTGACAAACATTTCCATCCGCTGCACGTAAGACACAGCACGAGTACCAGCATAGATTAATTACCCACTGCACTGCGCGATTAGCTTTAGGAAAATAACATGATATCGTCCAGCACATACTTCAGCAATATCTAAGTTCGACATTTGAAAGACAACTTTCTAATATTTCAATGACGTCAGGAGTGCCTTGCGTGTTCAAAAGCAATTTATACAGTTTTACACTGTTTAACGGTATTCATACAGTACATGTAGCACAAATATAGGATCATTAACTTGGAAGCCAACCAAACAGAAAATAACTTTCGTTCAGTTACACTGTTCTTCTGTTGCGAGTGGAATATTTCCTGTTTCCGCGGAGAAACAGTTAAAACAACAGTTATGGGAATAGATCCACTTTTATCAACAAAAGCACCAGACCCCACTTTCAATGAACCGTTCACTTGTGATTAGTTTACAGTACAATAGAATTGTCTACGAAAACCTAAAGCACTGTATTGACAAAGAGTCCTTCATGCATAAAACTTACGTAATATGTCATTGGGCATCATTTCTTTCCTCAAGAGGATACATTATAATATTTAAAATGGAGAAATCGGAAGCTAAAGCAATCACTCGTCTGATTTCTCGAGAATACTGATGTGAACATAGTCAGGAGACATCAAGTTTCGTGTGGAATCCGAATCATATTTATAAATCCTTTTGTTTCAAAAATCGCACGTGCATTACTATTATTATTATTATTATTATTATTATTATTATTATTATTATTATTATTATTATTATTTATGTATTTCTTATTCCGTTTACCCTACAGGGTTGTTTTTTCCCTCGGACTCAGTGAGGAACCCCACCTCTGCACCTCAACGGCATTGTCATGTAGCGTGAGACTTTCGGTCGGGGGATACAACCGGGAAGGAGGACCATTACCTCGACCAGATGGCCCGGCATTTGTCTGGAGGAGAATAAGGAAACCACGGAAAACCACTTCCAGGATGGCTGAGGTGGGAATCGACACCGACCCCCCCCCCCCACCCCATATACTCAGTTGACCTCCTGAGGCTGAGTGGACCACATTCCTGCCCTCGTACCACTTTTCTAATTTTATGGCAGAGCTGGGAATCAAACCCGGGGTCCGCTCAGCCTAGGGAGGTCAACTGAGTAGAGGTGGGTTCGATTCCATCCTCACCCATCCTCGAAGTGGTTTTCCGTAGTTTCCCACTTCTCCTACAGGCAAATGTCGGGATGGCCGCTAACTTCACCATTCCTTGTCCATCCCTTCCAAACTTCCCATCCCGCACAAGGCCCCTGTTCAGGCCGCCTGGGCGAGGTACTGGCCCTCCTCCCCGACCAATGTCTCACGCTCCAGGACACTGCCCTTGAGGCGGTAGAGTTGGGATCCCTCGCTGAGTCCGGGGGAGGAAGGTGGGGGAACCAACCCAGGAGGGTGAACGGATTAAATAAATAAATAATAAACAATAGAATAAAGTACAAGGTTGAGCATTATTTAGATGAAGATCAGTTTGGCTTCAGAACCAGAAAGACAATTTCATTCCTACGCTTAATTCTTGAAAGGAGATTGGAACTAAAGAGACTTTTGATGACTTAGGGGAAGTGTTTGAAGAAGTACAATGGAAATTTCTTTTCTAGTCACTGAAGAATTTAGTGCTCGACTGGAAAAACAGGTGTCTGACTCTTAATTTGCATTAATCACAATCCACGGGAATAGAGATCAATGGAACTAGGATTTAGCAAAATTCAGAAGAGAAGTGAGACAAACGTTTACATAGAAGAATCTGTCCGGCTCCTTGGCTGAATGATCAGCATAGTTGCCTTCGGTTCAGAGGCCCCGGGTTCGATTCCCGTACAGATTGGCGATTTTAACCTTAAATTGTTATTTTTCCTGGCTCGGGAACTGGGAGTTTGTACTGTACCCAACATCCGCGTAACTCACACACCACTTGCAACATTGTCCTCCACTACAATATACGCAGTTTCTCAATTACCGCGGATGGTGCCCACGGTTGCAGGTCTGCCTTACAAGGGCTGCACCAAGCCAGCAATAGCCACACGAAGTTATTATTATTGTGTTGTTGTTTGAGTCATCAGTCCATAGACTGGTTTGATGCAGCCTTCCATGCCACCCTATCCTGTGCTAACCTTTTCATTTCTACGTAACTACTGCATCCGACATCTGCTCTACTCTGCTTGTCATATTCAAATCTTGGTCTACCCCTACTGTTCTTACCACCTACACTTCCTTCAAAAACCAACTGCACAAGTCCTGGGTGTCTTAAGATGTGTCCTATCATTCTATCTCTTCTTCTCGTCAAATTTAGCCAAATCGATCACCTCTCACCAATTCAATTCAGTATCTCTTCATTCGTGATTCGATCTATCCATCTCACCTTCAGCAGTCTTCTGTAACACCACATTTCAAAAGCTTCTATTCTCTTTCTTTCTGAGCTAGTTATCGTCCATGTTTCACTTCCATACAATGCCATGCTCCCCACAAAAGTCTTCAAAAACATCTTTCTAATTCCTATATCAATGTTTGAAGTGAGCAAATTTCTTTTCTTAAGAAAGTTCTTTCTTGCTTGTGCTAGTCTGTATTTTATGTCTTCCTTACTTCTGCCATCGTTTGTTATTTTACTACCCAAGTAACAATATTCATCTACTTCCTTTAAGACTTCATTTCCTAATCTAATATTTCCTGCATCACCTGCCTTCGTTCGACTGCAATCCATTGCTTTTGTTTTGGACTTATTTATTTTCATCTTGTACTCCTTACCCAAAACTTCGTCCATGCCATTCAGCAGCTTCTCGAGATCTTCTGCAGTCTGAGATAAATTAACAATATCATCGGCAAATCTCAAGGTTTTGATTTCCTCTCCTTGGATTGTTATTCCCTTTCCAAATTCCTCTTTGATTTCCTTTACTGCCTGTTCTATGTAATCATTGAAGAGGAGGGGGGACAAACTGCAGCCTTGCTTCCCTCCTTTCTGGATTGCTGCTTCTTTTTCAAAGCCCTCGATTCTTATCACTGCAGACTGATTTTTATACAGATTGTAGATAATTCTTCGTTCTCGGTATCTGATCCTGTTCACCTTCAGAATCGTAAATAGCTTGGTCCAATCAACATTATCGAATGCATTTTCTAGATCTTCGAATGCCATGTACGTGGGCTTGTCCTTCATGATTCGATCCTCTAAGATCAGACGTAAAGTCAGGATTGCTTCACGTGTTCCTACATTTCTTCTGAAGCCAAATTGATCTTCTCCCAACTCAACTTCAACTTGTTTTTCCATTCTTCTGTAAATAATACGTGTTAAAATTTTGCAGGCATGAGTTACTAAACTAATGTTGCGGTAGTCTTCACACCTGTCAGCACCGGCTTTCTTGGGAATAGGTATAACAACATTCTGACGAATATCGGATGGGACTTCTCCTGTCTCATATTTCTTACACACTAAATGGAATAACCTTGCCATGCTACATTCTCCTAAGGCAGTCAGTAATTCATTAGGAATATCATCAATTCCAGGTGCCTTGTTCCTATTTAGGTCACTCACAGCCCTGTCAAACTCTGACCTCAAAATTGGGTCTCCTTTTTCATCAGTATCAACAGCCTCTTCTTGTTCCAGAACCAAATTAACTACATCTTTACCTTGATACAACTGTTGGATATGTTCTTGCCATCTTTCTGCTTTGTCTTTTTTCCCTAGAAGTGGCTTTCCGTCTGAGCTCTTAATATTCATACACCTAGATTTCCTTTCTCAAAAGGTTTCCTTGATTTTGCTGTATGCAGCATCTACCTTTCCCAGGACCATAAAACCTTCGACATCCTTGCACTTCTCCTTCAGCCATTCTTCCTTAGCTACCTTGCACTTTCTATCCACTTGATTCTTTAATCGCCTGTATTCTTTTCTGCCCTCTTCATGTTTAGCAATCTTGTATTTTCGTCGTTCATCAATCAGGTCTAGTATCTCCTGAGTTATCCACTAATTCTTAGTTGATCTTTTCTTCCTTCCTAACATCTCTTCAGCAGCCCTACTGACTTCATTTTTCATGACTATCCACTCTTCCTCGATTGTGTTTCCTTCAGTCTTTTCATTTAGCCCTTGTGCCACATGTTCCTTGAAACAATCCCTCACACTCTTTTCTTTCAACTTGTCTAGATCCCATCGTTTTGCATTCTTTCCTTTCTTCAATTTCTTCAACTTCAGATGGCATTTCATGACCAACAAGTTGTGGTCAGAGTCCACGTCTCCTCCTGGAAACGTTGTGCAATCCAACACCTGGTTTCTGAATCTCTGCGTAATCATAATGAAGTCTATTTGATACCTTCCAGTGTCTCCAGGTCTCGTCCACGTATACAGCCGTCGTTTGTGGTGTTTGAACCAAGTATTGGCAAGGACTAAATTATGATCAGTGCAGAATTCAACCAGCCGACTTCCTATTTCGTTCCTTTGTCCCAATCCAAATTCTCCTACTGTATTACTTTTTCCTCCTTGGCCTATCACTGCATTCCAGTCTCCCATCACAATTAGATTCTCGTCACCTTTTACATATTGTATTAAATCTTCTATCTCTTCATATATTCTTTCGATTTCCTCGTCATCCACTGAACTAGTAGGCAAGACCTGCACTATTGTGGTGGGCATTGGTTTGGTGTCTATCTTGACAACATTAATTCTTTCACTATGCTGGTCGTAGTAGCTTACCTGCTGCCCTATTTTCTTATTCATTATTAAACCAACTCCTGCATTTCCCTTGTTTGATTTCGTGTTGATAATTCGGTAGTCATCTGACCAAAAATCCTGTTCTTCCTGCCAACGTACTTCACTTATACCAACTACATCTAACTTTAGTCTATCCATCTCCCTTTTCATATTCTCTAACCTACCACAACGATTCAAACTTCTAACATTCCACGCTCCGACTCGCAGAATGTCAGTATCCATCTTTCTGTTGGTCGCCCCCTCTCGTGTATTCCCCACCCGGAGATCCGAATGGGGGATTAGTTAACCTCCGGAATATTTTACCCGCGAGGAAGCCATCATCAGTACAGCATTCATACAGAGAGAGCTGCATGTCCTCGGGTGTTAGTTACGGCTGTAGTTTCCCGTTGCTTTCAGCCGTGTAGCAGTATCAACAAAGCTCAGCCATATTGAGTATTATTACAAGGCCATATCAGCCAATCATCCAGATTGCCACCCTTGCAACTTCCGAAAGGCTGCTACTCCTCTTTCGATGAACCATTCGTTAGTCTGGTCTCTCAACAGGTACTCATCCGATATGGTTGCACCTGCGGCTCGGCTATCTGCGTCATTGGGACACGCAAGCCTCCCCACCGCGGCAAGGTCACGTGGTTCATAGATTATTATTATTATTATTATTATTATTATTATTATTATTATTATTATTATTATTATTATTATTATTATTATTATCGTCATCAGCATAGAAGAAGCTATAGCAAGTCTGAAAGGTTTCACAAAAGGAATAAAAGTGAACGGAAACAGATGCACCATATAAGGTTTTCAGATAATTCACCGTCAAAGATTCAGAGATTCTAAGAAAGATATGAGTCGGATGCTGGGGATATTTAAGGAGATCTGGAAATATGGAAACTTACAATCGATATAAACAGGTCTGAGGCCTTGGTAGTAAGCAAACGTAAACCAAAGAACTGTTCCAGAATTTCAATGGGAAATGCACAACTGGAGAAAGAAACGAATTATGCTTTCTTCGAAAGAATATTAACAGTGATAGTAAATGTATGAAGGTGGTCAAAATAAGAATATCGTTCTCAAAGAAAGCATTCCAATCCAAAAAACCTGATAATGAAGAAACATCTTAGTATTAAAATATAGTAAATGTAAAAACGTATTGAATCTATCCCATCTTCCGAAACTCACTTGCACTTGGGCGTGAGATAAGACCTTCCATCGAAATTGGATTCCTGAGTTATCGGACACGATCTGAGATGTATTAACTTTAATTTTCACGCATTTCAATGTATTTTAGAATTTACATTTAATCGGTAGTTTATCTTTCTAGTGTCCAACATTTATTTCCTATTGTGTACGATTTCATTAATAACTACAGGATACTAGTAAACATATTCGTTCATTTGGCCTTTCAGTAGAGAATGAGCATTCAGACTAACTTCAGAATCTATGGTCATAAAATAAGTATAGAAAACATTTACAAGCTTCAATTCTAAGCACAGTGGTCGATAATTAAACTATATCACATATAAAAAAACAAAAGGAACTGGAATCTTTCGGAGCACACGTCAAGTAGCCAAGACTTGGAACGTTTTCAAGGGTAGACAGATTTCATCCGGTTGAAACCTATTTACACCGGTGTGGTCGAGACATAACACCAGAGCTAATACAACGTCACGGTGAGTATAAACACGGGGATAAAAATGAAATTTCTCTTCTCATATTTAGTGGCAGCTGATCACGCACTTGAACCATGAAGGGAGAATGAATAAATTTGATCTGAAGAAGGATTTTACAACGTGCCAGCACATAGTCTCCCACATATAAGCACACTTAACATTTTTCCCATCAGCATTCTTTCCACAAGCTTTGTATTTTGGATTACGGCATGGCTATTCTGATATCCAGGTGTTTCGTCAACGGACTATTAGGCCACATTTCATTCTGTCCACTTGTTAGGTTAGTCCATTATCTTTTTCTGTTCACTCACATATTTCGTCCACACCTTCCCTCGTCCAACTTCAATATATCTTCAACCACATATTTCATTTTTTAATTGTGTAGAGTGTCACTAATTGTACACTAAATTTCAAAAAATGTTGTAAATATTTGAAAGTCTAACTCGTTAAAGGACTGAAATTGACCAGACTACAATTACATTTAAAACTGCATACACAGGATTTCAATAAAAATGGCAAAGTGTTCGTTTTTACAAATTTTTGCAACGTTTAAAATGGACCATGGTTCAATTATTATATTTTCACAACGTGGCTGGAATTTATTAAGAAACGGAATGGATTTTTTTCCACTGATCGTCTTTTTCATGTGTAGAGGTCTCGTGGGTACAAATCTACATTGTTACTTTGACGGTATTCATTGTATCATAAAACAATTGCTTCGATTTCTCTTCAGTTTCATGTATTTTTTTTATTGGATACTTAACGTTTTGGTGTACACTGGCAAGCTGCAGCATTTCGTATTCTTGTTTATAATTTTATTATAAAATAAAAATAAATGGATAAATTGCAGTAGGAGGAAAGGAGTAGACAATATGGGTGGTCCTACTGCCACTGGACGGTTAAAAATGGATGAAATAATTTGTTATGGATGAACACGCATTGACAATTATTACTGTGAACAAATTTGACATCGACTGAGAATAGTGGACATAATATTGGTGGACATACAAAAAGCGGACTGCTATAAATCTTTCTGACCGGTAAAATGGTTGACAAAACTTCATGAAAGCGCACTTTTTATTGCTTATTTCTCTTTAAATTAATAAGGAGATGAAGGGATATGTAATATCTTTTTTTTTACAAAATTTATCAAGGGTGTTTAAAACTTCGCGTGACTCATTGTGATGCACGAAGCTAAGTTTGATTTGAATTTGCAAAGGGTGTCTCAACATAGCCACATTCATAATGTGTGATAGGAAAAGTACACAGCGTGATTCAGACGCCCCTTCCAATGTGGTATCATGCAACCCACAATATTCATTCCGTCCTGGAAACTTTGCCCTGCCGGTATGCTCAGACAACAATCTTGGTATTCACCGCCTCACCATGATAGAACGCAGTAATGTTACACTCAAATTAAACACTGGAAGTAATGAGTTTGCCTTCTAGATCATATGAACCTAACACGCCGGTGAAACACTAAATTGATACTGTGGCCAGAGTAAACCTAATCCTTGCTATAAGCTGCCCAGTGTGCCGTACGGCACCGTAGTGTAGTTAGTAAACGCGTGGCGGAGCGGGCTTGCATGTCAGGTGGGAGGTTTGGGTCCGGGGAGAAAGTCACAACTTTTTAAAAATATTTGTTTCATACCAACCACACACAATGTAAGTTCAATACCCGCTCTCATGCAAATTTTGTGTCATTGAATGTATTTGTGGCCCTACGAAGGGCCGATTAGTTAGCAGGCTGGACACATACAGACCGGAAATAATAGGAACACAACTGCCTTGGCAAGGTTTTATCGCAGCAAATGCTCGACGTGATGACTGTTTTGGTTTATGCAATTCGGGCCCGGTGTCCAAAACATAGTCTTGCGTGCTGAAGCATTCCAGGTGTAATTGCTCGGCAGGTGTCCGTGATGGGTTGCCAGAGATGGTCGGGATTTTCCGGCGCTTGAGTGTAAACGACGTTCATCAAATTTCTCCACAAGAAGAAGTCTAACGGCGTTCAATCCGGTGATCTGGCGGGGCAAGAGACAGGGCCTCCTCGTCCTATCCATTTCCCTGGCAGTTCCTCGTTCAGATGGTTACGAACGGGCAAAGTCGAAGTAGTGGAGCTCCATCCTGTTGCAACTATATCGTCAAGCGATCGTGCCAGGGCACATTCTCCAGCAGCAGTGGGAGTTTCTGACGTAGAAAGTGCAGGTACCGTGGCCCGTCCAATGGCCCTCAAAGAAATAAGGTCAAATCAGGCGATCTCCCAAGATTCCACACCAAACATTCACTCCCCATCGTATTTGACGGGCCGCCTGTCACACCCAATGAGGATTATCCGGCCTCCAATAGTGCATGTTGTTGCGATTGACGTTCCCATTATTGTGGAAGCGCGATTCGTCCGAGAACAAGATAATTATTCGATACGAATGCTGCATCATTGTCCAGCATGCCTATTAGCCACCGACATAACTCCATTCGAGCTTCGAAATTCCGTCCATGGAGCTCTTGGTGTAACTCAAGATGGTATCGGATGAAATTTATGTTCATGCAGTATTCGCCGAATGGACGGCTGTCTGGTGTTCACCTGTCGTGCAATCGCCCTTGTACTGATGTGTGGATTATTACCACATCCGCTACGCTACACAGCTGGTACGACGCTGGTAGTATGGCGAGAGCAGAGTACATACGCCATCTGATTCGGTGTTTAAGACATTAATTACGGCACTGTTCGTATCGTATCGTATCGTAATCTGTTTACCCTGCAGGTCGGTTTTTCCATCGGAATCAGCGAGGGATCCCACCTCTACCGCCTCAAGGGCAGTGTCCTGGAGCTTCAAACTCTGGGTCTGGGGATACAACTGGGGAGGATGACCAGTACCTCGCCCAGGCGGCCCCACCTGCTATAGTGAACAGGGGCCTTGTGAGGGGATGGGAAGACTGGAAGGGATAGACAAGGAAGTGGGAAGAAAGCGGCCGTGGCCTTAAGTTAGGTACCATCCGGGCATTTGCCTGGAGGAGAAGTGTGAAACCACGGAAAACCACTTCCAGAATGGCTGAGGTGGGAATCGAACCCACCTCTACTCAGCTGACCTCCCGATGCTGAGTGGATCCCGTTCCAGCCCTCGTACCACTTTTCAAATTTCGTGGCAGAGTCGGGAATCGAACCCGGACCTCCGGGGGTGGCAGCTAATCACACTAACCACTACACCACAGAGGCGGACTACGGCACCATTACCTAGTTTTATGCATTGATTCCCCTCTTCGTTACACCCGGTCACGAGACACGACACATTAACATAGTTACATGGTAAAAGGACGTTGCTACATGATTTCAAGACGTCATGATTTTTTTTTCCAATTGGCTAAACGTCGCTCCGACACAGATATGTCTTATGGCGACGATAGGATAGGAAAGGACTAGAAGTGAGAGGGAAGCGGCGTGGCCTTAATTAAGGTACAGTCCCAGCATTTGTCTGTTGTGAAAATGGGAAACCACGCAATACATCTTCAGGGCTGCCGACAGTGGGGCTCGAACCCACTATCTCTCGGATGCTAGTTCACAGCTCCGCGTCCCTAACAGCATGGCCAGCTCGCCCGGTGCGTAAGGTTTTACGAATGTTTCGCTAGGTTTCAGAATCGTGTGCAAAATGTGTTCACTGAACATTAGTACCATATAGTACGCCTGCAGGGGAATAGCACACCTACAACCATGTGCACGTTAGCTGGGCTGCAGCAAACGATATTGGAAGTGGCTGCTGAATCACACTGTATAATGTGAAGATGAAATTGGTTTACAACTAATTACAAATAGCTGTTAAGATATAGTTTCAATATTATTCAATTGATTACCTAATTAGTTTTTTGTCACAAAATAATTATTATAATGAACATTGTTCCATTTCTTCGCCATCAGTCCTACTAGAGGACAAAACTACATATTCTGAATCAGAACTGCTGCATGGTCCGAAGAGCGCGTCATCGTCCGTACTCCTCCAGTAGGTTCAGAATTTCGTCTTCAGGTGTCTTTGAATGAAGTGTGAGTGCATATGATGTACAGAACAATTTCAGCTGGTATTGCACAGGGTGAGAATCTAAATAGAGGTAAAATTTAATGCACAAGGCAGTAAAATGATTAAACTGCAACCGATTATACCACGACTCAGTCCTCTAACCACCGAGCTCGATAGCTGTAGTCGCTTAAGTGCGGCCATTATCCAGTATTCGGGAGATAGTAGGTTCGAACCCCACTGTCGGCAGCCCTGAAAATGGTTTTCCGTGGTTTCCCATTTTCACACCAGGTACCTTCATTAAGGCCACGGCCGCTTCCTTCTCACTCCTAGCCCTTTTCTGTCCCATCGTCGCCGTAAGACCTATCTGTGTCGGTGCGACGTAAAACAACTAGCAAAAAAAGAAAAAAAAAGAAAAAGTCCTGTAACCGTAAGCACAAAAGACGAGTACGAAATCAACTGAGCTATTCAGCCAGCCAGTTCTAATTATTTGAGGCTTATAACGAAGTAGTGCCCTGGACAGGAGTAATATACTGTAATATCATCGTTCCTTCTGGAGGAGTGAGGATAGGCCTATACCTTAGAAAAAGCCACACACTGTCACCTACCGAATGTGAACACATCTCGAGAATCAACCATGAACGTTTGACGAAGAGTTATTTTTACATGTTGCATATATGCTGCATCAAGGATAATATTTCGCTTTATACGCCCTTGATTCGGCCTACTTTATTGCTTTCAGCTTCTCTTGGTGTTTGTATCACTTTACGAGTATCCTCCTCCTCCTCCTCCTCCTCCTTAATCTGTTTACCCTCCAGGGTTGGTTTTTCCCTCGAACTCAGCGAGGGATCCCACCTCTACCGCCTCAAGGGCAGTGTCCTGGAGCGTGAGACATTGAGTCAGGGAATACAACTGGGGAGAATGACCAGTACCTCACCCAGGCGGCCGCACCTCCTATGCTGAATAGGGGCCTTGTGGGGGGGGATGGGAAGATTGTAAGGGATAGACAAGGAAGAGGGAAGGAAGCGGCCGTGGCCTTAAGATGGCTGAGGTGGGAATCTAATCCACCTCTACTCAGCTGATCTCCCGAGGCTGAGTGGACCCCGTTCTAGCCCTCGTATCACTTTTCAAATTTCATGGCAGAGCCGGAAATCGAGCCCGGGCCTCAGGGGTGGCAGCTAATCACACTAAACACTACACAACAGAGGCGGACAATAACCATAATTTACTATATTAAATATTAGTTTATTTTCATTTTCAGAAAAATGTATTAATAATATAATAAATAATAATATTATGCAATAAATAAATAAATATTATTTACATCAAGAGCCATTCCATGGTCACTGAATTACAAAGCAGGGGGTATGAATAACAAACATAGTAAACATGTGTACCAGCATTTAAAAAGCCAAAAACAAAGTCATCTCCGTACAAGCCGTGTAGGCCTTTGGAAGTGTGGGAGGTAAAGGCTTCCACTATCCGTAACGTTGGCTTTTAGTGGGGTAGAGTGATTAGCTCTACTGCCCACTACCTTTGTCCCCAGGAGTTAACCTGGTACTCATTTTTTGTGTAGGCTGAGTGAACCTCAGGGTCACGTGCACCTCCAGAAGTGGAGATATTGTTTCTTAAATTTTAGCATTTGATGCCGGGAATCAAACCCATGACCTTCCGGGTTGACGATCCAAATACGCCTTTACCACCTCGGCCACGCAACCTCTAACACGAGTTTTTAGTATAATTGAAAAAATTAACATCTACAGCCTGATTCCAGTCATTCGACCGTGTCAGGAATGTAATGAATGAAACCACCAATTAGCGGCGAGGATAAGAATTGCGCCGGCTGCCGAAGCCTGTCGCACTCCTCCGGGGCAATGATTAATGAATGACAGATGAAATGAAATTATATTGGCGAGTGTTGCTGGAGTGAAATATGACAGGGAAAACCGGAGTAACCGGAGAAAAAACTCTCCCGCCTCCGCTTTGTCGAGCACACATCTCATATGGAGTGACCGGCATTTGAACCCCGGAACCTAGCGGCGAGAGGCCAGCGCACGACCGTCTGAGCCACAGAGGCTCTTAGATTTCAGTATAGTTAATTATAATAAACTTTTTTGAGCAAATACTCCGCTTCACAAGAATTAAGTTCCTGATATTGTACCCTTTAACTGAGCATGTATGTTATGGAGGTGGTGTAGCATGAACGGACATTTCGAACAGTCTCACAGTAGATTCTCAATTAAGGTGATATGACTAAAGGAAAGTATTTTCTCCGATTAATACGTATAGGCCTACTGATGAACAATTGAATCAGTGATACCTGGCTGGTATCACGTAGACCAATTTTCGCCCTGATGATTGTGATGATACGGAGTGGAAAGGGTTCGAAAAGACACTGGAAACGTTGGGAAACCGTTCTCAAACACTGTACAGCCTCCCATAATGCACAGAGGTCTGGTGGAATAATAACCAAGGCACGCACATTCCTCTCGAGACCATCCCAGATGTGCTCCATGGGACTAAAGTCGGATATCCTTTTGTGGTAGGCCATGGGGGTGTTAACTCACTAATGCCCACCGAATGATGTATCACCCGCGAAACATTCTTTTCTAATTACGTTAAACCCCTGTCACTCATATTAAGCCTAAATAAGAATGCTAATGTAAGTATTTTCCTTCTGGACCGTCGTGATCGCCAGGAATGTGGGACAGATGTTTTGTTTGAAGAAAGTTTTTTCACTATAATATGATTTATGTATAGAGCGAGACCGCTACGCAGTGTGCATCTCATAGCTATCGATATGGAATTGAGAGGCAGGGGTTCCATCTCCACAGTCGGCATTCCTAAAGATGGTTTTCTGCACTTTACCCATTTTCACACATTGATTCAAGACTTGTCTGTATTAGTGCGACAAAAATCAAATAGCAATGTATATGTAACTGACCTCTTTCATTTCGTTATCGATGGCTTGTAATTTGTTTAAACTGATGCCCAAGCCTCAGATTTTTTTTCTCCTGAGACTTTTAATCAGGACAATCCGCACATTATCGTAATGAAGAACGACTGCGGAAGTATTAACATAAATGCCCTATTATAGGAAAGTAAGGATCATGATGAGTATTGAGCGGATAAATGTTAAAGCTGTAAACATAGATCAAGCGTAGCAAATCAAGGGACGACTACACTGTGTGCAACTTGAATAACTGGTTTGTGAAAGGGAGCATGACGTTAGAAGACCATAACCATGGTTAGTGACAAGAACATGACAGAATATGAGATACTTCTAACTAGTGACTAAACCATTGGTCTGGATTGGATAGGTGCGCCTTGTAAGAAGACCAATGAGTTCCGTCAGGTCTGCCTAGTGACAAGGCAATTGGGCTGGTTTGGGTAGGTCCGGGTAGTGACAAGACCATTGGGATAGTGGCAAGACAAGGGGGTCTGTGACCGGGCGAGTTGGCTGTGCGGTCAGAGGCGTGCGGCTGTGAGCTTGCATCCGGTAGATAGTTCGAATCGCACTATCGGCAACCCTGAAGATGGTTTTCCGTGGTTTCCCATTTTCATACCAGGCAAATGCTGGGGCTGTACCTGAAAATGAAATGTCGTATGGCTTTTAGTGCCGGGATATCCCAGGATGGGTTCGGCTCGCCAGGTGCAGGTCTTTCTATTTGACACCCGTAGGCGACCTGCGCGTCGTGATGAGGATGACACGATGATGAAGACAACGCATACACCCAGCCCCCGTTCCATTGGAATTAACCAATTAAGATTAAAATCCCCGACCCGGCCGGGAATCGAACCCGGGACCCTCTAAACCGAAGGCCAGTACGCTGACCGTTCAGCCAACGAGTCGGACTGGGCTGTACCCTAATTAAGGCCACGGCCGCTTCCTTCCAACTCCTAGGCCTTTCCTATCCCATCGTCGCCATAAGACCTATCTGTGTCGGCGCGACGTAAATCCACTAGCAAAAAAAGGGTGTATGTGGGCGGAAGCCCCCAGGTTAGGGCCGCGGACCTCTAGCATCCCCTGGACAGTATTGGCTTGTGACAAGACCGTTGTAGTCTACCGAAAACTATTGATAGTGACAGGTTAGCTTGTGATCCACCGAAAAGAAATTATAATGATTGGTTAGGTTGTGATCCACCAAAACCACTGATTGTCACAGAGTTATGTTAGGTTAGGTTAGATTAGGTTAGGTTAGGTTAGGTTAGGTTCGACAAGATTTGTAATTGACCGACTGTTGTTTGAAACCACTGTCGTGACGATTGAATGCAATAAACATAAAAATGAATCAATTGGTCTATACAGTTTTCGTTCGCTAGATACGCCAAGAAATGGTGAACAAACACCATACATACAAAGTTTACAGGAATCAGCAAAACAGGATATTAATTCATGTTACTCACTGTTCTTTAAAGACAAGAAATATCCAGTCAACAATAGTTGCAGTGAACTTGGCTTTTCACCATTATTGTGTAAAATAGCAACTTACTAGTTTTGACAATCACAGTATCCCATTGTGCACATACACACAGACAGCATGTTCAACGATGACGGGTAGGATGTCCAACCTCACTAATCTATGTTCCGGATTATTTCTACTTAAAAAATTGTATTCGTCGTCTACTGTGATTTAGAAATTTTTGCTGAATATGAATGTGGTTGAAATGAATGTTGATAACCTACATGGTCTCCTTTTTATAGAAGGAATGTGTCGTGGCAATGAAACTCATAATTTGGGTTTCATGTACTTTAGAGTTTCTCTAAGATATGTTGATAGCAATTCAGTCATGCACGACGACGTCTTTCATCGTAAAGACGAATTACTTCCCAGTGCTATCTGTCTTAATGGGTAATGTACTATGCATCTGTACAGCCTATATATAAGACTTTTTTACAATTACCTGTCAAGCTACATTTTAGCTGAGTGAAAACGCTAAAAGACTATGGAGTTCGAGATTGGTGTTTCAAGTCGACCCGTTGCCAGGAATTTATAAATGGTCAGTTAAATTCACGTAAGATGCAAATATATAGGTGTAAATAAATGTAAGACAAAATAAGCGAAGATAGGTGAATTGGAGGCTCGCGGGAGAGTGAGAGAGAAGAGATAAAATAAGAGTAAATCGGTTATTCACAAATTTTGGTTTCTCCCAATCTAAAACCCATACTTCCCAACTACCCAGGCAGGCCCTGCAAGTATGACATCATAGATGTGCCGGCACATTCTGGCTTCTTCCCTCATAACTCCTCTGTTGTTGGTCTCACGTATGTTCTGTCCACAAATCCAGGTTAAAATCCCCAACTTGCGTGGGATTGAACTCAGATCCTCCCGGTAAGAGCGAGACATTACAAGAAATGAAATTCATTTCTAGCTCGTATTGTCAACCTTAACAAGTGCTATGGTACATTTAAGATAATTCCAGTTTTACAATGTAAATTAAATTTCTTTCTTTCAGAATAACATCAAATCATGGTACACGCACATGGTACATGTTTCGTTCAGCATGCACTTCAATTCAAGGCAGCACATAGGCTGGCCAGGCTGATGCGAGACCAGTGAGGATACTTCTTCGTTTTTAACGTTTTTATGAAACCAAGCCCGGCATTCAGCTTGCAAAACTTATAGTCCAATCCAATAGGAACCACAGCCTTCGTCGAAAGTGTTGAACGTAGTTTTTAACACTTGTTTTCAGATAATTGTATAGAAACATTTTCATATTTTAACAAACACTAACCTATATTCTATGTGTTACTACATACAACATTAAGAGTTTCTCAAATATAGTCCATTAATGACAGACCCCAATTTAACACCACGTTGTATTTTCATACATGTACAATGTGTGTTAGGGACGCTGTATACTTTTATAATGGTGTTTTTTACTAGACTCTACTGTTTTAATTTCTAGATGCACCGATCTCGATAGCTGCAGTCGCTTAAGTGCGGCCAGTATCCAGTATTTGGGGATAGTGGGTTCGAATCCCACTGTCAGCAACCCTGAAGTTAGCTTTCCTTGGTTTCCCATTTTCATAGTAGGCAAATGCTGGGGATGTACCATAATTAAGGCCGCGGCCATTTCCTTCCCACTCCTAGCCCTTTCCTGTCCCAACGTTCCATAAGACCTATCTGTGTCGGTGCGACGTAAAGAGACTTGTACAAAAAATCTAGATGCATGCGTAAGAATGTGATAATATATAATGCGATAAATTTTCATCAGAACACACAGACAGGACCAGAAACCAGGAATATCCAGTGTATTTCAAAGTTACAATTTATATGCTTGTCCTCGTTCTTGTTTTTATGAACTTTGATGGCTGAAGATGGTCTCCAATGAGGACGAAACATGTACCATGATTTAATGTTATTCCGAAAGGAATACATTTAACTTGTATTGTAACGGTGAAAATCTCCTAAAGTACACTTGATAAGAACCAGACTCAGTACACCTAGACTGCGTTACCAGCATAAAATAGCTATGTTTAACAAAACGGTAGCATTTCCCTTTTTTCAAATGTAAGTTTGTTATATACGAAAGAATAGGGCAATTAGAAATTTATTATTTCACAGCAAAGTTGGAAAACCCTTCATCTCATGGAATGGCTCTTATAGTGGTAGAGCTAACTCCTCAGATTCTCAGTCCTTTATCCTTCCTCTTCTTCCTCGTCTGATTCACTGCTTCCATGATGAATGAGTAGTTCTTCCACTTCAGGAACACCTCTCACCTCATTATTGTAGAACTCAACAATCTTCTTCTCAGTGTGTTTTTACTTCATTTTTCCATATCTCTTCTGTCACCTGTAGGATATATTGAAGTATCACAACCTGACAAGTATATGATAAACTCCACTTGCCTGTATCCAATAAATAACATATCCACTTGGCGTACCTGATCAAGAGATTCTTTCCACGCAGCTCTAGCTCGGTCCAATCCATGGCCAGGTCTTGAAGCCACTGTTTTGTTATAATACTGCTTCGCCACAGACCATACTAATTCGATGGCATTGAAAATGAGTGATATGGAGGAAGTCGTAGGACAGTATGTCCTTCATTGTGCAGCATCTCATCTATATATATAAAATAAGAGTTTTGTCTGTACATTGCTCAGAATTTGAAAATAATGGTATTTCTGTATCAGTCATGTCCACAGTAACAAGAAAATGCACTTTTTACATTTCCGTAATTTCTGTCTGTCTGTCTGTCTGTCTGTCTGTCTGTCTGTCTGTCTGTCTGTCTGTCTGTCTGTCTGTATGTATGTATGTATGTATGTATGTATGTATGTATGTATGTATGTATGTATGTATGTATGTACACGCATCACGAGAAAACGGTTGAAGATAATTTAATGAAAATCGGTATGTGAAGTCGGGGGATGAGCCTCTACAATCTGGGCTATAAATCATTTTACTCACGCTGAGTGAAATGGTAGTTTAGGGGAAGGCCTAAAATTGAATTCTCAACTATTTATGTTATTAGTGGTCTAATGAAAATCGGTATGTGAAGTCGGGGAATGAGCCTCTACAATCTAGGCTATAAATCATTTTACTCACGCTGAGTGAAATGGTAGTTTAGGGGAAGGCCTAAAATTTAATTCTCAAATATTGTTGTTATTAGTAGTCGTATCTTGATGAAACTCGGTATGCAAAGTCAGGAAATAAGTCGCTATAGTCTAGGCTGTAAATTATTTTATTCACGCTGAGTGAAATGGTAGTTTAGGGGAAGGCCTAAAATGTAATTCTCAAATATTTCTTATTAGAGGTGTAATCGATGAATGCTACATAACTAAGGTTATATAGTATTAAATGTCCTATTGTTCATGTATTATACATTGTTACCGTACTGTCTATGATCACAAAGATATTCATGAATTTGGATTTTTGTTACTAAGTCCATATCACCGCAGAGTAACGAGAAAATGGGTAAACAGTATTTAATGAAAATCGGTATGTAAAGTCGGAGAATAAGAAACTACAGTTTACGGTATAAAATATTTCACAAATCACAGAGTCGAAAGAAAACTAAATGTGTAGGCCTACAATATAGAAAGCTCATAACATTGATCAACAATAACATTACATTGACCATTGTTTGTCGTGATGTGCTTTGTGTCTTCTGTTGCCCCTCATCTCCGGTAGATAGGATTACTGCTGCGTACAGAGTATTTTTTATTTGATTTACGTCGCACCGACATTAGTAGGTTTTATGGCGACGATGGGATAGGAAAGGGCTAGGAGTGCCTTAGGCCTTACCACGGAATACCATCTTCAGTGCTGCCGACAATGGGGTACGAATCCACTATCTCTCGGATGCAAGCTCACAGCTGCGCACCGCTAACCACACGGTCAACTCGCCCAGTCGTACAGAGTGTAACAGCCTGCCTGAATATTGATGGGAAGTAGCTGGGGAGTTAGATAACTTTCTTCTTTAGCATGCCATTCCCCTGGTTTATAAATTTTCTGATACTACTGGTACGTAACACACTGGATCATCATAGCATTCGGGCTATTCAATCCCTACTCTGAGGCACGGATTGGAATGAACAGTGTGCATATTTAGCGAAATAATGGCAGATGAGTGTTCATGGCAATCTACGGCCTGGTCATCCCAGCTCTGGAACTTTGGACTATTAGATTGGCAGCGCAATCTAACCGCAGCACTGTTCGTTAAAAGTGATAAAACGTGCGGCTTTCCATTTGATCGAGTATTTTATATGATAGCATTGCTTTTAATCGCTACATTCATACGTTTTTGTAATGACCTCTGTTTATTTCAGTTAGGAAAACCACAAAGTCAGTCTTTCTGAGAATCCCGTAGCGAAGCACGGGTACATCAGCTAGTCAACAATATACCTGGTTTAAAAAACAGGGAAATATTATTATGCATACAAGAAAGTAAACAACATTACCTAAACTTATGTTTAGATGCTACTGTACCTCTTTAAGCGACTTCGATTCATATGACAAAAAATTTGCAGCTCATCTTTTGTTACATTTTCTGGTGGAGACACCCCATTTTGCCTTAACCATAATTATAAATTAAAGGAAAAATTAAAATTAAATTCTGTAACATCATCAAATACCATTCACTAGAAGAAAATATTCAATCTAGTATAATTATCACTAACTGATCCTTCCTCCATTTCGTTGTTGGTTGATGCTCCACAAGCTTATAGTGATATACTGCATTATCCATCACAATAACCCAGGGCCCTATATTTTTAATCCTACGATTAATTGTGTTTCAACCAACATCTGAAATTTCTCACTGTTCATAGCACCATGAAAATCTTGATTTCTCTTCAAGTTTGTGACAAATATCAAATCAGCACCTGAAAAAATTTTGAGTTTTAGATATAACTTTCTTCTAAAAAAGTATTCCCTAAAAATATGAGATCACACTCTTCAGGGATATTAATAGACAAATGTTTTGTTTTCTGTTGAATAATTTTAAATGATGTCTGCTTTTAAGTCAAACCAACTACAATGCAACAAAGTCACCTGATGATAAAGTCAATGAATTTCTTCTTACACTACTTTATCTTAACACTATTCTTAATATTTTTAATACCTTAGCACAAATGTAATTGCTGTGAACCCTAAACCTGTATCAGGCACTAAGGAATAAGAAGCTTAGAATGTGTCCAACAGTCAGATATCATGCACTGATTCAGGTGGAGATTGTCGAATACAGAATAAACCTAATAAATAGGCCTTCAGTACAAGTAATTTGTTGATACCAATATCCAGTAATATTATATGAAAATGCATTGGATAAGTTTTAGTTGAAATACCCCTCTAAAGTTAACCGTTGGCCTAAAGTGAATACCTGCAGGTCTCAATAATTGCAAAGAGTTTGGAAATTTATTGAACATCTCCCTTGGTAAATTATTCCATTCCCTAACTCCTCTTCTTAAAAAACAAACATTTGCCTCAATTTGTACCCTTAAATTCTAACTTTATCTTTGTACTGAGATCTTACCTACTTTTAAAACACCACTCAAACGTTTTCGTCTACCAATGTCATTCCACACCACCTCTCCACCGACAGCTCGGAACATACCACTTAGTCAAGCAGCTCGCCTTCTTTCATCAAAGTCTTCCCAGCCCAAACTCTGCAACATTTTTGTAACAGTACTCTTCTGTAAGAAATCAACAAATCGTGCCGCTTTCCTTTGAATTTTTTCCAGTTCTCGAATCAAGTAATCCAGGTGAGGGTCCCACACACTGGAACTCTACTCTAGTTGGGGTCTTACCAGAGACTTAGGTACCCTCCCCATTACATCCTTACTACAACCCCTAAATACCCCCATAACCATGTGAAGAGAGATCAGCTCACTATAATAAGAAAATTATGTAAAATAAAGTAAGAACATACCAGGTACAAAGACATCTTTCGTTCCACCATGAACAATAACCAGTCTTCCTCCCTCAGATTTAAGTCGAGGAATTACTCCTTGAACATCGTGTCCAGATTTGTGTGGTTTATTCCAGGAGCATGTGGGTGACCCTGAAAGAAAAATGCATATTTGAAACCAAAGACACCTGATGGAAAAAAATTATTCTATGATTTTTATATAAAATATCATAATATATAATTTATATATATACACCCCATTAATGAAAATTCAAGTTTCGTCCAAAAACAACAGGTTTTGAGTTATCGCTGTCCTTATTTCGCACGCATTCCCTCAGAAAACAGGATCTCTTAAAACAAAATGTCTTTATTTTGTCTAACATACGCATAGGGATCTCCTTTACTCCACACAAATCCGATGACCTTCAAAATTCTTCTTAATGATGTTTTTGACCCCTTGTACAAATAAGTGTCATAATTTGCTTTCATGTGCTCGAAACTTTTTCTTACAGTTACAACTTCTCCTATGGGTAGAGAAAAGAGTGTTACAAGAGGGCTGTATTTCGATACATGCACAAAACATTTCTAGGAGGTGATCTCACCTGCGTGCCATTTTTTATATATAATGTTGCAATAGATTCCTTGTGATGTTACTTTACCTTCATGTAATCTATCATAAATATAACTTGCTATTCCTTCCTTAGAAAAACTGTCTATGCCGGTCACTGGATGCTCACGCCGCCAGTGATCACATGGGGTAGAAAATTCAACCCCCTTCTTGAAATTTACTATTACTTTTTTGACTGAAGGGAAACCACGCTGTAATAATACATACAAGCAAATATACGAGTATTACATACCCATATGCCAACAGTCAATATGAATACACAAAGGTTAAGTCCGCAAACCGTATCGAATTCGAGACAAGACATGGTCAGGTTAGGTTAGGTTAGATTCATAATGAAATATTCTTCCATTTCAACTGATTGCCATTATATAACAAACTTATTACAGAAACACGATTAAAATAAACACTTACTCCAGTTAATTTTGAAACTCTTATCATTAGGTCAGTATCACTACGACTGATATCTTCTTCATCGTCTTCGTGTATCAATTGCCCGTAGCAATTTATAATCGTCTCTTGACCTGATTTTTTTTTAAGGACGTAATGTTGTTTTCCTTTCCGGAGGAGTTCTTGCAGATTTTTGTTGTTTCTTAGATATCGATTGGTATGTCTAAGAAACAACAAACATCTGCAAGAATCTGTATGTAGGTATTAGACGAAACAGGACCGTAATTAATAAAATGCTGTGTTCATCATTTCACACACACTGTAACTTTTTTGATGATTACTGATAAATAAAATCATGAATAAAAATATATACATAAAATTACTCAAAAACTTAATAAAGTTAATAAGCATAATTAACCGAAATGTCCGTAGTATGGGCGCCAGAGTTCACCAGAATGGATCCCTCGAATTTAGATAAGAGCATGATAAACTGTATATCCCAGGGCGTGTACATAATGCTGCGTACTGGTACATCTGCTGCAGGCCTTACCTAACCTTCTGAAAACGACTAATTAGGTAGGAACTGCACCTAGGTTCATCAATAACACTGATTCTAAAATAGCTAACTATATTCTTAACAAATTCCGTGCATGAGCACCTCATCAACCTACAACATTATACATATAATACACACATAAAATATTGCTGGAAGACTCCATATTTACAACAACAACAATAATGAAAATCGTGGGAAAACGAAAGCGAGAACTAAGCTACCATTTGTAGATAGTCCGATGAACAATGTACGTGTATGAAGATAAATACCCTTCACTGTCTCTATATCAATTCGACTTACCGATTCTCATAATCGGCAGTTATCACATCACACAGATACTGTACCTTGTACTACTGTGTTCACATATTTTAACACTTGTTGTACAGATATATACACACGTCTGTCGATCCTCAACATAAATTATGGAAAGTCTGAGATAGCTTTCACCATCATATAATGGTAGGCCGCCACAAGTGCTACAATACTTAATGCGCAAGCACTCTTCACAATCAGTCACTTTCCACGAACATAACAAGACTCTGCTCCACGAACGTTTGAAGTCCAGTCCATTGCAGCCGTGTCACTCCAGTACCGTGTATCAGCACCACTTCCTTCCCGTACAGTGTGTCAGTTGTCGTTCCTTCATACAGTGTCACTGGTTGTAGTTATCTTCCTTCTCGTTCCTTTACAATCACCTCTACAATCACCTCTACAATCACCCTTACAATGTTTTTGGTTGCCGCCGTATGATCAACCTTTATAGACATCAACATCCCCCTCCTCTCAGGTGATACGTCTGGATTGGTGCTTGCCAGCCAATCATGGGTGGTCCTCTTCTCAAGCCCAAGCCCTGAACTACTTCTTCCTCCCAAGACAATAACAAACTCTGGGGTATATTCCATGAGTCACCAAATTTTCCTAATACAACAACAAGCTCACCTCATCAGGCTGGGATATATACATGACTCATTAATTTCCCGACACAAGTACATCACAACAAACACTGGGGTAGCCATATGCCTCATTCAAATCACCAGAGTTATTAAAGCAATGTTTTCCCACTCGTGCAAAAACAAATTACTCATACCTACATATGTGGATATCTTCCAGCTTACCAATATAAATGGCAAAATATATAAATGAAATACTGATAATAATAATAATAATAATAATAATAATAATAATAATAATAATAATAATAATAATAATAAATCGAATACTGACAATAATATCTCTAACTTCTACATATAATTCTGGGGTGTGATATATGTACTATCACAACACTATGCTATTAAATGGATTTTTCAAACCTGCCACAATTCTGCTTACCTGTATTAGCCAAACAGTTTTACAATCCCACAGAAAAAATGCTTTAAATATACCCGCCAATGTATCACTAGTGACTTTAACAGTATTGCAGTGGCAATACGTAATTCTGGGATAAACCATGATTGTACGTTGCCAACGTGCCAGATGAAGAGTAAATGTAAGAAGTCGTATCGGTAAGTAGGGTCTCTATACTGTATAGTTAGCGACACTGAAATCCAACCCAACAGTTAGAAATGTAACTATAAATCACTACCTTCAGCATTAACAGGGGAGAAAGAGAAAGGTTGCACCCTTAGTGTATAGGCTTACGTGCTCAGGAGTTTTCCTTCCTTCCATTATCTGCGGCCAGGAGCCACTTAGGCTTACGTGTTCAGGAGTTTTCCTTCCTTCCATTATCTGCGGCCAGGAGCCAGTTAGGCTTACGTGCTCAGGCGTTTTTCTTCCTTCCATTATCCGCGGCCAGGAGCCAGTTAGGCTTATGTCAGAATTTCTGCCTTATGGTCTCAAGGCTCTTTGTATATCACAATTCTTCCATTCCAATGTCAAGGGTCACCTAGTCACAAGCATAAATAAGAGTATACTTGATTGAAAATGAATAAAGTTCATTACTTAGAAATTATAAGCAAAATTATCCCCACTGCCATACAGTTTGCATCCGCCAAGACGGTAACTTCGCGGATATCCGTATCCGTGCTGGGCTCTAGATATAACACATCTCTTGATAGTACAACAAATCCTCAGTGCAGACAATCATTGAGCAACTAATGTCCAAGGTACTCTATTATTACCATGGAAGCACGCACTAATCCAAGAAATTCCCTCGAGAGGCGCCAATCATTTTTAAATCCTTGTTCCAGAAATGCCACACCATGCATTACTTTTGGGAATAATAATAATAATAATAATAATAATAATAATAATAATAATAATAATAATAATAATAATAATAATAATAATAATAGCCTCCGTGCCTCAGACGGCAGCGCGTTGGCCTCTCAACGTTGGATACTGTGGTTCAAATCCCGGTTACTCTATGTGAGATTTGTGCTGGACGAAGAGGAGGCGGGTCAGATTTTCTCCGGGTACTCCGGTTTTCCCTGTCATCTTTCATTCCAGCAACACTCTCCATTCTCATTTCATAGCGTCTATCAGTCATTAACCAATCACTTTGGGAGTGGCGACCCCATCGTACTGATAGCCTGTACATATGATTCATTCATTACATCCCTGACTCGGTCATTGATTGGAAAACAGGTTGTAGGTTTTCATTTTCAATATAATAATAATAATAATAATAATAATAATAATAATAATAATAATAATAATAATAATAATAATAATAATAATAATAATAATAATAATAATAATAATAATAATAATAATCATAGGAAGTATTATTTCCTCTGAGTTTTACAAGAAATAGTCTTTATACTGCCGTAAAAGACAAACTAATAAAACAGTGGTAGTAGGCATAAATTGAATTGTGTCATTTTTAGTAACTTCGTAAACATTTATCGCCTATATTATAGATATAGGTATTTATTTTATTAATATTATTTTACTACTTGTTATATACGGCATTTGAGTTATTATTTAATATTAATTATTTCTATATTGGCGTTCTTAACAATTATTCTGTATTAGGATTCTCAGTTTTTGTTTCCATAATTCCTACTCATGGTAATAATTTTTTCACACATTTCGAATTTTCAATGTCAACATTTATATTCATATGCTTTTGATCCCTCTTTGATTTATTCTCAATTTTTGATGAGTGTTTCAGTACATAGTATATTTTATGACTTCTGTTTTCTTTTTGTGATTTTTTATGGAAATTTTATTCTGAAATCCTCAGCTACTCAGACTATCTCTGACACAGATACCTTACATTTAAGAACTCTTAATCCTTGACACGGTGTGACTCGATACGATCCAGTAACTTTCTTCCCAATAGAAGAACATCCAGCAAACTGTGCAGTAATCCAGAATATTTTGTCCCTGAAGTCCACAACATCTACACCGTCACCATAGTAAGCACGGACGGATGTTGCCCGTCAATACTGCAACAAAATAAACGTACTCCAGAATTCAGCTGAGTACAATGTCTCACGTTTGGTGATTTGAAATATGAGATATGAGATCTGCAATCCGAGACCTGTTCTGAGATCTGAAATCTATCTTCGATCTATCTGTCCTCGAATTCTGACTCTTATGGCTTGTACCTTGGTAATGATTATTTCCTTGATATAGTAAAGGGTTGGGATCGTACTGGTAAGTCCTGTAGCACCTAACCGTACGCCCCTCTGTGGATCGGTAGTAAAGTCTCGATCTTCTACCTCTATTTCAAACTCGAAAGAGTCATTTGGAATTTCGGAGGGCGGAAAAAAAAATCCTTGGACACTTCATATCGTACGATATTGACATTAAAAGACCTCTCCAGGCATATTTGATATTTAACTGGAAAAGATACATAAAACTCAACAATAGCTCCCCCAATACAATTTCGGCTTCTCTGCCATTTCGTAGAGGAAAACCGGATGCAGAAATTGCCACGTAGGTAGCGTAAACGGGGCCATATCAAAATGCCTTGATGGGTCGGCAGATGCTGAGGTATTATTATTATTATTATTATTATTATTATTATTATTATTATTATTATTATTATTATTATTCCCACTAACTACTTTTACGGTTTCCGGGGACGCCGAAGAGCCGGAATTTTGCTCCGCAGGAGTTCTTTTACGTGCCAGTAAATCTACCGACACGAGGCTGACGTATTTGAACACCTTCAAATACCACCGGACTGAACCAGGATCGAACCTGCCAAGTTGGGGTCAGAAGGCGAGAGCCTCAACCGTCTGAGCCACTCAGCCCGCCTCTCCTCTTCTTCATTGAGGTTGAGATCTTCTCTAACTTTTGATATAACTCTTGATTAGGTTCGATGAAAAATGCAAATTCTTCAGCTATTACCTTTTCGGCACCCGAGATCTTTCTTAGAAAGTTCCTTTCTTTCTCTGATAGTCAAGTTTAGCCAATTTTGTCTCTGCTGTCTGCAGACATTCCGATTTTACCGCTCTGCTGTAATGTTTGATTTTTGCCTGCTATGAGATTTTGATTTGTACATCTTTTGAAATAGCCTGAATCCTAACTGCATCTATTATTATTATTATTATTATTATTATTATTATTATTATTATTATTATTATTATTATTATTATTATTATTATTATTATTATTGTACCGGGCGGTACACCTCCACACCGCTAATTTAAAATGTGCGCCTGTTGAAACTCCTCTGCTGGAGGAAGTCTGAACTTTATGGACAGTATTAATTTTCAAGTTTCTCAGAAGATGTCTCTACCTGGAAATTTTGGAGTTTTTGAACTGTGTCATTTTCGACGTATTTTTGTTTTGCTTGTAGTAAGAAGTGTGAACTTTCTCTTCTAGAGGACACTACTGAAGATCAACAATAGTGCACCCTAGTGCGGAGTGAAAGAACTATTTATTTGGAGAAGTTCTTATTTCAAAAGTTTGTTTCTTGTTAAATTTCTTTCTGTTATTGTTTAAGTTGGCTGTATACCCCTCTTTTTCCCCTTGTTTTAGATTTATCCAATCCCGAATTTCTTTTAGTAATTTCCGACCAATCCGATGTATCTTCCCCCAACTTGGATATGTTTCTGTACCCTAGCCAATAAAGTGATTGTGGGCGGGTGTTCTCTTCCCTAAAACGCCTAGAACCTTCCGCGAGAGTATTTAAACTGCTGATTTTTGGGTCTCCGGGCCACTTCTGTTCCATCTTTCAGTGTGTAAAGTACATAGCAGGGGGCGGGAAGCGCCTCTTTCTTCTCCAGCTGTTCAGCACCAGGTAATGGCCTCTTAATAACTTCTTTTCTTGCTAGGTCGGCAGTTTAACTCTCGGAGCGGGTTCGAAGCGTTTCCACCATGTAAACTTTTCCTAAAATGTGTAACGTTCCAGACGTTACAGTGTAATTATATTAATTTTATTATGTGTAATTAATTAAGGAATTTAACGTCATGATATTTATTTTGGTATGTAATTGTATTATAATTCATGTTTAATCATTTGCTCACTATCATTTCATTACTTTGTAACTACGACTTGTAAACGAGGGCTGAATATCCTAATATTCACTTAGATTCTTGCGACAGTTGGTTAAAATTAACTTGCAGTAGATTTCAGTTATCTTGCCACATCACCGAGGAGGAAGGGAGGACGAATTTAGACACCAAGTTCTGAGAAAAGCGAGCACGTGTTCACGCGTCCTAACGTAAGCTACCGTATTTCGACCAGAATTATTCGAACTGATCACCGCCTATATTTTCAAAGGAGCGTCATGTTGCCATGGATACTGAGTGAAAGGACGAATAGAAGAACAGTTGATATCATGGTTTTGGCCCGTCAACTCTAATATCTGGAGTGGGGAGAGAGGTGTCATCTGATTGGACCACGTGTAAGCGACCTGTAATTAGCGCGAGAGAAGGTTATAAAAGAGCGTGTTGGAGCTCGTGGCATCACTTATACTTATTCATTCCTATTCGCTCTCTACATTATTCTACGAGTTATTCTACAGCTTCTACTTGATTTTCTACTTGATTCTGCGTCTCGATACTTAGAAATTCTGAATGAGGTGTGTATAGCCACTCTCATGAGGAAGTACGTACAGCACGGCTACAGGACCGGTTTGAACCAGTCTAAGTCAATAGATAGTTTTAATCTAGATAGAAATGAAACTTCAGAGAACATTTTCAGTAAAGTTGG
Source organism: Anabrus simplex (assembly GCF_040414725.1). Classification (NCBI taxonomy): domain Eukaryota; kingdom Metazoa; phylum Arthropoda; class Insecta; order Orthoptera; family Tettigoniidae; genus Anabrus; species Anabrus simplex. The sequence continues at coordinate 179,051,084 of NC_090267.1, forward strand.
AAGGATTCTTAATTGAGTATCCTCTCCATATAACCCAAGGTGGTTCTTCTAACTATGACTTAGGGCTTATCTCCAATATATGGGATAGAGCATAATAGGGAGTGTTAGTTTTGAAGTCATCTTCCAATTAGTGGTGGGTGCAATTGGCAAGGCAGGAATGGTACTGAGCTGCAGATGAAGAGATCTCAAAGACGAACGGTGATGTTCCCGCTACAAGGAGGGAAGCTTTCCAAGGACCAGCAGAACAAGACGACATGGTGAGCAAGCGAGTTAAAGATATTGCAAGTTTTCGCGAAGTAGAGTCATTCAGTTTTTTATTAAATTAATTTTCTATTTTAAATTCAGTTCTCGTTAAACCGTCGTCATTGATATTAAATATAATAAATAGTATTTTTCTAGTTCATTGTAATCAATTTGCCTTAATTAGCCTTTTAATTTCTAATTCTCCTGCTTAATGATTAGTGCACTATCACCTCACCCCTGTGATAAGAGTCTGTCCAAGCTTGATTATAAATTTTATCTTTAAGTCCTCAACTTAAAGATTGGCGCCCTTTGCTTGCTTGGTTGCATTTCTCATTTGATGATTGTTCTCCGAGAAGGGAAGTCACATAAATGCCGCTCCAACGTGTGGCGAGAAAATCATTAAGTACGGAGCAGTTAATAACAGTAACAATATCAGAATTCGTATTATGGGCAAAATTTGGATATCCACGTTTCATTAAGAGTGTTTGATTGTGGGAAGGGTCATGGCTGATCAGACGAAAGAGGAGAGGATGTTGCGCAGTGGACGGGCGATAAAAGGCAATAATGTATTGAGTTCAGAAGAAGAGTTGGGTAGTCTTGTAGAGGAAATTGAAGATAGAAGTGTAAGTAGTATGGAGAGTGAAGGCAAGCAGAAAGAAGTCAGTATGGAGTCAGATGATAGTAGGATGGGGGGCGAAGCGGAAGTAAACACTAACAATGAAAGTAATAATAATGATCAGTTAATGGGAATGATGCAGTTAATGTTAAGTAAGATAGAGGACAGTAAATCTGAAATAAAAAATGAATTGGAACAAATTAAAACAGATGCAGAACAAACTAAATCTGAGCTTAAAAGTGAATTGGAACAAATTAAAACAGATGTAGAACAAAATAACACTAAAATTGAGAGTATTAAATATGAACTTAAAGAACAGTTAGAGCAAACTAAAGCTGAATTAAGTAGGGAGATGAGGGAAAATAAGGAGGAAGCGAATCGGAGAATGGACGAACACAGTAGGCAGTTACGCGATCTGGTGGTAAAAAATGAACATTTTAATAAGCGATTAGAGGACCAGGAAAGTGAATATGTACGGCAAGGGAAAAAGGTAGAAGAAAAGTTTGCGGAACAGAGAAGTGAATTCCTGGAATTAATGGGGAAGGAAAACAACTCTACTAGGGAGGAAGTAATGAGGCAGGTCACTAGTATTGATAAGAGAGTTGAGACTCAAAGAGGGGAAATACGGATATTTAAAGACCACGTCCAACAAGAGATTGACACGGTAAAGCTTAGAATAGAAGATGAGACCCGGGCAAGTGAAGAAAGGTTTGCGATAGCTGAAGAGAATAAGATTGAAATTAGGACATTGAAAGAGAAGCAGGTTAATTTGGAGAGAGAAATTGATAGGAGAGACAGAGATGTAGAATGCCGGATGGAGAAAGCAGAAAATAAGTTAAAACAGGTGGCAAAGGATAAACAGGTTTTCACGGGAAGGCAATGTCTAGGAAATAGCTACATTAGGGAAATTGAACTACCTAAATTTAATGGGAAACAAACAAACCCGCTAGATTTCCTTAAGATGATAGAGAAACGGTTTGAAAAGCGTCTAGAGGAAGGGTCTATGGACTGGGAAGACGTTATGGAAAATATTGACCATGCTTTTGTAGGAGAAACTCGATCTTGGTTCATGGTATATAGGCAGACGATGACGAACCTGAAAGAATTCAGAAAGAAATTTAGAGAGAAATTCTGGAATGAAGCGATACAAGCTAGGGAGAGAGAAAGGGTGGTATTTGGGAGGTACAAACAGCATGAGGGAGTTACTATGACCGAGTACTTCCTGGCACATGTCATGATTTGTCAGAACTTAGATGGTATAACCGAAGGGTCTGATGTAGTAAGACTACTTTTAAGACATTTTCCGGACAGGGTGAGAGAAGCGGCCTGTATGCAAAAAGTTGGAACTATTCAGGAGATGGAGAACCTACTAGGCAGTTTTGATGCGTTAGGTAACCTTAGGAGTAGAACGGAGAATATTCAGAACTTTAGTCATCACAACGGAATGAGACATAACGGTAGTACACAGAATCACGAAGCTCGCAATCAGTTCAGACCTCAGCAGAACAGCAGGAGCGGAGCAGCTGAATATAGGACAGGAAATTCCCAACGGAGGCCAGAGCAATGTACTAATGAGTCCAACGTCAATACACAAAGGGAACCTTTAAACTAACGAGAGGCTGTAATGTTAGGTCAGAATTCCAGCCTAGTAAGAAGGTAGCGAAGTGTCTTGCCATGAAAGTGTTACCATATGACCTCGATGTTAGGGACGATTTGTTGTATGAACCCGAGCAGAATAATGGAGATGCAAGTAATAACGTAGTCAATCCCGTTGTTAAATTGAAAGTCTGGGGGGCGTGGGTTAAAGTTTTGATTGATTCTGGTAGCCAAATATCATGTATTAGTTCTCAGTGGTATGAGTCATTAGTGAAACAGGGTATTCAGTTGGAGGAAATGCCTGTTAAGTCTACTTTCATCATTACGGCTGTTGGAAAGAGGTCTAAGCAAATTTGTAAACAAGTAGCTGTCCCGATCTGTATTAATAATTTTATTAGCGTTCAGATATGTTTGGTAATTCCGCATTTAATATTTGATCTTATCTTGGGATCTGACTGGTTAACGTTAAAATTGGCTCAGTTAAATTACAATGATCTAGTGCTAAATTTGAGGTGGAATAATGAGGATATTAAGGTCAAGTTTGAGGAGGAAATTCAGAGGAAAACGGAAGTTAGTACAGTGTGGAGAATGAAAGAGGTTTCTAAAGTAAATGAAGAGGCTAGTGAGGGCCTGAAGTTGTGTCAGTTGTGGATTCATGAGGATAAAATATGTGGCTTGAAAGAAGCCGTAAGTAGAAATGAGTTGAATGAAGTCCAGAAGGACAAGTTATTTGAAGTGTTATGTGAACACGTGGAGATTTTCTCCGAGAAACCTGGTGTTACCCATCTGTATGAACATTCTTTTTCTGTGCTGGATAAGACTCCATTCAGCGGACCGCGATATCCGATACCACACAAATATGCAAAAGCCGTAGAGGATCAAATTCAAGCTATGTTAGCAGACGATGTGATTGAATTATCAAACAGTCAATATGTTAATCCCTTAATTGTTGTGCCTAAGTCTGATGGATCAATACGTTTGTGTATTGATGGCAGGGAGATGAACCGACGTATTGGTGCTGATCAGTTGAGATCACAAACCATTGAAGAGTTGATACAGAATTTTCAGGGTAAGAGTTGGTTTTCTACGTTAGATCTTAGGAGTAGTTTTTGGCAGATACCTTTAAGATCAGAAGACAGGCCTCTTACTGCTTTCAGCTATAAGCATAGTTTGTACCAATTTAGGCGTGTTCCTTTTGGGACCCGTACGAGTTCGGCAGCTCTTATTCGCGCACTTAGTATTGCCTTGGGAGATGATACTGGAGATTATGCTACTATTTATATCGATGATTTGGTTATAGGATCTTGTACCTTTGAAGAGCACTTGGACCACTTGGAGAGGGTTTTTTCTAAATTAGAGTATGCTGGTTTTACTCTGAAACTTGACAAATGTGTTTTCAGTAGACGAGAGGTGACTTTTTTGGGGCACCGTGTATCGGCAATGGGAGTGACGCCTGAGAGCACAAGAATTGAAAAAATATTGAATACTACGACACCTAGAAATATTAAGGAGCTCAGATCGTATATTGGTGTATGTAATTTTTTCAGACGATTTGTAGTGAGATTTGGTAACTTACTAGAGCCATTTAGAGAACTATTGAAAGCTGGCAGTAAGTGGGAATGGACACAAGATCATGATAGAGCTTTCCTAAAATTAAAAGAAGGATTCAGGCAGGCAGTTGTTTTGAGATACCCTATGCCCGATAGGAAGTATGTGTTGCTGACGGACGCATCTCACTGTGGTATCGCTGGTGCATTATGTCAAGTAGATGATGATGGTAATTTAGGGATTGTGTCTTTAGCTTCCAGAGGTTTAAGTGCTGCTGAAAAGCGTTATACTATCACGGAACTTGAATTCCTAGCTATCGTATACTCCCTGAGTAAATTTAGGATGTATGTTTTAGGTACCGAATTTGAAATTAGGACGGATCATCATGCTCTTTCTTTTGTATCCAAGTGTAAATTATCATCTAACAGAGTTAGTAGATGGATACTCGCCCTACAAGAGTATGATTTTAAGGTAACTCACATTAAGGGAAAGAATAATGTCCTTGCTGATTTATTGTCACGTGATCCGAAGTTGTGCGAAGAAGGTAGCCTTCTAGAGCCACGTGAGGGCATTATTATATGTACATGTCTGTCTAAGGAAAATGAAACTGCTCTAAAAAGACTACGTAACCTATTGGTTGAACAGTCGGTAGACGAAGAATGTCGGGAACCTTTGTCTGTACTTCAGGGAGGAGAGCAGCTTACAGTGTCGCATGGTAGGCACATGTACAGACTGGTTAACGGGTTTCTAGCCAGGAAATGTGGCGAGGATCTCTGGGGGATTTGTGTACCCAAAGCGCTACGTGTGGAATTGATTTGGTTTATCCACAAGGAATTAGGACATTTTGGAGATAATAAAGTTCTGTATGAGATCCGACAGAATTTTATATGGGACAAGATGGGAAGAGATATAAGAAAAATTCTTTCCACTTGCGATCTGTGTCAGCGTAGCAAAGTTCCTAACCGCTATTTAGAAGGACCTCGTCAGGCAGTAATCTCAGAAAGACCTGGTGACTTGGTGTGTACTGATTTATTTGGACCTGTGGTAAAGGGACAGTTCGGCTTCCAATATATTTTAGTCATTATTGATGCCTTCTCGAAATTGGTCAGATTATACGGTATGAGAAAAGCCACTGGAAAATCTTGTAGTCGTATAATCAAAGAGAAGTATATACCTGAATTAGGTACTCCTCTTAGAATATTATCAGACAGTGGACCGCAATTTATTTCGAGAAAATGGAAGTCCATAATTAGAGAGCTAGGTATTACACAGGTTCATTCATCTATTAGATACCCTCAGGGCAATATGTGTGAGCGCGTTATGAAAGAGTTATCTCGCATGTTTAGATGCTTAGTGTTCGATAAGCATACAGCCTGGGTGGCTCATTTATCCCGCATAGAGACATGGATCAATGCAGTTCAACATGAAAGCACGAGATTGACGCCGTCACAAGTTCATTTTGGTTGTAAGCCTCAGAATGAACTAGTGAGAGTGTTAGGTTTGCCTGAGGAACCACCTCGTAATGCTGAATTTTACGTCCGACTGGCACGGGAGAACCTGATTAAATCTGGAGATAAACGTAAAAGGCAACAGAAACGTAAAGTACTTGATAACTTTGAGGTAGGTGATATGGTTTTGGTGAGAGTTCCCATGTTGTCAAACAGTGAGGATAAGGTAACGAAGAAATTTTTTCTTTTATATCAAGGCCCTTATAAAGTACATAGAAAACTAGGACCCTGTGCTTACAAGTTAGCGGATGGCGAGAGCGTAATGAATGGTTCGTACAACATTAGTAGTTTAAGGAGATACCTGTCGTGTGAGGTGGCTGAACCGGATTGTGAGATATAGGTCAGTAACTCGGGGAAGTTGCTACTTGTTATGTCAGACTACGAGCGGTATGTGTTTACGTCTCAATTGTGGTGGTATTTCCTAGTTGTGTTTGTAAACAAGGGAGATGTTTTGTGTGTAGCGGTATATTTACGCTCGTTCATTAACGATAGATCATCTGTTTTACGTATGTGAGGCCATGAAATTATATATATTTGTTTTCTGAGATGTTACATAAGGCTAATTAAAGCTGACGACGGCAAATAATTAATTTTCCCGTATGTGCATTTCTAACTTGCAATAGTTTTACCGTGAGCTTAAATCACGTGTGTATTTGTGTGAAGTGTCTTACATCATGCTTCAAGATAAGGCTGAAACATTCGAAAGAGTGATAAAAGTGTAAATTGTTTGTATCATTTGTTTTCCATTTTTTTAATGTAAAAGATTGGAAGAGAACGTGTTACTGCTATCTAGCAAAGAATGTCGGAAAGATGGGAAGAAAGGACAAATAGACACTCGGCAGAGTTTGTAATCTGAATTGTATATATTATGTGATATTCTCTAGGGTAATCTTGCTTTTTTTACAAAAATGGAAAGTTGCTTGTGTTGGGCATAATTTTGTATCTAAACCTCAAGATGAACTGAAATAACAGACAGTCGCAATGGTAAGCAGTCTAAGAGAGATGGAAAGAGTGAGATATAATTAATTGTATGAAAATAATGTCGCTCGTTATGGGCAGGTAATAGAGGTATTTCAAGTCAATGTGGGAGTAAGTATGTGAGTTCTCAACTCATATGATATTTGTTAAGAACTCATGGGGGCGTATGTAACGTTCCAGACGTTACAGTGTAATTATATTAATTTTATTATGTGTAATTAATTAAGGAATTTAACGTCATGATATTTATTTTGGTATGTAATTGTATTATAATTCATGTTTAATCATTTGCTCACTATCATTTCATTACTTTGTAACTACGACTTGTAAACGAGGGCTGAATATCCTAATATTCACTTAGATTCTTGCGACAGTTGGTTAAAATTAACTTGCAGTAGATTTCAGTTATCTTGCCACATCACCGAGGAGGAAGGGAGGACGAATTTAGACACCAAGTTCTGAGAAAAGCGAGCACGTGTTCACGCGTCCTAACGTAAGCTACCGTATTTCGACCAGAATTATTCGAACTGATCACCGCCTATATTTTCAAAGGAGCGTCATGTTGCCATGGATACTGAGTGAAAGGACGAATAGAAGAACAGTTGATATCATGGTTTTGGCCCGTCAACTCTAATATCTGGAGTGGGGAGAGAGGTGTCATCTGATTGGACCACGTGTAAGCGACCTGTAATTAGCGCGAGAGAAGGTTATAAAAGAGCGTGTTGGAGCTCGTGGCATCACTTATACTTATTCATTCCTATTCGCTCTCTACATTATTCTACGAGTTATTCTACAGCTTCTACTTGATTTTCTACTTGATTCTGCGTCTCGATACTTAGAAATTCTGAATGAGGTGTGTATAGCCACTCTCATGAGGAAGTACGTACAGCACGGCTACAGGACCGGTTTGAACCAGTCTAAGTCAATAGATAGTTTTAATCTAGATAGAAATGAAACTTCAGAGAACATTTTCAGTAAAGTTGGAAGGATTCTTAATTGAGTATCCTCTCCATATAACCCAAGGTGGTTCTTCTAACTATGACTTAGGGCTTATCTCCAATATATGGGATAGAGCATAATAGGGAGTGTTAGTTTTGAAGTCATCTTCCAATTAGTGGTGGGTGCAATTGGCAAGGCAGGAATGGTACTGAGCTGCAGATGAAGAGATCTCAAAGACGAACGGTGATGTTCCCGCTACAAGGAGGGAAGCTTTCCAAGGACCAGCAGAACAAGACGACATGGTGAGCAAGCGAGTTAAAGATATTGCAAGTTTTCGCGAAGTAGAGTCATTCAGTTTTTTATTAAATTAATTTTCTATTTTAAATTCAGTTCTCGTTAAACCGTCGTCATTCATATTAAATATAATAAATAGTATTTTTCTAGTTCATTGTAATCAATTTGCCTTAATTAGCCTTTTAATTTCTAATTCTCCTGCTTAATGATTAGTGCACTATCACCTCACCCCTGTGATAAGAGTCTGTCCAAGCTTGATTATAAATTTTATCTTTAAGTCCTCAACTTAAAGATTGGCGCCCTTTGCTTGCTTGGTTGCATTTCTCATTTGATGATTGTTCTCCGAGAAGGGAAGTCACATAAATGCCGCTCCAACGTGTGGCGAGAAAATCATTAAGTACGGAGCAGTTAATAACAGTAACAATATCAGAATTCGTATTATGGGCAAAATTTGGATATCCACGTTTCATTAAGAGTGTTTGATTGTGGGAAGGGTCATGGCTGATCAGACGAAAGAGGAGAGGATGTTGCGCAGTGGACGGGCGATAAAAGGCAATAATGTATTGAGTTCAGAAGAAGAGTTGGGTAGTCTTGTAGAGGAAATTGAAGATAGAAGTGTAAGTAGTATGGAGAGTGAAGGCAAGCAGAAAGAAGTCAGTATGGAGTCAGATGATAGTAGGATGGGGGGCGAAGCGGAAGTAAACACTAACAATGAAAGTAATAATAATGATCAGTTAATGGGAATGATGCAGTTAATGTTAAGTAAGATAGAGGACAGTAAATCTGAAATAAAAAATGAATTGGAACAAATTAAAACAGATGCAGAACAAACTAAATCTGAGCTTAAAAGTGAATTGGAACAAATTAAAACAGATGTAGAACAAAATAACACTAAAATTGAGAGTATTAAATATGAACTTAAAGAACAGTTAGAGCAAACTAAAGCTGAATTAAGTAGGGAGATGAGGGAAAATAAGGAGGAAGCGAATCGGAGAATGGACGAACACAGTAGGCAGTTACGCGATCTGGTGGTAAAAAATGAACATTTTAATAAGCGATTAGAGGACCAGGAAAGTGAATATGTACGGCAAGGGAAAAAGGTAGAAGAAAAGTTTGCGGAACAGAGAAGTGAATTCCTGGAATTAATGGGGAAGGAAAACAACTCTACTAGGGAGGAAGTAATGAGGCAGGTCACTAGTATTGATAAGAGAGTTGAGACTCAAAGAGGGGAAATACGGATATTTAAAGACCACGTCCAACAAGAGATTGACACGGTAAAGCTTAGAATAGAAGATGAGACCCGGGCAAGTGAAGAAAGGTTTGCGATAGCTGAAGAGAATAAGATTGAAATTAGGACATTGAAAGAGAAGCAGGTTAATTTGGAGAGAGAAATTGATAGGAGAGACAGAGATGTAGAATGCCGGATGGAGAAAGCAGAAAATAAGTTAAAACAGGTGGCAAAGGATAAACAGGTTTTCACGGGAAGGCAATGTCTAGGAAATAGCTACATTAGGGAAATTGAACTACCTAAATTTAATGGGAAACAAACAAACCCGCTAGATTTCCTTAAGATGATAGAGAAACGGTTTGAAAAGCGTCTAGAGGAAGGGTCTATGGACTGGGAAGACGTTATGGAAAATATTGACCATGCTTTTGTAGGAGAAACTCGATCTTGGTTCATGGTATATAGGCAGACGATGACGAACCTGAAAGAATTCAGAAAGAAATTTAGAGAGAAATTCTGGAATGAAGCGATACAAGCTAGGGAGAGAGAAAGGGTGGTATTTGGGAGGTACAAACAGCATGAGGGAGTTACTATGACCGAGTACTTCCTGGCACATGTCATGATTTGTCAGAACTTAGATGGTATAACCGAAGGGTCTGATGTAGTAAGACTACTTTTAAGACATTTTCCGGACAGGGTGAGAGAAGCGGCCTGTATGCAAAAAGTTGGAACTATTCAGGAGATGGAGAACCTACTAGGCAGTTTTGATGCGTTAGGTAACCTTAGGAGTAGAACGGAGAATATTCAGAACTTTAGTCATCACAACGGAATGAGACATAACGGTAGTACACAGAATCACGAAGCTCGCAATCAGTTCAGACCTCAGCAGAACAGCAGGAGCGGAGCAGCTGAATATAGGACAGGAAATTCCCAACGGAGGCCAGAGCAATGTACTAATGAGTCCAACGTCAATACACAAAGGGAACCTTTAAACTAACGAGAGGCTGTAATGTTAGGTCAGAATTCCAGCCTAGTAAGAAGGTAGCGAAGTGTCTTGCCATGAAAGTGTTACCATATGACCTCGATGTTAGGGACGATTTGTTGTATGAACCCGAGCAGAATAATGGAGATGCAAGTAATAACGTAGTCAATCCCGTTGTTAAATTGAAAGTCTGGGGGGCGTGGGTTAAAGTTTTGATTGATTCTGGTAGCCAAATATCATGTATTAGTTCTCAGTGGTATGAGTCATTAGTGAAACAGGGTATTCAGTTGGAGGAAATGCCTGTTAAGTCTACTTTCATCATTACGGCTGTTGGAAAGAGGTCTAAGCAAATTTGTAAACAAGTAGCTGTCCCGATCTGTATTAATAATTTTATTAGCGTTCAGATATGTTTGGTAATTCCGCATTTAATATTTGATCTTATCTTGGGATCTGACTGGTTAACGTTAAAATTGGCTCAGTTAAATTACAATGATCTAGTGCTAAATTTGAGGTGGAATAATGAGGATATTAAGGTCAAGTTTGAGGAGGAAATTCAGAGGAAAACGGAAGTTAGTACAGTGTGGAGAATGAAAGAGGTTTCTAAAGTAAATGAAGAGGCTAGTGAGGGCCTGAAGTTGTGTCAGTTGTGGATTCATGAGGATAAAATATGTGGCTTGAAAGAAGCCGTAAGTAGAAATGAGTTGAATGAAGTCCAGAAGGACAAGTTATTTGAAGTGTTATGTGAACACGTGGAGATTTTCTCCGAGAAACCTGGTGTTACCCATCTGTATGAACATTCTTTTTCTGTGCTGGATAAGACTCCATTCAGCGGACCGCGATATCCGATACCACACAAATATGCAAAAGCCGTAGAGGATCAAATTCAAGCTATGTTAGCAGACGATGTGATTGAATTATCAAACAGTCAATATGTTAATCCCTTAATTGTTGTGCCTAAGTCTGATGGATCAATACGTTTGTGTATTGATGGCAGGGAGATGAACCGACGTATTGGTGCTGATCAGTTGAGATCACAAACCATTGAAGAGTTGATACAGAATTTTCAGGGTAAGAGTTGGTTTTCTACGTTAGATCTTAGGAGTAGTTTTTGGCAGATACCTTTAAGATCAGAAGACAGGCCTCTTACTGCTTTCAGCTATAAGCATAGTTTGTACCAATTTAGGCGTGTTCCTTTTGGGACCCGTACGAGTTCGGCAGCTCTTATTCGCGCACTTAGTATTGCCTTGGGAGATGATACTGGAGATTATGCTACTATTTATATCGATGATTTGGTTATAGGATCTTGTACCTTTGAAGAGCACTTGGACCACTTGGAGAGGGTTTTTTCTAAATTAGAGTATGCTGGTTTTACTCTGAAACTTGACAAATGTGTTTTCAGTAGACGAGAGGTGACTTTTTTGGGGCACCGTGTATCGGCAATGGGAGTGACGCCTGAGAGCACAAGAATTGAAAAATATTGAATACTACGACACCTAGAAATATTAAGGAGCTCAGATCGTATATTGGTGTATGTAATTTTTTCAGACGATTTGTAGTGAGATTTGGTAACTTACTAGAGCCATTTAGAGAACTATTGAAAGCTGGCAGTAAGTGGGAATGGACACAAGATCATGATAGAGCTTTCCTAAAATTAAAAGAAGGATTCAGGCAGGCAGTTGTTTTGAGATACCCTATGCCCGATAGGAAGTATGTGTTGCTGACGGACGCATCTCACTGTGGTATCGCTGGTGCATTATGTCAAGTAGATGATGATGGTAATTTAGGGATTGTGTCTTTAGCTTCCAGAGGTTTAAGTGCTGCTGAAAAGCGTTATACTATCACGGAACTTGAATTCCTAGCTATCGTATACTCCCTGAGTAAATTTAGGATGTATGTTTTAGGTACCGAATTTGAAATTAGGACGGATCATCATGCTCTTTCTTTTGTATCCAAGTGTAAATTATCATCTAACAGAGTTAGTAGATGGATACTCGCCCTACAAGAGTATGATTTTAAGGTAACTCACATTAAGGGAAAGAATAATGTCCTTGCTGATTTATTGTCACGTGATCCGAAGTTGTGCGAAGAAGGTAGCCTTCTAGAGCCACGTGAGGGCATTATTATATGTACATGTCTGTCTAAGGAAAATGAAACTGCTCTAAAAAGACTACGTAACCTATTGGTTGAACAGTCGGTAGACGAAGAATGTCGGGAACCTTTGTCTGTACTTCAGGGAGGAGAGCAGCTTACAGTGTCGCATGGTAGGCACATGTACAGACTGGTTAACGGGTTTCTAGCCAGGAAATGTGGCGAGGATCTCTGGGGGATTTGTGTACCCAAAGCGCTACGTGTGGAATTGATTTGGTTTATCCACAAGGAATTAGGACATTTTGGAGATAATAAAGTTCTGTATGAGATCCGACAGAATTTTATATGGGACAAGATGGGAAGAGATATAAGAAAAATTCTTTCCACTTGCGATCTGTGTCAGCGTAGCAAAGTTCCTAACCGCTATTTAGAAGGACCTCGTCAGGCAGTAATCTCAGAAAGACCTGGTGACTTGGTGTGTACTGATTTATTTGGACCTGTGGTAAAGGGACAGTTCGGCTTCCAATATATTTTAGTCATTATTGATGCCTTCTCGAAATTGGTCAGATTATACGGTATGAGAAAAGCCACTGGAAAATCTTGTAGTCGTATAATCAAAGAGAAGTATATACCTGAATTAGGTACTCCTCTTAGAATATTATCAGACAGTGGACCGCAATTTATTTCGAGAAAATGGAAGTCCATAATTAGAGAGCTAGGTATTACACAGGTTCATTCATCTATTAGATACCCTCAGGGCAATATGTGTGAGCGCGTTATGAAAGAGTTATCTCGCATGTTTAGATGCTTAGTGTTCGATAAGCATACAGCCTGGGTGGCTCATTTATCCCGCATAGAGACATGGATCAATGCAGTTCAACATGAAAGCACGAGATTGACGCCGTCACAAGTTCATTTTGGTTGTAAGCCTCAGAATGAACTAGTGAGAGTGTTAGGTTTGCCTGAGGAACCACCTCGTAATGCTGAATTTTACGTCCGACTGGCACGGGAGAACCTGATTAAATCTGGAGATAAACGTAAAAGGCAACAGAAACGTAAAGTACTTGATAACTTTGAGGTAGGTGATATGGTTTTGGTGAGAGTTCCCATGTTGTCAAACAGTGAGGATAAGGTAACGAAGAAATTTTTTCTTTTATATCAAGGCCCTTATAAAGTACATAGAAAACTAGGACCCTGTGCTTACAAGTTAGCGGATGGCGAGAGCGTAATGAATGGTTCGTACAACATTAGTAGTTTAAGGAGATACCTGTCGTGTGAGGTGGCTGAACCGGATTGTGAGATATAGGTCAGTAACTCGGGGAAGTTGCTACTTGTTATGTCAGACTACGAGCGGTATGTGTTTACGTCTCAATTGTGGTGGTATTTCCTAGTTGTGTTTGTAAACAAGGGAGATGTTTTGTGTGTAGCGGTATATTTACGCTCGTTCATTAACGATAGATCATCTGTTTTACGTATGTGAGGCCATGAAATTATATATATTTGTTTTCTGAGATGTTACATAAGGCTAATTAAAGCTGACGACGGCAAATAATTAATTTTCCCGTATGTGCATTTCTAACTTGCAATAGTTTTACCGTGAGCTTAAATCACGTGTGTATTTGTGTGAAGTGTCTTACATCATGCTTCAAGATAAGGCTGAAACATTCGAAAGAGTGATAAAAGTGTAAATTGTTTGTATCATTTGTTTTCCATTTTTTTAATGTAAAAGATTGGAAGAGAACGTGTTACTGCTATCTAGCAAAGAATGTCGGAAAGATGGGAAGAAAGGACAAATAGACACTCGGCAGAGTTTGTAATCTGAATTGTATATATTATGTGATATTCTCTAGGGTAATCTTGCTTTTTTTACAAAAATGGAAAGTTGCTTGTGTTGGGCATAATTTTGTATCTAAACCTCAAGATGAACTGAAATAACAGACAGTCGCAATGGTAAGCAGTCTAAGAGAGATGGAAAGAGTGAGATATAATTAATTGTATGAAAATAATGTCGCTCGTTATGGGCAGGTAATAGAGGTATTTCAAGTCAATGTGGGAGTAAGTATGTGAGTTCTCAACTCATATGATATTTGTTAAGAACTCATGGGGGCGTATGTAACGTTCCAGACGTTACAGTGTAATTATATTAATTTTATTATGTGTAATTAATTAAGGAATTTAACGTCATGATATTTATTTTGGTATGTAATTGTATTATAATTCATGTTTAATCATTTGCTCACTATCATTTCATTACTTTGTAACTACGACTTGTAAACGAGGGCTGAATATCCTAATATTCACTTAGATTCTTGCGACAGTTGGTTAAAATTAACTTGCAGTAGATTTCAGTTATCTTGCCACATCACCGAGGAGGAAGGGAGGACGAATTTAGACACCAAGTTCTGAGAAAAGCGAGCACGTGTTCACGCGTCCTAACGTAAGCTACCGTATTTCGACCAGAATTATTCGAACTGATCACCGCCTATATTTTCAAAGGAGCGTCATGTTGCCATGGATACTGAGTGAAAGGAGGAATAGAAGAACAGTTGATATCATGGTTTTGGCCCGTCAACTCTAATATCTGGAGTGGGGAGAGAGGTGTCATCTGATTGGACCACGTGTAAGCGACCTGTAATTAGCGCGAGAGAAGGTTATAAAAGAGCGTGTTGGAGCTCGTGGCATCACTTATACTTATTCATTCCTATTCGCTCTCTACATTATTCTACGAGTTATTCTACAGCTTCTACTTGATTTTCTACTTGATTCTGCGTCTCGATACTTAGAAATTCTGAATGAGGTGTGTATAGCCACTCTCATGAGGAAGTACGTACAGCACGGCTACAGGACCGGTTTGAACCAGTCTAAGTCAATAGATAGTTTTAATCTAGATAGAAATGAAACTTCAGAGAACATTTTCAGTAAAGTTGGAAGGATTCTTAATTGAGTATCCTCTCCATATAACCCAAGGTGGTTCTTCTAACTATGACTTAGGGCTTATCTCCAATATATGGGATAGAGCATAATAGGGAGTGTTAGTTTTGAAGTCATCTTCCAATTAGTGGTGGGTGCAATTGGCAAGGCAGGAATGGTACTGAGCTGCAGATGAAGAGATCTCAAAGACGAACGGTGATGTTCCCGCTACAAGGAGGGAAGCTTTCCAAGGACCAGCAGAACAAGACGACATGGTGAGCAAGCGAGTTAAAGATATTGCAAGTTTTCGCGAAGTAGAGTCATTCAGTTTTTTATTAAATTCATTTTCTATTTTAAATTCAGTTCTCGTTAAACCGTCGTCATTCATATTAAATATAATAAATAGTATTTTTCTAGTTCATTGTAATCAATTTGCCTTAATTAGCCTTTTAATTTCTAATTCTCCTGCTTAATGATTAGTGCACTATCACCTCACCCCTGTGATAAGAGTCTGTCCAAGCTTGATTATAAATTTTATCTTTAAGTCCTCAACTTAAAGATTGGCGCCCTTTGCTTGCTTGGTTGCATTTCTCATTTGATGATTGTTCTCCGAGAAGGGAAGTCACAAATGTAACCAATCTTTTCATCTATTCTCTTTTGAAGCTGCATATTGGGATAGAGAGTGCTAACCCTCTCGAGCTCCCACTCACATTGTTTTGAGGTGAACTTATTTTCTCAACCTATTCTTCGTTAATGTAAAACAAATCGCTCTTTTCTAAAGTCACCTCTGTAGTATGGGATTAGCCCTTGCATTAGTGGCCTAGAGCCAGATTAGGTTTTAAAAACAAGTGTATTAGGAGTGCAGATCGCCTCCTCTCAAATTGTTATTTTAGAGGTCATGTAATTGCCCCTTTTCATTTAATAGACCTCAGTAGGTTGGGTATTTTACCCCTGTGTCTATGTCCAGTGAGGACAACTCGAAGGTGGAGTTTGGTGTGGCCTTTGAGAGGCTTAAAGTTGAGAGCGTGTGGCTCTTTTGAAAATTGAGTGTTGTATGCCTCGTGGAGGCTTTTCAGTGTAATTTGGAGCAAGGACTCCTAGGTATGAATGGGGTTTTCTGCCCCTCCGTTGAAACTTGTGTTTGGGGTAAAACTGAGCTGAAGTCAGGGCGTGAAGCCCAAATCCTGTAAATATTGTAACTACCCTTTGGACTTGCTACTTTGTACCTGCCATGCTTGTTATTTCTTTGTTTTTGAAAAGAAAATATAACCTTGTTAAATTTTACATTAACTCTGATTCCGTAGTTTGAGACCCGTTCACGCCCGCACATTCTTTCACCTCTACCTACCGCTAAAACACGATAACAATTATTATTATTATTATTATTATTATTATTATTATTATTATCTATCCAATACCTAGACTGAAATTACACACAACTACGGCAGATCCCACAATTACACAGAGTTTACGTAATTTCGTTCGTTCATACAGACGAAAAGGTCCATTATAAATCAGTAACATTAACAGGACAGAAAACATTATCTGAATTGCTTTTGGAACGGTTGACACTGTAGAGAGGCGCAAGTGTTAATACCTCTACAGTTCGCCCCTGTTGAGGTGCAAGGTCGGCTCGGCTGTCTGTTGTAATGAAGGAGATTCCTGCACGCCAGCATGTGGTCAGACATGGCTGTCAAATTAACGGGCCTTAGTGAAGTATGGTGGTCGTGGGAGTCTAAACCTGTTTCTGTCTCCATAACAGGAGGAAGATCAGAGTAAGTCACCCAAAGTAAATTCAATCAAGGTAAAATCTGCTTAAAGAAATTCTCCCAGGATAATTCATCTAAGAATGGGTAAGAATTCACCCATTTAGATTCGTTCTTACCCTCACCGAAACAATTCATCCAAGGTAATTAAGCCAGGAATGTTCGTCCAATACATGCACTCTTTTCCTGTCTTCTACAAATGTAGATTTATAATAAACACTCATATCCATGACAGTAATAATTTTTACAGTCGGTGGGAACAATGGCAGGAGGGTACTAGGAATCAGGAGATAAAGGCTAAATTAGGAATGAACTCGATGGATGAAGCTTTGCGCATAAAACGACTTCGATAGTGGGGTCATGTGAGACGAAGGGGAGGATAGGTTTCCTAGGAGAGTAACGGACTCTTATGGAGAATAAGAGAAGTAGAGGGAGACCAAGATGACGATGGTTAGACTCATTTTTTTAACGATTTAAAGACAAGAGGTGTAGAACTAAATGAGTCCACAGCAATAGATGCAAATAAGGATTGTGACGACGTTTATTAAATTCACAGAGGCTTTCAGACTGAACGCTGAAAGGCATAAAGGTCTATAATGATGTATGTATGCTTACTAGCTATTTTGTGACTCCCTGAAACTTAACTCCAAAATGCAAATTTCGGCATGGATAATTGGGGACAAATCCAGTGAATGAAAATGGTTTCTTTTAGAGTATATGTACAACCACCATTCAGGAAATTTCAACACAAGTAAAGAATATTGGGTTTATAGAAGGAATCCAGTTTGTGCAACTTCCAAGGGTCCAACTACAGAAGTTTTAAAGGCAGATGTTCATGAGGATCGTCAATCTAATAAAGAGCCGGAAGTATTTCGGTGATGTATCGAAAAATGAAGTGTCGGGAGTGTCCAAGCACAAGTTCGGCTCGCCAGATGCAGGTCTTTTGATTTAACGCCCGTATACGACCTGCGTGTCGTGATGAGGATGAAGACGACACATACACCCAGCCCCCGTGCCAACGAAATTAACCAATTTTGGTTAAAATTCCCGTCCCTGCCGGGAATCGAACCCGGGACCCCTGTGACCAAAGGCCAGCACGCCAACTACTTAGCCATGGAGCCGGACGGTGATATATTCAATAACTGTTAAAGCGAGCTGCCGAGAATGAGCCCCTTGCTGGTCCATCGCAAATTATTCAAGGGAAGCTGGAGAAGGTGCCTTAAATAGTACTCCTATTAGGCCTACTTCCTTTAAGAGAATTAATGATAAGGAGCATTTATCAAAGGTGACAGAAACACTTACCAGCAAATCCAAAATTCGTCGCAGTACTTCACGGCGTGCCTCCTGAATTTCGCGTGACAACAAGGGGTAAACTCTGAATTTTTGCGTGCTTGTGCTCATAACGTGGCTGGTTAATTCAACGATATGCACTGAAATTTCAAAATAATTTCTTGGGTGATTACGGATTTTTGAACATTCTAATAGTTACATTTCTGTTGGTATGTGTATTCTTTTTCTTTATATGTTTAACCTCCAGGGTCGGTTATTCCCTCGGACTCAGCGAGAGATCCCACCTCTACCGCCTCAAGGGCAGTGTCCTGGATCTGCAGACTCTGGTTTGGGGATACACCTGAGGAGGATGACCAGTACCTCGCCCAGGCGGCCTCACCTGCTATGCTGAACAGGGGCCTCGGTGCGAGATGGGAAGATTGGAAGGGATAGACAAGGAAGAGGGAAGGAGGGAAGGAAGTGACCGTGGCCTTAAGTTAGTAACCATCCCGGCATTTGCCCGGAGAAGTGGGAAACCACGGAAAACCACTTCCAGGATGGCTGAGATGCGAATCGAACCCACCTCTAGTCAGTTGACCTCCCGAGGCTGAGTGAACCCCGTTCAAGCCCTCATATCACTTTTCAAATTTCGTGTCAGAGCCGGGAAGTGAACCCGAGCCTCCGGGGATGGCAGCTAATCACACTAACCACTACACCATAGAGGCTGACGTGTATTCCCCAATGGGTGAAAAAACCTATGATCAGACTACATCTTGGCGGAAATTCTGTAAGTGAATTTGTATTGAGCGGACTTTGGACCTATGATGTACGATAGTTACAGATGGTGACGGTTACGACGATAATAATAATAATAATAGTACTGTAATAATAACAATAGTGCATATTTTCATCCACAATGTGTGTGTGTATGTATGTATTTATGTATGTGTGTTTGTTTTCTTGTTCGTTTGTTCGTACAAATGTATGTATGCAAGTAATATCTTCAAACTAAAGGCTGGTTGAATCCGCACCAGTTCCACCATTAGCTTCCAGTGATAGCGCAGGCGACCCTAAGAGGTGTACTAGGGAAATAGGGAAATGAGTAGTGTGGTCATTATTTCAAGTTGTTTTACAGAGCTAGATGTCACTATAGATCTGTGAAGTCCACTGAAACAAACAAACCAGTCGATGCTGTGAGCAACACTTTCACATCGTTCATCGCAGTAACCGGTTGGAGAAATACTGTTGTTACTGGCATTAGTCATACCTTAGCCACTTTCATATTGTCAAAACCAAAAAGGAGACAGAGAGTCCGATAAATGAAATTCGTCTTCTTCTTCTCTATTAATCAATCCTTAGAGTGGTTCTCGCTCTTTCCCTTTGTTCTTACCTGCTTTCGGCAGCTTTTTCAGCTTCAGGTTTGAGGAGCAGTCCAGTTCCTGATAACTGGTCGAAGTACTCCAGTCTGGGTCTGTCCCTTGCATTCTAGCCGTCAAGGGCGTCTTCCAGTAAGGTGGTCAATAGTACCTCGTGCCTGGATGTGTGGCTCCACCAGGAATCCTTTCTTGAGCGCATGGTATTCTACTTTCAAGACCATGATTGCCTCCATTACATGCCTACGGAGGACCTCCTCATTGGTAAGATTTTCTACCCATGATATTTTGAGTACACCCCAGGTATCACCACATCTCGAAGGCATCCTTCCCGCTGAACCAAGAGCCCACATTGTATTGCCGTAGAGCAGCGCACTTCAAAACGAATTTCTTGAGAAGATGCTTCTTTTTCTTTTTTCTATTGGTTTTACGTCGCACCGACACAGATAGGCCTTATGGCGACGATGGGACAGGACTAGGACTGGGAAGGAAGCGGCCGTGGCCTTAATTAAGGTACAGGCCTAAAATTTGCGTGGTGTGAAAATGGGAAACCACGGAAAACCATCTTCAGGGCCCCCGACAGTGAGGTTCGAACCCACAATCTCCCGAATACTGGATACTGCCCGCACTTAAGCGACTGCAGCTATCGAGCTCGGTGAAGAGGCTCCTTTGGCCCAATTTGATGCTATTTGAAGTTTAGTTAAATGGGGCCTTGGCCTGTTTCATCCTTCTTACAGTATCTGCCATACTTCGATTGTTGGATGTTGTCCTGCTTCCTAGATAGATAAAGTAATCCACGTTCTTTAATCTATGCCCACCAAGGACCATGGTTGCCTCCATCATATGCCTGGTCACCACTAGTGTCTTGGTCTTGTCCTCATTCCTCGCCATGTTGTATTCAATACTGAGTGTGGCTTCCAAATAATTGAGCAAGGATATTAACTGCACCTCAATTGCAGTCAGGAATGCTACGTAGTCTTCAAAAGGCAACGTGTCCATCCGTTCACAATGAACGCATATTCCACCCTCTTTTATCCAGTTTCCCCATTTGTTTCAGATGCTGAGATTGGCACGAGTGTAGTTCAAGGATGAGAGGTTAATTTGGAACCTCTATGACGTTGAAATTAAATTGACAGATTAGATCTAAATCAATCCAACTGAATAATAATAATAATATGTAATTAAAATATTCGTTCCGGGAAGACGTTTTGAGGACTGAGGATGAATATTCAGAATCGTTGCCAGGAAAGGTAAATATAAGCTTGGTTAATATGCTCCGTCATGATTTAGATTCCCCGTCAAGGAATCTGCAGAGTCTACAACAGAACTGACCAACTAGGGAAATTCCTGAGGGCAAATACGATCGAACTAGTAGGTAGCCACTCAGTTCCATTTAGTACCATGTTTCTGATTGGTTGAAGCTTTTATATTTCACTCCTCACTGCCATGTAGGGAATTGGCTTTGTATTCTATACGTGTGTGACTGATTTATGCCCTGCAGATGCCTCAAAACTCGATTGTATTTTGCAATTGCGTCCTTGCTATGTTTAGATCAGGCAACAAGCTGCCAATGTTTAAAGCTGGCATGGAACCTCTTCACAGAAAAGGCAGGTTTAGACAGTGAGGAGGGTATGCGAATACTACTATGAACTATTGAAAAAGTAGACGATGTCTCCTGTTACTCTCTTCATTATGTCATGTAGGCCTGTTATACGTAAGCTACAGCAATGGTCTGAATATCATTTTCGTTCCTCGTCCTGTTGTGCTGGGTTCAATTGCCAGTTCGGATGCGAAACAAGATTAGTTTGAGATTCTGGAACTGCGGACCCTCATGTACAGTGGGTACTTATATTACTCTAAGTCGTTTTAGCTGTGGTTGTGGTATGTAAAATTACGTTCGTTTTAGAAAGCTTTTTCAGAGTTCGGTAGAGTCCAAAATTGTATGTATCACCGTCTTAATCCTTAATTGCAGTGTTTTCAAATAGCGAGGGAATAGGTTCGTGAAAATCTCAAACATTTGTTTTCTGTGATGATTTGAAACTCTGGGTAGCAACCACATACAGTATTTATTACACATTATCACATTGGTAGCGAAGTTCTCCAGTTGTTCAAATGCACTCTGTAAGGTAGACGTAAGAACATGCTTCTGCATATCGTCACGTGTCAGCAAGAACTCATCATCATTAGTCGTTTTGTTCATTGATGAGAGTAGAGACCTCATAGCTCTTTTATTTCTGCGTTTCAGCCTTGATGAGATGCCTCCATCCACAGCGGTTTTCAGCTTTCCTTAACATGATCTGAAGAGGTAGGCCGGTCATCTCCTTCGCCTGATCTAACCATCTTCTTGTTATTCTTCCTCGTTCAGAATGGAAACATTGGTTTTTCTTTCCGTCCAGAGTACACGCAGCATTCTCCGCCAACACCACATCTCAAAGGCATCAATTTAACTTTTGCCTCTAGCATTCACGGTCCAGGTCTCACAGACGTACAAAAAGATAGAGAACACTAGTGATTCCACCAAACGCATCTTCTTAGCTTTTCATATTGCCCGGTTCTGCCAGATCATACAGAGTTGCAGAACGACCTAGAAAAATCTGTTTTGTGATCTCTATTTTGCAGCTTCCCGTGTCGTTGACGACTGACCCAAAGTATAGTATATAAATTCCTTTACTATCTCCATACCCTACCGCACGTAAACTCCGGTTCAGGAACACCTCTGCGGAGGTTCGGACCTGCCTTCGAGCAGAATAACCCTTACCTACTATCTCCAGGTCCTTTAGACATCATGTAAGTTGAATTTGACCTTGCCGATCAACTACCATTAGTTTGGTCGTTTTCATGTTTATCTCTAGACCATAGCGAAGGCTAATATTCTTCACTCTTGTAAACAAGTCAACGAGTTCCTCTTCACTTCCAGGCATAAATGAAGGGTCATCTGCAAATCGCTGGTTGCTAATTTTTCTGCCGCCAATCGAGATTCCACCATTCTAGCCATCGAGAGCTCTCTTGAAGACACACAGTGCATAGATGTTCTAGAGTTCAGATGATAATATACAACCTTGCCTTACTCCATTTTTCACATTGAAGATGTCCGAGAGATCACCATCCACCATTATGGTTGCTGGATGGTTTTATAGAGACCATTCAAAATGATATTAAATGCAGGTAATTCGAAATTCGGCTTTTCGTTTTGGGTTAGCTGTATGGTATTAAAACCAATATAGTACAGAATGTAGTTTCTATTAAGGTAAAACCTAAATGAGCTCTGTAAAAACATAAATCAGAAGTATGGCACATCTTGACATGAAAGGGGCATGTGTCACCTGAGAGGAGTGCGTCGTCTTTGTGGATGAAACGAAAAGTTCGAGTTCGGAAAATGGAACTACGGTTTGACGTTCAGACGTTTTTGAAGTTTTTCAGAGCTGCATTGTGCAGAGCGCCTCCTTTGTGCAATGACACAATGATAATGTTAAACATATTTGCTGCTCCCAACTCTACACGCTTGGTGATAACGAAGAGGTTGTTCTAGACGCTGCACAACAGACGACGATCGGTTTTCGATGTTTCGGGGAGACTTTATGAAGTGGATGATGACACAGCTTTTTTTCAATTGTTCTTTCTTCGGATGAATCCTAATTTCACAACAATGATGCTGCGTAATATCTGATACAAGCGGACCTTTTCTGGCCAAGTAAAAAGTCGTTGTTTGAAAAATAAGTCGGTATGTACCCGTACCAAATCCATAGAGAAAAAAGAGGCACTGCCCGAGACATAAACCTGCTTCTACACGGTTTCTTAAAAGTGGGGAGATCCAGCTTAACACGGGGAAAATAGGCCAATATTCATTCGATTGTTAAATATGCTACAAACGTTGTTGACAAATGCAGCACACATCCCAGTACTGGCATGCTTCCTAGCAATCATTATTAAATACAATGTTCAAAATTTCCTGCCTTTTTAACAATATATCACGGTTTCCTTCATAACTCTCTTACTGTTTCACGGATAATTATGAGGGGAAAAAGTAGCTTGTATTGGCTGGTAATAGACAGTGCCTCCTTGCTGGTGTGTGAAGACTCTTCAGTTCGGCTATGGTGAGACTACTGATGAGCTTATTTGTAATTCTCTGAGAGTAATATTCGAAAATAACCGGGCGTAAACTTAAACTTGTTGTCATCTCAGCAATCACCTCGAGCTCAATAATTCTGACATTACAGAAGAAAATAGTCGTGGTGTATCCGGGAGTAGAATCTGGAAAAACGTGTAGCAGAAAAATGTGAAAACATTTGTGAAGTATATCAAGATTCGTGGTGAATTAACGGCTTGAAAGAAGTTTTGCAGAATATTCATATCAGGCAGGTTACGTTGCCCTGTTCTATGGTATTTTCCATTGATAACAGCACAAGCTCCGGCCAAGAAATTCTACTAAAGTAAGAAAATTATGTTAAAATCCAATTCCTTAAAATTTATGATAATGTGATGATAATTGTGATTGGGTTTTTGGTTGTTGTTGTTGTTGTTGTTTTTTGAGTCAGTCATTGATGTCATCGGCCCGTATCCCTATAATGAACAACTTCTAAATAATTTCCACCAAAGGTAGAATAACCCTCTCTGCCTGTTGGAGAAATTAATCAAAACAGTCAAAAGAGCAGGGCTAGAAACCGTGTTCTGTTCCTCCACTTGAACAGAGTCTGCAGTCGACGATGGAGAGTTGCACTGCTTTGACTGGGATGTTTTCCCACATATTACATACTATCCGGCTTCACAGCAGAGTAGTCAGCGTCTTGATCATCGGTTCTCGGAGTCCCAGTTTCGATTACCGACTGGGCAGAGGGATCTTAATTTTAAATGGCTAATTCCCTTGGTACTAGCACTGAGTATTTATGCCGTTCCCAACACTCCTACTACTCATGCACCACGCACAAAGCTATCCTCCACCGCACCGTCACTCAGTTTGTAGGGTCTGTCTTACAAGAGATGCACCAGGCTAATAATATCCTCAAGAAATTATAATTATAATGACCGACCGTTACAACATTTGTTTTTCCCTTGTTTCAATGTCTGGAGAATGCGCTAAATGGTAAATCATTTGTTGATTTTTACGCTATTATGAAGCAAGGGCTGCCCTCTTCATCTAAATACACTGAATTTCAAACTTCCCGGAAAGATGAGTTTAAGTATTATAAAATGTGGACTACTTTGCAAAACTGTTTCATTTTTGTCAGAGGAAACGCTCAGGATATTCTCTACAACTCAACAGTATACGTACATTCAGGCTGAGGTTACTTGCATATCGACTGGAAGAAAATAAATCTATGCTCAAGCAGTTGCTTTGAATGTCAGTTTGTAGACATAACTTTTGTAAATGTCAGAACTGCTTCTTTACTTAGTCGTCAAACATCTAAAACACGTGACATTAACGACCTCTCATCAAGGTAGCCCAAGTAGACTAAGTTTAGACCCCATACGTAATGGTAGCATCTTCAATCTGATAACAGGACTACGACATCATCTAATTATAGTGAACTCTATGTTTAGCGATGATGTAAGCAGACAAGCGCAATGAACCAGGCGCTTCCCTACCTGGCGTCTTTGCCAAACTCAACACAGTTTAAGTCCACTAGTGGACCAAAAAATAGCTCTTACCACGGGGACAGTGTGCAGTGCCTGTCTATTCTTAGCGTTATCCTCGCCAGACTGATCGTCCATTGGGCCAAGTGAAGCCCGTCCTCAAGGAAATCGCCATGTTAGAAGACAGCTGAAGGGAAAATATGTGGAGACAAGCCAAGATGCCGAGTAAAATGGTTTCTTTACGTTCCGTAACTTCCTGGGGACAAAAGGAAAAGGACCTCAACGACACTTGTTGAGGAGGAATACGTCACAAAATGGAGGCGACATTTTATTTTTATTTTGTTCGTGAAGGGAGTTTTCGTTTAGGCCCAATAAGGACCGCATCGTTCTTAACTCTGGCGGGCTCTCTTCTCATCCCAGTAATCTCTCACTCTCGCGCTGTGTCTTTTCGTTCCTGTGTACGCTCATTTCACACTGTCCCCTTCACTGTCAGTGGCGTCAAAATGTTGTACTTATCTCTGTTACAAATTCCACTGCGGCCAGTTTCTAGTAATTTTAGACATCTTCTAACTAGTCTCGTTTACTTGACGTTAGTTGCTTTCCCTCTAGGAACGGTGTTGGTGACTGTCGAGTTTTGGTGACCTTAGGACATTAGTCTCCTCTTTCTTATAGCTGTCGTAATGCTCTCTATTTGTTAATATAGTCACTTCATGTGCCTGATTCCGTATTCACCTTCCTCTTTGACGGAACCCATAATCTTTCTCAGGATCTTCCAAGCTTTCAATTATTATTATTATTATTATTATTATTATTATTATTATTATTATTATTATCGTATTACTTACACGTAACAAATACATTATAGCCACAGTGAAAATGTACAAATTAGAGATTAATAATAATAATAATGTTACTTGTTTTACGTCCCACTAACTACTATTTTAAGGTCTTCGGAGACGCCGAGGTGCCGGAATTTAGTCCCGCAGGAGTTCTTTACGTGCCAGTAAATCTACCGACACGGGGCTGTCGTATTTGAGCACCTTCAAATACCACCGGACTGAGCCAGGATCGAACCTGCCAAGTTGGGGTTAGAAGGCCAGCGCCTTAACCGTCTGAGCCACTCAGCCCGGCCATAAATTAGAGATTAATGTCCAGTCCAGACAACCAGTCCGAGTATTTAGTGCCGCTGTGGACAGTCCATCTTCGAGCACCCTGAATGGACAATCGTTCACAATGTGCATTATTGACTGCTTTTCAGTGCCACATTCATAAGAAACACTAATTTTTAAATCGCCATTTTCCCATCATATAGACGCACCTGCGACGGCTCGACGTTATTCGTTTGTTTGGACATTCGTTCAAAGAAAGATTGAATCTTTCAGTTCCTCCAGTAGGATACTTAGCCATATAAGCATTATGTACAGGATGTTCATTCCAACACTCTGCCATATAGTAGCGATGCTGAATGTTTTTGAAGATAGTAGATCAGCCCGCGGTGATTGGCGTGATTTCAAACGTATTACTGGCGAGTCCTGTACTCTACAAAAGAGTGAGTTTTGCATAAAAGTCTTCTATGGGATCACGTGATGAAGGCGAGGAAATACTCGGCCGTATCACTTGGCTTTCTTGACCAAGTCCACAGCTTCTTATACCAGACAGATCCTTAGCTGCTGTCGCAAGACTGAGTGAACACCGTTGCAGTCTATAGTACAGAATTAAAATTCTTGGACGAACCAGGAACCGAAAACTGGCTCTTTGGCCAAAAGACTGACGCGTTACTCCTTCACCACGGAAAGGAAAACCAAACCCTGATGGGCCTTCATCTTCCAAGCGACCACTGCTCAGCCTGAAGAACAGCAGATGACGAAATAACGTGTGGTAAGCGTGAGAAATCCTCCCGGCTTTCTTTCTATACCATAGCCCCTGTCCAATTCCAGTCGAATGGTGACCTCTACAATTCACATGTCAAGTCAACCACCACAAGTCAGTCATCACTGATCTTCATTTAGTGTAGTCGCCCAGGTTGCAGATTCCCTATTTGTTGTTTACCAAGCCTTGTCTTAAAAAAATGCAGAGAATTTGAAAATTTGATCACTTTATTTCCAACTTTATCTTCATATTGCGATCATCCCTATTTCTAAAAAAACATCACTCAAACGTTTTCGACTACTAATGTCGTTCTACGCCATCTCCTCACTGACAGCTTGGAACATATCGCTTAGTCAGTTCGTCTCTTTTCTCCCAAGTCTTCCCAGCCCAAATTTTGCAACATTTTCGTAACGCTGGTCTTTTGTCGGATATCATCCAGAACAAATCAAGCCTATTTTCTTTGGATTTTCTCCAGTTCTCGTCTGACCATCAGATAGCTCCTCAATAGTTCTCACGTAGGCTGAGAGGATATCGAACCAACTATCAGATTTATGAAAAATTCCTGAACTGTCCTGGAATCGAACCAGCCTGCCAGCAAGAGGTAGGCTTGCTACCTCTAGACGGTAGTGCTGGCGCTTCACAACAGGGCTAGTATAAAATAATAATGCACAACATCGTAATGATTACTTTCTTATACTGTGAGTTCTACATCATACTACATCCGGCGACATGTAAAGCGTCAGTATTTTTCCGTTGTGAAAATCGGAAACCTAAGCTCCTAAAGGTGGAGATCGAGCTTACTATTTTCCGAACACAAGCTTACACCGCACAAGCTATTCCACGCAGCCGATTCGCTCCCTAATTGAGGATTGTCTTTTCAAAAGGTGCTATTTTCACTTCCCAAAAATAAATCAGTATTTCGTCCATATGCATTACAGTAGTTGAATATTATCGATTGCTATGAGCAATGCAGACCAGAAAGATGTAATTCATTGAAATTTGTACCTAACCCGATTGTGGGAATGTTCCACGTATCTTTTATTTTACATTTCTTGCGCTTTTCCCACACTTTCTTAACAGACACTACTCAATTAACCTGTTATTCATCAGTGGTTTAAATGTTGGTCTGATAATTTTAAGATCATTCAATCCCAATTATAATTGGTACTGTTCAGGATCTACGGCTTTATAAACTGTAACTCTGAACGATGTTGCTTCCTGAGGAGACAAGAGGATAACATTTAAAAATGACGACCAGTTTGAAGCACACAAAACTATCTCTGAAAGTAAAGTATAAGAGTGAAAGGTAACATATTAATTATATAACAAGCACGTGGACCTATTATGAACATCGCCTTAGCCGCCATACGATGACTCGAAAAGCGCTCGGAAAGGTGCAAACCGAGCCAAGAAACACAGGGAGCCGCTCCAAACATGTCAAGATGGAACATGACCAAAACACGTGTGTGCTTCGCAAATAGAATAATGTGGCTTGTTGTTGTGAAAGACTCAGCTGATCTCACGAGAACTCACCGTAAGCAATTTGTTTTACCCTTATCCATTTCAAAAGTGGGTGTGTTGGCTACGGATGTCATCAGATGAGCTCGGCAGCGCTAGGCGGAGTTACCCGTCAATAAAATAATAAGTCAAAATGTACAATGGAAACGACATTTCAAAAATCACTAATATGTTGTCACGAACACGTGAGCGCGGAAAATTTGGCCCGTGTGAAGTGAACTACGAGTCACCAGCGTTGCCAACGTCCGAACATTGAAAAACCGTACAGAAATTATAAATAAATAAATTATAAAAATACACTAAAAGTCATGGAATGCGTGCAATAATAGCAAACAGCAATTGTACCAAAAGGAATAGCAAATGCCTGTTTTTGTACGCCCTGTAAATGGTACATTTCCCTAAACGGTATATTGTATTCCGCGGAAACCCCTACACGAAACTGAAGCACTGCGCTGTCACGGAAACGAATATGTAAATACATCACTCTATTATTCACAGGAATGACAAAATAGCATTATCCATAAAAATAGATGCTGCACTGTTACCCGTCTGATGCTACACCACATTTCACATTTACAATGGCTGATTAAGAAACGATTGAGGGAGTTCGGTGTGAGCTGATTCAATAGTATGATTGTGAACATAATATATAGAACTAAGGGGTCCACAGTTGATAAAGTTTGAAGTAGGGTAATCTCGGCAGAAGTGTGAGACTCCCACATGCCATATTATACAGACGCATCATTGGATAATCTGAAAGCAACAAATAAAGCAAAGCAAAGTCTTCTCCGTACAGGCCATGAAGGCCCTTGGAGGGGTGGAAGGTAAAGATTTCCACTATCCATAACCTCGGCACTTGATGAGGTAGAGTGGTTAGCTCTACGCCCGGCCACCTTTGCCCCCAGGAATTAACCTGGTACTCATTTTTGGTGTAGGTGAGTGAACCTCAGGGCCATGTGCACCTCCGGAAGTGGAAATCTCGTTTCTTAAATTTTACGACTTGCTGACGGGGAGTCGAACCCATGTCCATCAGGGCGAAGCGAGCACGCCTTTACCGCCCCGGCCAGGCAGCCCCTGAAAGCAACAAATAGGTGAACCAAAACATTGAGGGCCAATGACCTTAGCTGTTAGGCCCATTTAAACAACAAGCATCATCATCGAAACATTGAAAGCCTGGGAGCCCCTAGAGAAGTGGAGGCCACCTCATGCATGCCCAGGAAATGAGGTAAGTTCAAACAGGAGAAAAAAAATTACATAAAAACATTAAAATTTCCAACAATAAAAAATGTTCACTTAAAATTTTCGTAGAACCGTGTATAACACGTACGGTTTGACATTCGAACCGTACACTGTAAACAGAAGACCGAAAACCGTACGGATGGCAACGCTTCACGAGCGGTACAGTATTGGTCTCCTCAGCCCAAATTGGTGAGTTCGATCCTACTTAGCCAGCTGGTATTTGAAAATTTCCAAATACACATGCCCCGTGTCAGTAGATTTACCAAAATATAAAAGAACCCTGCAGCATCCCGACCTCAACTAAAATAGTACACTGAAACCTGCCCATGACGGAATGGCATGGTGCCACATTTTATTTCCGTTGTCAACAGGTTTCCATAAAGTGGAGGTAAAGGTATTTGAAGACATCGTTTACATAGTATATCTGGGCGTCTACAATTTTTAATAATGAAAACATTTCTAATGAGACAGAGCGTCCGGAAATATTTCAAATTGTGAGCCTTGGATAGCTTTATCAAACTTAAAAAAGACAAATGAAAATCACTTCCGGCTTAAATGCAGTTCCGGAAAACAGTACAAAATCGCTGGTTTTCTTTTCGATTCAAATCCTAGCCAAATTAACTTACTTGCATAATTCCTTGTGTAATGTGGTCCTTGGTTCAGTACCCTTAGGCATTTTCTCATTTTTGAAAAATGTCCACGCTGAATGTAGTTATACGGGCTTAAGTGTAACTCTGCATTGACTCATATTAGCGCTCTTAGTGGTGGAAAAAAGCAAACTGTTAATCTAATCGAGCGGATAACGATGATTAAGAAAAAGATTGTGATATTAGGAATAGATAAAGAATATATTCTCATAATTTTTTATAATTTATTTACATGGAATTTGTAGCCCATATTGTTGGGATGTTTTTAACAATGAGTTGCTTGCCTAAAGGGATAGAACTGTGGATTTTACTTTGGTGTTCAAATCGAGAAAGACTCGATTCTTTGAAGCTATCCTTGAAGTATTGACTATATGATAACGGAAATTAAAATGAAACAAGGAAATTGATTTTAAGAATGCTTCAGCCCTAAAGCAAGGCTTTCAGAGTATTTTAACTTTTGTCTCACTGCTGCAGACAGAAGAGATCCTTTTGAAAATTACTTATAGGATATTTATAGGCTACACTTTTCGCTCCCAGGTACAGAACGGAAATTCCCTGACAAGATAGAGACCTGATTTTAAAACGCTTTTACGCTGTCAATAATATTGATATAAACTCAATGTCGTACAGTTATGTAGTACTACACTGTTAAATCGTATTGTATTTTTGTGACGAATTTCTTGCACTTCATTATATTAAAATTGTCTAAATTTTCCGTTATACACAGTAAGACAGTGTCTCCGTTATCACGTTAGACATGTTTCGTTAAATACAGATTATTTTATATGCATTTTGTCTTCAGAATCACACGACTATGGATTTTTCTCTTAAGGTCAGGATTCCGCTGTGTTAAGGTTCCGTTGTGGGCAAATTTCACTGTACAAGTAGTTAGTGAGACGTTAAACCAAGGAATGCCATCCAACGAACCATAGGAATTATTCATACATTGTTAAAATTCCGTAACGTGATTGAGAATTGAAACTGGAAATCCACGGTCCCAAAACCAGATAATTGGTAACTTATTTGATGGGATACCACTTTATTATATCCTCAATAGCATATTTACGAGAGAAGGGAAAATGTGAGGAGTATCATAGCTGTTGTATAACAGAAGTGATCACCATCTAGATCATTAATTTTTAAAGTGACATCAGTAAGCTTGTATCTAATTCTAATTCTGAAATCAATTTATTTAGCAGCTGGTTTTCCTAGTGTTCACTGTACACTTAAATTGCATGATCACTTACTGTTTAAATGTTGAAGCAAGAGGAACTCTCAACATACTCGTCTCTCTCTTGGAATCTTCCCTTTTGCTGTTAACGCTGGGGTTTTAGGAGAATTAGTGTGCGTGCCTCTGACTTATGTAATTGAGTATAGCGTTTGAATGGAAGAATGAAAAATTATAATTCTAGAAATGTATCCGGATAATACGAGTAATAAACTAGCAGATTTTCTCACTCTAGTTAGTCGTTGTCTACGTGGCGATGCCCACCTCGAATATCCGAACAATGTGACTTTCCTGTATGGAGCGCACGTCCACCATTCTAGTCTAAGATTTAAACTGGCAGCTTTCCACCCGATTGTTCGGCTCTCCCACTAACTGAAGAGTTTAGTTCCAGTATTTTAAATCTATCTTTGGTGATTTCGAAGAACACTCAGACATTCCTTCCTAAAGCGCTAGGCTAAAATATCTCAATAATTGTTATTTACGTCATACAGGCAGAAAATGTTTATAAATGAGTTCGAAACGAATACATGAAACACTGTAACGTATACCAATTTCTTTCATACTACCTTCACTTTCTTTATTTTTTTATTTAAAAATATTAATGTGCATACATTATGCTCAGTTCGAGGCATATCATTCAAGCAGTGTGCTCAGTTCAGGGCAGGGGCGTAACGGATGTGATACGGGCCCACCTGCAAATATTAAAATTCGGGCCCCCTCAAATAAAAAGTAAAACCTTTGAATAAAACCATATTCCATGCTTCAACGGCCTCGAAGGGCCATAGCCTATCAAGCGACCGCAAACCTAAGAATAATACAAATTCAATCACAGCAGGAAGAAGTAATGCAATATATTGTCAATTTATGTAACAAAGGGATTATTTATGATTGTTAGATTTGAAAGAAAAATATTTGATTGATCTTATAATTGCATGCGGGCTTACAGTTGATACTGACCTGGTCAGAACATCCACATTTTGTCACCAACTCATCAATAACATCACAGGGAAATTAAATTAAAATTACCAATCCCCATTCCGTTACAGGCTTACAGGACGTGTGTTCATGAGACGATCGGTTTCTTATACTCCTTCGGAAAATAATACGAACCCATGCTCCGCACAGATTAATATATCGCATCAGGAACACACGCGATTACACGAAGCGCTATGCTAGTGCTTATTTGACTCACCAGATTTATCAAGTCATAAAATAAAATCCACCAGAATTATATACCGTAGTATTTTATTTATTATTATTCTTATTATTTTGGAAGGAGTCTGCGGGTCACCTCAAAAGACCCGTGTTGTAAACAAGGTTGGGTTTACAAAAACACAACTTCTTTATTTACTTCACATGTAAATTTACAATATTTACACTAACAAAACTGAAAGTTATCTCGAAGCAAAATGAACTATGAATTTGGAGAAAGAGTCTGTCTTTGTACACTATATACACGTTGGAGTATTCACGTTCACTACTATTTCGGAAAGATAGTCCTTGTGACATGAAAAGTTCTTGATAGTCGAAAACCATCAGAAGCACTGATGTAAATATCTCAGAGAGTCCTTCCTTGTTGAAGTGCCTGAGTTCATTAACGTAAGTTCAATGACTGAAGAGTTCCTACTTAGCAAAACTAAGTTGATAATGGGAGCTCGCATTAGCTAGGGAATGAAATTGGCATATAATGGTAAGACTGGGCATGGACAGCGGAATAGGCAAGAGGAGCGGTGACCCGAGGTGAGACCTCTTACTGCCAGAAATTCAGTCCACCTGGCCGAAGCACATTTTCAAGAGGAGTAGCCTCCGTGCTCGACGTAGGGGTGTATTCTGGAGCTGGACACCGGGGTCAGTGGGGTGTCTGGACAGACTAGGAGCTCCTTTTTATAGCACACACGACGTTCCAGGCACGCGCACTGAGAGCTGCGCGTCGAGGCTCGAAGAATAACACACTGGCACGCGTGTAGCTGGCTGGCGGATCGAGAAGGGAGCGACGGACATACAACAACCCGGGCCCGTTTACACTGCAGGCCCTGTAGGTCCTAACGTTACGCCTCTGGTTCAGGACTCATCGTTCAAACCTTTGGCGCTATTCATGAAAGAATCGATATCATTCAAGAATCAGTCGATAGATACGAACATGACGCAATGTTATCATCTGGTAAGTATTTAAGTAACTGTTTTACATGCATTGAAAACAATCTATTGGTATATATTTGTTTTGGTAGAAGATTAGTGGTGTAAGTAACTACAGTAACGTAAAGTTCCACTTTCCACAATATTTTGAAGTACGTAAACTTGTGAAACGCATACAGTTTTGAAATAAACTGATTTTATCCGAAGTGGGATATATCAATGTTCAAATATAATGAAAGTAGAGCTGAATTTATTTCCAATCTTAATTAAATCCAAGGCCCGACTCCTTGGCTGAATGGTCAGCGTTGAGTCGTACGGCTCGGAGGATCCCGGGTTCGGTTGCCGGCCGGGTCGGCGATTTTGATCGCGTGTGATTAATTCTTCTGGCTCGAGGATTGGGTGTTTGCGATTGTCCCAACACTCGCATCTTCATATTCATACAACACACCACACTACTAACCACCACAGAAACACGCAATAGTGATTACATCCCTCCATATAGGGTTGGCGTTAGCAAGGGCATCCGGCCGTAACAGGGCCAAATTCCATGTGCGACACTGTTTGCACCCGCCACCCCACAGGTGAGCGAAAAGCAGTAGAATAAGAAGATTAATTAAATCCAAGGTATTTATTTGCAATAATTAATAAGTATTGTTATTACCGAATGTCTTAGCTCCAAGCGGAATTATTAAATACCTATATTCAGTCTAGTACTCAACTGCAGTCTGTTCGGAGTAGTAAGTACTGTGGGCCTTGTAGTGACTTCATACCACTTCACTATTATTTCATCACAGTTGAAACTGCTACCTTTGGGATTCAATAGCCCCTCAATTGTTCTTACAAGGTTCCAGACGCTGAAGTCAGATTTTAATACGTAAAAAAATGGAATTAAACCTTGATCATCTCGGTCAACAGCTGGTGACGATAGCCACTAGATACTGCAGGTTAACCCTTAAATCAATAATTAATTAATTCATATACATTATAGACGGTTATGCCTTTCATCATTCAGTCTACAAGCCTCTGTGAATCAACCAAAACCCCGCGCAATCCTCTATTATTGTAATTGTCTTTGTGTCCTCGTTTAGCTCCGTACCTCTTATCTAAATAATTAGTAACTGAGTCTCATCATTGGTACCTCTTTTCCTCTCTACTTTTTCTTACCTTCCATGGAAGAGTTTATTATTTCGAAGGAAAACCTTCCTCCTCCCATTCACCTTACATTACCCTACCACCGAAGCCGGTTTATGCGTACAGCTTCATCCATCGACTTAATCTCTAACTGTGACGTTATCTACATATTACGAGTTCCAACCACCTCCCCCACGCGTTTTATCCATTTTTTCGATTTCACTTGCTATACTACCATCGTGAGAGAGTATATATCATGAATACTTAAAATGATCTACCTGTTCAAGTCTGGTATTCTCAACATGACATTCAGTACTCTTAGGTTTCTTCCCTATTGACATGCCTTTAGTCTTAGTAATATTAATTTTCATTTCATACTTACTGGTCCTCTTTAAAAAAATGCACAGTTTTTAAAATGTATATTACAAATACTGTATTAATGTGTTTCATTCCAAAAGTGATGTATAATTTTTTTTAAGGACACTTCATCTCAAGCATTGATACTTTGTCAATACATGAATTTTTCAACTAAACAGTGTTATGTGGCTGAAGATGTTAATAATATACGAAACATGTACCACTTTTAACCAATAAGTTGCCTTAATCAATTAATGTATCGACAAGGTCGAAAAAAAAAAATAGTTGTAATATTACTTAATTCAAAACGTGATGAGTTTTGAATGTTTAACGTGCACTAAAAACAGTTCTATTCGTTGCAGAGATTACTACGACACTTAAATCTTAGGGAATGTCCATGCTCATAAATGCTCTAAGATTTACGCACACTGTTTAAAATTTAAATTCACTCCAGCAAATTAGCTTGAAAAATCCTTGAGACATTTGGTTTTAAATTTCCAGACAGAAGTACACTTTACATTTCTCGCATGTGGTGAAAGTATATACC
The DNA here is from genome assembly GCF_040414725.1 of Anabrus simplex. Classification (NCBI taxonomy): domain Eukaryota; kingdom Metazoa; phylum Arthropoda; class Insecta; order Orthoptera; family Tettigoniidae; genus Anabrus; species Anabrus simplex. The sequence goes on from NC_090267.1 coordinate 179,086,662, forward strand.
TTGAATGGTGAGAGTTTTCCATTCCACAGTGACCAGTGGTCACTAGAATCTTTCCGTACATCAGTTGGGGATTGGTGATCATTGAAAATGTGCTGCAGTAATGTCCAAATTTCGCCTCTCTCGCTTGGAATAATTTTCTAATCTGACTCAGGTTTTGCGCAAAATCAAGGTGATTTTTTCTGATTGAATATCTTACCATTCGTTGGCTTTGATACATTTATTTAATTTTCTACACATAACGCGAGCATTTATCACTGATATATCAACCAGCAATCGAACTTTCCTTTTCTCTGGGTTTCATTTTGGTGTGAAAGCGAATGTACAGCAAGCAAGTAAATTATCCTTTGTATATATACTGTACAATGCTGCGCATTTAAGGATTAACATAATTGGGACACGATAAACTTTTGCAAAATAAAAAAGTATAGAAACTTGCTGATCTGTGAAAGCATTAGCAATACATTAAGGCTAACATGTAACGTTTAGTCAGCTGCATGCTGACACATTGCACTTTTAAGTGCCCAATATTTTATACGGATAATTTAATTCATGATCCGGAATAGCTGTAGTAATTTATCTCCACACAAAGTTTTAACGACGTGTCGTGGTCACGCCAGTCTCTCCCTTTACATCAAAGTTACCTGGAGTGGTGTTGCAGAAAAAAATGGAAATAATTGACTTAAACTGAAACAAATGTTGCATGAACAAGATCTAGCAGGGGAGAGTTATAAACTCTTATTTACGTGATGTTAATAGGTTTGCCACCACATAACTGACAGCCTACATACAAGATAATCTATCCCTTACACGCTAACATGAATTTCCCTCCCGTACTTAGATCGTACTGAAATTTATATTTAATGTAATTTTAATCTTATTTACGCGCAATTTTATGACTTGATTAGCATAGCCATAGTTGAGGAAACTTAACACTTTCTTAAATGGCGGTCATATTACCGAAATTATCGAGCGAGTTTGTCATGCGGTTAGGGGCGCTCAGCTATAAGCTTGCATTTGGGAGATAGTGGTTTCGAACCCCACTGTCGGCAGCCCTGAAGATAGTTTTCCGTGGTTTCTCACTTTCGCACCAGAAAAAGGCTGTACCTTAATGAAGACTATGGCCGCTTCCTTCACACACCTAGACCTTTCCTACTGTATCCCATCGTCACTATAAGATATGTCGGTGCGACGTAAAGCAAATAGAAAGAAGAATCTTACCGAAATTAGGGCATAAGAAACACTTTGATGTTTTTTCAAAGTGTTCCGGGGGCAAAATGTATTGATTATTATTTTCAAACAAGTGTGTAGGTTACAGAAGTTAAAGGATAAATAGTAGAGTACTATTTCTGGTTTCTGGTCCGACTCCTTGGCTGAATGGTCAGAATAAGAAGAAGAATAAGAATAAGAAGACGATGAATTATTAAATCATAAACATTTGAAATCTTCATCTGTTAAAACGAAATATTTTTTAAAGTTATCATTTGTTATTACAAAATACAGTAAAATCCTATGCCTGAGCATATGTGTGCCAACTTTGAAGGTAATCAGATGGTAACTGTTGCTCAGGGATGATTTTAAATTCTTGAGAAAGTTATTCTCGAGACATTTACATTGAAACAAAGCACTGCATTAACATTAATTAGATTCAGAATTGATATAACTGATGCCTCATCTCATATTTCGATGTCTAAACCAGCACGTAAATTTGTGTTTTCTGCTTTTTTTATATTCTCCAGCAATTATGACGAGAATGCAGTTTTCTTATAGTATGTACTTAGCAGTATTGTGATATTGAAGACTTTCAAAAACACAGGTGTGAATTAAAAGTCTCCGCGAGACTTTTAAAAATGACCGAACTTGAAAAAATGAAAGAAAAACTGGACATCACTGTGTGCTCTAAAATTTGGAATATCAACTAACATCCAATTCCCATTTTCGGTTTTAGGTTCATTTCTGAGCCAATATTTCAATTCTAGTTCCTTAATTTATTTAATAATAATAATAATAATAATAATAATAATAATAATAATAATAATAATAATAATAATAATAATAGCGACAGTCGTACGGCCTCTCTCTGAGTTTGAATTTCCACTTATTATCTATCAGCAGTGAAGTCTAACAGAAACTCTTTGAAAGGTACCATATCCACAAAGTTCAGTGTATCTTCACAAGATGTCACTAGGCCTACTGTTGATTCCAAGTGCCACTTTGTGTGTCAAAGCGTAATTGACTTGATCAGGAATGTTCATGCTTTAAGATTTGGTAACCCGATCGCCTTCAGTTGTTTTTAAGTTATTTTTGAGTTGTCACTATTACCCAACCAGTCAAATTACTGCCAATTGATGTCATGTTCTACCAATCACAAACTTTTATTACGTCATTATTCTAGAACAGTCAGCTAGCCCCGTATATACAGCTGTGAGTTTGAACCTTAAGATGTCAAGCTTCGTCGGGAATTTGAGAGTGCTACACTAATTAAGGAGGTCTCCTTCGTGAGCAGGTTGGAGAGGCTGGGACTGGCGTGAAGATGGTGACATAAGGTAAAGCATAACTATCATCTATGTGAACTTTATTTGCATGTGACAAAGGGAAGATTATAATGTTCCGCTTAACATGTAACGGTTAGGTCGATCTGCCGTTTCTCTAAATTTAATGTAGAGTTTTCTTCTTTTTTAGGACTTAAAGTATAGGTTATCTAGGCAGTATATGGACTTAACGTAAAAGCTCCTCATGGGAACTTTGTGAAATGGAAGGACGCACGAATGTGTACCCTCGTTTCCCTTCACTTTGTTTTCCAGTGATTAAGTTTTCAATTTTTATTTTTTACTACCCTGGTTTAGTTAGGACTTAAACTTTTCTTCCTTAGTCACTAAGTAGCATGAGTTATCCTCTGTGTCACTGGGCCCTACTAGGTTTTATCATAAGTTTTGTACCCGGAGTGTTTGAGTGGTTTCACCTTCCATTTCATTTTTTTCTCGGCCTTTCTACTAACCTCTGTTTTCCATTTCTTGGCCGTCTAGTATGATCTTTGGCTTCTGTATTTTCTGGATCTTTCGATCCGCTTTTTGGGTGTGGCACCCCTTTGAAATAAGGATAGCGTGTGCAAAAACTGTATAAGCTTTGAAGAGCAGAAAGTGGAATTCTTCTAGAGGTACTTTGACATGCGTTCATTAATGTCAATTCATTAAGCTAACGTGAATTCGAGGTTCATTAGGCCACTGTAAAATCTAAATTGTAATTTTGTTTCAGGGTTCGTGACCCTTCTTAATGTAACTCTGAAGTTGAGGGTTCGATTCCTCTGGTGGTAATTTGCTCTGCAAACTTCTACTTCTTTCTATTATGAAAAAGTACCATTCTGTATTCTCTCCGCTGAGGAACGTCTTAAGTCTCTCCTATTCATGCAAAAGATTTGTAAATTTAAAAGATCTGTTGGTCTGATTTTTGACTGAAAGTCTTGTGTAATATGGAAGTCTTTTTCCCCGGGCTGTGAATTAACCAATCTTCTAAGCTTATGCGTTTGATATGCTGTATGTTGTTAGATATCCATCATTATTATTGTTGTTGTTGTTGTTTCTAAAAATACTTTATTTTAGTAAGGAAAAAATTGAAATACATATAGTTGTCAAAATTTAATCTTTGGTTCATGCTTTGTTCAGCCATTTACCCCTCACGCTTCTTTACCTCTGTGGTCCACTGGAAACAAGATAATAATAATGGTGTTATGTCCCACTAACTAATTTTACGCTTTTCGGAGGCGCCGAGGTGCCGAATTTTGTCCTTCAGGGGATTTATTACGTAGGTACCGGTAAATCTGTCGACACGCAGCTGGCATATTTGAGCACCTACGAACATATCCTGACTATATGCATATTTTATGTAGAAACGTTTATGAATTGTAAACTCATTAATGTGCTGGAAAGTAAAATAACTTTCGAAAGCTTTTGTAATTTTTTTGTTAATTGAGAAATTTGCGGATGCCCACGTAATTGGACAAAACTTATAATTTTGCGTTTGATGACTTTTTTTTTTAACGTACCCACAAGTAGTACTGTTGGCTTGAAACATTGTTGCGGTGTGGTCACGGTCATGAGAGATTGTAGACATTGATTACACTGGACTGAAATATTAATCCTACCTTCCAAGGGCATTCTTTGCTTCCCCTGGAGGAAAATATACCAAGTTCCGCCCTCACATAAGGTTGGAAATTAGTGATCCACAGGACATGTATGTGACAGGATAAGTATGATAATATTGATCGAAAATGCAGATCACTGCTTATACACGGAGAGCTACTTTATTGTGAATTTGAGCACCCGGAGGTAAGGATACGCATGATATCCACATATCAGACCAGGCTGAGCTCCAGTATGTCCTTTAATAACATCCTTACATCGCCACGGGTGGATCTGAAGAAAAGGTCGCGAAGAACATAAATTATGAAAATATCATCTGTCGTTCTTATTATCATTGCTACTTGTACAGAGATACGTGAATTACTGACATTAGCATTCTACAACAGCCTCACCAGTTCTTGCCGCTGGGATGCTCTCACGCAAGGTATTTCCTTGTGTCCTGCAATTGATCTTAACACTTCACTTGTATGCTAGAATTTGTCAAGCCTGCCTGGTGTTATGTCTATATAGTTTGACACAGTAGTTAGCCAGTTCGAGGCTCGTTGTTCGAAAAACTGTTTCCCATCAGCAGGATATTGGCTGGCAGGACAGGAGAGGTGGTGGCATGCAATTTCTAATCACTAGATTGCGTGCCACAAGCCTGGATTCAATTCCAAACCTCTCCGCAGTGTTCACATAGAGTAAGGACATATGACACTGTTGACTGTGATTCGTCTGTTGAATGGAGATGTTAAACCTTAAGCAGACCTCTTGGTACTATTCGACAGGAGTAGGCTATGTGTCAGCACCGGATTTCACCCTCTCCCTTCCTACTGTCATACTTCATTTCATCTCATTAGCTTCTCTCATGAGGTTGACGTCAGGAAGGGCATCCGGTCATAAAAAGTCGTTACGAGGATTCATCTCACCTCATACTCAACCCCGTATGACATCATATTAACAAAATCCCTCCATAGTACTTGATGCAACATTTATTTTCGTATCACACATCTCGATTCCTATTACAGACAAAAACAAAAGCAAACTATTTTGCTACTGGTTTAACGTCGCACTAATACAATGAAGGTTTTCGGCGACGGAAGGATGGGAAAGATATAGTATTGAGAAGATAGCGGTCGTGGACTTAATTAAGGTACAGCCCCAGCATTTACCTTGTGTTAAAATGGAAAACCACGGTAAATCATCCGCAGGACTACTGACGGTGGAATTTGAACCCACTATCTTCTGAATGCAAGCTCACTGCTACTCCAAGTCTTCTCAAAGTATCCGAGTCTCAGAACATCCGAGTCTCAAAATATCCTAATTCCAGAGGGCGGTTTAACTAGCCAGTTTGCTCCTGGACGATAAGTTTCAAAATATAGGATCTTTTGAAGCATCCTACATACTATTACAATAAACACAAAGTAATACAGAAAGGTGCGAAAAGGTTCACTGTTAGTACCAGTCGGGACTGCATGGCCCCTTCCAAATGTAGTAGGCTATCTACTAGCCGACCAAAATATTTTGTGTTCTCTAGTGTGGAGTTTGTTTATGAAACAACCTATAGAATTATAGATACAGAAAGTATAATAACGCTTTATTTTCTTCGGTTCATTTCACGTTAGGTATTGTAAGTTTCAAGCATTTAATGTATTGTATATTTCAATACTTTCTTATCGCAGGTGCCAACGGCCGTAGCCGTGTTGAAACACCGGATCCCGTGAGATCTCCGAAGTTAAGCAACATTGGGCGTGGTCAGGAGTTGGATGGGTTCCCACGCGCTGTTGGTGGGGTGGGAGGGGGTAAGGGAATGGAGGAGCTGAAAGGAACTGGCCACCCAACCGCACGTAAACTCCGGCTCAGGAACACCTCTGCGGAGGTTCGGAACTGCCTTCGGGCAGAATAACCCTTACCTTACCTTATCGCAGGTGAAGCGCAAATGGTGCCCTTTTAAAGTCGTATTTCACCCATACGTCAAATTCAAGGCCCTTTTTCTCAAAAACCTATCATCTGATCGAATCCAAAATGTAACACAATATACATGGTTCATGTTTGTGTGTTACAGTAGTCACGTCCTAGTTCGTGAACCATGGGCAACGGCTGAGTGGCCTAGTAAGAGGTCCTGAGAGTCGGTATACCAATTGCTATGGAATGTGAGTGGGCATCTCGGACATATTCTGAGTCATGGCCCTCCTTGTGCACAGGCGGCTAGGACTATACAATTCACCGGTGGTCCATAACCCGTTTGAGGAGAGATCCTCACTTGGACTATGTGTAAGTAGGGTAGCATCCTGCTTCATGAATTTACCGAGCTCAGAACAATTTAAGCAAGCCTCGGACCTATGGGAGTAACGGAGTCCCACTCCCATTTGACAGGTGAGGGACTCCTTGGAAACAACTTGGCGAACGAAATGGAATTCGTTGGGGAGCTATCAATATTAATGGGGCTTATGGAAGAAAGAAGGTAGAACTGGCTGAGGCAGCAAAGAGGATGCATCTGGATGTGCTAGGAGTAAGTGATATTCGGGTAAGGGGAGATAACGAGGAAGAGATAGGAGATTATAACGTGTACTTGACGGGTGTTAGAAAGGGAAGGGCAGAGTCTGGGGTAGGGCTCTTTATCAGGAATACCACTGCACGCAACATAGTTTCTGTTAGGCACGTAAATGAGCGAATGATGTGGGTAGATTTGTCAGTTGGAGGAATTAGGACAAGACTTGTGTCCGTGTATTCACCATGTGAGGTCGCAGATGAGGATGAGGTTGACAAGTTTTATGTAGCATTGAGTGACATCGTGGTCAGGGTCAACAGCACGGATAGAATAGTGCTAATGGGCGAATTCAATGCGAGAGTTGGGAATAGAACTGAAGGATACGAAAGGGTGATTGATAAATGTGGGGAAGATACGGAAGCTAATGGGAAAGGGAAGCGTTTGCTGGACTTCTGTGCTAGTATGGGTTTAGCTGTTACGAATACATTCTTCAAGCATAAAGCTATTCACCGCTACACATGGGAGGCTAGGTGTACCAGATCCATAATAGACTATATCTTAACAGACTTTGAATTCAGGAAATCTGTTAGGAATGTACGAGTTTTTCGCGGATTTTTCGATGATACAGACCACTATCTGATCTGTAGTGAACTAAGTATCTCTAGGCCTAGGGTAGAGAAAGTGAAATCTGTCTGCAAACGAATAAGGGTAGAAAATCTCCAGGTAGAGGAAATTAGACAGAAGGGATGCTGTAGTAGAAACCGCAAGGGAATGCCTAGGAACAACTGTGTGTAAAGATGGGAAAAGGCGAACATCTTGGTGTAATAATGAAGTGAGAGCAGCCTGTAAACGTAAAAAGAAGGCTTATCAGAAATGGCTCCAAACAAGGCCCGAGGCAGACAGGGATTTGTACGTAGATGAAAGAAATAGAGCGAAACAAATTGTTGTTGAATCCAAAAAGAAGTCATGGGAAGATTTTGGTAATAACCTGGAAAGGTTTGGTCAAGCAGCAGGGAAACCTTTTTGGACAGTAATAAAGAATCTTAGGAAGGGAGGGAAAAAGGAAATGAACCGTGTTTTTCAGGTGAACTCATAATAGATTGCAGGGAATCAATGGAGAGGTGGAGGGAATATTTTGAACATTTTCTCAATGCAAACAGCCAAGCTCATGGGGAGGAGGAAAATGTTGTTGGTGAAATCATGCTTGAGCAAGTGGAAAGAATGGCAAATAAACTCCATTGTCATAAGGCAGCAGGAATAGATGAAATTAGACCTGAAATGGTGAACTATAGTGGGAAGGCAGGGATGAAATGGTTTCATAGAGTAGTAAAATTAGCATGCAGTGTTGGTAAGGTACCTTCAGATTGGACAAAAGCAGTAATTGCACCTATCTATAAGCAAGGGAACAGGAAGGATTGAAACAACTATCGAGGTATCTCATTGATTAGTATACCAGGCTAAGTATTCACTGGCATCTTGGAAGGAAGGGTGCGATCAGTCGTTGAGAGGAAGTTGGATGAAAACCAGTGTGGGTTCAGACCACAGAGAGGCTGTCAGGATCAAATTTTCAGTATGCACCGGGTAATTGAATAATGCTACGAGAGGAATAAGCAGTTGTGTTTATGTTTCGTAGATCTAGAGAAAGCATATGACAGGGTACCGAGGGAAAAGATGTTCACTGTACTGGGGGACTATGGAATTAAAGGTAGATTATTAAAATCAATCAAAGGCATTTATGTTGACAATTGGGCTTCAGTGAGGATTGATGGTAGAATGAGTTCTTGGTTCAGGGTACTTACAGGGGTTAGACAAGGCTGTAATCTTTCACCTTTGCTGTTCATAGTTTACATGGATCATCTGCTGAAAGGTATAAAATGGCAGGGAGGGATTCAGTTAGGTGGAAATGTAGTAAGCAGTTTGGCCTATGCTGACGACTTGGTCTTAATGGCAGACTGTGCCGAAATCCTGCAGTCCAACATGTTGGAACTTGAAAATAGGCGCCTGTCAAATGGGAGTGGGACTCCGTTACTACCATAGGTCCGAGGCTTGCTTAAAATGTTCTGAGCTCGGTAAATTCATGAAGCAGGATGCTTTCCTACTTACACGTAGTCCAAGAGAGGATCTCTCCTCTAACGCGTTAATGACCACCGTTGTATTTTATAGTCCTAGCCGCCTGAGCACGAGGGGGGGGGGGGGCGTGAATCGGAATATGTCCGAGATGTCCACTCCCATTCCATAGCAAATGGTTTCCCGACTCTCAGGACCACTTACTAGGCCACTCAGCCGTTGCCCATGGTTCACGAACTAGGACGTAACTACAGTAGCCCACACCATGAACCATTCTTCTTTTTTTTCTTCTTCTTCTTCTTCTTCTTCTTCTTCTTCTTATTATTATCGCCATCAATAGACAGCAGTGTTGGATGTGGGAATTACAAAACTGCAGGTGTCAGTGAAATGAAAGAAGAGCATAGTATGCGGTGTATAGCGAAGTAATACAATATGTATCCTCATGCTGAAAGTTCTATTATTGCTGTCTGGGGTGACTGGTTGTTCACAATCCAGAAGAGATAATTATTTCGCCCAGATAACGAATATCGCAATGTGCTCGAAACGTGAACTATTTGAATGTAAGGCACACGAAACTTCGGCAGTGTCCAGCCCGGAAGAAGAATGTACTGTATATTCTGTATAAAATATAGTGTGGTTCTCTCCATGTGAAGAATATGATGCAGCTAGTTGGTCCTTTGACTCTGGGTGTGGATTGTATCTCCAACTGGTTTGTTACCAGTTGAAGTCGCGGATAAAACTGGCTCTACCAAGCCACAACTAGCGAGCTTGATAGTATGAACTTCAATGAAACACTAGGCCTACTTATATAACTGTCTAAAACAAGTAACCCGTCTATCCAAGTGCCTTACTTACTTTTAGATTTTAGAATGACATCTTCGCCGTTTTTGATGTACAACTTCATGTCAAAAATAATTCCAATCTTCTAAAGCAAGCAGATGTTCAATCAATCAATCAATCAATCAATCAATCAATCAATCAATCAATCAATCAATCAATCAATCAATCAATCAATCAATCAATCAATCAATCAATCAATCAATCAATCAATCAATCAATCAATCAATCAATCAATCAATCTATCTATCTATCTATCTATCTATCTATCTATCTATCTATCTATCTATCTATCTATCTATCACCACTGATATGCATTTAGTGTAGTCGACCAGGTGACAGATTCCCTACCTGTTATCGAAATAGACTTTCAACCTATTAGGTCGTATTACAAACATTTAGTACGTGTTGAAGAGATGTTAAGTACAGAACAAAAATGGCCAACCGGACACCAGTGGCATCCGAATCCACAACCTCCCACTGGTGTCCGATGGGCCTTGTTTGTTCTGTACTTAACATCTCGTCCGTCTCTGTGGTGTAGTGGTTAGTGTGATTAGGTGCTACCCCCGGAGGCCCGGGTTCGATTCCCGGCTCTGCCACGAAATTTGAAAAGTGGTACGAGGGCTGGAACGGGGTCCACTCAGCCTCGGGAGGTCAACTGAGTAGAGGTGGGTTCGATTCCCACCTCAGCCATCCTGGAAGTGGTTTTCTGTGGTTTCCCACTTCTCCTCCAGGCAAATGCCGGGATGGTACCTAATTTAAGGCCACGGCCGCTTCCTTCCCTCTTCCTTGTCTATCCCTTCCAATCTTCTCCATCCCCCGCAAGGCCCCTGTTTAGCATAGCAGGTGAGGCCGCCTGGGCGAGGTACTGGTCGTTCTCCCCAGTTGTATCCCCCGACCAAGAGTCTGAAGCTCCAGGACAGTGCCCTTGGGGCAGCGGTAGAGGTGGGATCTCTCGCTGAGTCCGAGGGAAAAACCGAACCTGGAGGGTAAACGGATGATGATGATGATGATGATGATGATGATGATGATGAGATGTTAAGCACAGAACAAAAATGGCCAACCGGACACCAGTGGGATCCTAATCCACAACCTCCCACTGGTGTCCGGTGGGCCTTGTTTGTTCTGTACTTAACATCTCGTCCGTCTCTGTGGTGTAGTGGTTAGTGTGATTAGGTGCTACCCCCGGAGGCCCGGGTTCGATTCCCGGCTCTGCCAAGAAATTTGAAAAGTGGTACGAGGGCTGGAACGGGGTCCACTCAGCCTCGGGAGGTCAACTGAGTAGAGGGGGTTCGATTCCCTCCTCCGCCATCCTGGAAGTGGTTTTCCGTTGTTTCCCACTTCTCCTCCAGGCAAATGCCGGGATGGTACCTAACCTAATGCCACGGCCGCTTCCTTCACTCTTCCTTGTCTATCCCTTCCAATGTTCACATCCCCCGTCAAGGCCCCTTTTCAGCAGAGCAGGTGAGGCTGCCTGGGCTAGGTACTGGTCATTCTCCCAGTTGTATCCCCCGACCCGATATCTCACGCTCCAGGACACTGCCCTTGAGGCGATAGAGGTGGGATCCCTCGCTGAGTCTGAGGGAAAAACCAACCCCGGAGGGTAAACAGATCAAAAAGAAGACTTAACATCTCTTCAACGCGTGCTAATGTATGTAACACGACCTAATAGGTTGAAAATCTGTTTCGATTACAATGCGATCGTGAAATTCAATATTCATTGACTTGGCCCTCAACGGGCGACTTAAGCGCACTCTACAGTGTGATGGCAGTAGTGCCAGACCTGTAGCTTAGATCCTTTCCAACAGAACAAAGATGGCCTAGGCCACCAAAGCTCAATTGGTAGAGCCATCGACGCGAAATTGGGAGGTTGTGGGTTCGGATCCCACTGGTGTCCGGTTGGCCTTTTTTGTTCTGTACTTAACATCTCTTCGACACGTACTAAATGCTTGTAACACGACCCAATAGGTTGAAAGTCTGTTTCGATTACAATGCGGTCGTGAAAATTCAATATTCATTCCCTACCTGTTGTTTACTGTAGCGGTACCTGGTCTTTTCTTAAATAATTACAAAGAATTTGGAAATCCATTGAAATTTATTGGTAAATTATTCAAATCCCTAACTCCTTATCCTATAAAGGAATATTTTCCCCAATTTGTCCTCTTGAATACCAACTTTATCTTTATATTTTGATCTTTCCTACTTTCATAAACACCAGTCAAGCTTGTTCGTCTATTAATTTGATTTCAAGCCATCTCTCCACTGATAGCCCGGAACATATCACTTAGCCGAGCGCCTCGTCTCCTTTCTCCCAAGCCTTCCTAGCCCAAACTTTGTAACATTTTCGTAACGCTACTCTTTTGTCTGAAAATAACCGGAACAAATCAAGCTGCTTTTCCTTGGACTTTTCCAGTTCCCGAATCAAGTAATCCTGGTGAGGGTCCCATACATTGGAACTGTACTCTAGTTGGTGATTTGTAGATCCTAATGGTGGGTGGGAGATAGGGATCTATGCTCAGATGGCCTTCGCTTGAATCGCAGTGGTATGTATAAATTACGAGGTTTGTTTAGAAGGATTATAGGGAGGTACATTCAGGGAAACGGGCTGTACTAGGGAGAGGTGATAATGGTACAGGAATCTGGACGTCAAGCAGGAATGACATAAAAATGTTAGTGTTGAACAGTATAAGTAATGTAAAGAAAGGAATAGAATCCAGTAATTTAATAGATATATACTTAGCAGATCATGAATCACGGCTGAGAAATTATATAATGGATGCACTATTTTTTTCACGGAACTGGAGTGTTTATCGTAGAGACGTGATTGGAATGATAGGAGGCGGAGTATTCAGTCTGATGAAAGAAGTAATTGTAAGCTACGAAAAAGTTAAAGATGACAAACTTGAAATTCTAGGTGTAAGGCTCATCTCTAAAGATAAATGGCTAATTGGATGTTTTAGGAGTGTGTAGACCTAGGAAGGGTGATGCAGAAAATGATTCAGAATTATTTCATAAGAGAATCCTGAAGGAAGCATGTAATGCACTGCAAATTCCCTTGCGAAGAAGGGGTTTAAATGCTAGTAGGCTAAGTAAAATGAAACGTTCAAGAATTAGTGACGGTGGTGAGAAAGTAAAATAAAAGTTCACGAAGGACGCGTAAATGAAATATTAGTCCACGAAAACCCAATACCGTAGGTGTCGGAAATTTGGCTAAAGGATGCCGGTAGGAAAGATAGACATGAAGAGCTTAGCACAAGTGATTGAAAGCAACGCCTGTCTCAGCTTGAGATCCCATGGTCACTAGGCCACGCTCCTAAGTTGAGATCTCCTGGGGAATCCCTCCTTTCACTGTAGGCAGGGAATACTGTTGTCAACAATATGGTGAGCATGTAACTCCTCCTTATAAGCAACTAAAGTGGCTAGAATTGGAAGAAAGAAGGAATCTTCTTATCACCACTTCGACTCCAGCATACTTGGCATCCAGGTTTCATCTTCCTTCATCATATCATAACCGCAATACATGTTCTTGTTCAAATACTACCCTCTCCCTTCCTGTACATAGAACGGCTTAGTACAGTCATTAATCTATAAATTATGAAATCTCTCCCAGAAGGTATCAGAACATCAAAATCACTGAATATTTTCAAATGCGCTTGCCATGGCGATGTCCTGAAGTATATTGTGTAGTATATTCCAGCTGTTACCGGAATGAATGAATGAATGTGGTGTGTGCTTGCTTTAGAACTGAATAACTCTTTTGCACTTCTTTTGCTATTTTCTTGAGCTTATAAAAGTCACCAATTTACCAAGTATTGTAATACAATATGATGATCTTCCTTTATGCTTTGGTTCGCTTTTAGTCGATAGGTTTGTATTTGAATTTGTAGTACATTAAATATTGTGAAGACATTAATGTCCTAATTGCACCACTAATAAAGACAACTACTACTACTACTACTGCGGATGTATTCTCGCCCATAGAGGGGAACACATTAGGGGACCAATTGGATAACTCATACATAAATACATACTTGCATACATCTTTCTGAAGTAACTATGTCCCATCACAATCCTGTATTTGTAACAACTTAGCTCTGATGCCTCGTATTGTAACTACTTAGATCTGTGGTTAGTTCCTCATCTCTTATCGTTAAAGTATTACGAGCTAAGTCTAACTATCGTCAACTTGGTCTCAACTGCTTCTCATACACTAGATGCCCGAGTCCATTAGTCTCCTGGATAATATTCCCCCCTCAATTCCTCTAATATGACTCCATATCTCATCATTCTGAGTACCCTCCCTCCATTGTTCCCACCCGTTTGTACCAGGAGTCATTCTCACAATCGTTAAATTTTATGAGTAGGATAGCCTGAGACTTTCTATTTCTCACTCCAACACAGCAAAGTAAACGTAGCTTCTTTAGAGAGCTTATTTCTTTCTTACAGAATACAGGTGATAGCAACTGCATGCTCAAGAATACAAAATTACAATATTTCTTCATTAAATAATAACCCAAGACAAAATTATAGAACAATTTCTGTGCCTCAGAGGCAAAGATTCGCAACTTACAATTGAGTCGTCTATTTTCAAAACCGGCCTTCTCCAAATGGTAAAATTTTTCAGGAAACCGAAAAACGTATACAATCTAAATAACGAGATTTCGAATTATTTTCATTTGCTTAATCGCCTATAAATAGTATTGTAATGAATGTTACAGAATAGCAATATTTTATTTGTATAATTATTTGGAGTATTTAAATTTGAAACTTGGAGATGGCCGGGTTTGCACCAAACGAAAGGAACTGAAGTAATGGCAATGTACCAAAAATGCTATATTTAAAAGTTAACTAAAAGGAAATCAATGCAGCGTAAAAAGCCATTGTATTTACACAAAATTAACAGGAATTAAACATTAATTAATGCCGCTGTCTACACTGTGCTCACATGCAACTTCCCCGTTTACTGAGTTGTTCTTTGTGAAACTTCATCACTTTTACATTTAATCACTAAAACTTCATCACTTCTACATTTAATCACTAAAAACAGGTTTGATCCTGGCTCAGTCCGGTGGTATTTGAAGGTGCTCAAATACGACAGCCTCGTGTCAATAGATTTACTGGCACGTAACAGAACTCCTGCGGGACTAAATTCCGGCACCTCGGCGTCTCCGAAGACCGTAAAAGTAGTTAGTGGGACGTAAAGAAAATAACATTATTATTATTATTATTAATCACTAAAACTTCATCACTTCTACATTTAATCACTAAAACTTCAGCACTTCTACATTTAATCACTAAAACGTCATCACTTCTACATTTAATCACTAAAACTTCAGCACTTCTACATTTAATCACTAAAACGTCATCACTTCTACATTTAATCACTAAAACTCCAGCACTTCTACATTTCACCACTGAGTCCAAAATATTTACTCAATAGAGAAAGAGATTCAACATCTTTTGCCTAATTCCAGTTTTCGATGAAGACAACAAGCTGGTTAGAGTCAAACTTTGTAGCTAATAGTTTGCTATTTTGGGTAAAAGTGGACAGAGAGCATATTCAGCACAAAAAGTGAATTTCAATTTTTTGAGACGACTGGTTTTGCAAATGGAGGTCTCAAATATCAAACTTTTTACGAGAGAAAGAAATGATGTTCCTGCGCTCTAATTACCGCCACATAGTAATGAAATTTTTATATTTTGTTATTTCTTCCTTCATTATTATACTTACTTCATTTATACAGTATTTAGCATATGATTTGCATTATAATTATACACCACTAAGCGATAGGGGATATATGGCTTCTATTTTACTACCTATAAGGGACGTGAACAAAGTTTCAAATATATTTTCTTTTAATAGTTATTCTTACGATACAAAAACCTCAAATTCACTAAAAATGGAGTTACGATTCTTGATCTGTCCATTCGTCCATTGTACCTAATATTATATTACATACTAGCAAATGTACCCGTGCTTCGCTACGGTATTCTATATTGTATACGGATATCGACGTAAATACTGTGCGTGCAGTAAATGAGATTGTTTTAAAATTGCATGTCTCTTAGCCTTATCCGAGAAATAGCATGCGAAGGTCCCCATTGTTGTTTCCAATGTAAAGTGAGGGTTGCGGAGTTGTGATGATAACGGCAGGCTCACTTGCCTACTACCATTCACAATCGAGTTGGCAAGTTTACATTATAATTGCAGGCCCCATTGCGTACTGCGTGGTCACAATCGATTTGGGGAGTTTAGTTACAATGGCAGACCCATTTCCTACTTTTAGACAGATTACAGTTGAGGAGTTTTTATTATAATAGCAGGCAACTTCCCTACCACCAGTCAAAACTGAGTAGTGCAGTTATCATTATAATGACAGGCCCTTTTCACTGCTGCCAGCCAGCTTACTGCCAGTCACACAGAATTAGTGAGTTTCCATGAAAATAGCAGGCCACTATGCCTAATGCTAGTCAAATTTTAGATTGGAACATTTGTTTATAATGGCGGGCACTCTAGCCTAGAGCCAAACACAATGGGGTAGGGGCCTTTCTAACAAAACTGCATGATCCCTTGCCTTCTGCAAGACAAATCGAGAAGTGAATTATTCATTAAAATGTTAGGCCCTCCTTACTAATGCCAGTTACACAGGAGTTGGAGAAGGAACCCATTCCTACTGCCAGCAGTCAGAGTCGGTGTAGGGAGTACTGATTACAGTAGCAGACACACCCTTTCTCGATCGCTACAAATCGACATCAATGAATATATATAGATGGACATACGAAAGTATATGCATGTTTACAATATTGCAGACCTTCATTTACAGATTAACTGCTGCTAAACGGTACGTCATATTGACAAAGGATTGTACCGTAAGACGCAGTATTTAGCTATCTAAATGGGTGGTCCTATAGTATTTTCTCGCATCTCATCTATTCATGGGTCAGATTGAGTCAGAAACGTTGAATGGGTTGAAATTTGTGTAGGATTATCTTACATTGAATTACTTTTCGGATAATTATGTGACATAGCATTTGGCTCACATATGGGTACTGGGTGGGCCAATGTTCGCGTAGAGTTTGATCATACTATCTTTCCTGCAAGTAATTGAATGTATGAATTATATAGGTAAAGAGTCCAAATTTACTTAAAATCGAGAAATAGAGACGAACCTAACGTATAAGCGATAAGGATACGACAAAAAGTCATAAGACCAAGGTTGAAGATCACTCCTGATTCAACGAAGATTGTGCGATCCGTTATGTGATAGGACTTCCCGTTTATCCCACGAAATACCTCGAAAGGAAGGTCTGCACCATCGTTAAAATTGCTTCTATATTTCGATTTTCTTCGGGGATAAAAAATGAAAAATTAAAGATCTGTGAAGTTTCTCGTTCGTTACAGGCTGAAACGTATAATTTTGCCAAATTTCAATTTTCTTGCTTGTCTGGCGGATTATGCTGCAATCTGGATTTTGGGTGGGGAGGGGGGCAAAAATTATGACTTTCTGGAAATTAAACCAAAAACTATGCTGACGAACATTATTACCCCTCAAACGCGCATCTGTACGAAAATTTCACCAAAATAGTCAATGTACAGGCACACACAGTCGTTAAGATTTTATTTATATGGCTAGATAAGGAATCTGCTCCACGTACAACACATTTTGGCTACGTCCGCTGGACTTAACCTGCAAAACCAACCGTTCATGATATCTCACTTATTAATCCTCCTGTCGAAAAATTCACATGAGAACAAAAATTTTAGAAATGGATTTCCATTAAGGATTGTAGATTTCGATTAATTTTGGATGTGCATATTTTGAGGAAATGCAAAATCATGGTTCCGGTTTCGGATAAACCTCCTGTAAATTTAGTTATTCAGAAATAATATTGACCATAAAACCTACACAAGGACAGGTGGATTCTAAATATCAAGTTCGGTAGAAATATATTCAGTAGTTTTCAAGTTATAAAAACTCATACAATCAAACCGACAAACGGACACCGAAGTTAAGAAATATGCAGATGGTCATTATTACAACTGAAACGGATAACTGTACGGAAATTCCGCCAAAATAGCCAATGTATAGACAGACGGTAGTTGCGATTATATTTATATAGATGACAAATAAGCATGGGCACGTTTGAAAGTGCAAACCTTCATTTCGAGATTTACTGCTCCTAAACGGTACATCATACCAACAAACGGTTTGCACCCTCAGACGTCCCTTTTATCGCTCTACATGTTTGGCGTTGAAACATTTTCTCGTATCTCACGTATTTATGGGTTCGATTGAGTTACGATATTTGAATGGGGTGAAATTTGGGTACATTTTCATTATTTTACATTATTTTTCACATACTTATGCGGAAGCTAGAATCATGAAATTGGGTTCGCATATAGCCATTGATCCTGTCAATGTGCGTGCCAAATTCGATGACTCTACCTTTCCTATAAGTGTGTCAAACTAAGTAATACACGTGTAAAAACACAAAATTTAGGAAGCATCGAAATATACAGCCAAATCTACCCTATAAGGGAGAGAGAGAGAGAGACGACAAAATATCACACGACCAAAGTTGTAGATCACTCGGAATTGAACGGAGATCGTGCCATCAGTTTTGTGATAGGACTTACCGTTTAGCCGCGAAATACCTCGAAAGGAAGGTCTGCACCGTCATTAAATTGCCTATATTTCGATATTATTCGGCATAAAAAGTGAAATATTTAAAGATCTTGGAAGTTTTTCGTAGGTTACCGGCTAAAACGTATAAATTTGCTTAGGACATGTTCGGCTCGCCTGGAGCAGGTCTTTCTATATGATATCCATGAGCGACCTGCACGTTTGGGTATTAGATGATGATGATGATGATGTAATTTCAATTTTTCAGCTCGTGTGGAAGATTGTGAGGCAATCTTGATTTTGGGCAGGGGGGGGGGGGGGTAAATTTAGGACTTCCAGGAAACTATAGCAAATAAAAATATGCAGGCGGTCATTATTACCCCTTAAACGGAAAGCTGTACGAAAATTTCGCCAAAATAGTCAATGCATAGGCACACGGTCGTTACGATATGATTTATCTAGAGAGATAAGG
Organism: Anabrus simplex; assembly: GCF_040414725.1. NCBI lineage: Eukaryota > Metazoa > Arthropoda > Insecta > Orthoptera > Tettigoniidae > Anabrus > Anabrus simplex. Next base: position 179,105,268 of record NC_090267.1, read on the forward strand.
AATCTGCTCCACGTATAACACCTTTTGGGCTATGTCCGCTAGACTTAGCCTGAAAACCGACCTTTCATGTTATCTCCCTTATTAATCCTTCCGTTGAAAAATGCACATGAGAAAAAGAAATTAGAATTGGATTTCCAAACAGTTTGATTGATTTCCAGTCAGGTTGGTATTGTACTTTATATGTTGTGGGAGAATAAAAATCACCATTTCGGTCCCCTATAAAACCCCAGTCCATTCCGGGAATTTGAAATGGTATAAACCTTAAAACCTACCCCTGGAAGAGTGGATGCTAAATATAAAGTTCGGTTCAAACATCTCAGTAGTTTTCAAGTTGTAAGAAATACGCTTTACACGTACCCGCTCTTGCGTTGAGTCCGGTGGGACTTGTACCGAAAAACGGTCCATTAATGATATCTCCGTTATTAATCCTGGTATCGAAATGATGCACATGAGAAAAAATGTTTAGAAAATAATTTCCATTAAGACAGGTAGATTTCCATTAAGTTTGGTTGTGTATATTTTGAGGGAGGGCAAAATCACGGTTTCGGTTTCGTATAAACCCCCAATTAGTTCAGGGATTTAGAAACAACATTTGTCCTAAAATCTACCCAAGGACAGATGGATTCTAAAAATGAAGTTTAGTGGAAATATATCCAGCAGTTTTCAAGTTATAGAAAGACAAACAGACAAAAAAAAAAACAAAGAAACAAACAAACAAACTAACTAACAGACACCAAGGAAACCTACCCTTGGACAGATGGATGCTATATATAAAATTTTGGTTCAAATATCTTCAGTAGTTTTCAAGTTGTAAGAAATAAGCTTTACACGTACCCGCTCTTGCGTTAAGTCCGCTGGGATTTGTACCGAAAAACGGTCCGTTAATGATATCTCCCTTATTAAGTCCTGTTATGGAAATGATGCACATGAGAAAAAAAGGTTTAGAAATTAATTTTCATTAAGGCAGGTAGATTTCCATTAAGTTCGATTGTGTATACTTTGAGGGAGTGCAAAATCACGATTTCGGTTTCGTAAAAATCCCGACTCAGTTCAGGGATTTAGAAACGATACTTGCGCTAAAACCCACCCACGGACAGATGGATTCTAAATATGAAGTTTGGTGGAAATATATCCAGTAGTTTTCAAGTTATAGAAGAACAGACAAACAGACAAACAGACAAACAAACAGACAAACAGACACCAAAGCTAAAAATGATGCAGATGGTCATTGTTACACCTGAAACGGATAACTGTATGGAAATTTCGCCAAAATAATCAATGTACAGACACACGGTTATTACGATTTTATTTATATAGAAGATTAAGACTATCTTATCATTTCTCATTTCCTGACTTCTACTACTACTGCAACAACTTTCAACAGCATGAGTCATGCGCTTAGTACGAACACTTTCCCTTTGTCACCTTTTACAGAAAGTGAAGAATTAATACGATTATTGTTGAACAATACGTGTGCCCCTATGTACGTTCAGATGTGAGGAATAAGCTCTGTGTACCGGCTTGCGAGAGACAAAGCCGTCAAGCATGGCTTGAGTACCGTGACGTTTTGCTGTTGATGGTATCACGTGGCAGCGACTGGCATGACGAGATCTGCCCCACACCAAACATACCAGACTAGTTTGCCGTGAATAATTATTAGGGAAATCGGACTACGTACGCTCAAGTGCTCAACGGTGGCATCATCCGGCTTAAATTGTGCTTGATTCCGTATGTTCACCAACAGTCGAGAAATTAGGTTTGACGATACAGCAGTCTTCTTTAAGCGACCTCGAGTACTATATCCTGTGTTCGAAGTTATTGACTATGAGGAAACCACGTACTGATTGGGCAAAGCAGTCCTGGGGTACGTTTCCCAATACTTAAAGTAAAGCAAAGCCATCTAAAGAGCCTCCGTGGCTCAGACGGCAGCGCTGGATACCGTGGTTCAAATCCCGGTCGCTACATGTGAGATTTGTGCTGGACAAAGAGGAGGCGGGACAGGTTTTTCTCCGGGTACTCCAGTTTTTCCTGTCATCTTTCATTCCAGCAATACTCTCCATTCTCATTTCATAGCATCTATCAGTCATTCATAAATCACTTTGGGAGTGGCGACCCCATCGTACTAATAGCCTATATATGATTCATTCGTTACACCCCTGACCCGATCAATGACTGGAAAACAGGTTGTAGGTTTTCATTTTCATTTTTCAAAGACATCTAAAGTTCACGTAATTCCCTGACCCGTATAAATATAATTTCGTGTTGCTAGCCCTTAAAGCCAGACCCTCCAGGGAGAGTGGACAGCATCTGGCGTGTATTCCGTATAAGAACAACAATGGGTTATTGTGGTGGAGGATAGTGTTGTTTGTGTTGTGTATGAGATGGCGAGATGATGGAGAGAGCACAAACAACCAGTCTTCGAGCTAGAGGAATTAAAAATATAAGATTAAAATTTCCGGCCCGACAGAGAATCGAACTGCGAACATTTTGAGCCATGGTTGACCACTGAGGTAAGAAGCCGACCCTAGGGAGGTAAAACTTACACTGCTCTTATCCTCGTACGAAGTAGGACAGAGTGATTACTCTTATGCCTGGCTACCTTCGACCCGAGAAATGAATCTGGTGCTCATTTACCTGTTCAGTATGGTGTAGACCAGTGTTATAAAAAACGGCCAATGGTAGCTTTCGCTCCCGTTTCGCCACTAACCTATATCCACAGTTCTTTGTGCTCAGAAATTGAAGGTCAGCCCTCTCACTACGGCCGTTACTGTACAGGATGATAGTGAGTGGAGGTTTACACAGCGAGAATAATAGCTGTGTGGTACGATTTTACGCACTAAAGAGAACACGTTCTTTCGTATTGCTGTAATAATCATAATAATTGTAATTAAAAACAGAGGATAGAATATTATTGTTGTGTTTCAGTTTCGCTGATAATAGAGGATGTACTTTCACTTATTATTATTATTATTATTATTATTATTATTATTATTATTATTATTATTATTATTATTTAAATACAGCATATCGTCGTTGCGCCTAGAAAAACCGCTGTGTGATATATTTCAGCTTCGAACTCTGACCAGGTACGAGGGCTGGAACGGGGTTCACTCAGCCTCGGGAGGTCAACTGAGTAGAGGTGGATTCGATTCCCACCTCAGCCATCCTGGAAGTGATTTTTCGTGGTTTCCCACTTCTCCTCCTGGCAAATGCCGGGATGGTACCTAACTTAAGGCCACGGCCGCTTCCTTCCCTCTTCCTTGTCTATCACTTCCAATCTTCCCATCCCCCACAAGGGCCCTGTTCAGCATAGCAAGTGAGGCCACCTGGGTGAGGTACTGGTCATCCTCCCCAGTTTTATCCGCGACCCACAGTCTGAAGCTCCAGGACACTGCTCTTGAGACGGTAGAGGTGGGATCCCACGCTGAGTCCGAGGGAAAAACCGACCCTGGAGGGTAAACAGATAAAGAAGAAGGAAAACTCTGACCAGAAAGGTTCTGCCATCTAAGGTTCAGTATTGCTTGAACTATGTCAACGAATTTTCCTTCTGTGATATATCTGGTGCGGGTCAGTATTTCTCCTCCCATTGTCACATAGCGGTTCTTGGAGGCAGAACAACGACATACTTAAGTGTGTCAAATATTAGCCTTTACCTTTTTCCTTTTTTTATCCTATGTTTATTTAATTACTTAATAAAAACATTTGGAAGGAAGTAAAGTTTTACTTTTGGAAATAGCCTTGTTATCGCCAACACAAAACATATCTGCTTTACCGGCTATGCTTTGTCTTTAATCCTGTACCTGCTTCTGTTGTGTCACGTACCCTGGACTTCTATTCTTGCACCGTTTCGTCTCAAAACACACGAATTCCAGGAATTGGATTAGTAAGAATAAGTTTCTCTACCTGGGCCAGTCTCAAAACTCAGGACCAGGGCCGGTTCTTCTTTGAATGGATAAATGTCCACCCTATTAGTGATGGGATAATGGAATGCTTTTTATAACCGAATAACTTCCATCCGATTATTTAAATAATCGAATGAATAATCAAATCAAATAATCGAATCAATTTCAAATATCATTCAGTTATATCGCGCAGAATAATCGGATGCCTCAAGGATACATTTTCCTGTTTAAGTGTGTCGGGTAGATAATTGATTGAAATAAGCGAATATATGAACGCTTCATAAAAAAAAAAGAACTACGCCCTTTTCCAAATGAATCTCCGAATTTTGAAATTGTTGTTGTTTGAGTCATCAGTCCATAGACTGGTTTGATGCAGCTCTCCATGTCACCCTATCATGTGCTAAACTTTTCATTCCTACGTAACTATTGCATCCTACATCTGCTCTAATCTGCTTGTCATATTCATACCTTGGTCTACCCCTACCGTTCTTACCACCTACACTTCCTTCAGAAACCAACTGAACAAGTCCTGGGTGTCTTAAGATGTGTCCTATCATTCTATCTCTTCTTCTCGTCAAATTTAGCCAAATCTATCTCCTCTCACCAATTCGATTCAGTATCTCTTCATTCGTGATTCGATCTATTCATCTCACCTTCAGCATTCTTCTGTAACACCACATTTCAAAAGCTTCCATTCTCTTTATTTCTGAGCTAGTTATCGTCCATGTTTCACTACCATAATATGCCACGCTCCACACGAAAGTCTTCAAAAACATCTTTCTAATTCCTATATCAATATTTGAAGTGAGCAAATTTCTTTTCTTAAGAAAGCTCTTCCTTGCTTGTGCTAGTCTGCATTTTATGTCCTCCTTACTTCTGCCATCGTTAGTTATTTTACTACCCAAGTAACAATATTCATCTACTTCCTTTAAGACTTCATTTCCTAATCTAATATTTCCTACATCACCTGCCTTCGTTCGACTGCACTCCATTACTTTTGTTTTGGACTTATTTATTTTCATCTTGTACTCCTTACCCAAGACTTCATCCATACCATTCAGCAACTTCTCGAGATCTTCTGCAGTCTCAGATAAAATAACAATATCATCGGCAAATCTCAAGGTTTTGATTTCCTCTCCTTGGACTGTGATTCCCTTTCCAAATTTCTCTTTGATTTCCTTTACTGCCTGTTCTATGTAAACATTGAAAAGGAGAGGGGAAAACTGTATCCTTGCCTCACTCCTTTCTGGATTGCTGCTTCGTTTTCAAAGCACTCGATTCTTATCACTGCAGACTGATTTTTATACAGATTGTAGATAATTCTTCGTTCTCGGTATCTGATCCCTATCATCTTCAGAATCATAAATAGCTTGGTCCAGTCAACATTATCGAATGCCTTTTCTAGTTCTACGAATGCCATGTACGTGGGCTTGTCCTTCTTGATTCGATCCTCTAAGATCAGATGTAAAGTCAGGATTGCTTCATGTGTTCCTACATATCTTTGAAGCCAAATTGATCTTCTCCCAACTCAGCTTCAACTTGTTTTTCCATTCTTCTGTAAATAATACGTGTTAAAATTTTGCAGGCATGAGATACTAAACTAATGGTGCGGTAGTTTTCACATCTGTCAGCACCGGCTTTCTTGGGAATAGGTATAACAACATTCTTCCGAAAATCGGATGGGACTTCTCCTGTCTCATACATCTTGCTCACTAAATGAAATAACCTTGCCATGCTGGTTTCTCCTAAGGCAGTCAGTAATTCAGAGGGAATGTCATCAATTCCAGGTGCCTTGTTCCTATTGAGGTCACTCACAGCTCTGTCAAACTCTGACCTCAAAATTGGGTCTCCCATTTCATCAGCATCAACAGACTCTTCATGTTCCAGAACCAAATTATCTACATCTTTACCTTCATACAACTGTTGGATATGCTCCTGCCATATTTCTGCTTTGTCTTCTTTCCCTAGAAGTGGCTTTCCATTTGAGCTCTTAATATTCATACACCTATATTTCCTTTCTCCAAAGGTTTCCTTGATTTTCCTGTATGCAACATCTACCTTTCCCAGGACCATACAGCCTTCGACATCCTTGCACTTCTCCTTCAGCCATTCTTCCTTAGCTACCTAGCACTTTCTATCCACTTCAGTCTTTAATCGCCTGTATTCTTTTCTGCCCTCTTCATTTCTAGCATTCTTGTATTTTCGTCGTTCATCAATCAGGTCTAGTATCTCCTGAGTTATCCACTGATTCTTAGTTGATCTTTTCTTACTTCCTAACATTACTTCAGCAGCCCTACTGACTTAATTTTTCATGACTCTCCACTCTTCCTCTATAGTGTTTCCTTCAGCCTTTTCATTTTGTCCTTGTGCAACATGTTCCTTGAAACAATCCCCCACACTTTTTTCTTTCAACTTGTCTAGATCCCATCTTTTTGCATCTTTCCTTTCTTCAATTTCTTCAACTTCAGATGGCATTTCATGACCAACAAGTTGTGGTCAGAGTCCACGTCTGCTCCTGGGAAAGTTTTGCAACCCAACACCTGGTTTCTGAATCTCTGCCTAATCATAATGAAGTCTATTTGATACCTTCCAGTGTCTCCAGGTCTCGTCCACGTATACAGCCGTCGTTTGTGGTGTTTGAACCAAGTATTGGGAAGGACTAAATTATGATCAGTGCGGAATTCAACCAGCCGACTTCCTCTTTCGTTCCTTTGCCCCAATCCAAATTCTCCTACTGTACTACCTTCTCTTCCTTGGCCTACCACTGCATTCCAGTCCCCCATCACAATTAGATTCTCGTCACCTTTTTTTGAACTTAAGTGAGTTAATTGACTGTCTTCATCTCCAATACATCTAGATAAAATTCCTTATTGAAGTAAATGCCGCCTTCTGGCCGCATAATGGAAATAATTCCCAGTACTACCTTCTGGCAGTCCGCCTCTGTAGCGTAACGATTTGTGTTACTAGCTGCTGTCCTCAGAGGACCGGGTTCTATTCGCGGTACTGCCAGAAATTTAAGATTGGCAGGAGGGTTGGTATGTGGTTGAAAGGGTACATGCAGCTCACCTCCAATGGGGGTGTGCCTAAAAAGAGCTGCACCACCTCGGGATGAGGACGCGAGTTTTTACCAACTGCCAATTTCTTTTAGCTAACAACGGGCATTATACCTACTGTACTTTAATTTTATGTTGTCCAGCTGCGTGCATTGCCACTGCCGGTGGTTTCAAGTACCTACGAAGTAGCCTCCACGGTATGCACTAGCCACGCGTCTTGGTAGGTGTGCTAGATACCAACTGATGAGCCCAATCTAGCACACGGGGGCGAAACGCTGGTAACCAGGAATGAGTTAGCTGGAAAATTTATAATGTCCAGTAACGGACCATTTATATTGGTATTATAAATTTACTCATTCGGGACAAATATTTCAGATTCCCAATGGGAATCAGCATCTATATCATAAATGGTTAGCATTAGTTAATTCCTATGGCTCGGGGACTGGGTGTTCGTGCCGTCTTCAGCATTAGACTTCATCTTAGGTAGGGTATCATCCTCACAGGCGTGCAGATCGCCTGTACGGCGTCAACTCTAAAGACCTGCACCAGAACTCTCCGGAGGCCATTAGTCAGTATTATAAATGTATGTGAAACGTAAAATATACATTACCTGTATATTAGCTTAAGACAATAGCAAAATATTTTAAAAATAATGATAATAAAACACCTTGATCTCTTTCATTCACTAACCATTTTTTCCCTTGTGGGTTGCGGTGGCAGAATAACTTCCAAAGCATCACCTGCATGTCGTAAGGGGCGACTAAAAAGGGACCCCAGGGGCTTTTAAATTATTTAAGAAAATACCAAATAGACAACTGATAGGAAATCTGCTACTTGGGTGACTGCCCTAAGTCGGTGGAAAAATATGGGTTGAAGGGAAGCGTGAGTCACCGCCCACCTCATATCTCCTGCAGTCATCGCAAGCACCTGATGACCGGATTCGTGAATTTTGACACTCGTGAGTTTTGAGACGTAACCTCTTGCTCTGTAGGAGTTGTGATTGAGTTTTATATAACTGGTATAGACTCACGAGAGGAACCCGTCAAGTAATCCGATTTGCCAGAATCTTTTCTCAATGAAAAAGGGGTCGAAATAAGAGAATATATTGTACCGGTAAAAGAGCCCGACTCTCAGATTATATTTTAAAGTAAGCAAGAATATAGTTCTCAGGGCTAAAACTGGGTGACTAGTAGCTAGAGCTCGGTACAGGAGGTAGGGTCCTATCTACAAGAAAACTTTGACTCTGACTGGATATGAGTTTATTCATATAAGACATGAAATTGCACATCACCTCCAGGTAGATATAAGCTGTCTTCCACATAGTCCTAAAATATGGCTCGGATTCTCCAGTTCATCAAGCCGAGCAGGTTGGAACACGTTCCAGAAGATTCCAGGGACTCCGTACAGAAGCAGCTGGACTGTCTGGGTTGGTAGAAGGTAGAGATGCCTCGAACTTTCGAGGCCCAGGTTGAACCCCGATGATCCTGGTGATGTTGCAGATAATCATTTACTACCTCAGTCCAATGTGACTGAGAGGGTTGATGTCTCCAAGGTCACTCGCAGTACTGATAAATCTGAGTTCATAAAAACCTTGGGTGATTAACCTATTAGCGGAGTCACTGGTTATTAATCATCAAGACTTTCAAAATTTAACACTCGTAAAATGATATGTCTCTGTATACGAGGACAATAAATAATTTCAGAGTTCACCACTAGCAAAAGTCTTCGTCTCTGAATAAATACTGGCAAAAAAACACAAGTCCCTTCTCATGAAACTATGACCAAATTTAAAGTTCATCACTGGCGAAGGTACAAGTCTTTGAATGAACACGGACGAAAAGCATAAGTCCATCCAGATGAAAATCTGAATAGATTTAAAGTTCATCACTGGTGAAATTTATAAAGTTTTGAATCAACACTGGCGAATGTACAAGTCTTTGAGTGAACATGTACGAAAAACACAAGTCCATCCACATGAATCAATTTACAGTCTATCACTGGCGAAATTTATAAGTCTTTGAATCAACACTGGCGAATGTACAAGTCTTTGAGTGAACATGTACGAAAAACACAAGTTTATGCTTACGGGAACTTTGAGCACATTCAGTGATCATCACTAGCGAGGAATGAGTCTCTTAACACTCGCAAGTATTGCAGGTTCAATTTATGAAGAATTCGTTCTTTAACATACGTAAATAATACAAGTCCAATTATGAGTTTAACACACGTAAATAATACAAGTCAATTTCATGAATAATTGGAAAATTCCAGTCTCGAACACCCGTAAATATTGTAAGTTCCATTATGAAGATTTAGAAAATGTTCTTTAACACTCGAAATATTGCAAGTCCACTTGAGAATACTTGGAAGAATTCGTTCTCCCACACTCGAAGAAAATACAAGTTCACTTTATGAATACTTAGAAAATTACAGAGTTCCTCGTCGGGACTGTCACTACACGACGATAGTAGCAGCGAGAGTGTCCACGCTGACTACTCAGCTGTAACTGAGTGAACAGGCTACAGTGGGCCCTCCTTTTATTCGATCCGGGACGTCTACGTCACAATACGGCTAGACTGAATATCTCCCGAATCCCTCGATGGATTTACTTGAAACTTGAGCATTGCGACGTTCAGGTGATCCCAAACAAGATGACATATCGCTCAAGCCGCTAGCATAATTATTACGGGAGTTACAAAATTTTCCCCGTCGAACAATCTGGAAGATTTGACGTGGAATCTAGAATATACGAGTCCAGGCTGGGAACACGTGGTGTGACGGGCGGGCGGTCTAGCTAGCCCCTGTGGCTACATCACAGCTCACAGCTGTCCTTCAGTCGCTTGCTTGCCCCGCTGACGGTAAACAAACCAGGCGTGCTCAGAACATTACGCATGATAATTAAATGTTATTTATACTCAAAAATACTCATGTACAGGTCGTAACCGGTACAATATGTTTCGGCTTATCCGTAGACACTCAACCGTTTCCGAGAAAATGACAGTCGAATTTTTCGACGTGCACATGCTTTACGTGCATACTAGTGCGTCATAAGCGCAACCGACGCGGTGGAGCAATGGTTTCACGGCCCCGTGTTCAAATCCCAACGTATTGTGGGTTATTTGGTTTTATTTATTTACTTTTGTCCATTGGTGATTACTACACGAATGTTTTTAAAAAAATGTATTTTGAAATATCGCTGTCTTTTTTCGTCTGTTAATGTTCTGCCTGGTAATAATAATTTCATGTCGCTATTTATAGCCGGCAGACCCTCCGATGAGGGTGGGCGGCATCTGCCATGTGTAGGTAACTGCGTGTTGTTATGGTGGGAGATAGTGTTATGTGTGGTGTGCGAGTTGCAGGGATGTTGGAGACAGCACAAATACCCAGCCTCTGGCCATTGGAATTAACCAATGAAGGTTCAAATCCCCTACCCTGCCGGGAATCGAACCCGGGACCCTCTGAACCGAAGGCCAGTACGCTGACCATTCAGCCAACGAGTCGGACTGTTCTGCCTGGTAAATGAAATTTAAAACATCAGTTGTTCTAAACTCATTGTACAACAACGAGATATCATGTCTAGACGCTACACAATAAAAATCCGCACATGATTCATAATCAATTACAAGCGCCAGTTTTTGGAAAAATGATCCGTTATGAGTGGTTTATCGCAATCGTATTGCCAACACATGAAATATTTAGTAATGTTAACTATGTTACTTTCCCGAGTGACATTCTCACTCGGTGATGTAACTGTGGAAAACCTGCCTTCACGCGATCCTCGTGATATGTGAAATTGCTATGTTTCGAATGTTTCTACAATCGGTATCATCAAGGGGAATGCACCGCATCTCCCTGAACCGTTAAAATTAGAATGAACTTACAAAATAGTGCAATCCCTGAAAAATACAATATATAGTGTGTATAATAAATACGTAACACTGATTGTGAAACCCAGTTGTAATTTTACAATCAACATAACGCCCTTGTATCCATTAACATGATAAGAAACATTAGTGTATTAGTAGTAAATGGATATAATTAGATAAATTAAACAAAGAATAATAATTCGATTTGAACAAGGGACGCAAAAGTGCAAAGCCGTGGTGAGAGCCAGTTGAACTTGTTACGCTCTGAAAGGCATATAAAACACGTCGGAAACTTTGAACGTCATTTTCTCGGAAACGGTCGAGTGTCTTGAGGAAAAGCCGAAACATGTGTTCGCTTATTTTGACCCCTCTTTCGTTGAACAAACTTAATGGAAAATTGGATTGTTACACTTGACGGCTTCCCCTCGTTAGTGAATCCCAGGGCAATGTGCCTCTCCAAAATTGGACATCTCGCTTCCAAATTTTCATCTTCGTCGTGTGGAACCCACGTTCTACAGGGTGAACCAAGCATGCATTTACCTTAGCTAGGCGGCCTCAGTTTTCCTAGTCTTACCAAATTCTTTACAAGCAAATGCTATAAATGTACTTTATATTATAAGCGGTGCATGTAACTTCATGTTGAATACCTCTTGCATGTTCACATTCCATTACAGATGACGTGATGGCGTGGAATGGCATTAATGGACGAATAAGCTTGAGTGGAGCGTTTATATGTAGGAAAGATCATAATATGATGGTAAAACTGGAATTAACGTGGCCAAATTGGGGAAAATATCCATTTATTGGAAAGGAATTAGGAAGGAATAATTTACCACGGGAAATGGTCGATACATTTCCAAATTCTTTGAAATAACTTAAGAAATGACTAAGTAAAGAACTGATGGGGAATATGCCACCTGGGCGACAACCCTAAATACAGATCATTGATTGATTGATTGATTGATTGATTATCTCAACAACTACTAGGTTCAATACATCTTCGTTTGTTATTCTATCGACCCATGTCACCCTAAATATTCTTCTATAACTTCAGATTTCGATGGTCTCTACTCCGTTTCTTTCCGAAGCAGTTATCACCCACGTTTTACCATCAAAGTACCAGAGAAATACTTTCAGATACGACAGTCTGACATGTAGCCTATATCTACAGTGGTGAAAATACTTTTCTTTTCATGATTGCTTTACTGATGCTAACCTAGATTTTATTACTTCTAGATTGTTCAATAATTTACTACTTTAATATCTAGATAGCAAAATTTCTCAATTCCTGTTTAATCTCATTTCTTTGTCCTATATATTATGTTCTTAACCCTTTGAATGAAAATAACAATAAATATACTAGACAATTAAATACAAATTAATGTCCTAGGATATACAAAGACTTTTAAATATCTGAACAATATTCTTTTACAGCCTTTGCTGCTATTACAATAAACAGCTCCTGTATGTTGTCAAACAAAAATTATTACTTAATTTTAATGACTAAGAGTATCGATCCAAGAAAAAGTCAAGGTCAAGATGTAGGACTTCCTATAGCCAAAGTTATTGGAAGAATCCATTATTCATCAGTACTGGATTGGAAGGGGTGACCAGGTACCCTTTACTTGGCCTCTTGGTAGTAAAGGTGTAATTAAGCTTCCCTGGTTACAAAAAAAGTAAAAATAATCAACTTTTAACAAAATAAATGAACAATAATAATTAGTCCTCCACGAGAAGCCACAAAATATGTGGTGACGTGTAATAAATGTGAAAGAATGCTGCGAATACTTGAAAACACACAAATATAATGTAATAATGCAGGTGAATTCGTGGGATCAGTTAAAAGGGATACTCGTAATCCATGGATTACCAATGAGGTACTTCAGAAAATGGATGAAAGGAGGAAGTACAAGAATGATTGTTCAGAGGAAGGCAAAAAAGAAATATCGAACGCTGAAAAATTATATTGAATCATCGTCTAGAACACTGAAAGAAGAGTACTGGAAGTTGAAGTGCCAAAAAATTGAACGTCTGGAACAATAAAGTAACACAAATTTAGTTGACGAACAAATTAAGAAAACTTCAAGGGGAAAAAAATGGATTTTCCACAATGTTGACGAAGGATAAAAATGGTGTAGTATTACTGGACTGTTTTGAAAATAATGAGTTATGTATAACGTTTGTAAAGGACTTGTATAGTGCAAAAGTTGCATTGTCTTGAACACCAGTAGCACATGATGACAGAACGCTGGAAGAGGATGCTATAACTAGGCAAGAATTTGAACTTGCTCTTAAATATCTACGCGATGAAAAGTGTTCAGGGGTTGATAATATTCCTGCGGAGCTTATTAAGAACAGTGGCGAATTAAAAAAGGGAATGGCGTTTGGAGTTAACTGCAAAAATTTACGAGCAAGGCGAATGGCCAGAGAACTTCAGTCATCATACCTATTCAAAAGAAAACAACTCCCACTGGTTGTAATGACTATTGGACGACATATTTAATCACTTATACATCTAAGATACTCCTCTATATCATAAAATGCAGAATGGAGAGTTGCATTGAGCAGAACCTTGGCGACACTCGGTTTGGTTTCCGCAGAGATTTGTCTGCACGTGATGCCTTAGTTACACTACGCTGTATAGGAGAAAGATTGTTGGGTTGCAGAAGGAATTTCTAAGCATGCTTCATTGATTACGAGAAAGCGTTTGATGGAGTGCCATGAAACAAACTGTTTCCACTTCTCGTTGAGATTGGCTGCCCACATCGCATGATACAGCTGCTATACAATTTATATAAACATAAAATTCAGTTATCAGGTTTGGCAACGAACAAACAGCCCCTGTAAACATACTTAAAGGAGGTAGATAAGGCTGTTTGCTCTCACCATTCCTGCTTAATGTCTTTGCTGAGAAAATCATCAATGAATCTATAACAAAAACTAAGCCTGAGGTGAAAATAGGAGGGAAAATAATGCAGTTCATGAAATCGCGGTTAGTACAACAAGTGTATCCAAAATATTTCTAAAACTTAAGGAAAAACCTAAGGAATTTGGGATGAAAATTAATGTTAGTAAAATAAGAGTCATGATGTTTAGTAGGAATCCACGCCCATTGCATGTGATGATCAGCGGTGAGCTTGTACAACAGGTAGCACAGTTCAAATACCTTGGGCAGAAAAACTTCAGTGTCACACTGAAATAAAAACACGAACAGCAATAGCAAAGCAAACCTTCAGAGATGAACAGTCCCTTCTATGTAAGAAAACAATGTCCCTCACCTTATGTAATAGAATAATGAAATCTTATGTTTGGACTGTTACCCTGTGTTGTGCTGAGACATGGACGTTAATCAAGGTTGATATTAAGAGGCTAGGAGCCTTTGAGATGTGGTGTTGGCGTCGGCTTCAACGGGTAAGTTGGATGGAGAAGAAGACCGACACTGAGGAATTGAACATTGTCCAAGAAAACAGACAGCTGTTGAACCAGATTAGGAAGAGACAACTTCCTTGGATGAGACATAGGCTTCGATATAGGAATGTGTTGATAGAAATTTTGGAAGGTAGATACCAAGAAAACACCCTCGTGGAAGACCAAGAAAGACATTCATGATGACATTTCTTGTGAACTCAGGATACAGGAGCTATGCAGACACAAAACGTACTGCACAGGACCAAACCAGTTGGAGAAGACCAGTCATTAGACTGAATTACTCTAAGAAGAATGTAGGCCTGATTCATATAAAAATTAAGATATTGTTTTAACATGTCCTCAATTACTATATTTATTAAATTATGCCAGAATGTTGAAATGTTGCCGCACATGAGGTCCTTCAGGTAAAAGAAGCCAACGGCATGGAGCTCTGATATTTAAACATCCTCAAATGCCATTGACCTCAGCCGGGAACGAACCCGGTATCTTGGGAACAGGGCAACGGCTGAGCTTCGAGTACACCAAGGCCCTGTCGAGCCGCTTGTTCTATAACGGAATATTTACCCTTTAACCTTCAATAATTTTTTTCTTGAATGCTGTGGTAATGCCTTTACATGAAGAAGACTAGTGTTTATTTGTAACTAGATTTTACCAGTGTTCCATCCGCGTCGACTAGCTTTTGCGAATCCAAACGCACGTGTCCTGGGTTTAGTGAAAAATCCCTTACAAGTGGTACACAATGATGTACCACTTTTACTTATTATTCTTATATACATTGATAATACCTTCAACGGTTTAGACAATCTCAGAAATGCTCTTCCCGACCTAGGTCAGGGAAACTATGAAAAATTACAATAATTGTTACTCTGAACGACCTCTTTATGATAGGTATTTGATCCCAGAGATACGTTTGTAGATATGTCTATACTTTACAGTTCTTATGCACACATAGTAGTTAGTGGATATATTTAACAGGTTAGGCAGCGTAAGCCGAGGAAGTGTTATGTGACATCATTTTCATGGAGTTCCTTAGCAGAAGTCGTTAGAGCTCGGCTTCTTTTTATCACTTGAGCCAAAGTTCCCTTCTTCCATCATCCGTACCTGCATTTCTATATCGAAATGTATTCCTGGGAAATACAATATATCATAATCCATTGCTGATTACTAAAATGATTTTGTTCCACACCAGAAATATAAATGTTTTGCAGTTATTTGTAGCCTACTTGGAAGTACATTCAAATACGGAAATTGGAAGTAATTGGAAAATACCGGAGGTAAGCTAAGAAAAAGGAATAACATCTCCCAAAAGTTGTTTGGTACTTCGCAAGGCTCCTCCACAGATATACTCTTACTATGCACCTCAGTGCTACGATTGGACGATTCAGTGTCAGAATATTGACATTCAGTATGGCTGAACAGTGCGCACAACCGGCCTCGTGGTGTAGGGCTAGCGTACCTGCCTCTTACCCGGAGGCCCCGGGTTCGATTCTCGGCCAGGCCAGGGATTTTTACTTGGATCTGAGGGCCGGTTCGAGGTCCACTCAGCCTACGTGATTACAATTGAGGAGCTATCTGACGGTGAGATAGCGGCCCCGGTCTCGAGAGCCAAGAATAACGGCCGAGAGCATTCGTCGTGCTGACCACACGACACCTCGTAATCTGCAGGCATTTGGGCTGAGCAGCGGTCGCTTGGTAGGCCAAGGCCCTCCCAGGGCTGTTGTGCCATGGGGTTTGGTTGTGGAACAGTGCGCACACGAGGAGGTTAACATTCTGCTCGCCAACTTAATGTAAATTATCACAAGAACCATTACATCAACTGCCAGTTAGTCTGCCTATCCAAAGCCATATACAGATGGAAGAATATTCTACTTCAAGAGTTCAGGAGAAAAGCACAGTCCTCAACTTCTCATACAAAGCTATATCAGAGACGTCGAAAAAGATTGCTATGTATCTACGAATCGTGGCCACTGGGGAATTAATATTGACAGAATTCAACGCTGCCAATTCCTAGAAACAAACCTGGTAAGATACGTGCCCTCCCAACTGTCTATATCGTAAGGAAATCGTCTTCATTCGACCTACCTCGCAGACTATTGTCAGCTCTAAACAGAGTATTTATTCTAGACATTTATTTTTTGCACTAACAGAATTTAAAATACAAATTTAGATAAATGAAACATTTCATTATCCATCGCCGGACAAAAAATGTGAAGCACCCAGTAGGGGAGGAGGAAACGAAACGAAAGTGAACGTGTTGAGAGAGTGTGTGATGTTATTCCAGTACAAATCGAGTCAAACAAATAACTTGGCAGTACGAATCCACATATCGGCATGACGTTGCAACACCTTCGATCTGGATGCGTGCACTGATTCGGTTTGGAAGGATATCACAAAGCCGTTGTATCCTCTCCTGGGGCAAGCTTGTCCATAGCTGTTGTAATTGGTCCTTGATATTCTGGATACTGGCACTGAGTCGGAGATGACGTCCAAGCTGGTCCCACACATGTTCTATCAGAGACAGATCTGGGGAGCTTACTGGCCACAGGAGTATCTCTACATCACATAGACATTTCATAGGGGTACGTGCCGTATGTGGACGAGCATTGTCATGTTGAAAAATGACACAACGATACTGTCGCATGAGAGGTAGCATACGAGGATGCAGGATGTCCGCGACGTACCATCAGAGTTCCCTCAATTACTACCAACCGTGACCTGAAGTCATACCCGATGGTTCTTCACGCCGTGACGCCAGGAGTAACAGCGCTGTGCCCCCCCAAAACATTGGAATAACGGGACCTCTCCCCAGGTCGTAGCCATTCCCCCAGACTATGGCCGTCCGCGGTAAATGCAGAACAGGGATTCATCGCTGAACACAATGCGACGCCCTTCATCAGCAGTCCATGCTTCCTGGCCACGGCACCGCTCCAAACGCAGCCGTTTGTGTTGTGGTGTTAACGGCAGCCTACGCATGGAACGGTAATTCCCTAGTTTGGCTGCTTGTAGTCTCTGACCAATGGTGTGGGATGACTCAGAATGTTGTAGGGAGTCCATTACTTGTTCTCATATGGTACGCGCATACATGAAGGTGATACGATGTGCTTGGTGAGCATTACGACGATCCTCCCCTGCAGTGGTCAGACGTGGTCGATCGGAACCTTGACGATGAGTATGCCTGCCCTCATGTCCCCATGCAGTCCAACATCAGACCATTGTCACATCTGAATTACCCACAAATCTGGATATTGCACGATTCGACTAGCCGGCCAAATGGAGACCCACAATTAGAACACTTTCAAACTATGCCAGGTGCTGATAATTCTATCTCAGGACGAGGCATCTCCATATCCTTCACAGTGATCACTAACGCAGTTCTCGCCCCTTATTTACCCTACCAGGCCTGGTAACAACACTAAACACGAAAAACACTAATGCACTCTGTCACAGAGAATTGTATCTCAAGTCATTTACATACCCGAAGAAGATGTAACTTACTTGGCTATTTGCTTTACGTCGCACCGACACAGAGAAATCTTATCGCGACGATGGGATATGAAAGGCCTAGGAATAGGAAGGAAGCGGCCTTAATTAAGGCACAGTCCCAGTATTTGCCTGGTGTGAAAATCGAAAAACACGGAAAACCATCTTCAGGGCTGCTGACAGTGGGGTTCGAACCCACTATCTCCAGGATGCAAGCTCAGAGCTGGCCGTCCCTAACCGCACGGCTAACTCACCCGGTCGCCGATGATGTGTACGCTATGAAGTTACTTTGACATCCGACCACTTCTTCTGGGTGCTTCAACTTTTTGTCAGGCAGTGTATAAATAAGCTCACTTTTCGTACCCTGCCAACGGCCGTAGCCGTGTTGAAGGAGGGGAGGAGGAAACGAAACGAAACTGAACGTGTTGAGAGAGTGTGTGATGTTATTCCAGTACAAATTGAGTCAAACAAATAACTTGGCAGTACGAATTCACATATCGGCATGACGTTGCAACCCCTTCGATCTGGATGCGTGCACTGATTCGGTTTGGAAGGATATCACAAAGCCGTTGTAACCTCTCCTGGGGCAAGCTTGTCCATAGCTGTTGTAATTGGTCCTTGATATTCTGGATACTGGCACTGAGACGGAGATGACGTCCAAGCTGGTCCCACGCATGTTCTATCAGCGACAGATCTGGGGAGCTTACTGGCCACAGGAGTACTTCTACATCGGATCCCGTGAGATCTCCGAAGTTAAGCAACATTGGGCGTGGTCAGGAGTTGGATGGGTTGCCACGCGCTGTTGGTGGGGGTAAGCAAATGGAGGAGCGGAAAGGAACTGGCCACCCTACCGTACGTAAACTCCGGCTCAGGAACACCTCTGCGGAGGTTCGGACCTGCCTTCGGGCAGAATAACCCTTACCTTCGTACCCTGCAGTAAGCAGTCATTTAGCGCATGCTTGTTCTCTGCCGCGGTCATATTTAGCAAATTACTATAAAGCATTCGACAGAAAACATAATGCGCTATACGACTGTTGATAACGTTGGCCGTATGCTGCTTTTGATCACGCAGGTCATCCGACAAAGCGCGTTTTATGCCGTAGGTTAATACATATTGTTAATGTACACAGCTCCTTAAAAGGAGGCTGCAACAACATATGATGACGAAGCAAGTCTCATTTGTGTCTGCGTTTCATTTCTTCACTAACGGCACCGATTTCTTCGTGCTCAGTGAACTGAAGTTAAGGTAATTGGATTGGTGTCGTAAATAGAAGAACTTAAAGGTTGGTGTTCAATTTAACTCAGTATTTACTGAGGACCCGGTCAGTGTTCATGACCCACTCTAGAAATAACACTGTGGATTCCAACAATGTCTTGGTCCATAAAAATCCAATCCATTGCCAGCGCTAATTAGGAGAGTGAGATGTTGCTACACCTGCGCGAGGACGTCGTGGCGCCAGTAGAATGCAGTCCATTGCGCTTCTGCAACTGCAGGCAAAGTGGGTCGTTACGGTTGATGTGTTTCCATTTATATTAATAGAAAAGATTACATGATTATTATTATTATTATTATTATTATTATTATTATTATTATTATTATTATTATTATTATTATTAACTTTATCACAATCAGTTCTACATTGAATTTTTGCAGTTAATTCAGTTGACTCATTAATGCCGAGCTGAATAGCTCAGGCGGTCAAGCGCTGGCGTTCTGAGCTGATGTTGGCGCTTTCGATCCCGGTTCAGTCCAATGGTATTTCAAACACATCAGCCTCGAGCCATTCGATTTATTGGCAAGTAAATTCTGGCTCCTCTGCGTCTCTGAACATCGCAAAAGCAGTTAGAAAAATAAAATATGTAGTATATAAATTGGCTTACTTTTGGCACTCTGCAGTAAACAGCGATGTAATTATTATTAATGTATGTATGTCCAACCCTTGTCCCGTTTCTGTATGGAGTTGGCTATGAAGTGAAATGAATCTTCGTAGCGAGTTTTTATGACCAGATGCCCTTCCTGACGTCAATCTCTTTGTTGATTCTCATTTCTCTCTGAAGTTACACGTACCAGACTACTTAATGAGGCGAAATGAATAACGTGATATATGATAGCAGGAAGGGAGTGGATGAAACCAGGTGCCGGCACATAGCCTACTCCTGTCGAATAGCAGATTTGAGAACTTGTGCTTCTCTGTCGTCATAGAATAAGACAGTATGTGCAAAGAACGTTGCCATTCTTTGATTGCTGAAGTAAGATATTCTTTCCAGATATGAAAATCGAGATGCGGAACTCCAATTATATTTTTTAAAATTCATTTTAATCATCTCATATTTCTTTTTCGGTGTGTCGATCATCTAAGGCCGATCTGAAACAAGTTCTCTATAATAATATCACGAGAGCTTCAGAATGTATCTAGAGAGAACCCGGAGCTCGAAATTGACTATTTGAAAATAACTACAAAATAAACTAAATAATAATAAATGTGCATAAAATTAAAACAAATCAACAAACAACATTTTCAGCATGATATACTTTATACTGTTTTATTTTTGCATTTAAATTCCTTGGGCCACAATATACAAATATATGGCCTTCATCAGAATAACACAGTTACGAAAATATATTTTTTAAGACAATTTTATTGAAGCATGGTATAGCAAATCTATAGATGTTTCAGCGTGATATTCTGATGAATTTATATAAAAAACAAGTACACGTAAGTGCGATAACACTAAAGTGATATACAAAAATGATAATAGTGTAGCTATAGATAGCTGTTGATTTGTTGAATTTCCTGGACTGGTCACTGGAGCTATGAGCTAAAAGGTCAACACGTCAATTTTCAGTTTTACGTCTACATATATATCAACGGTGAATATAGGAGTGATTTAACGTGCTTTGCTGCTTAATAATATCTAAGAGTTCATGTACCACTGACAATGAACATTCCCAGGAATTTATATGTCTCTGTACCTCATAGGTTATCAATCTCGCACAATTTCTAGGAGTCTGCATACGCCCGTTGAATGATGCTATTCCCATGAGAAAAGAAGCCGTCTAAAGGCTTAGCCTTTCAAGAAGATTATGGCTTAGCGATATAGTAGGCAGATATTTGAGAGTAACGTGGTTAACATTACTAATTCTTTAGCAGTATTACCGGACTTGGCTTCCTCGGCCAGGAAACACAAGGGTCATCTATGAATTTTAACTCTAATGTAATAACGGCGTGTGGCCTCCGAAGAGGCATGGTCCAGGTCTTTCGAGTTGACGCTGAATAGGTGACCTGCGCTTGTATGACCCGGCCAGGGATCAAACCCGAGACCTCTGAGCCAAAGGCCACCACGCTAAACATTTAGCCATGAAACCAGACAAGTTGAAAGTTAAGTGTGGTGATGTTTGAACACGTAAAAGGTTTTTACAGTATTCGAAAACCCCGGGGTGCCGGGAATTTTGTTCCGCGGGAGCTCACGTAGTGCCGATAAATCTACTGGCTCCAGCCTGGTGTATTTGAATCCTATAACTTGGGCTCAGAAATCCAGTGCTCTACCATCTAAACCACTCAGTCTGGCTTTAAAGTTGGAATTTACTAACTGTGTGCCGTCCTATTTCTGTCATGGATCTTCTTCAACGTTTTCATTGAAAATACCTCTCTGAATTTGGGATTATAACATACCCACGGTACCCCTTGCTTGTCGTAAGACGAGACTGAAAGTGGAAAATATCAGCGGCTTTCTACTAGGGAGAGTGAATTGGAAACCACTGGTCCCCAATCTGTGTCTGACATTGTTTCCAGTTACACGTGTTGTGCTTCTTTCAAACACTCTGTTGGGCCTTCTCTGATCAAATGTTCTCTTTCGACCCTGACAACATTAGAGTTCCCAGGCCTAGGGAGACTTAAATTTTCATGCCATTCCTTTTGTCTATACCTTTCTTTTTCCAAGGGTCGCTTCTCTTCCTTTCTCCTCCTATTAGTGGAAAGAGAGGATGATTGTCCAGTTGTACGTAGCCTTAAAACGATTATCACTACCACCACCTTCCAAACTGAGCTTACGTCCAACGCAAGGCTTCCGGGTTAATTTTGGGTTATGCGAACGTATAAGTGTACGGTAAAATCTGCTTGAAAATCAGTCTGAAAATTTGGTTGCAAGTTCTGAATACTCGAGTAGAACGTTACAATAAGAGCATTGCATCCCTCACTCAAAACCGGATGTGATTTCGAGAGGTCAGACAGTTTTATTTAACTAGATTGGAAAATCCGCAACTTAAGAAAATCTAGGTCATGAGGTTCCACTTGTTTCTCAAATGATATATACGAAGAACCTCACTTAGGAGATAAGTTGCAAAGACTGCAAAATATTACTTTCAAGTTCAAAGAAATTACTACCTATCACTCCGCCATCCTAAAGATCATTTGACACCCCACTCTGCGTTATTACTTATATCTGTACGTTTAAATATGTACACTATCCCCGAACTTGTATCCTTAACTTGTCCGTCTGTTGCGGCTGATTAGATCATCAAATAGCAATACCAAAGTCTATACCGTTATTATTATTATTATTATTATTATTATTATTATTATTATTATTATTATTATTACTATTGCCATTTGCTTTACGTCGCACCGACACAGATAGGTCTTATGGCGACGATGGGATAGGAGACGCCTAGGAAGTGGAAGGAAGCGGCCGTGGCCTTCATTAAGGTACAACCCCAGCATTTGCCTGGTGTGAAAATGGGAAACCACGGAAAACCATCTTCAGGTCTGCCGACA
This sequence comes from Anabrus simplex, assembly GCF_040414725.1. Classification (NCBI taxonomy): domain Eukaryota; kingdom Metazoa; phylum Arthropoda; class Insecta; order Orthoptera; family Tettigoniidae; genus Anabrus; species Anabrus simplex. The sequence goes on from NC_090267.1 coordinate 179,127,773, forward strand.
GTGGGGCTCGAACCCACTATCTGCCGAAAATATCTCGGCTTCTTTCAGGGTGAAACGAGAACGGCTGTAGCTGCTGGACCAGTGTTATTCAAAGTGTGGTAACTTATGGGTATGCGGGGTCGTCTCAAGGGGTACGCAAATTTATCGTAGGTTCTGTTTCCACTGAGCAGTTCATAAGAAAGTTGAGCCTGCTCATTTTTAAGTAAAATCTTGTTTTGATTTACTGTTTTTGTCTACCCATTTACGAACTATGTAGGCCTATTCTAAAATATCACCGGGCGAGTTGGCCGTGCGCGTTGAGGCGCGCGGCTGTGAGCTTGCATCCGGGAGATAGTAGGTTCGAATCCCACTATCGGCAGCCCTGAAAATGGTTTTCCGTGGTTTCCCATTTTCACACCAGGCAAATGCTGGGGCTGTACCTTAATTAAGGCCACGGCCGCTTCCTTCCAACTCCTAGGCCTTTCCTATCCCATCGTCGCCATAAGACCTATCTGTGTCGGTGCGACGTAAAGCCCATAGCAAAAAAAAAATTCTAAAATATCTCCCATTGACTAGGCAACGTATCAAATGCTTACTTATGCTGCATTGCTCTATAAATTTTTTGCTTCGAAATCCACTCATTCACTTCTTTTTTTTCAGTACCGATGTACATAGTACAATAGTAATTGCTGCATTTGAATAATCGTGTTATCGTTAAGCAATAAAAATGCCAGGGACAGTTGTCCGGCCATTGCTGACCGCTCAGTTTTGGATTCCTTATGTAATCTTTACTCCGAAGAAGTTAGAGGTTTCCTTTGCCCAGTGACGATTATATGCAATGCATTATTGTTATTATTGGAGGACAGGTACGTGTGTCGGCTTAGCTGCTTGCCTATCATCCCGGAGACCGTGCTTTTATTCCTGGTGTTGTTGGGGGTGGGATTTTTAGTTGAAAATACCGTGGTTTCAGGAAGGGCATGCGACCTAAAATCCCCAGCCTCGGTTCTTTCATGCCTCATTGCATGCAGGGGCCCTGCGCAAACGGGACAATCTGCGGAAGATATTATTATTATTATTATTATTATTATTATTATTATTATTATTATCTACTTAAACTGTTTATCTTCCAGGGTCGGTTTTTTCCTTCGGACTCAGCGAGGGATCCCACTTCTACCGCCTCAAGGGCAGGGGCTAAAACACCGCCAAATTCTTTGAATTTCAAGAACATAGCTATTACTACTCAAATAAAAATGTTTACAATTGGAATAATGGAGCTTCAGACTCTGGGTCGGGGTAAAACTGGGGAGGGTGACCAGTACTTCTCCCAGGTGAAATCACCTGCTATGCTGAGCAGGGGCCTTGCTGGGGGATGGGAAGATTGGAAGGGATAGAAAAGGAAGAGGCGGGGAAGCAGCCGTAGCCTGAAGTTAGGTACCATTCCGGCATTTGCCTGGAGGAGAAGTGGGAAACCACAGAAAATCGCTTCCAGGATGGCTGAGGTGGGAATCGAACCTACCTCTACTCAGTTGACCTCCCGAGGCTGAGTGGAGCCCGTTCCAGCCCTTGTACCACTTTTCAAATTTTGTGGCAGAGCTGGCAATCGAACCCGGGCCTCCGGGGGTGGCAGCTAATCACACTAACAAGTACACCACCGAGGCGGACTATTATTATTATAGTTAATAAATTATTTGGCATCCAGCAACAATCATTTGTTATTTCTGTTATAGAAATAATAGCAATATATTCGTACTTCTGGGGGTACGAAGGTAAAAAGAATTGTATTTTGGGAGTACAAACCAAACCAAACTAAACTCCACGGCACTTAACGCCCTTGACAGGGCCTTGGCCTGCCCAGCGACCGCTGCTCAGCCCGAAGGCCTGGAGATTACGAGGAGTCGTGTGGTCAGCACGACGCATCCTCTCGGCCGTTATTATGGAATTTCGAGACCGAGGCTGCCATCTCACCGTTAGATAGCTCCTCAGTTCTAATCATGTAGGCTGAGTGGACCTCGAACCAGCCCTCAGGTCGAGAGAAAAAACCCTGTCCTGGCCGGGAATCGAATCGAACCCGGGGCCTCCGGGCGAGAGACAGGCACGCTACCCCTACACTACGGGGCCGGCTTTATTTTGGGAGTACGCCAACCAAATTGTCTGAACCGGGCGAGTTGGCCGTGTGGTTAGTAGCGCGCAGCTGTGAGCTTGCATCCGGGAGATAGTGGGTTTGAGCCCCACTGTCGGCAGCCATAAAGATGTTTTTTTCCTGATTTCCCATTTTCACATCAGCCAAAATGCTGGGGCTGTACCTCAATTAAGGCCACGGCCAGTTCCATACCACTCCTAGCCCTTTAAGAACCCATCGTGGTCATAAGACCTATTTGTGTCGGTACGACGTTTTGCCAATTGTAAAAAAAAAAAAAAAAAAAAAAAGTTTGAATACCACTGTTCTAGACCAAGCTGGCCCCAAGGACAATAATGAGACTTTAGAAATATGATATTCTGTATCAATGCCTTCTCAAAGACACGGACATTTTTACTGCTGTACTGATGGTTATTTTTCGACAGGGGCTCTCAGCTTCGGAGCGTAGTTTGGCGATTACAAGTCTCAAAGTTGAGTCTTAACGTTGCTCCGTTGCTTCCACTTAGTTCAGTCAAATCACTCACTTTCACTTTTCCTAGCCGGCCTCCCTTGTCCTCTTCCAATCCCAAAAGTATTAGGTTCACGAGGCCTGCAGAGTCATCTATTTTCATGCTCTCCGTGACCCCTTTCCTTCTTTAGTCGATATCTTAATTCTCCTTTTGTTCTTCCTCCTCTGATTGAAGTTAAGAAAGGATAGTTTCTGAGTTATACTATCCCTCGAAACAATCACCACCACTTCATAAAACACATCACATTATCAACCACCGCACAAACACGCAATAGAGAATACATCCCTCTACATAAGTTCAGCGTCAGAATAGGCATCCGGCCACAAAACTGGGCTTGGTTCACATTAGTGCTTCACCCAGATAAAATAGAAAATAGCAAAACTAAGGAGGATAAGAAGAAGAAGAGTGATTGTATCGGTAACAATTATTTCATACCAGTCACAGGGACTGACCTTGTCCAGAACATGCTTGTGTACTTTACGTGAAGAATTGTCTCCTGACCTATATTAGTTTAGTGTCGGTATGCGTGCGTGTAAGTCGTTAATTTGAAGTGGAATGGCATAGTCGTGCTCAACAAGACTGGTAAAATTTCGACATTCACCTGGAATTTGAATGCCACATCTAAGATGGCCAAGAGAAGGATTTTAACCCAAAGGTTATAGGCTAATAATAATAATAATAATAATAATAATAATAATAATAATAATAATAATAATAATAATAATGTGGAAACTCAACAATGTTAACATCATTCCAGTAATGATTGGATATAATGGTATTGTACTAATGACACTACACAGGTGCAATGAAGCACTCACTCCCCACCCTCTCACTTACAGAGGATTACGAAAGGCAGTAATCCTGGCCACTTGCCATATAGCCTAGTAACGAAGGTTATTGACATGAACCATCCACCATATACGGAGGACTAATGAAAATCGTCCACTAATAATAAGTATCCTATAAATATCTGTCAAAATTACTTGTCAACAATGTTAGTATATACCGCTATGTATGGAGAATATGTACGTATGTACTAAATAGTACTTCTTTTATGTACACTGTACCAAAGAAGCACATAAACCCAATTGTAAAATTGTGAATTATATATAACCAAATATAATAATAATAATAATAATAATAATAATAATAATAATAATAATAATAATAATAATAAAATGAGTAGGAGCTAGGCATAACCCTGCGTAAGACACTGGGGTGGGGGCCCTCAACCCCGACACGGCGCGTCCCATATGGCTGATAGGGGAAGCTCCTGTAGATATGCAGGACAGGTGTGAATAAGGCTTAGCCAAATAAGCACCCGCGGATCAACTGAGCTAAACAGAGAAATGGTCAACGGCCTCGACGACAGAAGAGGACATATCCCAATGGCAGAAAGGGCGGAAGAACCGAATCAAATCCACTTCGCGTCTGACTTGTAGCAAGCGGCAAGTGGTCAGCGTCTGATCACCAGAGGTGCGGCTGTAAATATGCTCCAGGAACTAACAATCCCTGGTTCTACACCACAAGCGAAACCTAGAAGATTGCTTACAAGCAGACATGACTCGTACAAGTAAAGACAAAATTACCCCAGGTGGACAATCCACCCACTCTAAAGTGGCAACCAAGCATTCGGATTCTGGGGAGCTTGGGCGAATACGAGAGAGCAAGTCGGAGTGCTCTGATAAACTTCCACGAAAGACTCACACTTTCATTGGCACATTCAACATTCAGACACTGATTCAAACAGGAAAATTGCACAATCTTACAACAGAACTTACAAAGCAGAAAATCCAAATTCTGGCCCTACAAGAAACACGCTTCACCGATTCAGAAACGATGGATTACAATAATTATAGGATCTTCAAAAGTGGAACAAACAAGAAAATTGGTAAAGGAGCAGCATTGTTAGGAATGGCCTTCTGTTTAGACAAAAAAGTTTTGGATTCAGTAATAGAGGTGAAACCCATCAACAATAGGCCTTAAGAATCAGGCATACAAACAAAGAATACACCTTTATTAATGTGCATGCACCAACAAATGGAGACAATAAAAAGGAGCCTGAAAAAACAGAAAGATTCTGGGAAGAACTTGAAACAGAAATGGCCAAAATCCCTAAAAATGATGTGAAAATTCTACTCGGTGATTTCAATGCACACCTTGGCAGGGAATACAAATACAGGAGGACAGTGGGAGACTATCCAGCCCACAGATTCACCAATAAAAATGGCACACGCCTCATTGAGTTATGCCAACAAAATAACCTCAAAATTATGTCAACATCACTCCGGAAGAATCCCAAAAAGCAAAAAACTTGGCGATCACCCATCGATCATTTAGGAGAATTTTAGATTGATTATGTGGCAATATCATATGATTACCAAAAGGAAATTCATGATGTGCAAGTGCGCAGAGGTGCTAACATCGATTCGGATCATTATTTAAGCAGAATCAAAATTAAATTCACACCCAAAGGGAAATTCAACAGGAAAACATCGGTGATTCCAAAATTTGATCTACACAAAAAGGACTCCAAAATTTCAGAAGAATGGGAAAAACGACCTGCAGAGAGCTGGGAGAATTTCCAGACTAAAATCATCGAAACGGCGAAGGACCTAATCCCTCTTCGCAAGAAATCAAAACATCCTTAGTGGAATCAAGAATGTGAGACCGCACTAGAAGAAAGGAAAAAGGCATTTCAAAACTACAATTGTAACAAATCAGAAGAAACACAGAAGAAATTCTTCGAAGTTCGCAAGCATGTATCCAAGATTTTAAGACAAAATACATGGAAATACGTCAATGTCCAACTGAAGTCAATTGAAGACAACTTCAAAAATTACAACACACACGATTTCTACAAGACCTTTGCGAACCAAATTAAAGGATATTCCCCACAGAACCTTTGCTTTCGGAAGCAAGATGGTAAACTAGCCTTGACAAATAAGGAAAACTGCCAAGAATTAGCTACATATTTTTCACAGCTTTTAAATTGTCCAGAACCCAAAAAGAGATACCCGAAAGTACAGACAGAAATCATACCGGAAAATTCGTCACCACCAACTCAAGAAACTTAAAGATAACAAAGCATCAGGGGAAGACGGAATTGTAGCTGAACTTCTGAATAATTTAGGCCCAAATTCACTCAGAGAAATTACACAAATAATCCAAAACATTTGGCAAACCGAAAAGCTCCCGGATGACTGGAAGATTGCTCTAATCCATCCACTACATAAAAAAGGCAGCAAGTTAGACGTAAACAATTACAGAGGAATCTCACTTGTATCAGTCACATACAAAATACTATCAGCCTGTCTCTTGCATAGAACACAACAAAAATTAGAACCCAAATTATCAGAATTTCAAGCAGGATTCAGACCAAACAAGTCATGCCCAGAACAAATTTTCAACCTCAAAACCATACTTAAACTACGAGCCCTCAAACAAAAGCCTACAGTATGCACATTTGTAGATTTCAAAAAGGCATATGATTCGATAGACAGACTCTCACTATTCCAAATTCTAGAAGAGAGAGGACTAGATCCCAAAACCCTAGAACTCATAAAACAAACACTAACGGGCACAAAATCTAAAGTGAAATTTATGGGAGAAATTTCAGAACCCTTCAACATTCAAACAGGTGTGAGACAAGGTGATGGACTCTCTCCTATTCTGTTCAACGTCGTCCTAGACAAGGTTATGGAAGAATGGGCGAAGGAACTCAAGAAACGTGAATCTTGGAAACCGATCCGATTGGGCTTTCCCAAAAACAACCTCTACGTACCATACCTCGCATTTGCGGACGATCTGGCGATTTTAACAGAGGATGAGGAGACTGCCATCAAGCAGCTTGAGATACTTAAGGAATCTGCAGAAAACGTGGGACTACAGATTTCATTTCAGAAAACTAAATTCTTCTGTTCAAAGACAGATATCACGAGCCTGAGAAGAAAATACGGTAAAATCGACCGGGTCTCGTACTTTAAATACCTCGGAGAATTCATCGAACCGACAGGCCTTGAGAAGATCTCACAGCAAAACCGTCTCCAAAAAGTCAAGAAGGCATTAGGGTTAGTTCAAGACATCTACAACAAAAAATGCATGTCAAGACAGACAAAAATTCGGCATTACAACACAGTCATAAAACCAACAGTCCTTTACGCAAGTGAAACATTGTCACTTAACAGTAAACAAGAATTAGAAGAAATAAAAAAGCAAGAGAGGAAGATCATCAGGAAAATCCTAGGAGCAAGATATACCCAAGATGGTTACAGGCTATAATCAATCAAAACAACAGAAAAAGTTTCAAACATTGAAATTGACATTAAGAAAAGACGAATGAAATTCTTTGGACACCTCACAAGATTACCAGAAAATCGACTGTCAAAAATAATATTAAATTATGTTAGCTCACTTAAGAATTCAACACCTTGGCTGGACGAACTTAGAAAGGACCTCAAAAACGCAAACATATGTGCAACATACATTTTAGAAAGAGACACCTTCGGACACAAAGTCAACAAGTGGGAAGTTACATCAGAGCAACCAAATCAAAAACAGTGCAGACCGAAATGGTCGGAAGAACGTAAACAAGCCTTCTCAGAGAGAATGAAAGCCTATTGGAAGAACAAGAAGAACCCATAGAAAGCTTGATTGAGTTGTCTGCTTAACGTCTTCCATAATTGGGAGAATACGCTAATAAAATAATAATAATAATAATAATAATAACAATATAATGGTGTTATATTTAAATATGTTTATTAAAATGATAACAACCATCCAATTATGGAGCTAAATAAATTATACAAAACGACTAAAATATCCGGCAGGCCGGGAATCAAATCTGGAGTCTTATGAACCGCAGGCCATTTAACTGACTATTCAGCCAAAGAGCTGGAAGGCTGTAACAACGGACAAATACTAAAAATACTGCATTCACCAGAATACGGTGGTAAATGTATTATTAAATAGCTATCGGCTATCCAGAAATAGCTGCCTAAATAGAATATAAATCAATACTCCTCCGTAAGTTAGCACACGTGGCAGGCCCATGTTCCCCGCTGGCGTGGCGCTACTTTCTCCAGTGAATAATGCAAGCCACAATAACTGTCTGCTGATACTCCTAGTAGCCAAGCACTGACCTTTAGGCAACTTTCATTTTCCAGGTCAACGTAATTGGCCTCTTTGTTTGGAGCTAACGCCATTAAGGTGTAGAATACAGCCGCTGCGATAACAATTAATGTCGCCTTTCCTCAGTGTTTAAATATTGAGAGGGTGAATTGTACTGAACGAAGCAATCACGGTCGTCCAACTCCAGTTACATAACCCATTCACGAAACACTGGTGTTCGGTGAGGTTCGGCTAACAATAGCTACATCATAGCCAAACATTCGATTCCACCCGATCAATATTTCCTTGACTCCACTCCAAATGTAAATAGCATTCTATTTTAGTACATGATATTTAGCATTCGACAGAATTATTCATTGTACGGTACTGAGCAGACAGTTGACGAGGAGTGTTTTTTCTTTCTTTCTTTCTTTCTTTCTTTCTTTCTTTCTTTCTTAATCTGCTCACCCTCCACGGTTTGTTTTTCTCTCAGCGAGGGATCCCACCTCTACCGCCTCAAAGGCAGTGTCCTGGAGCTTCAGACTCTAGGTCGGGGGATACAACTGGGGAGGATGGCCAGTACCTCGTCCAGGCGGTCTCACCTGCTATGCTGAACAGGGGCTTGGCGGGGGGATGGGAAGATTGGAAGGGGTAGACAAGGAAGAGGGAAGGAAGCTGCCGTGGCCTTAAGTTAGGTACCATCCCGGCATTTGCCTGGAGGAGAACTGGGAAACCACGGAAAACCACTTCCAGGATGGCTAGGTAGGAATCGAACCCACCTCTACTCAGTTGACCTCCCGAGGCTGAGTGGACCCCGTTCCAGCCGTCGTACCACTTTTCAAGTTTCGTGACAGAGACGGGAATCGAACCCGGACCTCCGGGGGCAGCAGCTAATCACACTAACCACTACACCACAGAGGCGGACGCAAAGTAGATCTAGCTGAGCGGGGTTTCGATCCAGGGACCTCAGGGTTATGGGATCAGCGCGCTTGCTATGCGCCACTCTGCTGTTGAGTGTGTTATTAACGTTTAAGTATTCAATTCGAAAGGAACATCTCTTGGTTTTAGTCGTCGATAGAAATATATTCTTCTTATTTTTCTTCCATTTTTCCCACAGTATGAAAAGGTCGTGGGTGTGATCTGTGTCCGACATGCGGACTTTTTATAATTTTACGGTCAGATGCCCTTCTCGACGCTAACGCTATGTGGAGGACAATATTAACTATTGCTTATTTTTGTGCTATTTAGAAGTGATGTGTGTTGTGTGTTAATGAAGAGGTGTACATTAAGAAAATTACAAGCACCTAGTCCACGAAATAGAAGAATTGAGCACACGCGGCCATAATCTCCGGCCGGCCAGGAATCAAAAACAAGATCCCCTCAACCGGAGGCCAGTACGCTGACCATTCACTCATTGTCGTATTCGTCGACACAAATATAATGAATAATGATGTTATTCGTTTCATGTCTCAGCAACTACTGTTGCTCTTTTCAGAGAAGCAGAAGTTCCTTTACATGTCGGTTAATCCACAAACACGAGGCTGGCGTTGTTGAACACTTTGAAATACCACTAGACTGTGCAGGGCTCAAACCCAACGTCATAGCTTCAAAAAGTCAGCGCTCTATTTCATGAGTTTCTCAGGCTGGCTCGACGAAAAGTATTACATACAACTCATCCACAGATGCCCAAGAGAGATTCCGTTTATTCTGCCATCTGGAAAGTCTAGAGTAAAACAGAACGTCGAAATTGACGAGCAAGCAGCCAGAAGGCGTAGCATTAGAATGCTTGCACATGGTATCTGAGACCATACGATTATTATTATTATTATTATTATTATTATTATTATTATTATTATTATTATTATTATTGTTATTGTACGGCAATGATTCGCTCGTCGGCCTGAATGTCTTAGACGGCACAGCGATGGCTTTCTGAACCCAAAGCGGCTGCTGTTCTCATGGGATTAATATCCTTTAACGGGCGTATGCAGTCTCCTAGAAATTGTGCCAGATTGATAACCTATGAGATAGAGAGACATATAAATTCCTGGGAATGTGCATTGCCAGTGGTACGTGAACTCTTAGATCTTACTGAGCAGCAAAGGAATGTTGGCAACCAAGCACGTGAAATCACTCCTATGTTCACACCTGATATATTTGTAGATGTAAAACTGACCATTCAGCTCATAGCTCCAGTAACCAATCCAGTGCAAGAATATCAGGAAGTTCAACAAATCAACAGATATCTATAGCTACAGTATTACCACTTTCGTATATCACTTTAGTGTTATCGCACTTGCGTGTACTTGTTTTTATATAAATTCATCACAATATCGCGCTGAAACATGCTGAAAATGACACACACACACACAGTCTCAGCCCCCGAGCCATCGGAATTAACGAGTTAAGGTGAAATACTAAGTCTCGGACGTGAATCGAACCCGGGACCCGGTGTACCAAAGGTCAGCAGGCTGACCATTTAGTCATGGAGCCGGAGACATTCCCAGTAATGGGTCTGTATTTAATTCCTTTGACAATATGAAAGTGACTGAGGTATGAGCGATGCTAGTAATGCCATTCCTTATGCAGCCAGTCCCTGCTATGAATGGTGTGAAAATTTTGCTCATAGGGTCAGTTGGTGTATGCATTTCAGTGGGCTTGGCAGACTGATATGTAATAGCAACTCTGGCTCGGTGAGGAAAGCAACGGGAAACGATCTCACTCCTCATTTCCTAGTACGCCTCTTCAGTGATGCCTAGGCCATCTATGACAGCTGATGGCAGAGCTGTTGAGGATCCCACCAGCGGAATCGCTGACGGACTGAACATACATACATGTGGTTAAAAACATGCAGCCGATATCTGGGAGCAGTTCATATTGTACCACTAACAATACGTATGGTCTCATTCAGCTGTGTATCGATCATTCCCATGTGGGGATGATTAATCCACCATGATGCGCAGTACTCTCCGCTACTAAAGGGACCAAGTCGAGTGACGATCCCCCGAGAGTCTCGCACAATGTATACAGGAGATTGTTTCTCTTTCTCTTCGTGTTTCTTTTTTTTTTTTGTGCTATTTGCTTTAATTCGCACCGACACAGATAGGTCTTATGGCGACGATGGGACAGGAAAGGGCTAGGAGTGGGAAGGAAGCAGCCGTGGCCTTAATTAAGGTACAGCCCGGGCATTTGCCTGGTGTGAAAATGTGAAACCACGGAAAACCATCTTCAGGGCTGCCGACAGTGGGGCTCGAACCCACTGTCTCCCGATTACTGGATACTGGCCGCACTTAAGCGACTGCACTTCGAATCCCACCATCGACAGCGGTTTACCGTGGTTTCACATTTTCACAACAGGCAAATTCCAGGTCTGTACGCCACGACCACTACCCACCCTGTCCTAGCTCGTTTCCATCCTTGAGCCACCGAAAACCTTCGAATGCGTTAGTGTATTAAACCCCCAGCAAAAGAGAATATTAGTGACGATAGATAAACCGACACGTTAAAGAATTCCCGCAGGATGAAATTCTGGCACCTCGGCGTCTCCGAAGACCGTAAAAATAGTTAGTGGGACGTAACATTATTATTATTATTATTATTATTATTATTATTATTATTAAAATGAAATCAACGTTTTATACAGTCTTACATCAAGAATCTGTGAGAATTGGTGCTATCATAGATCCCGTTACTTTAATGTAGGTTATTAAAAAATCTACAAGCCTTTTTTGTCCACATAATAATTATATACTGTTAGCATTTCCATGAGATTTTTATCGTTGGTTGCAGCTGACACTAGTAAATAATAGTTACGGAACACTGCCTAACGCCAATGTCCAGTGAGGTCAGTGGCTTGTCGGCGGTCCCTATCTTGCTCGAACAACTTCACAAATGTTACGAGGTTGATTGTCCTGTACTGTAGACTGGCTTGCGATTCGGGTCTTACTAATACCCGCTGTCTGACCCTTGAGTACACCTTAGTTGATGGAAATGTGACTGGGCCAGTGGAACAGCAAGTCGACTAGACAAAACTGGTTATACTGTACAAAGGTTGACAACACTACTGTTGACAGAGATACCAGGTCAAACAAGTTATCTTACGATCTCCAGAAACTACCGGAACTTCACTGCGTTAATGTACAGACTTTGTGTGTTCAGCTGGTCACAATAACTATTGTATCGCTCATGAGTTCTGATATTTGAGGATAGGTAAATGAACTACAATCTTCGAGTTAGTTACAAGTTGCTTAACTTCTCACCAACACAGATAGATCTTTTGGCGACGATCGGATAGGAAAGGTCTAGCAGTGGAAAGGAAGCGGCCGTGGCCTTAATTAAGGTACAACCAAAGCCAAACAAACCCCATGGCACTACAGCCCTCGAAGGGCCTTGGTCTACCAAGTGACCGCTGCTCAACCCGAAGGCCTGCAGATTACGAGGTGTCGTGTGGTCAGCACGCGAATCCTCTCGGCCATTATTCTTGGCTTTCTAGATCGGGGCCGCTATTTCACCGTCAGATAGCTCCTCAATTCTTATCACGTTGGCTGAGTGGACCTAGAACCAGCCCTTGGGTCCAGGTAAAAATCCCTGACCTGGCCGGGAATCGAACCCGGGCCTCCGGGTAAGAGACAGGCACCCTACCCCTACACCACGGGGCCGACTAATTAAGGTATAGCCCCAGCATTTTCCTGGTGTGAAAATGGTAAATCACGGAAAACCATCTTCAGGTCTGCCGACAGGAGCCATACAATCTTCGAGACGGGAATATTGTGAACTAAGGTATAGGCTACACAGTGAATTTTCATACTGTAGTGTCTATCCGCACAGTTTTTGTCGCGATCTGGAGAGGGTTGAGAGTATAAAGGATTCGGAGACGATATCCATAATTTTGGAACAACTTTTCTGTCTCTCTCAGTCATTCCTTATAGTCTAAATAAACTGAAGAACTGTGAGGTAGACTTTTCGTAAAACTAGCCATTATTAGAATATCTCTGCACATGGTTCTTCTTCAATACGTTCAGTAGTAGCCGAGTAATATTTTAACCCGAGACCACCACTTTTCAACCAGTGAGAAGCGAACAATGAGTTCAGCGACTTTCCTCGCGGACCATCGATTCCACGCTCATGTCTGCAGTTCGTTTCTTGCTAACAATAGTTGTTGACTTTGCTGCTTTCCTCCCCAGGGGCTCTGAACTTTGGAGCGTGGGTTGGCGACCACGGGGCCCTCAGCTGAGTCCTGGCATTGCTTCCACTTACTTGTGCCGGGCTCCTCACTTTCATCTGTCCTATCCGACCTCTCTTGGTCAACTCTTGTTCTTTTCCGATCCCGACGCTATTAGGTTTGCGAGGGCTAGGGAGTCTTTCATTTTCACGCCCTTCGTGGCCCTTGCCTTTCTTTGACCGATATCTTCATTTTTCGAAGTGTCGGATCCCTTCCATTTTTCTCTCTGATTAGTGTTAGATAGAGGATGATTGCCTAGTTGTACTTCCTCTTAAAACAATAATCACCACCACCACCACCACTTTGCTGCTTTCTTGTCTTTTGCTCACGGTTTGTTATGCAAAGGAATTTAAAGTAGGTCTATACCTGATTCTAGCACCACACGTGTTTCCCTCAGTTTTATGGGTGTACCACTTTGATGCTACAATACTAGTGTTTTTTCTCGATCACGGAGTTGCATGCCCACTCACTGGCTTTTTCTGTGTGTTAATGGTTTCTCCAATCTCCTACACTCTTCTTCTGGAAATATTCAATTTCCATTAACAAATCAACAGAAGTTAAACATGTTCCAATATTACTAAAATGATATTGAACACGTTTTGATGCAGTTTCAATAAGTCGCCACAAAATTACGTCTGACGATCCGCGGGGGGGGGGGAAGGTAGTGCGAAATAAATTTGGATCTTTCGGCAAGTGTTTAAAGATAATATATTATGTTTTGGAAACATGCCTCGATTTGAACCGTTTCCTCTTACTAGACATGAATTTGGTCCAGTTTTACTTTTGAATGCCTTTTCTGACACTAACCGTACGTGGAAGCTTGTGTTCACTAAGTTATTGCTTATTACAGTAGAACGTCGTTTATCCGGACTGATTGGGACCGAAAGTGTTTCGGATAACGATTTTTCCGGATAATCGAACACGCGTTTATTTCATAGGAAAAACATATACAGTACAGTACATTATGGTGGCACATATATTGTACTGTAGTGTATATTTTAAATTCTTATTTATTGAATGAATAACTGTAACAAAAAAATATGGTACTGTACATACATGAAAGGTCTACTCTGCAGTATTGGATTTTTTTGGTACATGATTTCCTCTTCTTTTCTTAACAGCTAAATCACGCATTCTCATCAATAAAATAAATTGAGTTGAGCTACTTTCTTGCTGTTTTTCATACCAAAATAGCGCAGTTTCTAATGCAATCAAAGCTTTCCCATGACTTAGTTCTTCTTCATGTTCCTCATCTAGACTTTCATCCTTTTCATCATCCCCATTTACTTCTTGCACCAGAGAAACAATTTCATCTTCATCATCATCTAAGATTTGGATACCTGGTCACTGTCACTTTCCAACCAAGCTTGAGCGTCTCCTCTATCACAGACGGAAAATTCATCAATTTGGGGGAATAACTCATTTGTCTCTTCATACAAATCTTCATCAACTGAGTCTGTGGTATTAATGGTCTCTTCTTCTTCTCTTACTAATTTATCCCATGCATTTCGAAGATTCTGTGGTGTTAAAGTGTTCCACACATCAGCTATCATGAAACCGCAGTCCTTAAGAGGAAGCCTTTTTTGAAAAAGATATCACACTCTCCTCATCTTCCACCACAGTAAACTACGTGAAACTTCCTTCTTGCACATCCGCTTAAGCTTTTCTATCACCCCTTGATCCATTGGTGGTATAAGAGCCAATAACTTTAGGGGGAAACTATATCACTTCAAAATCCTCATCTAACGCATTCAGCTGATCAACATCTGGATGAGATGGCGCATGACGTACATAACAAGTTGAAATATTATAGAGGAAACAAACGGTAGGAGACGAAACATTTTGTATATATGGTTTTGATATTGAATACGTGCATATATGTCTTCACTGCAAGATAAGATATTTGTTCTAAATTATTTCATTATTAGCCGATAAGGATAAACCTTTTTATCAGAAAATGTGTACTGAAATGTACATTTTATGAGAAGAATATAAAGACAACATGTATGAAGAATTATTTTCGTTGATGCATTAGTTCGGCTTCAGTTTCTCTGGTTCGGGGAACTAGTTTGGTAGAGATCATTATATCTGCTGCTGTGAACCGTGCAGTCATTCCAACAGCCTCAAATTTATTTACATATTTTCCTCATGATAAACAAAAACAGAAAAAGCTTGTAGGCGGTACTCAACATGGTATTAGAGGAAATCAATTGCTGGATATACCTGGGATGTTATCTATGAGAAATACACAAAACCATAAGGAGAGAGATCTGGCACTTGCCTCTCATATAGGGCTAAATCTTGTCTTTTGGCATCAATTTTGGATTTAAACGCAAATTTAACCATTTCAACACAGGAGGTTTTTTATTTGAGCCCCCTATTTAAGAATGTCTTCAATCGCAGATTGAATGTAAACACGATAGAATCTCACAATTTTATATTCCGAAAGAAAAACTGTAAAAGAGTAGGGAATTTTAACATAATGACAGGGGAACGAAATATATTTTTTAACCTCATTAAGTTTCATAACGTCTTGTCAAACCAACATCTGGTGAAATTTCTTTGTGAATTGAATAACTCAGATTTACAATATATTTAACTAAAACACGAAGAAAAATTTTGAATTTTGAACGTTTTGATTTGACATTCTTGCATACGTATATATACATGCATGTATAAGGTGACGTACAGGAAAGAAAATACCTTAGCAATAAATAAACCGCAAGTTTCGAACCGCTCATCTGCACTCATATCAAAAGGAGAGTTTGTTTGTATGTGGAAGATAATATCAAGACAAACTCAGCATATTTATCTAATTATTTCACCGCGCAAAAGCTTATTTATACCTGATTTTTATACGCTGTGTATAAATAACGTTGGCACTCTAAATAAAAACGAATGCAAGTCCACGCACCTGTAAGTTTGAAATGTGAATATGTTGCGTAAACTATTATACAAGCTTCAAAACCGTGTGGATAACAATTAGCTATTAATGAAATAGACATATTCAAAATAATCCGCGACAGCTCATCTTCAATAGATAACTCGCAATGAATGCTTTAATAGTTACTGTTTTAAGATGCACCAAGCTGTGAAGAGTATCGATCAATACCGTGAAAACTTTTAAGATCTTACGAAAGTGACCCACACAGTAAGCGAAAGACTTTATAATACAGATCCATAATATATGCTGAAATATGTATGTTCGATTACTAGTACCCATTAAGAAGTGTTTAAAGAAATTGCACCCTACACACAGTCCTGTACTTCAGCGAATATGAGCTTCACGTAAAGTTCGAATGGAGCCAGACACAAGCAACTATTGGTTATAATTCAACTCATCCTGGAAAACAAGTTCTGGCCAACGACTGCAGTGAATGGGTCTGCATATTCTACCGTTTATTGGACACATTTTGATATAATGTACAGTTATGTGAATGTACACAAAAAATATCCTACGTGTCCAAAACTATAGGTGAAAGCAGGTAAAAAATATAATTAAGAATATTTTACTCTATGGGATGAAACTTAGTCGCTCAATAACACTACTACTACTACTACTACTACTACTACTACTACTAAACGTTTTAATTCCTCCCCTGAAGGGGGGAGGCGGGCCTCTTAGATGATTACGCCGTCTCTCAGGGCGGCAGATTTGTTACGGTGAAGGGGATATGCGGAGAAGGTGAGGGGTGTGGGCGGCCGTGGCCTATACTACGAAATGTCCCGGCATTCACCTTAGTGCAGGAGAATGGAAAACCACGGAAAACCATTCTCAGGACAGCCGACGGTTGAGGCCAGCCGTGAGGTCCAGCCCTGTCCCGTCTCCCGAATGCAGAGGCGTAGAGCCACCGTAGAGCCATGGCCACCTCTCCTCTGCTCGGTTGGCCGGTCAGAGTACAGAACTGGGGACCATGAACGAGCCGTGGCCACTCTACATCTACCGACCGGCTCAGTAACAGAATTAGCGCTTATTTTTATAAATGTTCTTTGCGGTTGTCCATAGGGTTTGCATCTACGTGGCAGGTGAATTATATTTTGGTGTAATTAAAATTCAGATAAAATATCAAATGCTAGGAACATTACAGTATCACTTTCATTTTCTTTTTAAGCGACTATAATAAATAGCTTGTAGATTTAGTCAGCAGGTGTAAGCGAAGGTACCACCACGACTTCATTGACGTCTTCCATATACTTGCACATGTCCGTTTGTACAGGTAGTGAATAATTTATGACGCTCGTTGGGAATGCTTGCGTAAATAGACTTCCAACACGTTAAAAAACAAACTTGATATTACTGTCTGCACTTAGCGTTTCCTGGTATGAAATTTGTTCTTCAGGCTATGTAAAGCATCGCATTTATTTTGATGGCCTTCAAGATATACTGAAACCAGCAAGTAATTGTCTCTCCATGAAATTACAGAGTATTTTTGAATTAGTTCTAGCCTGGCACATCGACATCGTGAGGGAATGAGTTGCTTACTGTAGGATGCGCATAGTAACTGAGTTATTACCGAGCAAGTTGGCTGCACGATTATGGTCATACAGCAGTGACTCTGCAATTGGGAGAGGGTGGGTTCAAACAATACTGTCGGGAGTCCTCAAGATGTTCTCCCGTGGCTTCCAATTTTCAAACCAGTCGATTTCTGGCCCTGTAACTTCATTAAGGGCACAGTCTCTTCCTTCCCAGTACTAGCTCTGTCCTATTGCATCGTCACCATACGACCTGTTTGAGTTGGTGAGACGTTAATTTTAACACTAATTCAATACTATTTCCTCACTAAGTTATATGTGCTCCCAATCCCACCCAATGCAATTAAGGCAGGTGCCGTCTCATCTCGCTCTATTCTTATCCTTTAGACATTCTGATAATCAAAAACAACATAGACTATCTTCTAACTCAAAAATGGCAACAAATGCCGCACGATGTCCTTCGATAAATAAAACACAATATCATCCCACTATTCGGTACTTCTATACGATCCAGAAAGCATGGGCATCAATGTGTGTGCTCTTTAAGTGTTGTCTATGAAATGAAATTTCTTATAAGTGAATACTTACTATAAGTGATCCCTTATTACTTACGCTAACGGTTTCACTTATATATAAGTACTGTCTATGAATTCGGCCCTAATACTCTAATACTTTCTACCTATCTCTAAAATGTTTAAGTCACATTTTACCTTCTTTAGCTCATATTAAGCTAGTCTTAGAGCATATTTTCTTGCATATTTTGTACTTCCTTAGGCTATAAATTTCCAAACACGTTATAACCAAGTGTTATCGATTCTACGTAACGTTATACTTATTGCAACAGAATGCAATTACGTTTCAGCAACCTTGGACGATCTGCAACAACGGCTCTACAACCGGGACATCATCAGTGGAGACTTTATTGATGATGAAGTGGCAAGGAAAAAAAGACACGTTTGTTTTTTCATTAACTCTAATGTTTTCTATTTTTTAGTTATAGACTACATAATGTTGCAAAACTATCTTTAAAATATGCGTAGAATATAGAGATAAAGAACATCATACTTTTTCTGCCCACTCTGGCTAACCTTAGACAGAATTGTGAAGCGAGAAAAGGCTATCACTTATTCACTTTCTCTTCTTCACATACATACCGTAAGTGATTTACAGATAATATCGATGCTGTGAGGTTCTTGGCCGAATGGCGAGCGTTGTTGCCTTCGTTTCAGAGGGCCCCAGGTTCAATTCCCGGGCGAATTGGGCATTTTAACATTATCTAGATAATTCCTCTAACTCGGGTAGCTGGGTATTGTGACCGTACCGGCACAATTAGTATTTATTTCAAGTGATATGGTTGGTAAGGAGGCTGGCAGCAAGCTTTCTTTGTGTGGATGCTGGGGGTATCGTCAGGTTGTGCAATACGAAGCCCGCCAGAGAGGCGCCTTCACCCGCCCACTGGGTGGCTTAAGGAATCCCCGAGCTAGGCACACGTCATAGAAGAAGCAGGAGAAGAACACTATTTAGCGACTCCATATTGGAAAACATCTGCAAGCGTACAGCGATGCCAGAGCGATCGGGCTAAATTTAATGCATTTTTGGCGTAAATAAGGCTTGATTAACAAAACTGCACCTGTTAGAGGAGTGTGCTGAATTTTGGTGGAATTATAAAGTCAAGAGTTCTGATAGAAAATACTCTCCAAGCGAAAGGCGTTGGTAAACAAGTTATATAAGACCCGTAGCGTACGGACGCCATGGCTGAAACCAGATGCTTTTGGGGATTCCCTATTTCCCCTCCAAGATGATAAATTAATTACGGCAGATCCGCCGAACATATCAAATTCCGCATGGCATAGCGTACTTGTGCATATCCGAGTCACACAGTCTAGCGTATTGCTAATTTCGACAGGCTGGTTTATCCAGGAGCAGTCAAAATAAGAGTGGGGATGAAGTCACTAAACCGCCCCTACCACCGGGGCTAGTATAAGTTTTTTGCAGTTCCAGGGAACTGGAGTAGTCGTTGAGGAGCTTTCGACGGGAAACGACGGTCGCTTCGCTATCGGATTACCGCTCCTTGGTATACTCTGTGAACAAAGCGGCAGGGAAAATCTTTCAGTTTTTTTTTCTTTTTGTGATTATAATTTGTGATAGGCAACAGACGAGTACGGTAATGAGATATACTTAAGATATCGGTTGCAAAGTAGACTAAGACTTCGTGAAAGATGAAGTAGGATTTTGCATAACAACTACTTGATAGTACGTAGAATTTCTCGAGCAGAACAAAGAACTGTATAAAATCACGCTGTTTCTGAACAGAGCGTAGGTCAGATTATTAACTGATTAACAATCTAGTGAGGAGTGTTCCTTAACTATTAGACCATACAGAAGATAGGGATAGAAAATTCTGCATCATACGAATGCAGGGAACGCCCGGTTTAACAGTGTAATAGACTAGCTGAAAGTAGCCGATATATTCATCTCCTTGTAACTGGCAGTGGGTAGACAAAGAAGTAATAGGAGTGAACGGTAACACGTGTGCAAGAAATTGATAAATTGTGTGAATTACAATCTAGTTTCAGTGATCCGTGTGTTACTAAAATGGATTACGCAAGACAAGATATGGAACTTCTGAACTCCAGGACTACAGGATCCAGCGCCATGGAGTAATCCAACATGGGCAGGCCTCCGGATCCTCCGGGCAGGGCCGAAGACGTCAACTGTTGAGTACCAAGTTATGTTTCTTTCCAATGCTAGTATTTCCCTTTGTAAATAATAGTCATGAAGTATAGGGTTAAAATAACATATAAATAGGTTTAATCCGCCCAAGAATGGTCGGGAATCCTTTTATTCATTTTTGTTTCAATTAATTAATTAGATATGGGAAGGGAGTGATCCTGTGTTAGTGTATGGAATAGGGGACCCCTTTTAGTGGATATATTTGCATGTTATTATAATTTGTTTATTTAGTGCTGAGAAGGAATTGAGGGGGGAAAAGGAGTAGAATGATATGTAGATTAATAATGTAGATCTCATCTGAGCAAGTGCCTAAGTTACGTAGGGATTAGCGAGGTGACAGAGTCATCGACAAGTGCCCGTATGAAAGGAAAAACTTGGGCTAGAATCAGCACTATGTTCGTAAAGTTAGAAATAGCATGTAGTTGCATGGTAATATAAGTTTTGGCTGTAACTGGTGATGTTCAAGGAATGACGTGCCGAGGTTTGAACCCCTGTCCTCCACTACACTATTGAAGTTAGATGTAGAAGGTCTGTTAGTGGTTTGGAAGGATTTAATAATTTAAATTAATTTGAATTTTATTATTATTATTATTATTATTATTATTATTATTATTATTATTATTATTATTTTCTTAATGTAACTTGAGCAGTGTGTTTATACTATACATTACAAGCAAAAGGTTAGAAGATTCTTATTATTATTATTATTATTATTATTATTATTATTATTATTATTATTATTATTATTGTTATTATTTTACCTAAGGTGCTTTGATTGATGATTTATACCGATAGATAGGGTAGTATCTGATAGGTACACACACTCGCCTCAGAGGCGGAGAAATAGGAGTATTGCTATGGTCAGGGGCTAACGGATGGTGCACTTTGGAAGGAGAGAAGATACGAGTCGAACTCCAGACCTCCAGAGATATGAGAGAATGAAATGTGAATTAACGGTCGAATTTGAGAAATGATTCTCGTGTACTGAATGTATGTGGGCTGGTCCGAGCATTGAATAAAATGTGCCAGTTTTCTAATGAATTAATTTGATGGACACAGAGAGAGAAAAAGGCCTAGCGGGAAGCAGGCTGAATGGTGTTTTTTTTTGTCTCCGGACCGTGGGACAAGTGTCAGCTGAATTTATGGCTGAGAGGGGAGAATCTGGAACAGGGAGGAAGATATACAAGCAGAAAGGTTGGCCGAACCAACATTCTGGTTTCTTTGAGAATAAAGACAGCAAGTGCTTTAATTGCCACCCCGTAGACCATGACCTACAAAGCAATGTAGATGTTTATTTTTGTTATGACAGTTCGATACACGAGTAGATTAATTAGGGTTTGATTACAGTACCCTGGATGGAGACGACCAGAGTCTCAGGTTCGAACCTCATGTGGGCACAGCAGCGATCAACAGCTCGCTAAGACAGCGGGTTACAACGGTTAAATTACAGCCATCGTCTTTATTGATACATGTGTTTGATATATTTTCTTTTTCAGGATGTGTTTTTGTTGGTTACTTTTAATCGATGTCGATTTGAATCTAGACTTCGTGAAAGTCCACTGGTAGTGATTGCAAATGATAGTTCGTTGTTCAAGTCTGTGTTTATTTTATATGGAAGACTTGAATCCTTTTTCTTTCCTTCTCCGTGTTTTAGTGACGGATTTCTGATATGGTCGGAATGTTCGGATTATTTTTTTTTTTTTAAATCTTTACTTCATTGATTCCTAGCGTTAGCCGACCATTCAAAGGCGGACATTTTTCTTTTGTGTAAATAGAGTCTAATATGTAATACGGGATTCAGTCCCATGGAATACTCGCATTGGGGGAACATGGCTTGTTTTGTTTGTTTTTGTGAATATGATAGGGTACTCAGTGGTTTATGCTAAACCGGGTGATGACGCGCACAAAACAATTGCGATAATACACAAAACAATTTGTATAGCATACATCCAAACTAATGTAATAATTATGTAAGCAATATATGACACAGGCAATTCAAAGTGATAGTATGTGAAAAAGTGAAATCATATTACAACCTCTCGGTTATTCTCTGTTTTGGTAGAGAGGGATATGGATATCTACGTCTGTGTCAAAAAGGAAAATTTATTGGAGTAGAGAAAATAACAGCTAACGTTGCCTTTCACATAGATTTTGTCTGTGGAATGTGGAGGTAACAACCGATGTCAATGGCAGCCCGGATTTTTCCGCTGCTAAAATAAGTGATTTGCTCAGATTAGTTGTGTAACAAGTATCAAGAGTGTATGTAAATTTGTATATTTCACCGAGTGAGTAGTAAATTGTTCCAAACGATTTCATGCCTATCTATACCGAAAAACATGCATCCAGAATCCTCTTCCGTTCATTGTAGGCCTTTAAGGTAGTTTATGTTTTATAGCCTTCATTTGCCGCGAACGTTCTTCGGCCCTGAGGAGTCCGTGTTCAGACCTCAGGAACGGGAGAGTAGCTCTGATCTAGCTGAGTCGAATGGTCGATAACTCTTCATGTGAGTGGATTAAGTATACAATCCCAATGAGGAGAAATCGGCACAGACCAAAAAAGATCCCTTGACTATCGACTTCCATGGAGCATGGTCCCATGTGTTCGTGACCCGAAAGGGTTGGTGTGTTGTCACATGGTCCCATGAGTCATGGGGGACGGTGGGAAAGGTTCCA
Organism: Anabrus simplex; assembly: GCF_040414725.1. Classification (NCBI taxonomy): domain Eukaryota; kingdom Metazoa; phylum Arthropoda; class Insecta; order Orthoptera; family Tettigoniidae; genus Anabrus; species Anabrus simplex. The sequence goes on from NC_090267.1 coordinate 179,150,606, forward strand.
GTATATATGTTCGTCTGAAGTCACATCTTAATTTTCACAACATATAATGCTACAAACCACCATAGGAACACGCATTAGTAAAGGTATCCGACCTTAAAGGTGGGCTGAATCAGTACAAACTCCCGACCGCAGAAAATTAACAAAAAGTCCAGGAAGAGGATGATGACGCTCGATGATGTAAGGTTACTTGACAGCCAGGTTTAGGAAACAAAGGACAGGTGGTGGTGGTGGTGACTATTGTTTTAAGAGGAAATAAAACTGGGCAATCATCAACTATTAACACTAATCAGAGGGAAAAATGCAAGGGATCATTCACTTTGAAAAATGAAGGTAATGGCCAAAGGAAGAGAAGGGCCACCAAGGGCGTGAAAATGAAAAACTCCCTAGGCCTCCATACGTAAAACCATCGGGTTCCGATAAGAACAGGAGTTGACCAAGGAAGGTCGGATAGGATAGATGAAAGTGAGGAGACTGACACAAATAAGTAGAATCAATGCCAGGATTCAGGTAAGGGTCCCGTGGTTACCACCCCAAACTCCTAAGTTAAGAGTCTCTGGGATATCTCTTAGTCGCCTTTTACGACAGGCAGGGGATGCCGTGGATGTTATTCTACCACCCCCTTCACAGGGGGAAACAGAGGGCAAGCGGGAGTGAACTAAATGCCCGGTCTTCGAGGTTCCCAGATCTCTTATTCTGAATAAATATCAAGAAGTTCGTGTACGGAAACAGGAGGTATCATCGCAAGAATTGGTGTCGCCACTGGATCTATTCATGACATGTAGAGTATTCGAATTTTACGTCAGTGAATACTTGGATGTTCGCCTCTGTGGTGTAGTGGTTAGTGTGAATAGCTGCAACCCCCGAAGGCCCGGGTTCGATTCCCGGCTCTGCCACAAAATTTGAAAAGTGGTACGAGGGCTGGAACGGGGTCCACTCGGCCTCAGGAGGTCAAATGAGTAGAGGTGGGTTCAATTCCCTCCTCAGCTATCCTGGAAGTGGTTTTCCGCGGTTCCCCACTTCTCCTCCAGTCAAATGCCGGGATGGTACCTAACTTAGACCACGGCCGCTTCCTTCCCTCTTCCTTGTCTATCCCTTCCACTCTCTCCATCCCCCCCACAAGACCCCTGATCAGCATAGCAGGTGAGGCCGCCTGGGCGAGGTACTGGTCATTCTCCCCAGTTGTATCCCCAGCCCAATGTCTCACGCTCCAGGACACTGCCCTTGAGGTGGTAGAGGTGGGATCCCTCGCTGAGTCCGAGGGAAAAACCAGCCCTGTAGGTTAAACAGATTAAGAAAGAAAGAAAGAACACTTCGATGATGTAAAGTATGAATTCGTGCTGGCGATCGCATCTTCACGTACCGTATGCGAATAAACAGCTGTCCCTAGATATTTTATCGAGTCCCACGAACAATTTTTTTTGAACATCGCCGTCGTCAACAGTTGACGTCAGTGGACTGAATTTCCTAAACAATACATGATGGCCTTGATGTTCTCTATCTTCTGTATACATTTATACCGATAGCTTTACAACACACCAGTATATACTACTAGTCTGTATTAACGAAAGGTTGCTTTATGGGTAGTCTGAATCCAATAAGAACGACCTTAAATAAAAAAATATATAAACCCATTGCGCAACAGCCCCGAAGGACCTTGGCAGTTCAGCGCGGAGGCATAAAATACATATTACGAGGTGTCGTTTGTCGGCGCGATGAATCCACTTGGCCGTTATTCTTGGCTTTCTAGACCGGGGACATTATTTCACCGTCAGATAGCTCCTTAATAATTGTAATCATGTATGCTGAATGGATCTCGAATCAGCCCTCAGATCCAAGTAAAAATCCCTGACTTGGCTGTAAAACGAACCGGGGCCTCCAAGAGGCAGGCACGCTAACTCTGCATGACGCCGTTGCCGTGTGATTGTAATACTCTTCTATTAAATGAAGATTCATTGCTCTCATTCTTTATTTATATCGACTCCAGCTACTAAATGATATGTGCATTACAATGAAATAACTCAACATTAAGCTTGAACTAAATTAATTTCCAGCAGAATATTTTTTTCGAACCGGGCGAGTTGGCCGTGCGCGTAGAGGCGCGCGGCTGTGAGCTTGCATCCGGGAGATAGTAGGTTCGAATCTCACTATCGGCAGCCCTGAAAATGGTTTTCCGTCGTTTCCCATTTTCACACGAGGCAAATGCTGGGGCTGTACCTTAATTAAGGTCACGGCCGCTTCCTTCCAACTCCTAAGCCTTTCCTACCCCACCGTCGCCATAACACCTATCTGTGTCGGTGCGACGTAAAGCCCCTAGCAAAAAAAAATTAAATAAATCTACACATAGACTATTTTCTTATAATGTGCATATTTACCATTTATTTGTGAAGACAGGCATTACTAAGAAAGGGAATTTCGATTTTTACTCGCAGATTCTTCGTCTAGTGTAAAGTAGAAATCACAGTTTCAGTGCTTGGTCTGCAGAATTCATGATAGTAAGACATGTTCTTCTAACACGTATTTATATGCTTGCCAAGCTTGGTGAAGTTATCCATAAAACAGGCCGAGTCATGACCGTATATATTTTATACTGAACTAGCAAGATACTCGTGCTTTGCTACGGTTTAGAACTAAAATTTATCTTTCAAAGTTCTGAAAGTTGGAGATTCCACTGTCGGGTGAGCTGGTAAAATACACCCTCAGTTCGTACGTTAACGGTTTTGGACGAATGATTATTTATTTTGGGATCTAACACTCTTTTGAAATCCATAGAATTGGAATGTTTTAAAACCCCTCCCTATATTCTTGCTTTCATATACTAACCCACAGTTAACTCCCTTACGGGTTGATTTTTCGAACCTTCTGCTATTTATGAAATTTTAACTTGGTAAGTCAAACGATTTCAGGGAAATGAATATTCTTGTCATCAGGCCTCACCCCATACCCCTGGCAAAACCCATTAGGGGTTTATTGTTGTAATACCACTTCTTATTTGAAATCTAAGGCTAAGCATATTGTGTGTGTATTGGGAGCAGCTCCATTTACTCTGATAATAACAGAGTTGAAACATTCTGTAATATTAAGTATATGTAAATAAGCTTATAGAAATGTGATGGGTAATTTGAGAGGTTTAAATCTATAATACCAATATAAATGGTCCGTTATCGAACATTATAAATTTTCCAGCTAACGTATTCCTGGTTGCCAGCGTTTCGCCCAGGTGTGCTAGGCTGGGCTCATCAGTTGGTACCTAGCACACCTACCAAGACGCTGGCTAGTGCATACCCTGTAGGCCACTGCGTAGGCTAATTGTAGCCACCGGCAGTGCCAATGTGCTATGAGAGACCCTGTCCCACTACCAAAAATTGATGCCTGCCAGGCCATCAGATGATATAGATGTTGATTCCAATAGGGAATCTGAAATATATGTGGCTACAATTAACCTACGCAGTGGCCTACACGGTATGCACTAGCCAGCGTCTTGGTAGGTGTGCTAGGTGCCAGCTGATGAGCCCAGCCTAGCACACGGGAGCGAAACGCTGGCAACCAGGAATGAGTTAGCTGGAAAATGTATAATGTCCAATAACGGACCATTTATATTGGTATTATAAATTTACTCATTCGCAACAAATATTTCACATTCCCTATGGGAATCAACATCTATATCAGGTGTAAATCTTTCAAAATATAGACATTGAATGTGGGCAAGAATACGCAGGGACCATTAATGGTATAGAGTCAAAATATTCTTCCAATCATGTTATAAGCTTAAAATTGTTTAAACTAAACTCCTTAGTTTTACAACTAAAATTTTGTTAGCAGTGATGAAAGCCAGTCGGAAATTCGATCCAGTACCTTGGATATAGTCGATCCTTGGTTAGTTATAGAATTTCTTCGTGATCATAATCCTTATGTACGTGAGATAGTTTGAATTATATCATATTTGAAACTTACGACAATAAAGAACAGCCTTCTTGTAAAATTACAACTTTGTACGTCAAACGGTTTGAAAGGATGAATAATTTTGTCATCATTTATCTCCAAGCCAAAACACCTTAGGGGAGTATTGTTTTAAAACCAATTCTTTTCTAAAATCTAGGACATAAAGGAGCAATCATCATGCGAAATTTCAACCTCGTAGGTCAAACGGTTTCAGAGAAGTGAATATTTGTGTCATTCCTCTAGCTTGGGAACTGGGGGTTCGTCCTAATATACATATTCATGTACATACAGTACATCTCACTACAAACCACCACAGAAACACGCAATAGTGAATACATCACTCCACATGGGGTTAGCGTCCGGCAAGTAAAATTGGGCTAAGTCCATACAAAGTGCCGACCTCAGGTAGGGCCAAGAAGTAGATTTATTTATTTAATTTCATTGTTAAAGCCTACAACAAGCAAACGGATAAACAAGCTGCACATCCTTTGTTCTCAGCCTTACATTTGTTTCTTTACATTCTCGCCAAAGGTTTCTTTCAAAGTCTGGCTTCTCCTTTGCTGTTCTTCCGCGGCTTAGTAGGTTGTTTCTGAGGATTATCCCTCAGTTCCGCAACTTCATATTCTAGCTTCATATTCCCCATCTGCTATTGTAATTTATTTCCAATGTAAGATTTGTCGCTAAAATATTTAAAATATATGAAATAAAGCTTGTCACCAAATGCAAAATGATGTCACCTACAAATACCCATTTCCTCTACATATGAACACATCCACACATCGAGCGAGTTGGCTACGCGATATGGATCTGGTTGATGTAAGCTTACATTCTGGAGATGGTTAGTTTCGAACCCCACCGTCGACAGTCGTAAAGATCATTATCTGGTGTTTCTCATTTTGAGATCACGCACGTTACCTTCAAAATCTTACCATTTTATTGGGGTTGGTATTTGATGTGGATCTGGACGAGTTCTATGGCCGGATGACCTTCCTGATGGAAACTCTATGAGGAAAGATGTATTCACTATTCCGTGTTTCTGTGGTGGTATGAAGTGTAGTGTACTGTATGTAGATGAAGAGAGCGGTATTAAAAATAATACCAATGCCCAGTCTCTGTGCCAGAGAAATCTATCATCCTCAGTAAAAATCGCCAGCGTAGCCGGGAATCAAACCCGGATCCGACTGAACTGAAGGCCAGTCCGTTGGCCGTTCAGTCACGGATTCAGATGACGATAACCTGCCAGTTTTATATCAGAAAAATAATTATGAAATAGTAACAATTTCGCATACATCGTTAAAGCAGAGCAACCGGAATCATACATGTTCTATAAGTTACTGTCTTTATTTCAGGTACAGTTCCTGATAGTTATGTTTGAGATGAGCCACCACTGTAAGAAATTAATCTGTACTGCTTGTTAATATTTATCTTCGATTTTTATTTTGATTCAGATAAATAAATCTAACATCTTTGTGATTGGCTGAGGTGTTACTATTCCAAAAATTGTAAGCTGTATGTACCTTATCAAAAACGCAACAGCCACTCAGTCAATCTTAAATCTCTGCCAAAGTTGGGAATCTTATTCGGACTTCTGAGAACAGCAGTTTATAAAGTATTAACGGTTACTTTACGGAGTTACGTTCTAATCTAATGTTATTTGCTTTACGTCCCACTAACTACTTTTACGGTCTTCGGAGACGCCGAGGTGCCGGAATTTAGTCCCGAAGGAGTTCTTTTACGTGCCAGTAAATCTACTGACACGAGGCTGTCATATTTGAGCACCTTCAAATACCACCGGACTGAGCCAGGATCGAACCTGCCAAGTTGGGGTTAGAAGGCCAGCGCCTTAACCGTCTGAGCCACTCAGCCAGGCGGAGTTACGTTCAGGTTGAGATTTTAGTGAGTGGATATCCCTAATAATGGTGGATTAACTTATCAGGAATTCTGGCTGAAGGTGATATCCCTTATCGTTTACAGTGTGTAGAAATGAGTGTGATAGGCTACACGGGATGTTAACTTGCTCGTAATAATGGGAAGGTCAGATCAGCTCTTCAAAAGAAACTAAAATGACAAACGAGGAAGCAGGTGTCCTACAGAGGCGACTTGAATAGAGATTTATGAGTTTGGCTCGTTCCACCGTTTCTTTGAGTTCAGCGGGATGATGCAGTTTAACCGACCCTCAAGTCAAAAAAGGATGTTAGCCCACAGTTAATTACAGAGGCGAGGTCGGTCCAATATTATCAAGGATAGGTAAATATAAGTAATGTTCTGATGTTATTTTCCTGTTTTGATCTGCAGGTTTTAGCTATCAATTCCCGTGCGTTGAAAACATTTCAGACAGCTTGTGGCTCTTTGGGAGGACATTTATAATTGAATCGCTCATTTATAAAAGGGCACTTTTCTTCCAAATGCTTTGGTTCTCATATTCCAGTAGCTGAAATGTAGAAGCGTCGATCCACGCGAAAAATTCAGTGTTATCAACTAATTCTTTTGAAAGAAGCTAAGGTAGAAAGAAAAAATCTTTCCGGACTTCTGTGTAAAATGAATTTTATGTGTAGTATCCGGAGTTATAACAATGGATGGCCAGCCGCCCAGATGTGTCAGAAACATTTACTTTTTCTAAGCCGACTGGGCTTCGTCCCGCTTTATCAACACTAGTCGACTTCCAAACCTATAATAGAATATTAAGAAGAGCAACGACATAAGGTAATTGAATACAGTACATTGGTGATGAACATATCAGTTTCTACCATGACATTGTGAACAAAAAGCCAGCTACTGAGCAGGAAGCACTGCAAAAAGAAGAATTCTTATCTTCTTACACAGAAGCTATAACAAGTTCTTGTTATTTATTCTTAATGTACAGTAGTGTCTTTATTCTATTCATCATAATGGTTAAAAGATTATTTTGTTAAAAAACGTAATAAAAATGTAGTGAAATATATTACAACCTATAAGATATAATGAACAGTATTACTGATTTTCTCCGTCAAAACGATTTATATGCATTGCTTGGGATCTTTTTGCAATTCTCTGATTTTTAATACTATAGGTTGACAGAAAATAGGTGTAATGATAAAATATATTTAAAAACGGAAGAAAATCAATTCACTTGAAAAAGGGTACCTCTCCAGAAAACATTTTTTTTCTCCCTTTAGGAATGGAATATGAAATCCGCATTAGGAGACTAAAAGACCCTTTACTAGTTAAATGAATTGCCAAAATGCAGATTTGATAGCTTCACTCATTCGCCATTTATTCAGTCTTTAGTCTCTCCTGTAAAATTTACTTTTGCGGGCATGTGCCCTTTTTCAAAATGACCGATTCAATTGGGTTTATGGTTATTGACGGGGAAAGTGATTAAGCATTATATTTGATGTAGTAGTAGCTTTTTGGGATTATTTTAAACGGAAGTGCCACTGGGCAACCATTCTTACTTAACTACAATCAGAAAAAGAACGAAGAAGTCCGAGCCTTTAAAGAATGAGGATATCGCCAATAGAATGATAATGGCCGTGAAGGGGGGTGAAAATGGAAAACTTTCTAGGATTCACGAACTTAATACCCCATAGGTGTCGGAAGATAACAAGTGTTGGCCAAGGGAGGTCGGACAGGAAAGATGAAAGGGAGAAAAGTGGTACAATAAGTGAAAGAAATGCTATGACACCAGGGTCACCAACACAAGGGCTCAAGTTGAGAGTCCATGAGGGTTTTCCGCTTCGGAAGATACAGTGGATGTATGTCTCCACCCACAGGGATATCATTTTGAAGTGATGGTGGAAGAAAATTACAAAACCACGAAGGTGTCAAAAGTATGAGGTTGTGGCACATGAAATAAAATATAGGATGGGTACTGAATCTTCACCAAGCTCGGTAGCTGCAGTCGCTTAAGTGCGGCCAATATCCAGTATTCGGGAGATAGTAGGTTCGAACCCCACTGTCGGCAGCCCTGAAAATGGTTTTCCGTGGCTTCCCATTTTCACACCAGGCAAATGCTGGGGCTGTACCTTAATTGAGGCCACGGCCGCTTCCTTCCCACTCATAGCCCTTCCCTGTCCCATCGTCGCCACAAGACCTATCTGTGTCGGTGCGACGTAAAACCACTAGCAAAAAAAGAATGTAAACAATCGAAGTCTATGTTCAGGGTTGCCGATGGTGTGGTTCGAACCTACCAGCTCCTAATACTTTTTTCAATTCGGACAGCTATGAACCTCGTCATTTCAACTGTTTTCTTACATCGTCTATAATCTTTGCCTAGTATTCCCGCGTTTTCTTTCTCTCTTAAGTCCACTTCCTGCCTTTTTTCTGGAAACCACGTTGTCCTTCAAGTTTATTTTGAAGAGAATCACGTTCCAGGATATCATCCCCATTTCTTTTAAGTAATTTTCCACCTCCTTGAACAAGGCTCCATTGGTCTTCTTGCCAATAAAGTTACCAAAAAACCGATTGTATAATATCGTCTCTCGACCGGTAAAAGGTTGTATTCCACAAAGCTCTTCCTATCAGTTATTCTCCTTAAGACTGGTCACGCCTCCCAGCCACGTATGGATATGCAGTCCATCAGAACAAATTTTGTTGTGTTCATTTTCCTATGCCCATGTGTAAAGGAAAATGAACCTTACAGTACCGTGCTGTAGGAATGTACGTTTGCATTACGTATTTACGCACTTCCAGTGTACAATGCATTTAAGGTTCATTTTCGTTTAATCGTACACATAGGAAAACGAACACAACGGACATTGTTCTGATGGACTGCGCATCCATATGTGGCTGGGAGGCGTGAGAATAATGGATAGGAAGAGTACTGTATTGTGGGATACAAAGTTTTACCGGTGAAGCGACGATATGTCTGAGTTCATTCCTGTCATGAGGCCACAGAAAGTGATCCTTTTTCCGAATAGGTTCAGTTATCTTTTCCACGTGCGATTATCTCTATCCCTCTATATAAAAGCGAATGCCCTGACTCACTGACCCATTCATCACTAATGCTCACACTTCCCGCTAATAGTTAGAGGGCTGAAATATGGCACAGATATTCCTTGTAAAGAAATGAGGAAAAGTCGAGATATTTCGTTCCGATGTGTTCTGATAAAGGGGGTGAAATTGGGATAAGTGCCCTACATACAATGTGACTAAATCCCATACTTCCAACACCACTAGAGGGATCTAATTTGGCAGGGGTGTTCCTTATAAGCTAGTTAGAATAAGAAAATATATTTATCCCGAATTTCTGTGATTAAAGGAGTGAAATCGGGGTACCTACCCTAAACAAAATTATCACTGATTCTCATTTCACACTCCTATTAGGGCTAGAGATCTGAAATTTGCCACAAGTATATCTTATGAGGTAGACTAATTAAAGAATGAAAATCCACAGCCTCTTTACAGTTTCAAACGGGTCAGGAATGGAATGCATGAAGCCCCTATCTAACGGCGAGGATATTAATTGTACCGACTGCCTAAATATAAAGTAATTAAGAAATGTATAGATGTTTCATTCTGATTGTGATAGTGCTTCATAAACCACCAAGAAACCATTTCTCCAGTGATGCTACTCAGAAACCTAAACCCGCCTAAACCTAAATTCACCGAGCTCGATAGCTGCAGTCGCTTAAATGCGGTCAATATCCAGTATTCGGGAGATAGTAGGTTCGAACCCCACTGTCGGCAGCCCTGAAAATGGTTTTCCGTTGTTTCCCATTTTCACACCAGGAAAATGCTGGGGCTGTACCTTAATTAAGGCCACGGCCGCTTCCTTCCCACTCCTAGCCCTTCCCTGTCCCATCGTCGCCATAAGACATATCTGTGTCGGTGCGACGTAAAGCAAAAAAACACAACAAAAAAAACCCTAAATTCAGGTAAAATTCTTTTGCGGCCACAATATGCAGGGACTGCTGTAGCTGAGAACTTGTTTATACCAAGAATTCTAAATATTCCATAATAACCTTTTTGACGTCTCCAGTTCCCTGTCAGGGTATAAGCCTTCGAGGAATTTTTCATATGGGCAGTTCTATGTAACCTGTTTGAGGCTTAACAGACCATCTAACCTCGTTTTTTTTTTTTTTTTTTTTTTTTTTAGCTTTCATTTCGTACCCTGATGGGGTACGGCGGTCCTCCTGGAAGGTGACACCCTCTCTAAGGCCAATCTAACCCCGTAATTTTTGCACCTTATGGAAGAATATCCAACGTCGTGATATATTATAAACGAAATGAATCACGTTCAAGCCTGTTATTCTAAAGTAAAAACATACATTTTGAAATACGACTATCCTAGGACTCATGATTTCGTCGAGCTGTAGGTAAGTTGGTGTGCCAAAAACGAAACACCCCAGGCAGTAAGTTTTTTTTTGCTATGGGCTTTACGTTGCACCGACACAGATAGGTCTTATGGCGACTATGGGATAGGAAAGGCCTAGGAGTTGGAAGGAAGTGGCCGTGGCCTTAATTAAGGTGCAGCCCCAGCATTTGCCTGGTGTGAAAATGGGAAACCACGGAAAACCATTTTCAGGGCTGCCGATAGTGGGATTCGAACCTACTATCTCCCGGATGCAAGCCAGGCAGTAAGCAAGGGGACTTGCCGAATATAAAATCCCCATGAGAAACGATACATAGTCACTTCTTCGCCGTGTTTCTCGAGTAGCGCTAAGAATCAAGCTGTCTGTCTGTTAGGTCATCAGCCCAGAGGCTGGTTGGATCCTCAAACAGCACCACCAAAAAATATGCAGCTATAGGAAAACCACAGAAACCAACGACAACACCAAAATGAGGCATACTAGGCAAGACAAGGTGTGAGGTAGTTTGTCATTGCTTTCCTCACTGGGGCAGACAGTGCTATTGTAGCACGACTAACTCTATGACCAACACCTTTCATAACCCTCAGATACACTCGATGTGCTCCGAATGGCATTACTCAGCACAACCCGTACCCCAGCAGCTTCCATACTGTCACAGCCATGGATGAGACTGGGACTTCAGTGAAAGCTACACTTTGTTCCGGCCTGTGCCAAGAGATGGATGCAAAAGTACTGTATCCATCAAGAAATGACAGCAGGCAGAAGAATCATGCTATTAAGCTTAAAAAAAACGGCAGTAGGCAACGAGCCTGACGAAAACGAATCTCCTCGGGCTGCAGACATGAGGACCTGCCGAAAATAAAACTCCCCATGTGAAACGATACATATTCACCTCCTCACGGTGTTCCTCGAGTAGCACTAAGAAAGCTGCTATTAAGCTTGAAACAAAAATTCCTCATTTTCGTCCAAAAATAAAGAAATGACGCAATATCCCTTGCTAAGAACGGACAATTAGCTCATAGCTCATACTTGTGCCTCTTTCTACTTACCATTTTCTGTGAATGTACCCAAGACTTTCCTCAGCGTCTTCATATCCTTGGTTTCTGGTTTTTCTACAAAAGTTTTCTTATTTAATGCGATGCATTCTGATGCATTCATGGCCTCTGGTCGAATGATCACAGTCTGAACTTGGCACTGAAGGACAGTGATCGCATATTGAAGATGGTTTTGGTTAACTACTATGCCATTTCCATCTTGTTAATCCTGGATGCGTTGTTGTTATGAAATAGGTTTCCGGGTCTTTGTCACTTGCGCTTTGAACTCGTTGATGTGTGTTGCGGCTGTGCCAGCGGAATAGGAAAAATTCGCGAGGTAATTTGAAAATGCTAGACAGTCGATTGCCACGTTCTTACTCTTACAGCTCAGTTTAACTCCATTTTCAACACCTTTTTATTACTCAGATCTTTACGCCACCCACGGATGACTTTACGAGCATACGGATGAAGAGAAAAGGAGAGAGATAATCTGCCTGTCTAACTCCAATTGTGATTTTAAAGTGTGTGAAATTTCTCCTCTAAATTTCTCTTAGAATGTGGTATCCATCAGGGTATGCTAAATGATCGCTCTGACCAAGCTCAATTCGTTCAGGATTTTGGTTAAGGAGCTTCGATCAATCGAGTCTTACACCATCTTAAAATCGCAGAAGATGACAAAAATTCTTATTCATGTTTTTCAGAAACGAAAATGAATTGCTCTGTTCAACACACAAGCGTCCTTTCCCAAACTCTCCTGCCCTGATTTACAGAACTTTCGAGAGTATATTTTATGTAATTGAGAATAATGAGACTGGGCGAGTTGGCCGTGTGGTTAGGGTCGCGTAGCTGTGAGCTTGCATGTGGGAGATAGTGGGTTCGAACCCCACTGTCGCAGCCCTGAAGATGGTTTTCCGTGGTCTCCCATTTTCAGACCAGGCAAATGCTGGGGCTGTACCTTAGTTAAGGCCACAGCCGCTTCCTTCCCACTCCTAGGCCTTTCCTGTTCCATCGTCGCCATAAAAACCTATCTGTGCGGTGCGACGTAAGGCAAATAGCAAAAAAAAAAAAAAAAAAAAAGGTAATGAGACGCCAGTCACCTATGTTTCATCACAATTTTTATGAAAACGGGTTATAAGGGCTGAAGTCCTTGCTTCTGAATGACTGGATGATCCATCACATTTCTTGTATTATTACTGCATTATACGACCCTGCAGTTTAGGGATAACGTGCCTAACTCTCACCCAGAAACGACTTATTGCATCTGAATTACATTTCAAACACACACAGTACGGAATAACAAAGAAACTACTTTTTATCTAGCTGTCTCTTCATGGGAAGGGCTAGGAATGGGAAGGAAGTGACCGTGGAATTATTTTAGTTTCAGTCCCAACATTTTGCTTTGGTGAAAGTGGGAAACCACGGAAAACCGTTTTATATGGCTGCCGAGATTGGGGTTCGAACCCTCTATCTCCCGAATGCAGAGAGACATTAAAAAAACTTTCCAATGTTTTGGGGCATGCTTTACCCAATTAAAACCGAAATAGTGGTTTAACTTTTATTCTTATAGGCAAAAGGAATATTTCGAGGATTCGGTGGCGTGCTTGCTTGTCCAACGTGCAGTAATAATAATGACGTATGACCTCCGGAGAGGCCTGGTGTAGGTCTTTTTCTAGTAGACGGCCTATTAAGCGACCTGCATGTCTGCGAAGATGAAGATGAGGGCCCTACCTAGGATAATTTCTAATGTTGAATACGCCACACACACCCAGCTTCCGAGCCATTGGAATTAACCAATTAAGGTTAAAATCCCCGATCCGGCCGGGAATCGAACCCAGGACCCTCTAAACCGAAGGCCAGTACACTTACCATTCAGCCATCGAGTCGGACAACGTGCAGTAGAAGACATTTAGTTAAAATGCATGATTAAATATGGCAAAAACTTCGATTATCTTATGAAAATAGGAAATAGAATTTTAAATGTTTAATAATACAGTATATGCTTTTTCTTCTTCCCGTTCTTCTTCTTGGTGGGTAACGTGCATGTCATCCAAGCGTTTCCCTTATTTGACCAACGGCTTCAAGTGGCAGTAGGTGTGCTGGTCGTTAATGCTGCCTATAAATTTGTACTCTTTCTCTTCCTTTGCTCCTTCTATCTTCTAGCTTCCCTTCAAACAGAATGGTGCACCAGACAGAACGACGAAGCTAGTGGCAAAGGAAGTTATTTCTTCTCCCGTTTGTTTCACCCAACGTGCCTATCTCATTTTACTCTTTTGATAACATTATCGCTTGTGACACTATCAGTCCAAGGTATTCTTAGTCGACTCCAGTACCACATCTCAAATACCTTGTGTTTTAATACCCCCCTGCGGGTGGGGGACGCACATGTAGAATACACCCGCGGTATCTCCTGCCTGTCGTAAGAGGCGACTAAAAGGGGCCCACGGAGCTCTCAACTTGGGAGTGTGGATTGGCGAGCACGGGACCCTTAGCTGAGTCCTGGCATTGCTTCCACTTACTTGTGCCAGGCTCCTCAGTTTCGTCTATCCTGTCCGACCTCCCTTGGTCAACTCTTGTTCTTTTCCGACACCGACGGTATTAGAGCATTCGAGGCCTAGGGAGTCTTTCATTTTCACGCCCTTCGTGGCCCTTGCCTTTCTTCGTCCGTTACTTCATTTTTCGAAGTGACGGATCCCTTCTTTTCCTTCTTTTTCTGTGGGTGGGGGACGCAGACAAAAATACACCCACGCTATCCCCTGCCTGTCGTGAGAGGCGACTAAAAGGGGCGATCAAGGGATGATTTTCTTAGAACCATGAAGCTACTTTTGATTAGTACCATCACGCGGGGAACACCATGGGTCGCCTTTACTTGCGAGTAGTACCACTACATTAGGTACACAATAGGTTTGTGCTTAGTAGCAGTAGAGGGTGGATCACTGTGGGTTTCCAGAACCCGTGAGTCGTACCCATGTGAGCAACACCACGGGTCTGGACGCTGCCTGTGATTAGTACCACTATATGAGCAACACCGTGAGTCTGCGTTGCCTGTGATTATTACCCACTATGTGAGGAACACCACGGGAATACCGGCGCCCGTGATTAGTACACCTAGATGAGGAACCCCATCGGTTTGCGTTGGCTATGTGTGGCGCCATTGTGTGAGAAACACCATAGGTCTGCGTTACCTGTACGACGTACAATACTTGTGAGTAATGCCATCATGTGTGGAACACCGTGAGTCTTCGGTCCTTTTTATTAGTACCCCAACATAACACATACAATGGTTCTACTTTACTAGCGATAAGTACCATTCTGAGGGGCATTTATTTTGGACTCCTTTAGACATCAAGCATCCTGGATTCAGGGTTGTGCTTTAGAAGTGGTCTCTTTGTCGGTAATACTATTATTTATGATCGTTTTTTGAGTCGGATCCACTGATTGTTTTAAATTCATGTCCATTTATTAATTCTTCATGACTGTTTTTAGTTTGGTCAGTGGGTGATTTTGAACTTTTAATTTGTCATTTCATTTTGTAACATTAGAGCCCGATGACCTCGCTGTTAGGTCCCTTTAAACAACAAGCATCATCATCATCATTGTTTTAATACTTCCCCTTTTCGCAGGCTCCACGTTTCTGACCCATATCTTACAACACCACGTACAAAATGTTTTACGAAGTGCTTTCGTACCTCCATGGTGATGGTTTCAGATATTAGTAAACATTCCTTTTCTTTGAGGAAGCTTCCTTCGCCTGTACGATTTGGGCGTTTACGTCTTTCGTACATTTTTCATCAGATGGTACAATATATATTTTCGCTTAGGAAGTTTCTAAGAAATCGCATGTTCTTCTTTTAAGGCAGACTCAGTTCGCTTGTGTATAGGTGAAGAGGCGAGGCAAGACGGAAGAATCACCCTTTACTTGAGCGCTGCCGAGGGCAAAGGGAGAGGAAAAGTAACCCGCTAAGGCAAGGTCTGTCTTCCTAAAACTTCTTTGAGTGTGTTGAGGAACTGCCATATAGAACGTGTCGCTTCCGCCAGCTACATTGATACTGTCAAGCTTCACATATTGTTCGCATGGACTGTTAAACCACTGTCGTTGTATGCCGGAGCGGAACACTATTGATTGAAATTCACATCGGGCTGGAAAAAAAATCTCCGTAAATGCCAGTAGACTAAACTCCCGATAATCCGACCTTCCACCCTATTGTAGAGATGAGTTTCAATGAAGAAATAATCAAAAGTGTGCAGGAAAGAAAATATGAAAGTGATGAAGTAGACATAGCAGAAGTAGAGAGCATTTCTCACATTGCTGGTGCCAAAGCTGCAGATATCCTCCTGTACTGAATATTTTAGTGCAAAAACAAAAACATTCAGCACTGACGTAATGCTTGTAAATCGGCTGCATGACAAAGCATGCTGGCGGTTAACATCTTCATTGAGGCAAATGAAGATTTCATAGTGAAAGATAATTCGTGTAGAAAACTGAAGGGCTAAACTTTTCTGTTAGATTTTTCCTAAATGTGTGAATGCTACATAGTAGCATTGGATTTGATAAAGAAGTTATTCAATTAAATTTCTCGGATACTCTGAATAATCCGGCAATCACTCTATTTCTGCACTACTCTGCGCAATGAATGGTCGGATAAGCAAGAATCTAGTGTACTTACATATCGGGGAGCATGCCTTTTAGGGTAGGCAACTCGTTGTAGAATTGTTCAGAGTGGTGATGTGTCATTCCGCCTGATGATCCCCTGAGAGTATACGATTGCTGCACTTTATCTAACAGGTGCAGCATACGGTCTTTGTCAATCAGTATCAAAGAATTAATGAAAACAAGATTGTCATGTGAGATAAAGCATTGTCATTAAGCTGCAAGGAAACAATATGTCAGCTTATAAGACCAGTTCTTGTGGTCTAATGGATTCATCACGCGAGTGAAATGTTTTGTCTTTTCCACTATTCTGCTGTAACAGTAAATAGTAAACAAGTGTGGGAATCAGTTCAAATCATCGCTTAACATCAACATAAAATGTGATAGTTGTTTAAAGGAAAATCCCTGTGCATTTCCAAGTATTATTTTATTAGTTTCTTTACCTGTAACCTACGAAAATGTTAAACGTGTTAAATGATTCTATTTATCATGGGCACAGTAGAGTGAAAACCTAGGTCTCAGAAGAAGTTGGAGAATCTCTGTATCCAATAACTCAACTGCTCAATATATTTTAGCCGCCTGGTTAGTAATTCAATCGAACAGGGCGGCCGTCTGCTACAAAATGAAGCAAGTTTGTATATATTCCATTTTCTCGAGAGGTACTTGTCCGATTTTCCTAATAGTCACAATGATGAATTGTTAATATCCGTAACTTTAAGGGTAGATGTAGATAAATGTGTAGCTCCGTTAAAGAAATTAAGTTAGTACTGTTATCTCGGGAGGTAAGTTATTAACGTAGGCTACTGCAATTATTATTAACTTATTTTTCGGCGTTGAATTTTGTTGTTGTTTTATGTACCTTGTGCACAGTTTGCTGATGTTTCACACACATTGCAGTATTCTTTATCAAAGTGACTTATACACCCCTACTTTATGCGAAGTAGTCAGTCTCCCCAGGCAGCAATGTATTCAAAATATTGGCATCTTGTACGCAAGATTAGAAAAAAGAAACCAATAACAAGGTTCAACCCTGAAAGAAAAGTAAAAAGTAATTAATAAACCGACGAAGCCTTACATCTAAGAGACACCACTGCAACTTCATTTATGAGAACCTACATGATATTACTAAAAGTGAAAACAAATGTTCGATGTCTTTAGCAGTTTACAAGTTATATCTAAGCTGACCCGCCCTGTACAAATAACTGGTTAATATGTTTATGATAGCTAGAAATATCTACTCTAATAAATACACCTTTGAAATTAAAAATCAGCCTCGTCAATACTTAGAGTTATTTAATTAATTATATTTTATCTATCACCTCATACAACCGTACATATTTCGAGGACTTTACTATCCTCTTCTTCAGCGGTTTTTTTCACTCTAGCAATTATCTCTTGAATCTCTAGATATATAATAAATATCACAATAGAACACTAAAACTACACTATTATATTTACAGGCTTCTTAACATGCCATCCTTGTCTTTAACCTAAAAATAATGTCAATTTATTAAAATTAGCGTCTCTTAAAATTTTTTCCGATTAATACTTTAGTCTGGCTGTCAAGATTTTCACACCCGCCTAACGATTGTCGTTTGTTTACACGCTCGTGGCCTTCTAGGGAAGGATGTTGTCAAATGGTGCTCATTGCTGACAACCTCTGTACTTAGGAACTAGTCATATTGACAAAGATGATAAGAATTCACAGACATAGCACTCCTATTCGTCGGCGTTAGCCCTGGACCTCAAGAAAGTTCTTGCCATGCGGACGGTTAAGAATAGGATCTGGACAAGACATTTTCTCGTGCTTTTATTGTGCTGGGGTTGGTAACGGATTATGATTAACATAACTGACTGCAACGACATCACGTTGCACTTCACATTAGCCAATAGGGATGCAAATAGCTACTTCAGAAATGAAAATGGCGTGTAACACTCTTCATTAGGTTATGAAAGTAAATATACTTCACCGAGCTCGATAGCTGCAGTCGCTTAAGTGCGACCAGTATCCAGTATTCGGGAGACAGTAGGTTCGAACCCCACTGTCGGCAGTCCTGAAGATGGTTTTCCGTGGTTTCCCATTTTCACACCAGACAAATGCTGGGACTGTACCTTAATTAAGGCCACGGCCGCTTCCTTCCCATTCCTAGCCCTTTCCTGTCCCATCGTCGTCGTAAGACCTGTCTGTGTCGGTGCGACGTAAAGCAAGTAGCAAAAAAATAAAAATAAAATAAAAACTTCTTCGGGCGGGATGGTGGGTTCCTGGACTTCGCAATGATCACAGCTCTCCTCTGAGATGCTCTCCAAGTAAGATTTCATTATTTCCCATAACATTACAAATAACATGACAGCCGGGCTATATTTTTACCTTTTACCGTACTAAAATCATCCAATCACTGATCACGTCAGTTAAAAATTGCTAGTATTTCCATCTGTCCTCAAACATCCCTAGAGTTGTAGCACTTCACTCCAATCTAAAATAAACATAATTGTCCTTGACCTTAGCATTGGGTAACATGCCTGTCAGAACACCGATATTAGGATCACTATCTTTCTCCTCTATTAGCAAGATGGATAATTATTGTTATTTTTGTTTGTTTGTTTTTTACACCTAAATCTGAAATTCCGTGAGTCGTTCTATTTAAAATTTAGTGCCTTCACTTTTCCCTTCACCTTCGTTGGTTGTCAACCGAATTAATTTCAAAGGTGTATTTATTGGAGTACAGATTACAGTCAATACGGACCATTATAAATCAAACCGTAACGGTTAAGTTAGTAAGACTAGAAATACTGCAACTGCTATTTAAAATGAAGTTTATTTTCGATATTTAATATCCCTTTATTACGTTTCTCTCACTGTTCGTGTACTGAGGTTGGTTCCTTTCTGCGTAATGTGATCTAATTAACATTTTGGTGTCTTACACCCGCAGGTTACCAATGTAAGGTTAACGTAAGAAGAAAGAAAGTAAAAAATTCCACACTCAGAGTGTCAGCTTCAATAGGAGTGTGATATATTGTGGCACATATGATACGGATTACAATAGAATATAACAATATGGGTTGTTTGTTTTGCTTTGTGAGGGGGAACTACCCGTCATTCAATTTGATAAAACTGCACACCAAGTATCTGATGATAAATCATTTCCTCCGTAAGCCTCTGTCCAATATTGTTGATTTCCTTCACACCTTCAGAGTTATATTAGCTAATGAACGCTATTAGAATAACGGTCAATACAAATGGTGATCGATTATTGTTTCGTTGATATATGACCTCTCTGATAAGATAAAAGCCAGAAATCTATTGTTTACTCTACTCACAAAGTCTGGGGATGCACAGAGGTATTTTTAAGAAATATTACTATTCCAGAGTACGAAATTTTAATATGCACACATAACCATAGAAATGGAGATACAGAAGCTACCATCCAGTAACATATCGGATCATCATCATCATCATCATCTGTTTACCCTCCAGGTTCGGTTTTTTCCTCGGACTGAGCGAGGGATCCCACCTCTACCGCCTCAAGGGCAGTGTCCTGGAGCGTGAGATATTGGGTCGGGGATACCTCTCCCAGGCGACCTCACCTGCTATGCTGAACAGGGGCCTTGCTGGGGTATGGGAAGATTGGAAAGGATTGGCAAGGAAGAGGGAAGGAAGCGGCCGTGGCCTTAAGTTAGGTACCATCCCGGCATTTGCCTAGAGGAGAAATTCCAGGATGGCTGAGGTGGGAATCGAACCCGCGTCTACTCATTTGACCACCCGAGGCTGAGTGGACACCGTTCTAGCCCTCGTACCAATATTTCAAATATCGTGGCAGAGCCGGGAATCGTACCCGGGTCTCCGGGGGGTGGCAGCTAATCACACTGACCACTACATCACAGAGGCGGACTAGTACATACCTACAAAATAAATAATCATATTTATACCAGTGTTTTATTAATGGCTTCCGTAGTAACAATTTAGTTTTACGTCGAACTTATACAGACCGAGCTCGATAGCTGCAGACGCTTAAGTGCGGCCCCAGTATCCAGTATTCGGGAGATAGTAGGTTCGAACCCCACTATTGGCAGCCCTGAAGATGGTTTTCCGTGGTTTCCCATTTTCACACCCGGCAAATGCTGGGGTTGTACCCTAATTAAGGCCACGGCCGCTTCCTTCCCACTCCTAGCCCTTTCCCGTCCCATCATTGCCATAAGACCTATCTGTGTCGGTGCGACGTAAAGCAACTAGCTAGAACTTATACAGGGTGGTTGAAAGCAAAGTGAACCGGTTATGTGTGCATTAGAGGATTTGTCATGCTAATAAATAATTTGAAGAAAGTAATTCGATGTTGCTAAATCTGCACGTGACTTAAGACCGGCGTGAGAAATCAGCAACAAGCAAAAACACACGGTGGGTGTCACCGCAGCGCACTTGCTATGGCGTGATCTTGTCAGCTCGGAGGTACGTGTTTCAGCCCCTCCCCGGGCGAAGTTTATTTTTCTTCTATTGGTGCTTTCAAACCTAGCGATTGCTTTGCCGCGCTCGCTACAGTACGGCCTGGACATCACGTAGGCAGATACAGATAAAAATCCTTGATATGCCCGAGAATTCAACCCGAGGTCTCTCGGTAAGAGACAGAATCACGAGCCCTAAAACCTCAGGCCTGGCTCATGAAACTTCAGGATCCGTCAAAATCCAGAATCAAATTTTTGCATGGAATGAAATGGCGTATGGCTATTAGTGTCCGGATGTATCCGAGGACTACGGCTTGCCAGGTGGAGGTCTTTTGATCTGACTCCCTAGGCGACCTGCGCGTCGCGATGAGGATGAAATGATAATGGAGACGACAAATACACCCAGTCCCCGTGCCAGAGGAATTAACCAATTATGGTTAAAATTCCCGACCCTGCCGGGAATCGAACCCGGGACCCCTGTGACCAAAGGTCAGCACGCTAACCATTTATCCCTGGAGCTGGACAATTTTTGCATGAATACAGTACTTCTTTTACTTCCATCGTCGTATGAAAGTAAAAATATAACCGATGCAAAGCAGATCGACCGCGGAAACTCCCACCTGAAAAAATATGGTTGCAAATGCACCATACAAAGGGCACTCGGAAAGTTTTGCAATGTGAGTGAAGGCTTTAGACTTTTTCAAAATAATTTCCACCACACTCAGTACACTACTCCGTACGTCGAAACCAGTCACTGAACCAACTCTGCCACTTTTTTCGGTTACATTTTCACACTCTTGATCCCATGCTGCCAGAAGCTCCTCATCGGATGCAAAACGTCGCCTTTTCAGCTTCAGCTTCACTTCTGGGAAGAGTGCGAAATTCACATGGGGCAAGATCAGGACTGTATGGAGGGTGATCAAGCATAGTCAACCCTGATCTGGCAAGAAATTCCGTTGTTACATTAGCACGATCTGCTGGAGCATTGTCGTGATGCAAGAACCAAGTGTTGAGCCGTGACCTTGGACGGAGCTGCTTGAGAGTCTAGATGACCTGAGGCAGACAAGTCTCACTGTACCACTTCGCAGTAACTGTCCTTTGTGTTTCTAGCACAACCCGAGTCAGGATTGCCCGTTTAGTGAAGAATACTGCAATCATCCTTTTCTTCACTGACCTTGACTTTCGCACAGTCACATGAGTACCCTCATATTCAAACAGCCACACCTTGTTCTGGGATTTTGTTGGGACATTGTGATCATAAAGCCAAGTTTCGTCACCTGTAACGATGCTATTGACGTTACGCGAAGTCCCATTTTCAAACAATTTTCACATTTTTCGGCACCATTTCACTCGATGTGCCTTTTTTTCTTTTGAAAGTGAATGAGGCACCCAAAAAGGGAATAAACCTTTCTAATATGGATATGATCGTATAGAATTGAATGAATAGCTGGTGCAGGGATGTGGAGGGTTTCTTCTTCCTGCCGATATGTCAACCGCCTCTCTTGCTGCAACATTTTCCTCACAGCTTCAATGTTTGCCTCAGTCACTGATTCAGACGGTCGCCCAGAACGAGGATCGTCTTCAACCACAAAATTTCCCCTCTGGAACTCTTTGTACCAGCGGAAAATTGTTGTCCTATGTGGACAGCCTTTCCCGAGCTCAGGAGTCATTTTCTACATGCACTGATCAACAGTTAATCCACGAGCAAAACTGTAGCGGATAATTGCGCGATATTCACCTTTAGACCACACTGACATCTTAACTTGCTTTCAATCCCACTGCTTGGTAACAACTGGTGTGAAGGTCGCGCCTTGCTGTCTTTCAGACAGGTTTTGCCCCCTTTTCATCCCTCACCATAACAGGGGGTGTCCAGCCAACCGTTTTTGCGTATTGCAAAACTTTCCTAATGCCCTTTGTACTTCAGTTGATTCTGGCTGAAACTTGTGACTTACAGTGTTCGTTCCTATCCTCATTTCAACTGCCCTTATCCTGTTTATCATGATGGGGATTATTGCTGCACTCTCTATAGTTCATGATATACTTAAATGGACCTGATTCATAATGGTATAATGTATTGTTTTCTTCTTCCGCGGCTTATCCCACATCCTGATGGGGTCGTGGGTGCGAACTGTGAGGCACGATTAGACTTCACAATATGTCACAGCCAGTTTACCCCTCCTGATGCCAATCCCATGTGAAGGGATGTAATCAGTATTCCATGTTTCTGAGGTAGTTGGTGGCGTGTTGTGTTCAATTACTCAGGCGCGGTATCCGGCTGGCAATCGAATCCGTAACCTTCGGAGTAAAAGTCCTCGACACTGACCACTCAGTCAAGGAGCCTGACGGTATATTTGCATAAATTTCTGACAAATCCATTTTTAGAATTTTGGATCTCTACGTCTCTCCGTCCTGTGAATTATTGGGAAATATGTCAGCGGGTTTCATGTTTTGCGTTCAACGAGTCCTGTCATTGCTGCACTGAAGTGCCGTACGGTCAATGGTTATCGATCAGTATTTATAAATAAGTCGGGTGGAGCATAATTCAGTTAACCGGTGCCTGTAGTTCGTGTACACGGGGGGAGATTTCACCTCAATCAGATTATAAGTTTGACACTCTCAAATTTAACTAGAGGCCCGTGGTACCCCGCAGCATTCCTTACAGATAGGTCAGATAACGTGTCTTGATATGAAATTTATCCATAAGTGGTTCGGGAACTTTTGAGTGTTTACTTTTTTTTTTTTTTTTGCTTTACGTCGCACCGACACAGATCACAGATAGGTCAGATAGCGACGGGGGTACAGGATAGGACTAGGAGTGGGAAGGAAGCGGCCGTGGACTTAATTAAGGTACAGCCCAAGCATTTGCCTGGTGTGAA
Source organism: Anabrus simplex (assembly GCF_040414725.1). Classification (NCBI taxonomy): domain Eukaryota; kingdom Metazoa; phylum Arthropoda; class Insecta; order Orthoptera; family Tettigoniidae; genus Anabrus; species Anabrus simplex. The sequence goes on from NC_090267.1 coordinate 179,173,830, forward strand.
AATGGGAAACCACGGAAAGCCATTTTCAGGGCTGCCGACAGTGGGGTTCGAACCTACTATCTCCCGAATACTGGATACTGGCCGCACTTAAGCGACTGCAGCTATCGACCTCGGTTTACCTTTAGGACATGTATTACGTGTTAATTATGTGTCAAGTGAATGTTTGTAGATTTCTTTATTGTGACATTGACTGTTATTTAACGAACTATTTTTTTAGTTCTAGAGTTATAGTTGTGTGTTTAATTTAAAGTTTTAGTTTAGATTTTATGTCGTGTTGAATTTTGTCCTTGCAGCAGCTCATATTGTCTGGGAAGTAGTTGATCCTTTCGAATAAATAATAAAAGAATGTGATAACTGTATGTATTTACGCGTCACACTATAGATATGAAATACACTACTCTAACTTTCACTCGGACTGTCAGCAATCAACCTACTGAACCCGAAAATTGTGGAATCAACAATAATCTCTGTCATTCTGTACTTTTTCTTTTTCACTCCTTACGACCCCCGCGCTGATTGATGATGAACTTGTACTTAAACGACATCCAGAGTGCCATACTTTATTTAAGCAACCCATGAACGTAGATACCCATCAATGTCTAATGGTTCAGCAGAACATTTCTGAGAGAATGAAACAACAATTAAGCAAATCGGTCCAGCAGAACGGCCGGACGAACTGGAAATAATTGTTTTTAGTAAACTTGTTAAATATGTAGATAGATTAACAAATCATGTGGCATCTGGGAGATCCGATAAACATCCCTTGCCTCCTAACTGTGCAATTGTCATCTTACAATAGAACGACACATACTTTTGCGAAATAATATGTAGTATTTCTCTAAAGATGGAACTGTTGTTTTCAAGGAGTTTACAGGCACGATATACATCCCACAATACAAGACATTCACGAAATATCAATTAAATTTATGTAGGTCCCTTGTTCAACCCTGGGCGTTAGGGACATAATCAGCACTCCTACGTAGGCTAGGTAGAGGATTGGCCTTCTTACCTCAGCTTGCCAGGTTCGATCCTGGCTCAGTGCAGTGGTATTTGAATGTTCTCACCACGTGCTGGTAGATTTACTGACACGTAAAAGACCTCCTGCAACTAAATTCAGGTACCTTGGCGTCTCCCCGAATCGTAAAAGGAGTTATTGGAATGTAAAACCTTTATTATTATTATTATTATTATTATTATTATTATTATTGTTATTATTATTATTATTATTATTATTATTATTATTATGCCTTTGCTGGCGAGATGTAGTGTTTACAGTGCACTGTGTCTTCTGGTATGGGCTATATCAAATTTGTTACTTTCATTGACCTGTCTCAGTCTGATCCTTGACTTTGACAATATGGAAGTGACTGAGGTATGAGTGATGCTAGTAATACCATTCCTTATGCAGCCAGTCCCTGTTATGAATGGTGTGAAAATATCGTTCATAGGGTCGGTTGGTGCATGCATTTCAGTGGGCTTGGCAGACTGATATGTAATAGCAACTGCTGGCTCGGTGAGGAAAGCAACGGGAAACTACTTCACTCCTCATTTCCCTAGTACGCCTCTTCAGTGATGCCTAGGCTATTTATGACAGCTGTTGGCAGAGCTGCAGAGGATTAAACGATATCTGCAAACCAGTTTGTTCGGCAATTTCTTTTAAAATTTCAACTTGAGCTCTAGCGGTTTCTATGTCGTTTGAGAGAACAGAAATATCATCGGCAAATGCTAAGCAGTCTGTTGCGATCCCCTTGGATTTGGTTCCTATTCTCAATGGACTGCAGTTGGTTTCCTGTAATCTCACCCGCCAGGTTCTAATGATCTTTTCAAGAACACAGTTGAAGAGTATCGGGGATAGCCCATCACCTTGTCGGACTACTGTTTTGATGTCAAAGGAATGCGAGAGACATCCGTGGAACATTACCTTGGATATTGTATCGATCAGAGTGGTTCTAATTAATGCGAGCAGTTTCAAATCAACTCCAAATTCATTTAAGATGTTTAGCAGGACTTCCCGGTCAATGGAGTCGTACGCTTCCTTAAAGTCCACAAAGACAGACACATACTGCTTGGACCTTAGTGTACAATATCTGATGATCGTTTTGTGATTTTGAATCTGTTCAGCTGTTGAGCGACCTTTTCTGAACCCTCCTTGGTATTCACCTATTTGATGTTCGACTTGTGCTTCCAAACGCTCCAGGATGGCAAGTGATAGAATTTTGTAAGTCACGGGTAGCAAAGATATTCCTCTGTAGTTGTTGATGTTCTTGTGTAATGGATGGATCAAAGCTATTTTCCAATCTTCGGGTAGGGTCTCCTTGTTCCAAATTTCTTCTATTTGCTTTTGCAAGATATCAAGTGATTCCTCTGGGGCATATTTCCATAGTTCTGCTACTACTGAGTCTTCCCCCGGCGCTTTGTTATTTTGAGACGGGCAATGTGGCGCTTGATTTCATCTCTGTCGGGTGGTCCGGAATCTGGGTACCTGAGTAAGGGTTCCTTGGTCTCATTGGCCCTTTGCGGTTTAGAGCAATTAAGTAAATTCTTGAAGTAATCTGCCAGAATGCTGCAATTTTCTTCATTTGACGTCGCCAGTGTGCCGTCCTTTCGCTCAAAGCATAGAGATGGTGGTTTATAGCCAATGAGTTTGCGTTTGAAGGCTCTGTAGTACTCTCTGCTTTCATTCTTCCTAAAGTTTTGTTATATCTTTTCAATGAGAGATTTTTCGTATTAACGTTTCTCAGTTCTGAACACCCTAGCTGCTTGGGCACGTTGGGTTTTGTAGGTTTCCCAATCATTTTCTGATTTCGTAGAGTAGTACTGTTTCCACGCATTGAGTCGTTCTTGGAGGACTGATTCGCAGGTACCATTCCACCAGGCATGCTTTTTGCTTCTCTTGATTTCTGCAACGTCTTTGGCGGCCTCAACAAGGAGACTTTTGGCGTTGTTAAAGTCACAGTCATTTGGTCTAGCCTTCTCCTGGAACTCCTCGACCCTTTGCCGAAGTTTATCATTGTCGAAGCGTGTGGTCTGTTTGGTTGTCTTCCCTGTGTTTGCGGGAATTGATTTGAATTTGATAAGAGACATATAATGATCTGAGGCCACATTTATGCCTTTCTTTACCTTCACATTCATAATCTCAGGGCTGTTTCTCCTGGAGATTGCAACATGATCAATTTGGAACTCTCCGAGAGCTTGGACGGTAGAACGCCAAGTCATTTGCTTTCTGCGTAGATGGCGAAAGTGGGTCGACATGACCTGCAGGTTGTGATATTCGCAAATGGACACCAGTCTTTTGCCGTTGGGATTGGTTCTTTTGTGAGCAGGGTAATTTACTATAACTTTCTTGTACTTCTGTTCACGACCTAGTTGGGCATTGAAGTCACCCAAAAGAAGCTTGACATGGTGTTTGGGGATTTTGTTTAATTTTTCATCCAGTAGGTCCCAGAAATTATCAACTTCGTCTGGATCAGACTTGTTCTTATAGTTTGTAGGAGCATGTGCGTTAACTAGGGCGTAGGTTTTGTTCGCGCATTTAATTGTGAGTATAGACAATCTGTCATTCACAGGTTCGAAATTTGCAACCGATTTAAGGATCCTGGTTCTAACAGCAAACGCGGTTCCAAGCATCACAGCTCCATTGAGGATTCCTCTTTGCGCTTTGCTCTTGAAAAATCGGTAGTCTTCGGATTCAAAAATCTCTTCATCTGGGTACCTTGTTTCCTGTAGGGCCATTATGGATATCTGATTTTCATGAAGAGCTTTGGTGAGAGTTTTCAGCTTGCCAGTTTGTGTAAGTGAATTTATGTTGAAAGTTGCTAGAAAGGTTTTAGATTTTGGCCTGAGTTTTTGACTCTTCGGGGTACACCGAGACGCTCCGACTCGTCTCTTGCATGATGTCGAGTCTCCCCCAGAATCCGAACGAGACTCGTGCGCCGTGGCGTTCACGACGAGGGATTTATCCGAAGATTTACCCCCCGGGGGTATGTTTCTTGAAATGTTGTGCCATCATGCTTTTTGACTTGACTTTGCTTTGGACGGGTACCCATCCTTTTACAACTAGGGTTGTTAGCCCTAGAGGTTGCCTCAAGATGTTTTCTGGCTTCTGGTCATTTACCCGTCTTCGCCGTAACCGTGGCAAGGAACCATTTTTTTTCACGGTGGTATTTTATTTCCCTACTGCCTTCTGATTCTGCTGGCGGCAGAGCCAGCGAGCTTCCCCAATTCCAATGGGACGCGCCCGATGGAGGTAACCGGTAAATCCCCATACGGGTATTATTATTATTATTATTATTATTATTATTATTATTATTATTATTATTATTATTATTATTATTATTTTTATTATTATTATTGCTGTTGTTAGAAAAACACTTCATTGCGCTCTTTATACCGGGTCATAGTAAGGTACATAATTCCATTTTTAGTGATGTTTAGGTTCTCACACCGATCTTTGGAAAAGGAAGCCTTTTTTTCCCCATATATATCGGTTAGTATTTCGTAATAATTATGCAAATACAAACAGAATGTTCAAAATGTATAAAGTAAGTAAAATTATATATCTGTACTTAGTAATATATAAGAAGAGACTATGAATTCATTTGTATGTAATGGGTAATTTCAGAAACTACTAAACCGATTTGAAAGATAATACCATTCCTGGTAACATAGGCTATGTATCATCACAGAATATCAAAGGATTTCTGCGAGAACCATGATTTAAGAACAAAATGGCAGCAATAATATATCTCAAAATCTGTATGTTGGTTGTGTTTTTTCATGTATAAACTACTTGACTGATGGAGCACAACCATGGCAAACACACAGGTTAACACACAGGCTACTTACTATCACGCTATATTTTAAGTCGGCTATGCAGCGAAAGTATATGTCAAGCAAGTCAGAGAAAAATGAAAAGCGAACGTGTCTGAAATATATTTTAGAAGTTGGGGTGATTACTACTCCAGAAATATTTAGGCCTATGTTGAATTATAACAATAATAATAATAATAATAATAATAATAATAATAATAATAATTGTTACCGTGTTTTGGTGGTAGTTATGCATGAAAGAAGGTGCTGGGTGGTGAAGGGGTCTCAAGCTACTAAAGTGAAATTAATTTTAAAATTTAGCAAGGTTATATTTTCTTTTCAAAATTAGGTAACAACAAATAGAACAGGGACTTAGTAGCCGAAACACGATTGACAAATACATTTACATAGGTACCCCATTTGGGGCTTCAAAAAGTCAGAAACATAATTCTTGAGCCATGAGCCCAACCTTACAATGAACACCATACAACAAAGGGGCCGAAAACCCCCAAACATGCCAGAAACACCGGCTTCCAATTACATCCAAAAGCTTCCTTGAGGCAGAAACACAATTTTCAAAAAGGGCAATTTCCCCTTAAAATACAAGCCTATCATAGGCCACTCCGAACTCCACCTTTAAGCCGTCCTCAAAGGACATATACACAGGAGCAAAATACCCAATCTACTGAGGTCTGTTAAATGACAAGAAAGTTAATATATGACCTCTAAAATCACAATTTGAGAGGAGGCGAACTTGCACTCCTAATACACTTTGTCTTTAAGACCTATTTTGGCTCTAAGGCCACTGATGCAAGGGCTAATCCCATACTACAGAGGTGACTTAAGAAACAACTAACTTACATTACTGAAGAATAGGTTGCGAAAAATAAGTTCACCTCAAACAATGTGAGTGGGAGCTCGAGAGGGTTAACACTCTCTATCCCAGTATGTCGCTTTACAAGAGAATAGAAGAAAAGAGAAGTTACATTTTAGGAAAAGGTTACATAGGGGAACGCTTAGAACCTGCCCCGAAAGTTAAACTGCTGAACTGGCAAAGAAAAAAAATTTATTAATCGGCCATTACCTTATTGTTGACCGCTGCCGAGGAAAGAGGCGCTTCCCGCCTCCCGCTATGTACTTAATACACTGACAGATGGAACAGAAGTGGCCCGGAGACCCTAAAATCAGCAGTTTAAATACTCTCGCAGAAAGTTCTAGGCGTTAGGGGAAAGAAAACACCCTCCCACAAAGATTTTATTGGGTAGGACCCCGCAACAGATTCAAGTTGGGGAAAGATACACCAGATTGGTCAGAAATTAATTGAAAAAATTCGTGATTGGATACATTCAAAACAAGGGGAAGAAAGGGGTAAATATTGCCAACTTAAACAATGACAGAAAGAAATTTAACAAAGAACAAACTCCTGAAATTAAATTTTCTCCACCAAAATAGTTCTTTGACTCCGCACTAGGGTGCACTATTGTTGATCTTCAGTAGTGTCCTCTAGAAGAGAAAGTTCACACTTCTTAATACAAGCAAGACAAAAGTACGTCGAAAATGACACAGTTCACAAACTCAAAATTTTCCAGGTAGTGACATCTTCTGAGAAATTTGGAAACTAAGACCGTAGATAAAGTTCAGACTTCCTCCAGAAGAGGAGTTTCAACTGGCGCAACTTTTAAATAAACGGTGTGGAGGTGTACCGCCCGGTACAGACCTCCCCCCCCAAAAGTTCCTCCACGGGGTAACACAGAAGAACATAAACTTTTGTTTGAAAATAAGTTCCAAGTTTTGATGTTGCTATTAAGATAACTTGCAGAAGTATTTGAGAAATTTCTTAATTCGGTTCCAAAATTTTGTTGTTGGAGGTGAAGTGAAGTCTTTAAGTTTATAGAAGTTGAATTTCTGAAGATAAGCTTTTACTACTTAAAAGTGAAGGAAAAATTTGCAATGTCCATCAGATATTGCTGTTGAATTCCCAAATGTAGTTATCTCTTATAGTAACTGTCCATGTAGTTGATGTTGATGAAGTTGGATGGCCGGACCGGCCGTTGCAGCTTGCGTCCAAAAGGAGGCCGCTCGGACCCCTTAAGTACCCTGAGATACCGCTCGCCCGCACTATGAGGGGAGCAGAGGTGTTGAAGCATGCCGCGCCCGCGGTGAACATATACAGGCTGCGGGCAAGTAGCAGGTCGTGCGCCGCACATCAGCCTTGGCCGGGAGGAGAGCTCCGGCTCGCCGTGCACATGTCGTCCTCGCTGGAGAGGAGGGGGCCCATCCCCCTCCCCAGTTGCTGCACGGCGCTGCGCGGCTGAGGGGGCACTGAAACATTAAGGCTAGGCGGCAGAATTGTGTTGGACCATCGTCTTTTTGAAGGCACAGGCATTATGGAGAGGTTGAGGGGCCAGCGGCGTGTAGATATCCGTGGCATTTAATCTTATGAAGCCACAGTGTAAGGAGGAGCAGTAGACGGGAGCGTGGTAATGGCCGTGGCAAGAACAGGATGGTAGTTTAACGGATCGGGGCGGGTTTTACAAAAGGCTTACATCTAAAACCAAAATATTATAGAAGGGGCAGAATGCCATAAAAGTGAAACTCAAAAAAAAATATAACCTTCATATCCTTTCAAAATAATATGAAGCAAGTTAACACAAAATTACACCGGTTTCACCTGGGACAGGTGAACCCTAAATATCCTCTCGGTGGCTGGATTACTTAACAATAAGGTAACCGGCGTAAGAAAATCGAGAATGATACAAGGCCCATGAAATCTGGGGGCAAGCTTGCCCGCGGGAACAAAATTTTTGACCATAACCTGGTCACCTACCTTCAAAGGGGTTGGTCTCCGTCCACGATCATACCTTTCCCTAACCTTTTCATGAGACACTTTAAGATTGGCTTTAGCCTTCTTCCAAAGATCTTTAATGTTGTCCGGATCTATTATCTCGGGTAGAATGTCATTCAGAGACCAGAGGTTAGAGAGCGGCGAGTTGGGAACAAACTTGAACATTAAAGAAGCTGGAGTGAACTTGTGAGATTCATGAACCGCTGAATTCAAAGCAAAAGCTATCCAATGCAGGGACGTGTCCCACCTGGAAGGCTCTTCATGATGATAGGCAATGAGTGCGGACCTGAGATTACGGTTAACCCGTTCAGCCAGAGATGGTTGAGGGTAATAAGCAGAAGTAGTTACATGAGAGATGGATAAGTCAAAACAGAATTTACGAAATAAATTAGATGTAAAAGCCTTAGCATTATCGGAAACTATGTATTGACAAGGACCAAAAGAAGCAAAGATAGTATTAAGACAAGAAATGGTGGACTGAGCGGTAGCCAGCTTAGTCGGAAATAACCAGGAAAATCTAGTAAAACCATCTACACATACAAAGATGAACTTGTTGGCATTCCCCTTTGACTGGGGGAAGGGTCCCACATAATCAATATACAGGCGCTCCATGGGGCGCGACGCTTGATGAGAAGACAAAAGACCTACCTTAGTGGACATGGTCGGTTTACTAAGCAAACAGGATTTACATGCCTTTACTAATTCACGGATTTCACCGTCCATACCTTTCCAGATGAACATATCACGAATCTTTTCACGAGTTTTAAAGATACCAAGATGCCCCCCCAATGGGGTCTCATGATAGTATTTGAAGATCATAGGTACAAGAACCGCTGGAACAACAACTTTCATCATCTTATCATGCCTCGAAGGGCAACATAGAACACCATTCCTCAGAACATAAGGGACAACATGTTCCCCAGAAGAAAGGGTTTCCATTATCGGAGCCAGCGTCGGATCTTCACGTTGGTATTTCTCAATATCCCTAAAAAGCATGGGAGCATCTGTTAAGATGGCATTAACACCAGATGGTATGGACTCGGGAGATGATGAACTGTCGACCGGTTCGTGGGTCTCGACGTCGTTATGAAACATACGGCTGAGTCCATCAGCAACAACATTTTCGGTACCTCTGATATGCCTAACATCAAACTGGAAGGCGGAAATACGAATAGCCCAGCGGGCTATACGACCAGTACGACGCGGCCTACCTAAGACCCAGCTTAATGCTTGATTATCTGTCTCCAGGTCGAATTTGACGTGTTCCAGATAGAGACGGAACTTTTCTAAGGCAAATAAGACTGCCAACCCTTCGAGCTCATAGATGGAATACTTGGCTTCTTGAGCCGATAGAGTCCTAGATGCATAGGCGATGGGTCGCCTCCCTAGTTCAGTCTCTTGAAGAAGGACTGCCGCTACCGCCGACGACGACGCGTCCGTTTGGACGATGAATTTCTTTGAGAAATCAGGCATAGCAAGGACAGGGGCATTACAGAGAGCTAATTTCAGATCTTCAAAAGCGGCTTGTTGAGAAGGTCCCCACTCGAATTTGATGCCTTTCCTACGAAGAAGGTTCAATGGCGCCGCTCTATTAGCAAAGTTAGGAATGAACTTTCTGAAGAAATTCACCATACCAATGAACCTGGCGATACCTTTAATGTCCTTGGGAGGTTTAAAATCACGGATGGCCTGTGTTCTAGAATGATCGACTGCTACACCATCAGGTGACACAATATGCCCTAGGAATGACATAGAGGGCTTAGCAAAAGCGACCTTGGACAACTTGACCGTTAACCCAGCCTTACGAAGGCGATTCAGAACTTCTCGCAGATGATCTAGATGTTCTTCGAAGGTCTCCGAAAACACGACGACATCATCCAAGTAGTGATATAAGTACTCGAATTTGATGTCGGAGAAGACCCTATCTAGTAGCCTAGTGAGCACAGCTGCCCCCGTGGGGAGCCCGAAAGGTACGCGGTTGTATTCATATAAATTCCAGTCCGTGGCAAACGCTGTAAGGTGTTTAGACTCTTCAGCAAGGGGAATTTGATTATAGGCCTGATTCAAGTCCAAGATAGTAAAGAACTTGGCCTTACGAAACCATGAAAAGCAAGAATGAAGGTCGGGAAGGGGCACAGATTGTAACACCACCTTCCGATTGAGAGCCCTGTAGTCAATTACAGGCCTGAAGCCCCCTTGGGGTTTCGGGACTAGAAAATTAGGCGAAGAATACGCTGACTTAGAGGGCCTAATAATACCATCCTTCAACATCTGATCGATGATTTCTTTCAGAGCCATTTTGGGTGGAGATAGCCTATACGGTGGAAAACGGACAGGAATCGAATCCGTGACCTCAATTTTGTATTCGATCAGGTCAGTAACGCCAAGAGTATCAGAGAATACCTCGGGAAACGACTGACACAGTTTGCGAATACTATCAGCTTGCTCCTCAGGTAGATGTCTAAGGTCTAACAACATCTCATCCTGGGTAGGCGAAATAGAAGAACATGACACAGAATTACACTTTAATAGTGGAATTTTACAACTAGAAGCAAATTTGAATGTGCACGACCTAGACTGGAGATCGAGCACAAGACCAGTGTGAGAAATAAAGTCAGCTCCCAATATAATGGGGCAAGACAATTGCTTGGCCACAAACAATTTAATTTTCCATGTAAATTTAAAAATACGAATTTTGACCAGTAAGGAACCTGGAATTTCTAATGGAGATGTATTAGCAGAAACACATTTCACAGGAGAAGAGTCATAGACAGGTAGGTTACAAACAGACTTCAATTTCGAGTACCATTCAGCCGAAATAATGGAACAAACACTGCCTGAATCTAATAGAGCTGTTATAGGTTCGTTATTTACCTCAATCTTAAGGAAAGGAACAGGTGCGGGGGTATCCGCCGCAATCTTAAGACACTCTTTGGGGCATTCAAAGGACAGATTAGCAGATTGAACGTTCCCAGGATTTTCGATCTGCTTACCAGGGGCTGAGCCTCGGGAAGATGAATTAGTTGACTCAGCCGAAGCCACTAGTCACTTTTGATTGTTGTTGAAAGTTACCCCAGAAGTTGAGCAGGAGGGGGTGCTATTCGAATTGGGACAATTCTTGGCGATATGTGAGAAAGCCCCACATTTAAAACAGCCTTGTGATGAACCAGCTCCATTATTTGCCCTACTAGACTTGATCAGAGGACACTTATTGCGCAGATGGTCCGGCGCCCCGCACGCATAACATTTACGGGGATTGACTGGTCGGCGAGGTGGAGGCCGAGTGTTACTAAAGGAAGGCGGGGGTTCTTTCGCGACACGCAAAGAATCGGCGTATCTAACTCCTTCCGCCGAGACGGCCAACGCTTCAAGTTCCGAGAAGGTTTGCGGGCACGCCGCGAAACACAAATATGACCTATAGGGAGGTGAAATTCCCTCTACAATAGCCTGCACAATCTGATCTTCAGGAAAATGAAGGGCAAACACCCTAGTATAAAACTTAATGTCCTGTATGAAATCAGCCAAGTTTTCATCCAAGCGCTGTACCCGATAATAGTATTTCTGAATCAGAGATGACCTCGCGCGGGCAGGAATGAAATTTGCAAGCAAGTGTGCGTGAAAATCTTCAATAGATGACTGTTCAGCAATAGCTCTTACTATTTTATCTGAGAGAACACCAATAGCATAAGGATAGATTATTTGTAAAATTTGACAAGGGGAAAGAGAAAACACAAGGGCGTGATCCTGAAATTCAACTAAAAATCTTAAAAATGAAATATCTTCACTGGTGGTGTTGACAGAAAACTTAGAGATACCTCTTAGCAACATTGCCAATGGATGAGGCAAGCTGCTAAACCCGGGTGACATAGTAGGTAGAGGTTTCAGGGGCAAAGAAGTTAATTCAGAACGGATGTTACTCAACGATGCACGGCGTTCAGACTCGTTGTCCAATGGGGCAGAGATAGTTTGAGCAGTGGGGGTTTTCCTATTTACTTCTCCCTTAGGAGACTCTTCCTCACTACCTACATTCACTATGGTGGGTTGATCAGATTTGGGAGGAATTTCCCCAGTTAACAATTGAGTGACTTTACTAGACAATTCAGAAATAGTTTCAAGGAGCGTATTAGCTTCCTTCCTCTGAACGTCATTCACCTTTAGAGACAACAGATCATTAACTCTATTTGAAAAATGATATAGCCTGCCTTGCACACGCTTAATTTGATTAGGAGACGGATCATTTTCATCAAAAAAACTAACGACCGATGCTAGCCCAGTAATGTTCTCGACGATCGTGGAAAGAGAGTCATCAATTTCTTTCTCTCCCAAATTGGGGATGGAAATGGGCAAATCAAGGGAGTCTCTAAGCTTGTTAGTGTCGATAGCAACCGTGCCTCCAGATTGCACGTTTCTAATAGTTAATTCGTAGATCAACTCCTCTTTGCGCAAGTAGTTAAGGAGGAGAACATCGCGAGGGCCGGGCATGATAACAGAAAAATTTTGAAAAACCTCAATAAAAAATTTCCAGCAACTGAGAAAATGGTTAGAGTTCGGATCAAAACAGAGCTTAGCCGTCAAAAGGGGCTAAATTGAGACCCATTCAACCACGCTCTGCTACCACTTGTTACCGTGTTTTGGTGGTAGTTATGCATGAAAGAAGGTGCTGGGTGGTGAAGGGGTCTCAAGCTACTAAAGTGAAATTAATTTTAAAATTTAGCAAGGTTATATTTTCTTTTCAAAATTAGGTAACAACAAATAGAACAGGGACTTAGTAGCCGAAACACGATTGACAAATACATTTACATAGGTACCCCATTTGGGGCTTCAAAAAGTCAGAAACATAATTCTTGAGCCATGAGCCCAACCTTACAATGAACACCATACAACAAAGGGGCCGAAAACCCCCAAACATGCCAGAAACACCGGCTTCCAATTACATCCAAAAGCTTCCTTGAGGCAGAAACACAATTTTCAAAAAGGGCAATTTCCCCTTAAAATACAAGCCTATCATAGGCCACTCCGAACTCCACCTTTAAGCCGTCCTCAAAGGACATATACACAGGAGCAAAATACCCAATCTACTGAGGTCTGTTAAATGACAAGAAAGTTAATATATGACCTCTAAAATCACAATTTGAGAGGAGGCGAACTTGCACTCCTAATACACTTTGTCTTTAAGACCTATTTTGGCTCTAAGGCCACTGATGCAAGGGCTAATCCCATACTACAGAGGTGACTTAAGAAACAACTAACTTACATTACTGAAGAATAGGTTGCGAAAAATAAGTTCACCTCAAACAATGTGAGTGGGAGCTCGAGAGGGTTAACACTCTCTATCCCAGTATGTCGCTTTACAAGAGAATAGAAGAAAAGAGAAGTTACATTTTAGGAAAAGGTTACATAGGGGAACGCTTAGAACCTGCCCCGAAAGTTAAACTGCTGAACTGGCAAAGAAAAAAAATTTATTAATCGGCCATTACCTTATTGTTGACCGCTGCCGAGGAAAGAGGCGCTTCCCGCCTCCCGCTATGTACTTAATACACTGACAGATGGAACAGAAGTGGCCCGGAGACCCTAAAATCAGCAGTTTAAATACTCTCGCAGAAAGTTCTAGGCGTTAGGGGAAAGAAAACACCCTCCCACAAAGATTTTATTGGGTAGGACCCCGCAACAGATTCAAGTTGGGGAAAGATACACCAGATTGGTCAGAAATTAATTGAAAAAATTCGTGATTGGATACATTCAAAACAAGGGGAAGAAAGGGGTAAATATTGCCAACTTAAACAATGACAGAAAGAAATTTAACAAAGAACAAACTCCTGAAATTAAATTTTCTCCACCAAAATAGTTCTTTGACTCCGCACTAGGGTGCACTATTGTTGATCTTCAGTAGTGTCCTCTAGAAGAGAAAGTTCACACTTCTTAATACAAGCAAGACAAAAGTACGTCGAAAATGACACAGTTCACAAACTCAAAATTTTCCAGGTAGTGACATCTTCTGAGAAATTTGGAAACTAAGACCGTAGATAAAGTTCAGACTTCCTCCAGAAGAGGAGTTTCAACTGGCGCAACTTTTAAATAAACGGTGTGGAGGTGTACCGCCCGGTACAATAATAATAATAATAATAATAATAATAATAATAATAATAATAATAATAATAATAATAATAATAATAATAATAATAATATATTATATATTAATAATAATAATAATAATAATAATAATAATAATAATAATAATATATTATATATTAATTAATAATATTAATAATAATATATTATATATTAATAATAATATATTATATATTATTATTATTATTATTATTATTATTATTATTATTATTATTATTATTATTATTATTATTATTATGTCCGCCTCCGTAGCGTAACGGTTAGTGGTATAAGCTTCTGTCCTCGGGGGACCGGTTTCGATTCCCGGTACTGCGAGAAATTTAAGAATGGCAGGAGGGCTGGTATGTGGTTGAAATGGTACATGCAGTTCAGCCCCATTGGAGGTGTGTCTGAAAAGAGCTGCGCCACCTCGGAATGAGGACACGAGTGCCCACCCTCATCGGAGGGTCTGCCTAACAAGGGCTTCACTCAGCTATAAATATCCACACGAAATTATTATTATTATTATTATTATTATTATTATTATTATTATTATTATTATTATTATTATTATTATTATTATTATTTGGTATTCGATTCAGCCAGCCAATTTTATAACTCCCATTACTTTCTTAAGTACTTTTCGCTTTCTTTCAGAGAATACCCTTGCTGTTCTTCTTGGATAGTTCGTTCTTTATCAACCTTTTCAGGCGTTTCATGTCTTTAATGTTGGCAGCAAATTTGTATAAGTCTTGAAGGACTTCTTTCAAACATGAGACTTACGCTTCTCTATTCTGCCGTATTGTGAGGATCTTCTACCTTCCTTGCTATTCTTTATGGGACCATTCTTTTAATATGTCCATAGATAGGCCAGGCTCGTTTCCTTCATTTCAGCTTAGATCTCCTCACACTTTTCGGGCAGTACTTTGCTTGGTCGCAGGTGAAATGTGGGCTCGTCTGTAGTCTTCTTTTTTAATTCTTGTCTCTAACAAATTTCTTCCATATCCGATAGCACTTTCTAGATAATATTACCGATTCTAATATACATTCCGGTTTATTATTATTATTATTATTATTATTATTATTATTATTATTATTATTATTATTATTGCTGTTGTGTAATATTTACAGGTGATTAGGTTTGAGTTGTCAAAACAGTGTGCAGGTTCAGAATTACCCACGCGTTACCCACTGACGCACGCAACAGTATCAATGTAAACAGAGTCATCAGCATAACAACCGGATCTCCTGTACATCCATTTCTCTCATTAGCGAATCTGTTACAAGTAGCTCAGAAAGAAACTCTTACTTTCCTTTGGAGAGGATATGCTTCGCAACACCTTGTGCACTTGCAACAGTTTGTGGAAAGGCACGCTTATAAACTAAATAAAGTAGGCTTGGTGTTACAGTTCGTTAAATATCCGCCTTGTAGAAAATTATGTTAAGGGGAAGGTAAACGATTCAGTGGTTCATATTTAGCAGAAATCAAATTTCCAATGATCAGCAACTGCAAACTTAAACACAATTTTCCATGATTAAAATGAGTAATGTTCAGATTTTATCCAATTATCCAATATATTTTACATAACAATAGTAATACATTTTCCTGGCTGTTGCTAGGTTCACCTCTGTGATGTAGTGGTTAGCGTGATTGATTGCATATAAACGTGTTATCAATTTTGCATATTAATTATTTGCAGCTAAATGATTTGTAATATAAATACTACAATTCATTGAATATCCACATTATACATTTGCTGAAAAAATGCAATGTTGCACATAAACAACTTACACTAGTATCTATGAGATATTTCCACAGTATATATTACGTTATTAACCGTTACCATTCATGTCTGTTTTCTTAGTCGTTGTAACAGCAAAAAAAAAAAAAAAAAAAAAAAAGAGAGAAAGAATTTAATTTTAAGTTACTTGTGTCAATGAAAGCAATTCTACTTACATAAACGAAACACGCTACCATGCAAAATTTCTTAGAAATTATTCGATATATTTTACAAAATAATAATAATATTAATAATAATAATTTTGCGTGACTATTGCTGGGTCCGCCTCTGTGGTGTAGTGGTTAGCGTGATTAACTGCCACCCCCGGATGCCAGGGTTTGATCCCCGGCTCTGTTACGAAATTTTAAAAGTGGTACGAGAGCTGGAACGGGGTCCACTCAGTCTCGGGAGATCAATTGAGTAGAGGGGCTTCGATTCCCTCCTCAACCATTCTCTAAGTGGTTATACGTGGTTTCCCACTTCTCCTCCAGGCAAATGCTGGGATGGTCCCTGACTTGAGGCCATGGCTGCTTCCTTCCTCTTCCTTCTCTATCTCTTCCAATCTCCCCCCACTCACCCACAAGAACCCTATTCAGCATAACATGTGAGGCCGCCTGGGCGAGGTACTGGTCCTATTTCCCAGTTGTATTCCCCTACCCAAAGTCTCACTCTCCAGAACACTGCCCTTGAGGTGGTAGGGGTGGGATCCCTCGCTAATTCCGAGGGAAAAACCAATCCTGGAGTGTGAACAGATTATGAAAGAAAGAAAAAAGACTATTGTTAGCTTGATGCAGCCCCTGTAATGCAGACCCTCCGACGAGGTTGGGCGGCATCTGCCAGGTATGGGAAATTGTCTGTTGGTGATATGGAGGAGGATAGCTTTGGTGGTGAACGCTGGCAAAGACATTAATCGGGAATCGAACCCGGGCCTCCGCGGATCTAAGAACAAGACGCTGACCATTCAGCCATGGAGCCGGACAAATTAGTGTCCTCTTCCCGAGGTGGTGCAGATTTTTACAGACACAGCCCCAATGGAGGTGAGCTGCGTGTAACTTTTTACAACATACAAGCCCTCCTGCCAGATTAACATTTCTGACAGTACCGAGAATCGGACCACGGCCTCGAAAACGGCAGTTATTAGCACTAACTGTTACCCTACGGACGTGGAATGACTTATGATGAAAAACCACTAGTAGGCCTGATGTATTAAAACTATGGAAAATGAACAATTAACATATGACAGACTGGAACGTAACAAGTAATAAAAAATAAATATCTTTGAAAGTAATGGAGATTATAATAACTTTCCCTCCAGGTTAGAGAAAAATATATACGCTATAAGTAAAAAGTGAATTGAAGTAGCATTTCATGACACTTGCAGATTTACCTCTAACCCTTCCACCCGCCCAATTAAAATAAGGGCCTCAAAACGGCGTCTTTCTTGTCTATTTGTAGAACTGGGTTGTTATAAAATCTGCAGTGATGGGAGTGTTTCTGTACAATTGGAGCTACAATTGCCTAAGGAACGGTCATGACCTATACACCTAAACACTCAAAGAAACGAAGTACCAATCTACAGAGAATACTGAAAAGATGAAAACGGAAAATGGAAGTGGAAAAGGGAAACAAAATAATAATAATAATAATAATAATAATAATAATAATAATAATAATAATAATAATAATAATCATCATCATCATCATCATCATCATCATATAGTCTGCCTCTGTTGTGTAGTGGTTAGTGTGATTAGCTGCCAACCCCGGAGGCCCAGGTTCGATTCCCGGCTCTGCCACGAAATTTGAAAAGTAGCACGAGGCTGGAACGGTGTCGACTTAGCCTCGGGAGGTCAGCTGACTAGAAGGGGCTTCGATTCCCTCCTCAGCCATCCTCGAAGTGGTTTTCCGTGGTTTACTACTTCTCCTCCAGGCAAATACCGGGATGGTACGACCGCTTCCTTCCCTCTTCCTTATCTATCCCTTCCAATTTTC
Source organism: Anabrus simplex (assembly GCF_040414725.1). NCBI lineage: Eukaryota > Metazoa > Arthropoda > Insecta > Orthoptera > Tettigoniidae > Anabrus > Anabrus simplex. Next base: position 179,191,365 of record NC_090267.1, read on the forward strand.
CCTTTCCCCAACAAGGCCCCTGTTCAGCATAGCAGTTGAGGTTGCCTGGGCGGGGTACTGGTCCTCCTTCCCAGTCGTATCCCCGACCCCACAGTCTCACCTTTCAGGACACTGCTCTTGAAGCGGTAGAGGTGGGATCTCTCGCTGAGTCCGAGGGAAAAACCAATTCTGGAGGATAAATGTATTAAGAAAGAAAGAAAAATTATATGAAGAAAACATTTTAGGAATTCAATAATAATAATAATAATAATAATAATAATAATAATAATAATAATAATAATAATAATATGAAAAATCGTCGTAAATCGATCATTGAAAAGTGGCACGAGGCTGGAACGGGGTCCACTTAGCCTCGGGAGGTCAACTGAGTGGAAGGGGATTCGATTCCCTTCTCAGCCATTACAGTACGTTAACTGTAATAACTGTCCACTTCCTTAAGATATTTCTCTTGCAATCTCCTCGTACGCTGACGTTTTATTCATTTCATTGTGATACTGTACGGAGTTCACTGAATATAGGCAGGGATGTGCCTCCCTCGGTCATGAAGAAGCCATTTTCGTTGTTTTGATTCCCGCCCATGCAATCCCAGCACGCTTAGCGGCATAGCGCGCACCATTAATACTCGAATTCCATTGGTCAATTTTGTCAAAGACTTGGCTATTCTTTGATCGATTAGAACATTCACTTTCATGACTTTTGAGGACTTCTCAAGACTTGCCAAGTATTGCAAGCGAGTTGAAACTTGTCAAGTACAGAAAATTCTTGTGAAGTTTTGTGAAGTCTTGAATTTGACAAAAATTTGATCTTGTACAATAGGCTTAACAAAGGTTTATGGTAACTATGACCACGGCAGAGTACGCGCATGCACTGTACGACTGTTGATAACGCTGCCCATGTGTCCTCCGAAACAAAATATCTTCTACGTTAAAAGAGTGAAATAAGTAATTATCAGACAGAACTTTCTGTGCCAATCTTCTTCTTCTTCTTTTACGCTTTCAAGCATAGTTATATTTTGCTCCCAAAGACAGTTCTTTTTTTTTTTAGTTTCCTGAAGGAAATGCATAAAAATGAGATTGAGTTAGAAGGAACTTTGAATTTCAAATTTCTGTTAAAGGTCTATCTTTTGATGTGCTCCCCTTTCACGTTCAAGAACCTTGTTACTGCCACTTGTAGAGTTCCTATTAAATATGCAAGAACGAATTTACAGTCCTGATAACCTTTGAACTAGAGTCTTATGCGGGAGGCGGGACTCAAAGGGCCCCTTGTACACGCTGCCACGACGCACTGGTTTTCTTTGTACCGGAACAAGTTGTAAAGTGAGTCTCCTGGTACCCCTCCCATCACACCTGCCTTGCAACACTTCGTCTTTACCTAACAATCTTTCAAGCTATAGGCTTTGACCTGCACATTACTTCCCCGTTGTAATCTGAAGACGCAAGATCTAACATGTATGGCGGAATAGAATACTTGCTTGTAGTTTTCCGTGACAGTCGATATGATAATCAAAGCGACGTGACTTTTCTGTTTATTTATATATTTATTTATGTGTAATAGTATGAATATAATAAATGAATACAATGTCCCCTCCACAGAACAACCGTGCATTATCAAATAGTCTTTGATTCTGTTGAGACTCGGTCAGTAGCCTACTTGGAACAGTGGATAAATCCAACATCGACTCCAGGTATACGAGATTGATCACAATACATCTATTAGCATACAAACCATGCATGTCAAAATTGAAAAGGATTGGGTTACGGTAAAAGCCAATCAAGTGAGACGCCAGAAAAGGTGAGACTGTCTCATCTGAATATTTCCTCTCGGCAATGGAAAATGTGTTCGGGAGTATACATTGGGATTTCAAAAATGCCAGCTTTACGTGATTATTGACATCATGATCACAGCAAGGGGGGACCGTGGTTCATTTATTTGCTTGCCTTTAGGAATGTGAACATAATGTCCCACTCCACACGTCAAGAACATTAATGGAAAATATCTGAACCAACTTCGCTTCACTGACGACGTCCATTTCAGCTGTGATGCAGGTGAACTTGAAACGATGCTTTAAGAACTTCGAAAAGCCTCCGAAGGTGAAGGACTGAAATGAATCAGCAGTAATCTAAACTAGTCCACCTCTGTGGTGTAGTGATTAGTTTGATTAGCTGCCACCCACGGAGGACCGGGTTCGATTCCAGGCTCTGCCACGAAATTTGAAAGGTGGTACGAGGGCTGTAATGGGGTCCACTCAGCCTCGGGACGTCAACTGAATAGAGGTTGGTTCGATTCCTACCTCAGCCATCCTCTAAGTGGTTTTCCGTGCTTTCCCACTTCTCCTCCAGGCAGATATCCCCATAAGGCCCCTGTTCAGTATAGCAGGTGAGGCCACCTGGACGAGGTACTGATCATCCTTCCTAGTTGTATCCCTCCGACCCAAAGTCTCACGCTCCAGGACACTGCCCTTGAGGCGGTTAAAGTGGGATCCCTCGCCAAGTCCGAGGGAAATACCAACCCTGGTGGGTAAACATATTAAGAAAGAAAGAAAGAAAGAAAGAAAGAAAGAAAGAAATCTAAACAACATTCAGATTACCACCGACAATAACATCCTTGAGAAAGGTGATGAGTATGTGTACCTGAGGCTCAACATCAAACCTGGGTGGTACAACAATATATATGATATCACCAAAAGAATGGACTTGACCTGAGCATCCTGGAAAAACTCAACTACATTTTCGGGACTAAAAAATCCCTATGAGCCTCAGGAGAAAGGTATTTTAACATCTGCGTCCTATCTGTCGCAACATTTGTGCTCGAAACTGCGACTAACAGACTCAATCTACCAGGGAACGGTGGAAAGGGCGATGTTCTGGATCAGGTAAGACCGAATTCGGAAGGAGGAGATCAAGTCAGGAATTTCAGATATGGTGGAGCGATTGGGGAGTCTTGAGAGGCAATAGAGGTGGGACATGTGACGAACCTCAAATAGTCCAAAGCTCTGGCACAGTGATAATCCGTGAGTTAAGCAGATGGCATGATGAGTTGATGAGATCCAACGTTAAGTCGATATGAACTGGACACAGACTGCCCAGTCGATGTCGGCGTGGAAGAAATCGAAAGAGGCTTCTGTTCGGCAGTGGGTGAAGAAGAAGAAGAATAAGAATAAGAGGCGAAAATAGAAGTCATGGCCTTCTCTTACACTTAACGGCATTACAATTTAAAATATATATAAACTTACTGATTTTATTAAAAATTGAATCTGACCACTATTGCTAAGGATAGTGGCAGTCCAAAGATAACGTACCTCTGATCAACTTCTCTGTCACGGTTCGTCCCTTTCGTCAACCTCTACCTCACTTAGCGTGTCTACTCCGGAACATTACTTATAGTCCTAACTGATGAGTAAGTGTATTCTCTTGTAAGTGTCTCAGACTTGTATTATTTTTAGCTTGCTCCACACCTTCTTTCATTGCCCCTTCCCCCATCTCCATCATTATAACAAGTGACACGTCTCTATAAATATTTCTTAAACATTTAGTTTCTATCTCGGTTTAGGTATACAAAATTGGAACTTGGGTCTGTCTTTCTTTTGCTTTTTTCTTTCTTTTTTTCCTTCTTTCTTTCTTTTCTCGTTCATTTGTTCATTTTTTGTTTGGTTAGTTGGTTGGTTGGTTGGTTGGTTGGTTTGTAGCAACATCACGGGAGAACGGCTGAACAGAATTTCCTAAAAATCGTCTTTTAATTTCAGCGATGTCCGCCTCCGTAGCGGTCCTTAAAAGCCCGGGTTCGATTCCCAGTGCTGCCAAATATTTAACAATGGTAGGAGGTATGGTATGCGGTTAAATATATACATGAAGCTCACCTTCATTGAGGGTACTCCTGAAAAGAGTTACACCACCTCGGGACCAGGACACAAATTGACATTTTGCGTTTACTGTTCAGAGATACACAGGTTGTGAACTGAACTATGTAATGTTTTGTATACAGTGGTGTAGTGACATTAAGGGGCCAAATCAGGAAATATCTGATTTCTCCATTAATATTAGCTGTATTAAACCGAGCGAGTTGGCCGTGCGGTTAGGGTCGCGCAGCTGTGAGCTTGCATTCTGGAGATACTGAGTTCGAATCCCAACGTCGGCAGCCCTGAAGAGGGTTTTCCGTGTTTTCCTATTTTTGCACAAGGCAAATGCTGGGGCTGTACCTCAATTAAGGCCAGGGTCGCTACCTTCCCAATCTTCGCCCTTTCCCATCACTCCGTCTCAGAAAACCTTCGCTGTGTTAGTGCGAAGTTAAACAAGTAGCAAAAAGAAAAGGAGAAAGAAAAGAAAATAAAAGAAAAGAAAGCTGTTTTCAAATAACAGAACACTGTAAAGTTCCGCAACACATATCCTACTGTAGTTTCAGTCTCAAGCACTTTTCCTGTATGAAGATTAATGCCAGATATCGTCGACATTAGTACCTATTTGAAACACTGTGAACTATCTTCGAAAATAGTAGTTCTACCTAAAGAATGTACTGTAGATAACAAAAATTGTAGCGGATCTATTTTCCAATATCTAGCATCGGATACAATTTAACCGCATGAGCTAAAATAATGGAAGTAATCACGAATTTTAGATTTCATTTACGAAGTCCATCAACGACGAGCCTTCGTTCGGTCGTCATTCTAACGAACTAACTCGCGGTGTTGGTGGGTGTGGTCATGATTGTCTTTATGAGTTGGGAAACCTTGCGGATTAGCTCCTACTGATCGGGACAATAATTATAAGTACCAAAATGGGAAAAGAAATATGAAGAAATGATCACTCGCAGAATGTGGGGCAGAAATGATAAAAGATGGGGTTCAAAGCCTAAGCCTCGTGTGCCCTGTCACTGAAATGAAATGAAATGAAATGGCGTATGGCTATTAGTGCCGGGAGATCCCAGGACGGGTTCGGCTCGCCAGATGCAGGTCTTTTGATTTGACTCCCGTAGGCGACCTGCGCGTCGTGATGAGGATGAAATGATGATGAAGACAACACATACACCAGAGAAATTAACCGATGATGGTTAAAATTCCCGACCCTGTCGGGAATCGAACCCGGGACCCCTGTGGCCAAAGGCCAGCACGCTAACCATTTAGCCATGAATCCGGACGCCCTGTCACTAATCTTCCATATATGGCTATACCATCTCTTGGCACAGGCCAGAGTAAAGTGTAGCTTCCACCGAAGTCCCAGTCAACATCCATGGCTGTGACAATATGGAAGCTCCTGGGGTATGGGTGGTGCTGAGTAATGACATTCGGAGCACGACTAGTGCATCTGAGTGTTATGAAAGGTGTTGCTCATCGGGTCAGTCGTGCTGCAATAGTACTTTCTGACCCAGTGAGGAAAACAATGGCAAACTACCTCACTCCTCATCTTGCCTAGTACGCCTCATTTTGGTGCTGCCATTGGTTTTTGGGGCTTCCTTATAACCGCATAACCTTTGGTGGTGCTATTTGAGGATCCAACCAGCCTCTGGGCTGACAGACAGACATGGCTATACCACTGCAATTAAAAAAGCTGACTTTGCAATGACTGGTTCACAACAGCTATAAACAAACACAGATCTTAATTACATACTATTATATATTTTAGAATTCAGTCTGCAAGCTTGTGTAAATTAACTGTGTATCGCAACGATCCTCTAATTGCATAATACTGCACCTCGTTTATTTACAACCATCGTATCCTTTAAATCATTAGAAACGTAAGTCCAAACTCCGTTTTTATTACCCTCAATGGCCGAGTCCATTTTCTCCATTCGCCTTACGTGGCCTCACCACCGAAACAGATTTAAAAGCACAGGTTCATTCAACAAGTTATTCCTAAATTAGCTGTTATATCTTCATTCTGTGTATCCTCCTGCCATTGTTACCCAATATTCGTACAAACAATAATTCTTTCTACCTTCAAGTCGGTTATCACCATATTTTATCTGTCTTGAATGCTGTATGAAAATGTAGAAATTATTATACTTTATTATTTTTTATATAAATTTGCGTTAGTGTAACTGAATCTTTCACGCGCGCCCAACCACGGGACTTTTTCCTAACGCCCATTCCCGGGTTAACAACAAAGCATTTCAGTTTTTACACGAGTTGGTAGACGGATAGCAATGAATTTATGGTAGGGCCTACTCCCTTTTCACGCGGCATGACAATTTTTGCTCTTGTAAATGATACATTTCTTAACAACTCCATAATCTAGTTCAAAAGATGTAAATATATGTACCTTCTTCTTTATCTGTTTACCATCCAGGGTCGGTTTTTCCCTCGTACTCAGCGAGGGATCCCACCTCTACCGCCACAAGGGCAGTGTCCTGGAGCTTCAGATTCTGGGTCGGGATACAACTGGGGAGGAAGACCAGTACCTCCCCCAGGCGGCCTCACCTGTATGCTGAACAAGGGCCTTGAAAGGGATGGGAAGATTGGAAGGGATAGACAAGGAAGAGGGAAGGAAGCGGCCGTGGCCTTAAGTTAGGTACCATCCCGGTATTTGCCTGCAGGAGAAGTGGGAAACCACGGAAAACCACTTCCAGAATGGCTGAGGTTGGAATCGAACCCACCTCTACTCAGTTGAGCTATCGAGGCTGAGTGGACCCCGTTCGAGCCCTCGTACCACTTTACAAATTTCGTAGCATAGCCGGCAATCGAACACGGGCCTCAGGGGGCGGCAGCTAATCACACTAACCATTACACCACAGAGGCGGAAAAATATAAATAAATACTACAGTCAATTTATTTATGTATTTATTTCATTTATTAATTAATTTTCAGGTTACACGAATAACCCGCAAACCAGATCACTTGCCCACGAATAACCGCGAGTTTAATGAACTTCTGCAGTGTTTCAACACGCTATCCAGGGACCTGGAATCCGACACAGTATCACAGAGGGAGTTACCGTAATCAAGAGCACACAACAGATGTGACGACAATCTCTAATCATCTATGCCATCCCCCCCGTCTCTCAGGCTTTAGATAAGAATAAATACGTGCAGGTGTGTGTATAGAATGTTACGCTATTCTCTGTGCGATACTGAACGTCTCTTTGTCGTCTTTCACCGTCTGTAAGGAAGGCCACCATACACCTGCGAAGTTCCTTGGTGCGTTAACTGTGCTCCTATTCATTATATCTAATCTAAGACGTCTTCTCCCACCGTGTACCCTATGGGCAGGATCTCCCCTACTGAGGGTACAACGTCTTGAATACCGGCTTTCTTGCTAACGGCCGTCGAACCCCTCCTTCATAGGGGAGCTGACAATACGCAACCGGCATTCACACCTCAAGTTGTAAAGCGATGCTTGCAACTGCACTGAGAGAAGACAAGTTCAAGCTTCTTCGTTGTATTCCAGCTACTTCTTACAAGCGTACTGATTAAGACAAACATCCAAAGTTAATAAAACATCCTATTTGTCCTTCATGAAATGTTGCCTATTTTTCTTCGTCTATTCCTAGATCTTACGCCCCATTTCAGAGGACATTGAACGGACCTAAAATGTTGATTAAAAATAAAACAAAGCAAGCTTGTGGTTTTACGTGATTGTTGATATCGTGATTATAGGCATAGCACCTCGAGTTATACGAGGGCTGAAGTCCACACACTCGCAGAAGGTCGGGCATGAGCAAATACGATATGGGAGCGGTCAGGTGGCTCTGTTGTTGATGTGTAGTGTGCATTTGATAGGCATCCAGTTGGGAGTATTGTAGCTGTGTGTCGTTGAAGTGAAGAGTGCCACCGCTCTAAAGCATGTTTTCAAAGGGTGATCAGCGTGTGTGGACTAAAATCGAGGTTGCCCGTGGCAAAAGAATGCATCAGAATGTTATCGAGGATTACGTGAAGCCTGTTGCGAGAATGCAGTAGCAGCGATTGGGATTTAGAAGTGCGGGGGCAAAATATTGTACAGACAGCAAATTTACCCGGGATTGTGGGATATAGCGGTCGGGGTGCACTTCAAAACTGGGAAGAGAAAAGGTTACAAAATGGTAAGTTTTTTAAAGCTCTCTCAGAGAAAGTCGACAGAGAGGTAAAGGTTGAAAGTTTACCAATAGTGCGGTAATGAAATTAAATGGTGTATGGCTTTTAGTGCCGGGAGTGTCCGAGGACATGTTCGGCTCGCCAGGTGCAGGTTTTTTGATTTGATACCCGTAGGCGACCTGCGTTTCATGATGAGGATGAAATGATTATGAAGACGACACATACACCCAGCCCCCGTACCGGCGAAATTAACAAATGATGGTTAAATTCCCGAACCTGCCGGGAATCTAACCCGAGACCCCTGTGACCAAAGGCCAGTACACTAACCATTTAGCTATGGAGCCGGACAGTGCGGTAATAATACTTTTTTTGAGATTTTGATGCAGTACTATACAATAAAACTTTCACTAAAAGAACAATGAGTACATGTATTAAATAGAAGTAGGGCGTGTTTGTACAATTAAACAAATATTTATTGTTTGACTACACACCAAGAAACTAATACACTAAATAGACTGCCAGGCTGACGAATAACATAAATGTAATGTTTTATTATTATTATACCGGGGTTATACCTTCTCCGTCCCGTTAAACTGCACGCCTTCTATCAGGTCATCTATGTTATTAAACTAGAACTAATGTAATGAAAGGTACTTGGGTTTACAACCGTTAGATATCTCTACCATCGGTCTAAGTGCCCCCTCTGGCGGTATTAAGGACAATTAATTCTTAAGGTAAAGTCAATTTTCAAAGTTGGCTAACCTTAGTTTTCGAAGATTGTTTTGTTCATATATCAAAGTTGTCAACACTCCCACTGCTTCCTTCTTCTTTTGTTACCAACCAATCAGAAATCTGGGGAATATTTTCTCTAGCCAATTAAAATTGGTAGAGTGCATAGGCATCCAGCCTATCTGTAAATAGAACTGGAAACTTCCCCTCAAAGTGTTATAAAAGCTGGGCACTTTAGCGCCGTGTCGTCATCATCTTTGCTCCGTATAGGACGGTTGCACGATGGGTTAAGGTGTTTCGTACGGGTCGGAATGAAACGGCGGATGTACACTGCACAGGCTGGGAATCCATTCCGTAGACGATCGATGGACTCAGGAAATTATCCGCGCAGTAGGGCGCTCCGTCGCTGTCAATAACAGAGAATGTCTTGACAACGGTCCTGAACGACTTCCCGACATTTAGCAAAAGGTAATAGACTTTGCGGGTGACTACGCTGAAGGAATGTAATGCAATTGTACTTGTTAGTTCATTAAATATTGCCACTGCTTTACTTACATGCCTCGTATGCGAAATCTGAACCACAAGGATGTGACGTTTCAATTTTAAGAAAACCCACATTGATTTGCCGCGATTCAGATCATGGTCAGATCGGCCAGAAGCCAGTGACAACGCCACTGCGCTATAACTCATTTCCTCTTCTTCCACCGCATTTTCCACACTGGCTGGGCCGCGGGTGCGAACTGTGCCACCCAACTTGACTTGGCGTTATTTTACGGCTGAATACTTTTCTTGACGCCAACCCTATTTAGAGGAATGAATTCACTATTCGTTGTCTCTGTGGTGATTGGTAGTATGGAGTGCTGAAGAGGTGTGTACTGAGACGAACACAAACACCCTGTCTTTAAGCCATACGAATAAACAAGACTCGGATAAAATCCCCGACCCCGGACCGGTCTTAATGATCCAGTTGCCAGTGATACTCTCTAACCTCAGTTTCTCAGAGATGAGTCTCTGTAGGATCGACAGTGTCTAGGAGCACGTCCCTTAGCAAGCATACCAGTGATTCTTATATTACATTCCATACGGCGGAACTGACTTCGTAACAACCAAGTTTCAAGATACAGTTCGCAGCAACTTAACTCTATCGTCTTAAGAGTACGAAAATGGGCTACTGATTGAAACTCTCCACTCTAGCGCTAGCAGCGATGATATCTGCGCCACACGGAATGCAGCGGAAAGCCTTGGAACTACTTGAAGAAAAGAAAATGAGGCAATATTTTACGAAAATTTGCAATCCTATAAAATCTACTTTTTCCAAGGACCTTAATGTTTTACCCTTCAAAGTATGCGGTCGCCTATTGAAATCTCTTCAACCATCTTTTCTCTATTTCCATTCCGAAAAACGGCATAGGAAATCATTTATGCAGCAATCTACAAACTCGAAACATTTCAAACAACGCAGAGTAACGCGATAGGGGTGTATGTATGCAGCAGTCTAGAAACTCGAATTGAAACGTTTCAGCTAACGTAGCTGTGAGCTTGTATTCAGGATGCAGTGGGTTCAAACTCTACCGTCGGCAGCCCTGATTATGCTTTTCCGTGTCCACCCGTTTTCACAACAGGCAAATCGTGAGGCTGTACATAAATGAATGCCACGGTCGCTTCCTTTCCAGTCCTAGCATTTTCTATCTCATCATCGCCGAAAACATATCTCAACGTGACAATAAAACACAAGCAACAACACCAACAAAAATAATAATGTTAATAATTGATACGGAAATTCTGTGGCTTACAGAGATGTAAAAAGTTGCCGCGGTGAATGGGTGGATAAGGAAATGACCAGAGCATAAGTTAAAACACTAAATTTTGAAATGTTATTTCCTTCCACCTTTTTTTTAAAAAAATTGATAGATAGAAAATCTGAATAAACAACAACAATATATAATATAATGAGCTCGTCAGCCTCAAGAACAATGACTTAAAGTCCAATAATCAGGTAAAAACTAGAGAGAAATTTTCAACATGATAATATGCTAGGGATGAGCATTATAGCTCTGAAACAGGTACGATCATGTTTGCTCCACTAATTTGTCTAGCCTAGGAGTTTGAGCTCCAGAAGTTAATAAAGTCCAACCTCTTAGAGGCATAACCTTTTAATAGCTTAACTAAAGTATTTACACATCTTTGACCTGATGTGGGCTTATTTATCGCTCAACGGTTTGTTACACACTGGTCTATAAACAATTACAAAATAAACAGGGGTAATGAGTGCCTATTCTAAATGACCTTAATGTAAAAAGAAAAGGTTTAATGTGATTGTCCATGAACAAAGTGTAGGTTCCCTTACACTTGCACTCCTTCTAGAAGTTTTTAAAACCGTAAGTGGGCTTATGGTTCAAAGACACAGGCTAAGCCTATTCTACGCCAGGGTGACTAAATGAAAAGCATTACATTCAAAAAGAGTGTTAAGATTTTTAGAGGATAATGTACTTTAATCACCCCATACCAAGTTGAATGGGATTCATCAGAGAGTAATCACTTCCCTTACACTACAAATTTCCAGGCAGGGATTTGAACACAGTCCTTAGAGTTGCCGGAAATCTACATTTAAACCATGAAATTAGAACTTTACATGAATGAAAGGAGTTTGAAACCTTCTCCTCATGCTAGCTGCCGGAGCCATTACATGTTCAGGAAATTCTGCCATTATCTTGAGTTACTGGGTCTTCCGAACGCCGACCTTCGGCCCCTGCCCCTAAGAACACGCCACACTCACTAAACTGGAGCAGAGATGATGACGATACGGCCCTCAAGTGTCCAGCTTTTATAGCACTTTCAGGGGAAGTTTCCTGAACTCTTTATAGATAGGCTGGACGCCTGTACACACTCTCAAATTTAATTGGCTAGAGAAAATATTCCCCAGATTTCTGATTGGTTGGTAACTAAGGAGGAGGGAAGCAGCAGGAGTGTTGACAACATTGATACATGAACAAAGCAATTTTCGAAACCTAAGGTTGGCCAACTTTGAAAATTGACTTTATCTTAAGAATTAATTGTCCTTAATCCCACCATAAGGGGCACTTAGACTGACGGTAGAGACATCTAACAGTTGTAAACCCAAGTACCTTTCATTATATTAGTTCAAGTTTAATAACATAGATGGCCTTATAGAAGGCACGCAGTTTAACAGGACGGAGATGGTATACCCCCGGTATAATAATAATAATAATAATAATAATAATAATAATAATAATAATAATAATAATAATAATAATAATAATAATGCGCAAAACAGGATTGTCGTTTTTCGGACATTTAAACAAAATTAATTATGACAGACTGATAAAACATTTTTTTTTTTTTACAAAATCATAAAGCTTAAAGTAAAAGTAACATGGTTTACACAGACATTAAATGATCTCAAAGAAGCAAATATTGACATTGACGACACACACATTAGGAAGTTATGTATCAACAAAATGATAAGTGATCTTCAAGAATGAACAAGGAAGAAAGAGATAGGAGTCACATAACATGGAACAGCTCCGGAAACAGACGTCAAAACGGATGAAACAAATGTGGACAGAGAGGAAGATGGAACATAGCAAGAATTGAAATATTGATTTCACGTGCTCTGTAAAAGTGCTATTCGATTAAATGATAATAACATTAATAATAATCGTAGGTACTAATGTTTCATTTTATGTTAACAACACATCAGCCATGTGTAATAAGTCAGGGTAGAAGCAGTATGACATCCAGTGTACTCGTAGGGGTTTCGTACCTACGTGTATAATTGAAAGTATTTGGGACTGGGTTTCACACTGAAGGTAATAATGGAGATTGTAGTTTAAAGTGACATAACGGCGGCGTTATTAGCCCTGACTGCAACGACAAGCAAGAAACTAACACATACTGCAACATTCCATTAAGGCCATGGACTTCAACACGTGCGCTGCTCCTTCAGATGATCTGCAGGTTCTGGAGTACCCCGAAGTCAGCGTGACTACATCCGTAACCATATGGCTTGGTTTCATTGACCGGAGCCGCTATCTCTCGTATCAGACAGCTCCTCAGATGCCCTCACGAGGATAAATGAATCCCGTTCCAGCCGTTAGTGGAGAATTAAAATCCGTGGTCTGTCTGCGAATAGAACCCGGATCCTTCGGGTAAAACATAAGCATGTTATACGTATACGACGGTGCTGACCATGATCGCAATGGCCCAGTCAATTTGGGAATGGTTTTTAAGCAAAATATCCATCAGCGGAAGTTTTATAGTTTTTATACATAAACTGGTATTACTACTACTTTGACGAGTTATTCACGAAATATTGCTTAACTGAAGTCAATTCTTCAGGCCGTTATAACGTAAAATGTGTAAAATTATCACATTATTCTCCGATGTTATTGGAAATCTAATCAGCGCTTCAAAATGTGGCTTCTGTACACCAGAAATGTCGGTGTCAGGACCTTGACCAAATCTACTAGAGATTCACATCGTTGTCCATACAAGCTCTGTCGTTATATGTGGCGATGTATGTAGTGGGTCACCAATGTTTACTCCTGGTGTTACAATAATTAATATTGTATCTAGTATATCTCATCCTCAGACATCTATAAATAACAGTGATGATTCATTGTTCGCCGAGGGCAATAAACTAGTAAAGCATAATCACCTTAGGCGGAAGAAAAACATGTTAGGTTATCCTAGGAAGTAACAGCTATCTCCGTAATCTGAGCTTTAATTGCCTTGAGCGATGTTAATGGCCTAAGAATGTCTAGAATACCTGTTTTGATGTAGATTAGAGCTTATTAACTACTTCTGTACACTTGTTGTTCATATTTCTTACAAATGTAGGAGGCAATGACCCGTGACGGTGGTGAAGACGGCAATATGGTGCTTTAAATAGTTTGATTAACTCAAGAATTAGGTCCTGACTGCTTTCAGTTTCATCTTGCTAGTAAAACAATTCACATTCCACCTCGGTATTTCCATTTTGAATACAGCCTTCCGACTTACGAATTTATACATTCCTCTGGGTTTACCCCGTTTCCTCCAGGAGGAAATCACCACCATGCTTTATTTGAAGTTCCAGAATAACGAATAGTAGCACACTGTTTAATGATAAGTGGAAAAACATTCGAACATTTCGGGATAAAAGGCAACTCCTTTGTTTTAAACATATAAGGACAGACTTCCGTTTTCACATAAATAGAGTATTGTATTGTACTTCTCTTTACAATAAGTAACACTGTATCTAGTACTATCTCATTAATTTGCGATTTTATTAGAAATCTAAGCAGCGGGTCAATATATGGTTTCTACACACCAGAAACGTCGGTGTTAGGCATTGAAATACTGGAGAATCGTTTGACAACGTAAACTGGAACGTTTTATTCAGTATTCTTCAACAAATTGGTATCAGATATAGAGATAGGAGAATCATTTATACAATCTATAAAAAAGAAATGAGAGTAAAGAAGAAACAGCTCACATTGAAAAAGGGGTCAGACAAGGATGTTCCACATCTCCATAAGTGTTCAATCTGTATGTACAAAAATCAGTGACAGAGTAAGAGAGGAACAAGCAGAGAGTGAGAAAGATTTACAAAAAAATAATTCTTCATATGGCAAATAAAATACATGAAAACAAATAAAGATAAAACAAAAATTTTAGTATGCAGTAGACGAAAAGCAAAACGTCTGACTTTCTATGGATACCTACACAGAATGTATCCTAATAGATTATTTCATAAGATCTTCAAGGTTGCTGACAAAGGCAAAGATACTGGATTCCCCTGGACCAAGCAATTGGAAAAAAGATCTTTCAGAGCTTAATGTTAATCAAGCCGCCACAACTGACAGGAATGCATACCGTTTAATGGTCAAAACTAAACCTTTCCTAACATCGCTTACATCAGCTAGCAACAAAGGAGCCGGGAATTGGTCAAAAGAGCGCAGGAAGGAATTCAGCGAGAAAATGAAGGAATACTGGGCCAACAGGAAGATTCAAGAGGCCGCTAAAAATCCAGTACGCTAAAAGGGGCAGACAACGACAAAAACACAGCTAGAACACAAGCACTGTGGTCCGCAGATGGCCTACACGCAAAGAAGAAAACGTACAGAGATAACATTGGGAAACGAAAAATTACAGGAAGTGTCTGAAGTTACATACTTAGGATGGACAAAGTTGTCGTGAGATACTGAGCAGGACTGCTCAAGCTAAGAATGTTTTTAATAAGAAGAACCTGTTTACATAAAAAAAAAGGAAAGAAAGTAAGTCTTAATGTGAAGGTGCAATTGTGAAGACCTATGTATGGGGTGTTATGGAAGTGAAACTTGGACATTAGGCGAAAGGGAGGTAAATATACTACTAGCATTTGAAGCTCGGTGCTGCAGGAGATTACTGAAAATTAGTTCGAGAGAAATGATCACGAATGAAGAGGTGTTTAGTAGAGCAGGATAGAGAAGATGTTTTATGACACAAATAAAAATACGGCGCGATCATCTAATAGGCCATGTACTTAGACACGATGGGTTAATGAAGAAAATTATACAGGGTTCCACAGAGGGGAAACATTATAGAGGACGACCAAGATTAGTGTACATGACGCAAATACTAGATGACATGAGATGTGATTCCTATTATGAACTGAAGAGGAAAGGAGAGAAATGTGAAGGACGGAGAACTGCTGCCAATCAGCCTCACGCCTGATGATTAGAAAGAGAGATGGATATCAGTAAGTGGAAAGCAAACTGACGGAAAAATAAATACCCATCTGGAAGAACAACTATTATTGTTTACTTGATACACTTCAGTATAATAATAATATAATTTCGTATGGCTATTACTAGCCGAGTGCAGCCCTTGTAAGGCAGACCCTCCGATGAGGGTGGGCGGCATCTGCCATGTGTAGGTAACTGCGTGTTATTGTGGTGGAGGATAGTGTTATGTGTGGTGTGTGAGTTGCAGGGATGTTGGGGACAGCACAAACACCCAGCCCCCGGGCCATTGGAATTAACCAATGAAGGTTAAAATCCCCGACCCGGCCGGGAATCGAACCCGGGACCCTCGGAACCGAAGGCCAGTACGCTGACCATTCAGCCAACGAGTCGGACATACACTTCAGTATTATGACTTATTTGAAGTAGATAAAAGCAAAGCCATCTCCATACAAGCCACAAAAGCTCTCAGAGAAGTGAAAGTTAAAATAGGAAGGAATAGTTAACCCTGTAAATGGCCAACTTTACTACTAAGAACCCGTTTCTGGCGAAGGCTATTGTATGCCTCTGCAGAAGTGTAAGTCCCATTTCTACATATTTTGACTTCCTAAGGGGGAATAGAACCCCCCTTCCTTCCATATGAATTGGGCTCGCCTTCGCAACATTGGCTAGCCAGCCACTATACGTTTCTCTCAAAATCCGATATCAAACCAAAAAGTACCGCTGTGAAACAGCTCATTAGGACCTCCGGTTTCCAGGATGATTGGTGCTCAGCCGAAGAGCCTGCAGATACTGGAGTGCAACTTGGCCAGCGTGCAACATTCTCAACGGTAATTCTTGACTTTCTTGGCAGGGCCCGCTTCTTCTCGTATTAGACAGGTCGCCAATTGTTCTATTCCCAAGGCCATGGAATCATATCTCGGCTCAGAAAGCGGGCATTACAATTATAATGGTTGGTAGTCTTGTGTGTTGTGTGTGAATGAAGAAATGTGGAAAAGTAAACTTCGGGTATGTTTTGATTTATAGGTTTATGGCTAGGCCTTAACCTCCGTAAGAGACGAAGTAATGCAAAATAAAAATATTAAATACATTTCCAATTTTGTGAAGTCCTCATTTGAGGACGTCAGGTCTAAGGTCACATATTTATCGTGACTCTTTATGGAATAAATTTTTACCAATGCGTGAAAGAGCATGAGGCAATTTATGTCCTGTGTTAGACAGCAGAACATGTCACATTTTACACATATGATGCGGCGTTTTGGATTCTTCTGTTCATTCAACAACAGGTATTAGGTCCGAAACCTCTCTTTGCCGCATCCTTTACTTTTTGGTAAATATTTAGCCCACTCTATATACCAGTCCATCTGCAAGAATATTGTTGAATTACCTCTTTGGTATACCTTTGCTGGTGACACTTAGTGTTTACAGTGCACTATGTCTTCATTTGTCTGTCTCAGTCCCATCCTTGGATTCGACAGTATGAAAGCGACCGAAGTATGAGTGATGGCGGTAAGGCCATTCTTTATGCAGCTCGTCCCTGCTATGAGTGGTGTAGAAATGTTGCTCATAGGGTCGGTTGGTACATGCATTTCAGTGGGCTTGGCAGACTGACAAGTAATAGCAATTTCAGGCGCACCGAGGAAACCAACGGGAAACTACCTCACCTCTCATATCCCCAGTACGCCTCTTCAGTGATACCTAGGTTATCTATGACAGCTGATGGTGGAACTGTTGAGGATCCAACCAGCCTTCGGGATGAGGAATGAACATACATACCTCTTTGGTATTCCTTGTCTCTTTCCAACATTACATCCAAATTCAGAGTTAATCCTGTCGTCCAGCAGTTAGAAGAAAATTCTCTGGGCAGCCGTTTCCAAACTGTGGTCCGCGAACCACTAAGGGGCAGCGACGATGATCCAAGGGGTCCGCAATAATTCAATTTTCATATTGTCATCCCTGGCTTTAACAATATGAAAGTGACTGAAGTATGAGAAAAATGCGTCTAGAATGAGGGTAATTACGCAACATGGCGTGCACTGCCCTCCCTTGAGGAAGATCAATAGCCGAAGTATCTTGTCAATCTCCTTTGAAGGCGATGTATCACAACTCCACGAGCCTGGTCGATCTTTGAATCCATGACACCGCCTATACCCTACAATTTCTAGAAAGAAAATACTGCGTTTAATGTCCTTCACGACAACGTATGAATGATAGCAGACTGCCTAAACAACTTCTCTACGGTGAGATTGGTCATGGCAAAAGGCCTCAAGGTGCTCCTTTGAAACGTTATAAAGACCAGCTTAAGAAGACTATGAATAGCACCAACATAAATGCTAACAGCTGGGCAACAATTGCACAAAACCGTGTTCTCTGGCGCAAAACTACTGCAGAAGGTGTCTCACTTTTTGAGCAGGCACGCCGCTGACAAGAAATTGAAACACATGAAAAGCGGAAACTACGTCAGATTCAACCACGTCCTCCACCCACCTTTAGATGTTACTTGTGTGTCCGCATGTTTCATGCAAAGATTGGCTTGATCAGTCAGCAGCGATATCTCCACAGAGCCAAAAGACTTTAAGAGGAACTGCAGGAGAAAAACGTATTCTCGGAAACGAATAGCGGCCGACGACGACGAAAACGTACCTGTGTGAGTGTACATTTTCTCCTGTCACACCAACGAAAACAAAGTACAGAAATAGAGCCAACGCTGAGGCTGATCTTTGATTCGAGTGATTACGCTTGTTGATCGCTTGGTCTTTGAAAAACCGCACCATCCATCCCATTGATCCAACAACCGTACTGAGTGAATTTTCTCAAGTACTGGTAAGTTTCCAGATCCAGACTGTTGTAATAGTTAGCCAAGTGTCATATTGTTTTATAATTTCTATGCATATATAAAGTTTCTTTATTCAAATGAAATTAAACTTTAAAGGAAAGTAAATATTAGTCCTAAATTATACGAAGAAAATCAAACATGGTAACTGTACCGGGAGGTACACCTCAACCCCGTACATTTAAATGAAGCGCCTTGAAGAACGCTATCTATCATGTAAAAATTGAAACATCTAGTACAAGAAGTTGGGATGTTGATCAACAGATGTCACTACTAAATTATGGAGTAATATGTTATTTTAAAGTTGTCTAAACCGACTGGATTTCTTTGTTTTGTATTGAAATATCACTGGCTGCAATAACTATTTCAAGACATTAGGACTTTTCTCCATAGATGTCTCTATTCAAGAACTGAGGTCATGCACTCTGGGTGCAAAGTGAAATAATTAGCAATTTAAAGAAGTTTTGTGTTTATAGATTCTCTGAACTGAATTGACTTTCCTTATTTTTGATACTTCAAGGTTTGCAACACTTCCTTCTCATCCCGCCAGCGTTGGAGTCTGGCCAATTACAAATTTTCTGTATTTATTTATCAGCCAATCATAAGCTTCCTGTAACTTTTTGTCTGTCCAATGAAATGAGAAGTTGTGTCCGGATTTAGTCCAGAGCCTTCTCGAAGCTTCCTCTCGGGTATAAAAGCTGACGCTTTTTCGAGTTAACTTGTCTTTCTGACCGTCGTCTTACTAAGTGTGTATGTTAACACAGGAGGCGGAAAGCCTCATTCTTTGGCAGGCAGAACATCAGCTAAGGTAATGGCCAACAGTTTTTCCATCTAAGTAGTTATCTCCGCCATCTGACCCGAGGGGAAGGTTCCAATCTAATATATGTAACAGTCAATTTCCTAAAATGTGAACGTTTTTCCTTCTCATGTAAAATTTCATGTAAGTCCTAAGTACTTAAACTGTAAATCGGGGATAGAGAGTGCGTTACCCTCTCGAATTCCCCTTCAGTTAATCTTGAGGTGACTACAATTTTGTAACTGCTCTTCTCTTCTCGCTAGGTGGTAGTCGGGAGGGTTCTCAGTTGGGTGCTTCCGGTCCCAATCTAGTAAGAGCATTCGGTGCGTAAAAATACAATAATAAATGTCCTCATATTGAGGGCAGATGGTAAAATGGTATAGGGCGTTTTCCAGGAGGTCAGGGGCTCGCTAAACCGAAGGCCGCTGCGCTTAGCCGAGGCAAGAAGCCGAAGTGAAATATGCACTAATTCTAGAGAAGCGAAGTTAAACAGTGAAAAATATGACTTATAAATATTTTGCAATGGTTTTCTTTACACTAGATGAACAAAACTGTTTCCAACATTCCATATGACTCTATTTTAAGGCACGTTTACAGTCTTTGGGAACACGAATTACAACACTAAGAACATATAATGTATGTGTAAAAAACACACTTAAAGAAAAAATATGTATTTTAATGTTTTCATCCAGAACACGCATATGAAGTGTTGATCCTCGCTTATTCCTTCTTTAAAACAAACAGTAAGGGGAATGATGATCAAGTAGAAATAAAATGAAGGAAGAAAGTGTGTTTAGATTGGAGCGACTTCTCGTTCGTATATCGCAGCAGTTGCTTCTTCATTCACTTTGTAAGAGCTCTCACTTGAACAATTGCGTATGATTGCTACCGCTCGAGGTAATAATAGAACTATGACTAGTAGAAGCATCTGAGATGGTTTGTATCCATCTGCTGCATGTAATTTAAATTCAGGGGAAAGTGAGAAGTGAGGGGACGTGATAGTCGAGTTTCATCTCACTGGTTCCTCACCACGATGACCACGGTTCAAATCCCAGCCATCGTCTCTGGGATATTTGAAATTAAAAGTCGCGTCTCCAAAGTTAGAAGTCCATGTGAAACAGGAGGTCCCGTGGCTATCATCTCGATTTCAATAGAAATGTAACTCGAAGTGCTAGCTTTGCCTTTTTTTTAATGGACGTCTGTAAGTAGCAAAATTACTGCGTAATCCTTATACGGGAAATACAATCTTAAAATTGCTTTCTTCAGAATATCGAAGCATTGTCCTAAAGTTGTTGAGAGAACAGATTAGTAACACTTTGATGTCAACGTTACGATCTAGGAATCAGAGTTACTAGTTCTGCAACTAATATTTTGAACGGTAGAACAAGGAAACCTCAGAGGGTTTAGTGAACATTTCGGAAGATGTTTAAATTTATGCCATTCTACTTCTCGAATTTATTTGAAACTATACAATATTATGTTGTCAACTTTTATTTTTTTCGGAGACGCCAAGGTATCGAAATTTGGTCACACAGAAATTATCTTACTTGCTGGTAAACCTACTGAACCCCTATCTACTTGAACTCAGAGGCCCACTACTCATCCAAGTGAAAATTGAGAAGAGTAATTTAAGAGTATTCGAGATGTGGTGCTGATAACCATATGTTCTGAATATTCTGGACAGAAAGGAAAAGGAATGGATACGTTCTCCTTCCAATACATTGAGAAGCAAATACGAGCGGAACTGTATCAAAGGTCATGGCCGGAATATGTAACGCGTTATAAATATTGACCAAATAAAGCATCTAGTCAGTTTAATATTCACATTTTCTTGTTGACATTTGATTTCTTAATTTTAAACATATTTACACATCTTTCAACACAATGTTGATGTATAATGGGTCTGTCAATATTAAGACGAAAGTTAAATCTATATTTGTTCCATCCAGAGTTGTGAGAACTTCGATGGGTGGGTAATCTAGATTGAAATTCGTTTTCATGAAGCTTAGAGAGTGCGAATTCACATTGGGATCGATACTGAAATCTCCAGTAATATGAACTACTGCCGCTCTCGACGCTTGGCTGCCTTAATTTGGTGACGTTCTCGATGATCCAAGCCTTTTGACCCTCGTCAGTGGGAATTTTGAACTTTTAGAAATTTTGACAGTTGCTCTATAAACTCGAATGCCTTTTCGATCATTCTGAATCCATTTATTGTTCGTACGTCATGACAGTTTGCGAAAGAAAGAAAATTTTTCCACTTCTTCGCAAGTCAATTACCTCAGATGTTTTCTATTTTATATTTTATACCGAAAGCAAAAAGTACTCACTGAGCCGAATCAAACGACACCTCATATGATGCGCTATCATACCGGAATCAAAAGTTACACTAATTGATAGCCGCACAGCAAGGTGAGTTCATTACCTCAAGATGGAGATACAATTGCATCATCCGTTGACGTCATACCGAGGTCAGAGACTTGTTGCTAGTTACATTGGTTATTTATCTCTAGAATGGAATACTGTCGTTGAACGTGTTCTATTTTAAAGCTTTCACGTGTTTGTAACACTCCCCGGGCCTAGTAAGGTCCAGAAATATACATGTATTCTACGTCGAAAGAAAACTTAATTATCGGCCACCTGATAAGACACTCCAATTGGTGTACTACGCTACTGGAAGGACCTGATGAATATTAAAAGGTCAAGCAGTGAACAGTGAGAGATAGAATTGCATTACTTTCAGTCAATCTTGCTATCCATAGATTCGGGTAGATGTGGAATGTATATTATTATCACGTCCTAGCAGGGTGCAGGTGTTCTATTTGTCTTCGAGAGTTCATAGGAATGACGGAATTATTTTAATAAATATCATTTGACATTTAAGAGTGCTTAAATCCGAGAGACCTGGCGAACTGCCATGTTAGATAATCGCTTTTCAAGGCAAAGTATTGACATTTCTGCTTCTCCTAAATCAGATAAGAATTGTTGATACATACTTACATACAAGGAGCCTCCGTGGCTCAGGCGGCAGCGCACCGGCCTCCCACCGCTGGGTTCTGTGGTTCAAATCTCGGTCAATCCATGTGAGATTTGTGCTAGTCAAAGCGGAGGCGGGACAGGTTTTTCTCTGGGTACTCCGGTTTTCCCTGTCATCTTTCATGCAAGCAACACTCTCCAATATCATTTCATTTCACCTGTCATTCATTAATCATTGCCCCAGTGGAGTGTGACAGACTTCGGCAGCCGGCACAATTCCTATCCTCGCCGCCAGATGGGGGCTTCATTCATTCCATTCCTGACCCGGTCGGATGACTGGAAACAGGCCGTGGATTTTCATCTTCACTTATACACAAATAAACAACTTAGATTATAAATGCTAATCTTTTGCATTCTCATTATAGATTGTCATGCCTTTCAACCCTCAGTCTTTGTAAATTAACTACGAACTGCTACAAATTGCAAATACCTCTGTGGCCTGGGTAAGGTCCACACCTCTTATCATTAAATTATTGAATAAGCCTCCCCCTGCTTCTCTCATCCTCTATATCCGATTCCATTATTATCTAAGATAATTTATCCTCTTCATTTCGCCTTACATGTTTCCACCAATGAAACCGAATTTTACACACAGGTTCATCCATAGGGTTCATTCCTAACTTAGATTTTAATTCTTCATTTCCAGTGCCTTCCAACCATTTTTCCCATTTACTAGTATTAATCATTGCTTTGAAGATAAATGAGCACTTGGCATTAATCAACAGCTGGGGATGAAGTTTTTGTCATTACATTTCAATCTATGAATAGGGACAAAAGGTATACGAAGATTATGCATTCAGTTTCGTGTTTCTTGGAATATTTTAAAAACCCAGAACACCTTCCGAAATTTCGAAAGACCTAACAACTCTGCCGGCAGTCGTTTCTTCCACAAGCACATGGATTTACTCAATCTCAAATTAGATTCCGGAGTAAGTCCCCCAGTCGTTTCTCCGGTGGGGGACAAGGTTGAGAGGAGCCTCGTAATGTGCAGATTTATCTAAACCATACTTACGAGTCAGAAGAACAGCAACCTGGAATGTGCAAGGTCTCTTGCAGATGGGAAAACTTCCACATCATGATCTGGACATACTTGGACTTAGTGAGACACATTTGAGAGGTTGTGGCCATTTTATGACTCAAACAAATAATACAGTATATTTTTCTGGAAGTGAGGATATGGGTCGTATAAGTGTCACTCCAATGATATCAAAGACTCTTAACAATGCATTTATGGGTTATGAGCCCATCTGTGATAGAATAATCTGTATTAATATGAAAGCTTTTCCTTGTAATATCAACGTCATTCAGGTTTATGCCCCCACTTCAGTTTCGCTAGGAGAAGAAATCGAGGAATATTATGACCATCTGAATATATCATCAGTAGGATACCTTAAAAAGAAATATTAGTCATCCGAGGGAATTTAACGCGAAGATAGGTAAGACTATAGATGCTAGACAAATGAGAACTATGGTTGGACTGTACGGTCTGGGGCTGAGAAATGAACGCGGAGAGCGTTTATTAAAATTTTGTGTGAATAACAACTTATCTATCTGTAACACCCTCTTTCAACATTATCCAATGCGTCGCTACACATGGATTTCTCCTGAGGATAAGGCTAAGAATCAAACTGATTTTATTTTGGTGAGGCAACGTTGGCAGGCTTCAATCCTGGATTGTAAGATCTACCCTGGAGCAGACTGTGGTAGTGATCATATACGGCTATCTATGAAAATGCGGATAAAAATGGATTCATTGAAAAAGGTGAGCGTAAAACAGGTACACATTACTGACAAACATATTCTCAATGAGTTTAGTGAAATAATAACAAAATTCCAGCAAGCAGAGGAGGAAAAAGCTTCTTCTCAAACATGGGACAAGATGACGGATATCACCAATTCATCCCTTACCGAAAACGTTCCTAAGATCCCTCAAGCAAAACATCCCTGGATTTCAAAGTCTACAATAATTTAGATTAAAGAAAGGAACACATTGAAGAAACGTGGTATACAAACTGCGGAAGATGCGGAAACATATAAAGATCTTTGCCGAAAAATACAGCGTAATTGCAGAATTGACAAGACACAGTTTCTTACAAATATCTGTGATGAAATAGGCCACCATCTGAAGCAAAATGAAACACGCGACCTTTACAAGAAGATAAACAGCATCACCCGAGAGTTCAAACCACGTACATGGGTGACTGAAGATGTACAGGGAAATGTAATTGGTGACAAGAAAGAAGCAATATCCAGGTGGAAACAACACTGCGAAACCTTATACTGCAAAGGTAATAGCATAAGAGAAGAGAACATAGCGCCTGCTATCCTATTCAGTGAAATTGAGAACGCCATCAGACATTTGAAAAACAACAAAGACCCAGGCATAGATGGTATTACTGGAGAAATGCTGAAAGTAATGGGAGGGAGAAGGTCTCCATGCTTTACATTCAATATGTAATAAAGTATGGAAAACTGGAGAATGGCCTAAAAACTGGACTACATCTGTTCTCATCCCCCTTCACAAAAGAGGGTCAGTTAGGGACTGTTTTAATTACCGCACCATAGCATTAATATCATATGATAGCAAAGTCCTGCTGTACATAATGAATCAACATACATACATACATACATACATACATACATACATACATACATACATACATACATACATACATACATACATTATAATTATAGACTGTTATGCCTTTCAGCGTTCAGTCTGCAACCCTCTGTGAATTTAATAAACGTCACCACAATACTCGATTTGCAACTAGTGTTGTGGCCTCATTTAGTTCTCTACCTCTTATCTTTAAATCGTTAGAAACTGAGTCTAATCATCGTCGTCTTGGTCTACCTCTACTTCTCTTACCCTCCATAACAGAGTCCATTATTCTCCTAGGTAACCTATCCGCCTCCATTCACCTCAATTGAGAAGCCGGTTTATGCGTACAGCTTCATCAATGGAGTTCATTCCTAAATTAGCCTTTATCTCCTCATTCCGAGTACCCTCGTGCCATTGTTCCCACTTGTTTGTACCAGCGATCATTCTTGCTACTTTCATGTCTGTTACTTCTGACTTATGAATACGGTAACCTGAGTCCACCCAGCGTTCGCTCCCGTAAAGCAAAGTTGGTCTGAAAACAGACCGATGTAAAGATAGTTTCGTCTGGAAGCTGACTTCCTTCTTACAGAATACCGTTAATCGCAACTTCGAGCTCACTGCATTAGCTTTACGAGACCTTGATCCAATCTCACTTACTATATTGAACTCATAATTATACGATGAGAACATTATTTTTTTATTTTTTCAATATTTATTTCAAATAAAAGTTACTTGTTTGAAAGCGGCCATTTCATGAGTCTGGCTGTCTCGTGGGAGCTAGTGCCCCGTGTCGAGCCAGGCCGCAAGCTCGTGAAACGCCGGGACACTTCGGTGGACTTCGAATATTCAACAATTTTTCAAATTCAAGGAATTCTTCGTAATGAGAGATTTTGGCAACACAGTAAATCCTGAAATAAAGAATCTAAATTATTCTTAAACCCTACGTGAAGACAGAACCCCCAGGGAAAATATAAATGCAGTTAAGCCTAGAGACAAATCCGCGTCCGACCCGCGGACTACCTACACGTGCCAAGGTCAATGAATGAAGAAAACCTGCAAAACGCCCGGGCAGAAATAATTTATTTCGGCTGTTGCAAGTAGGGGAAAATTATGAAATTAACACAGAAATAAATTGTAAGTCTGTCCGAAGTTATGGAACAAATTTCAGGAAAATCGGCCTATTGGATGCGGAATTAGCTTATTGCACAACCAAGCTCCATGGTGTGAGTAGCTTCAACCCATAGAGTATAAAAGAAACCTCCCTCCGTATATTTCTCAGTGTCTGTCTGGTTTCTGGAGCGGCGGAACCCACGCCCCTCATCGGCAGAAAAGTGTAAAAATTTGGTCTCCAAATAACTTACTACCTGTTCGTGGCTATGGTTCAAATACTGTTAGAAATGGAAGATGATAGAAATTTTCTGAGCTGCCGCTAATGAAACTTTGAAGGTTTAGAAGTGATTGAATTTCTCTCGGTATTCAATGTGTGTTTGTTATAGAGGAGTTTGAAGTTAGCTACTGCGTCTGGTTTCGTATCTGTTGGAACACCTGGACCTCTTAGTAGGGTGAAAGAGGCAGCGGTCTTGTGAAAGCAGTAGATGTGGTCATTTGAGCAGAGTGTTCGTCGCTTGGTAAACGTTTGAAAGTGCTTTGGAAAGTGTTGTGTAATTTAAGTTGTATGTATGAGAAGATGATGATAAATTTCGCCATGGAAGGCTAAAATAAACGAGGTTTGCTGGTTAAATGCAGCCAGAATCCAGGACGATGACTACGATTGCAGGTCTGTGAATATTCTGTATTAATGTTGTAGTTAGATTATTGTTTGTCCCTACCAATTTTCATTGCGTGTGTTGGGTTGATATTTTGTAATGAACCGGCGAAAGTATTATATTTCTGGTCAGCGTGTGAAAATCTTTAGTGCTGTAAAATTCACATTAAGAAACTATAAAATGCGAAGTTTGAATCTTGTGTTAATATTCTTTGAGATATTGTCCTAATTGAGAAAAATTAGGAAGGTGATCATGATAAAGTAGTCGTGGCGAGTGTCTTAATTTCGAATATCGTTTGAAGTCAGAAAATTTTTGTCGAAATAATAATAATAATAATAATAATAATAATAATAATAATAATAATAATAATAATAATGTCTACCGCGGGATAAAATTTTCCTACGTTAAAAGTGGATTTAACAAGTATGTTCTACAAAGTTTGCGAATATTTAGAAAAATTCCAGTGAAATCCGATAAAATTATGTTTTATTCATGGGAAGTAAAAATTTTGTGACATCGTGTATGTCGATGATATGGAAAATCACGGTGTGTTGTTGTATTCTCGAGGTCCGAAAGTTGTAGAAACAGTAAACTAAAAAGGTGTATTTTTATAAATGTTGTTTTTTTCACGAGAGGATTGAGGTTTGAAAAGGTCTTGAAATATGAGAAAAATGGATTGAGAGCGAAGAATTTATATATGTGGAAATAAGAGTGGTAGAAATGTTGAAGGCAAAAGGGAGCCTGGATTTTACGTAATACCGCCATGAGGAGGCGAGGAGAATGAATTTTTGAGATAGGCTATATTTGCCGAGGAAGAATTTTTGAGACAGGCTATATTTGCTGGGGAAGAATTTTTGAGACAGGCTGTATATTAAATGTGAGATTGATGTGGCAGGGTGTAGATATTCCGCTAACAATCCGAAAGCTGGGACCTGGAGAAGGTGGGTTCGAGATAATTATTGTGTGAAGCACAGTAAACGTCAAATAAGATCCCAAGTGAAAAACGATTTGGTGAAGATGGTAACTCTTGGTAGTAAAAATTCAAGTGACTAGTTACGTAAAGTCAGTATAATGAAAAGTTAGAATAATATGACCTCAAGGATAGAAGAGCATTTCAAATACACGGTTGGTGTAAATGAATTACAAGGCAGTAATTTATCGGTAAATCGGAAATATTTGTGGAATGAGATATTGGACGTTTTAAAGCGATATGTTTGGCTGTGTAAATTTATTGAATTTCGTTTCACTGGATAGTCATCGATAATCAATTAGTGTCTGACGTGTGTTGGAAGTCATTATTCTTTCCTAAATTTCATTGCGCATGCTGAGATCGTGTTTGAGTTGGGGGATTGTTCGCCACGCGATATTTATTTTCAAGTTCACGTTTTTTGTAACAAGATAGAGACTTACTGCATTTTCCGACTTGCATTCGTTCTGTGGCAAGAGTTGTGTTTCGTTGTGTGTTATTCGTTTCGACCAGATTTACAGCTAAAGTTATCAGAGTTTGTTTGAAGTTACGTGTTCGCCTGATATGCTAGGGGAAGCGTATACGACCCATTTTCCGCCCGACAATAGACTTAGGACGTCACATGTTATCCTAGGAGTATACTGATGACGAGACGTCCTAATTCACGCTCAACGATAGAATTAGGAAGGTACGTGTACATAGAGGTTAGTGTTAGGGTGTACAGACGTTAAGGAAGCCCGAAGATAGGTCTGGGAGGTCAGCTGTACATACTCAAGTCTTAGATTAGATGTTTTTGCGAAGTGACCTGGTCAATGGTAGCGTCTGCAGTAATATACGAAATGTGAAGAGTGTTAGATCGGTAATAACGAGGCCAAGCTTGCGTGCGGCCCTCAACAGCTGGAAGGTGTTTACCTAAGATTATGGAACCGCTATCGGCAAAATGAGGGTTGTCCAACATTGGGTACTGAGCTAACGGTGATTGAATATTTTACTGCAGTTCTCCATGCGTGTTGAGTTCAAATAACTTCGGTATTTTATTTTGCGGACTTAATTGTTTTGTCGTTCTGACGGCCGTTTCGCTTTGATAGTGTGCATGTTGACACTCAATGTATTATTGCGAGACTTGAGTAACGAATACGGATTCGAATCGTCAGCCAGTAATATATTTTATTTTCGATCTTTGTCGTTCTTTCATTTTTATACGTAGTTGAGTTCGAACAATTGATAACTTATAGGTAGTGCGTGGGGGCAAACAATAAGTAGATGGATCTGTGATGGTAGTCATTGTGAAGTAGGAAAGAATTCAATAAGTTTGTGTATTTTTTTTCTTGTGGACTTGTAATTTTATTAAGCGTAATGTAACCATTCATAACCTGAAAGTCGGTTTTATAATAATATTTTTCAAGTGATTTACCACCTTTTAATTAACTTCAGTGTTTGGCATTTCTTCTAAATGCGTGATGAATAAGTGTTTCCTGCATTTCGCAGTTTTGTTCCTTCAGAACGAAGTAACGTAAGATCCTCGCGGATCGTGTTGTTGTTGGTTCCTTCTGAACAGCTGTTCGGGTGATGCACGTTTAGCATCGGGTTTATTTTATCACTTAAGGGTGTCATTGAAATGACAAATACAAGCTGGAATTTTGTTTCAATTGTGAATGTTGCTGGTAACTTGTAGCGCACGCCATGCTTTCCAATAATATTTCGCAACCTATCCAAACCAACTGATAGTCAATTTGGTTCGATTAAGGGTCCATTCGGCGGGTGTTCCGTATCCGAAAGGGTATTCGACTGGTGGATAACCTTAATTGAGAGGAAATCAGGCGTTCTACTTGTTGAAGGTCAGATTTTCCACGGATCGTGTGGATTAATTCTCAGTTATCGTTTGGATTAATACGTGCCCGATTTTTCAGGTTTTCTTTTCACTTTTTCAGTTTCGCTGTCCACTAATTTATTACTTTCCCCGAAAACTCTTCGATATTGTAGGAAATAAATTAACGCTATGCAATGTGACTGCGTTTGAAACATTTAATAAGTGATAACTGATTTTTCTGTCAAGAATCTATACAAATAATAAAAAAATTTGTGCCGTTGAGAATTTAATAAAAGTTAGTAAGCACAAATTTGCTCCTCATTTCAAGTAGTTGGGCTCTCTTCTGAACCCCATCGTATGGTTAAGATCGTGAACGAATCATTCCCGCAACGACCCCAAGATTTAAGAGTTCAATATTGCTCTGCTGTAGCAGCTGTGTCCGACCAATGATGGAATGGTAAGTCAAGGGTTCATCATTACCATCCTGGGAGAACACACAACCGAAATACTTGAAATTATCGACCTGTTCTAGCTTTGTATCACCAATCTGACATTCAATTCTGTTGAATTTCTTACCTACTGACATCAATTTAGTCTTCGAGAGGCTAATTTTCATACCATACTCATTGCACCTATTTTCAAGTTCCAAGATATTAGCCTGCAGGCTTTCGGCACAATCTGCGATTAAAACCACGTCGTCAGCATAGGCCAGACTGCTTACTACATTTCCACCTAACTGAATCCCTCCCTGCCATTTTGTACCTTTCAGCAGATGATCCATGTAAACTACGAACAGCAAAGGTGAAAGATTACAGCCTTGGCTAACCCCTTTAAGTACCCTGAACCAATAACTCATTCTACCATCAATTCTCACTGAAGCCCAATTGCCAACATAAATGCCTTTGATTGATTTTAATAATCTACCTTTAATTCCATAGTCCCCCAGTATAGCGAACATCTTTTCTCTCGGTACCCTGTCATACGATTTCTCTAGATGTACGACACATAAACACAACTGCCTATTCCTCTCGTAGCATTTTTCAATTACCTGGCGCATACTGAAAATCTGATCCTGACAGCCTTTCTGTGGTCTGAAACCACACTGGTTTTCATCCAACTTCCTCTCAACCACTGATCGCACCCTCCCTTCCAAGATGCCAGTGAATACTTTGCTTGGTAATCAATGAGATACCTCGATAGTTGTTGCAATCCTTCCAGTTCCCTTGCTTATAGATAGGTGCTATTATTGCTTTTGTCCAATCTGAAGGCACCTTACCAACACTCCATGCTAATTTTACTACTCTATGAAGCCATGTCATCCCTGCCTTCCCACTATACTTCACCATCTCAGGTCTAATTTCATCTATTCCTGCTGCTTTATGACAATGGAGTTTATTTACCCTTTCCACTTCCTCAAGCGTAATTTCACCAACATCATTTTCCTCCTCCCCATGAGCTTAGCTGTTCGCAACACCACCAGGATGATTTTCTTTTACATTGAGAAGATGTGCAAAATATTCTCTCCACCTCTCCAGTGATTCCCTGGGATCTATTATGAGTTCACCTGAATCAACGACTACAAATTTTCTTGCAGTGTCAGATTTCTGCTGAACAAGCAGGTTTTGTGGCAGGTAAAGGTGCACGAGAGTCAATAACAAACATGAGGCAGATAATTGAAAAAGTTCTGTGTCCCTGCCTATATTTGTTTGCTTGAATATATTTATGTGGGACATGTGGGACATGTTGTGGGAAGTGCTCAATGAATGTGGAGTCCCAAAATACTTAACACCATTATTGAAAGGTCTTTATAATAGTCATAATGCAACCGTACGGTAGATGGTGAAAGCTCAGAACTTTTCAATGTGACAAATGGAGTCAGGCACGGTTGCATATTGTCACCCCAACTCTACAACATCCACACCGAGTATGTAATGAGAAAAATGAGAAGAGCACTGAATGTCTGGGATTGTGGAATTTCACTCAGTGATAGGAAAATCAACAATTTACGCTTCGCTGATGATACAACACTCATTGCAGGAAGTGGACAAGAACTTGATAAATTGCTCCCTACAGTGAAAATCATTAGTTCGGATTTTGGTCTAGAAATTAACATGAAAAATAACAAACTAATGGTTATCAATCGACAAAGTCAAATCCCAATCCAAATGACATGATGCCTGGAAGATCTGGAGTTGGTGAATGATTGTGTATATCTGGGCTCCATAATCAGTAACACGGGAAATTGTGAAAAAGAAATAAAACGACGGATTGTCCTAGGTCGTGCCGCCATAGTTAAAAATACAAAGATCGGGCAAAACCGGGCATTATCCAAAACAGTGAAAATACGATTGGTGGAATCACTGATGTTTTCTGTTTTCCTGTACGGTTGTGAGACCTGGACTGTGAAGGCTAGTGACAAGAACCGAATAGATGCCTTTGAGACGTGGTGTTGCGGAGAATGCTCCGTATACCATGGACAGAAAGAAGAACAAATGCATCCATTTTAGAAGAACTGAGCATCACTAAACGTTTTCCCGCGTCAGTGAAAGTTACCTCCACTTCGTGGGACACATTTTGAGGGGAGGAGACAATTTAGAGAAGACCATTCTGGAAGGCAAAATTGAAGGCACCAGACCAAGAGGCAGAACAACAAGTAGATGGTTAGACGAAGCAAAGAAGATCACCGGTCTACCTCTTCACATTATCTTAAGAAGAGCTGAAGACCGCTCAGGATGGAAAGATCTCGTTAAGGATGAAGTTACTAAGGAAGTGAAGAAATGAGGTCACGACGCTCAGCAATGTGCAAACCAACTACTGATGATGATGATAATGATGATGATGATGAAGATGATGATGATGATGTAAGAACTCCTGCGGGAGAAAATTTCAGCGCCTTGGTGTCTTCGAAAACCGTAAAGGTAGCTATAGTTAGTGGGAAATCAAACCATTATTATTATTATTATTATTATTATTATTATTATTATTACAATTTTAATTTTGGTTCTTCTGACTGATTTACCTCTATACTCGTATTTACTGTGTGTGCGTGCATAGGTGCCGATCTGCGGAGTAGCGAAACTGCTCCCCTGTGAGTGCGGGCGGTAGAATAACATCCACTCTATACCTTACCTGTCGTAAGAGGTGACTAAGAGGGACCCTAGGAGTTCTGAAATTGGGAGCATGGGTTGACGACTACGGGTACATTAGCTGAGTGCGGGCATTGCTTCCACTAACTTGTGCCAGGCTCCTCACTTCCAACTACCCTATCCGACTTCACTTGGTAAATTCTTGTTGTTTTTTCGACCCCGATTTTATTAGGTGTGGAGGCCTAGGGAGTCTTTCATTTTGACGTTCTTCATAGCTCCTGTCTTTATTTGGCTGATACCTTCATTTTCTTAAGTGTCGGATCCTTTCCGCTTTTTCTCTCTTATTAGTGTTATTAGAGGATGGTTGCTCAGTTGTACTTCCTCTTAAAACAACAGTTACCACAACCAACCTTATCCCGAGCCACCTGGTCCGATTCCCGGCCAGGTCACAGATATTTACTGGAAGTGAAGGCTGGTGCGTGGTCCACTTAGCTGTGTGATGTCACATAACAGCCTGCATCAAAAGAAAAAAGCAAAGCATTACAGACGAGGATTTGTCACGCTGACCATGCGTCATTTCGTAACCTTGAGGTTGATCTGCGATTGCTTGATAGACCTAGGCCCATTTGGACTGTAGCACGATGGGGTGTTAAGATTTAGAAATTAATTAACTAATTAATTAACTAATTAATCCTGAACAAATAAGTTGATTGGTATCCATCTATATGTTCATATACATTGACGATAATTAATTGTTCAAAACACTGTCGAGGTTTTCTCTATCTGCCTCAAGCAGAAAACCACGTGTTATCTTACTACGCCGCAGTCCGTGAACTCGCTTTCTCCTGCAACAGAAGGATACACACAATCTCAGCTGCTCGTTCTTCAAAGTCATAGTCTTATTTTTATCTCAAATAGCAGTGACCATGAGTAATGACTCAAATGAGAATACATACTTACCCACAGGGCAGGTTATGGCAAGATAAGGAGATATCCAGTATGAACATCATTCCATGAAATTAGTTGGTTACTCTGTAAAGGCCATTTTAGTTCTAGCTCGAATTTGATAGATGGAAGGTTCGAACTCACCGGCAGTACCAAATAACATAGTTTCCGCGATTCCATTTTTATGTCAGACGAATTCAAGTCGTGTCACGATCAAAGCTTTCCCATTCCTAGCCTTTTCCTACCTCAGCGTCACCGAAAACTTACCTGTATTTAATGCAAGATTATTCGTAAACGAAACATAAAGTTCACAATGACCCGCATGAAATCAATGTTTGGAAAAACGGTAAGTTCTATTAGCGCGGAACAATGGAAAGACGCCTACAGACAAACTAGGGAGAGAGAAAACCTTTACTGGGATCGCGACTCGTATGGACCGAATCACAGAAATTAATTGTCAGCCTTTATACTGAAATGATGATTTTGGAGGTCGACATGGATAACAGTGATATATATTGTGATTCTGACATCAACGAACTTTCATAGATATGTTTAGAGTTCTCAATCACCCATCAGTTTAACAATCTATGTTCACGATTTGTGTGTTCAAATGTAACATTCCTCGATCATCATGTTTATCCCCACTTCCAAATAAATACGCAGCCTACCTAGCAGCGTTTGAGCCGTGTTAACGTTTAACAAGTTTTGAAACAACTGGTTTCTGTTCCCATAGTTTCTGAAATGAATCCCATTTTCCGAATTTCCGGCTGTGAGCTTGCATCCGGGACATGGTGAGTTCGAATCCCGCTGTCGGCAGCCCTGAAAATGGTTTTCCGTGGTTTCCCATTTTCACACCAGCAAATGCTGGGTCTGTACCTTAATTAAGGCCACGGCCGCTTCCTTCGCACTCTTAGGCCTTTCCTATCCCTTCGTCACCATAAGACCTATCTGTGTCGCTGTGACGTAAAACTAATAGCAAAAATAAATAGAGATGTGCATCCGCAA
This sequence comes from Anabrus simplex, assembly GCF_040414725.1. Lineage (NCBI taxonomy): Eukaryota > Metazoa > Arthropoda > Insecta > Orthoptera > Tettigoniidae > Anabrus > Anabrus simplex. Next base: position 179,225,663 of record NC_090267.1, read on the forward strand.
AGTAAAGGAAAAAAACTGAAGCACCGTTCATGTTTAAGGTTACGTCCTAAGGGATTAAAAGAGGCATTATTTAATTCTTGTGCAAATAATGTGTTTTGACCGGGAAAACTGTCATGTGCTTGTGCTACACGGTATCGCACGGCAACACGCTGCTAACTCAACCATGGACATTCGGCGCCCTTTTCGCTGGAATCTTATGGATCACCCGCCTTACAACCAAAATATCTTCCCTTGTGACAGTTACGTCATTGGTCTACTGAAGAAATTGATGAAAAGTAGCGTTTCGCCAACAATACAGCGGTTCCTGTTGCGGTGGAAGAGTGGTTCGAACAGCAACTAGCATCCTTCATTGTTGAAGGTAAAGAGAAACTTGTTTAGCGTTCTGACAAGAGCCTGAACGGTGGGGGTAATTACCTGTAAACTCTCGCGAACTGTCATCATTGCAGTAGTGTGTGTCGTCCAATACACACAGAATAGTGTTCGCTTCTAGACACTAGTCTACGTTTAATGGATGATTAAATTTTCAATGTCTAAGGCAACCAAAACTGTCAAAACCCAACGTGCGTACTAATATCACAAGCAGCCCTGTGTAAGGAATTTGTTTAGGCCGGGACTGCTATAATTAAATATATATGGGTGCATAATACGGGAGGAAGAGGTCTGTTATTAGTATAGTGGCTTAAGTGCTGACTTTCCCCTTATGAAAATAATATATGCCATCAGAAATGGCATTCGGCAAAACTCAAATTGTATCTGGCTCCATCTATCAGAAATGAATTGGGATAAGCCGTAGTGGTTCTCGAAATGTGCGCACCGCCATGACCTTATTTAGTGAATATTTAGCTATGTTACTTAAATACTGTTGCGTATGAATATGTACACCACCAGAATGGTCGGGAATATCAAGGATGTAATGCAACAATAAAGTTACAGAAAGCTGTGTATTATAAAACAGAGACACACACTTGTATATGTGAACTTCTACAAACTTCTAAAAGAAATAAACAGTAATAATGAAAAGGTACAATTTCTGTTTTTCAGTCGTGGTTGTCCCTTCTTCACTCTGCCTTAGTACCGTGCATGGCCTCCTTTGGCATTGTTCAGGTCTCTGACATGCTGTGGCATGCTTGCGATCAGTACATTGGCGTTGTCTTGAGGAAGAAAATCCCATTCTATCTGCGCAACTCTAATCAGGTCTGTGAGTGTCGACTAAAACCAGTCGTTTACAACCTGTCCTAAGCATACTCAATGCAGTTTATTTCCGGTGAATGAGCTGACCGATTCATATCGTTTACTCCCGCCTTTCTCATGAAGTTTCTCGCTCATACACCTCGATGAGGGCGAGCATTATCGTTGACGAAAATAAATTCGGCAACATATTCATACCTAAGTGGTCGAAGAGTTTTATTGGTATACCTCTGGGCAATTACCTTCCTTCAAATTGGTTCCAAAGGCGAACGACCGCGATGCATTATCTCAGCCCAAAGCATTACATCACCACATTTAAATGCATGCACCTCTTGAACATGCTGGTACTTTTTACCGCGTCCTTTATGTCTCCACACCCTTTGTCGCCTTGTCTCAGGCCTAAGTGATATCCTGTTTCACCTGCAAACATGACATCACGCTATTCACCCAACCCCCAATGAAGATGTTAGATAGCCCATCTTCTCCTGTCAACACGACGACGATTCTCTAGTGGAACACTTCTAAACGGTCGAAACGGCCTTAACTAGGCACTATGCAGCAGATTGGGTACTGTTTGTGCAGATATGTGGACCCCGGTTGCTCTCAGGAAGTCATCTCGTAATTGTTGAGGAATCGAAGTCTCCTCTACGCTGTTAGGCGGATATACCGTCTTGACGTGGCGTTGTCACCCTTTGTCTGTCAGTCATATCATTGGTCTCACGGTACCTTTTCCACGATTTAGACATAAATTTCTTTTTTTTACCTTTCGCTATACACCATTTGGCCAGCTGGTAGTGATAATCATATTAATTAATTGCGACTTAACTTGATGAATTGAACTTATACATTTATAACGCACACAAACACCCAGTCCCCGAACCAGAGAAATTAGCCAGACGAAGTTAAAATCCCTCATTCGGCCGGGAATCGAATCCGGTGCCCCCACCCACCGAACCGAAGGTCACTGTGCTGACCATTTAGCCAAGGAGCCGGGCGATTTTGACACTGAATGTTGATAGTTTGAGTAACCTGTACGATGCGTGCTACAGCTGCTTGTGTATACCTACCTTGAATCAATGCCACAATTTCGGCTCTGTCAAACTGGGAAATACGCATTGCACATGAAACGTAAATGCTAGCAGAAGCTCCTATTGCACTGTATAGGACCGGGCGAGTTGGCCGTGCGGTTAGGGGCGCGCGGCTGTGAGCTTGCATCCGGGAGATAGTTCGTTCGAATCCCACTGTCGGTAGCCCTGAAGGTGGTTTTCCGTGGTTTCCCATTTTCACACCAGGCAAATGCTGGGGCTGTACCTTAATTAAGACCACGGCTGTTTCTTTCCAGCTTCTAGGCTTTTCCTATCCCATTGAGGCCATAAGACCTATCTGTGTCGGTGCGACGTAAAGCCACTAGCAAAAAAACACTGTATAGGATACGCTACTACTAGTCTTCACCTGCAATGGCATAGTTTACCCCAGGCTCGACGCAGGCCGTAGGTAGCGACATCTGCTGCATCGTGTATATACAGTGCTCTCTACCACAGTTACAATTTGCTTCACAAATTTGTCACCATTAACAAACAGTCTACATAATATACTTCGGCCAAAATATAATTTCCGATGTTTCATGTTTCGTATGTTTTACCGGAATAGCCATAGAGGGTTTCCAAGTTTTTCGGGAAATAAGAAATAAGGGATCACCAGTTACAACATTTATTATATTAATAATGTAAAGATGACAATAGAGGGACTTGGACAATAATTAATGATTGAATACACACTTATATTGAGCGCATGGCCTTGAGCAAAAAGGTATCCACCGGCTGTGCGTATAAAAATGTCAATATAAGTAAGACTGTTGTCTTACGACACCTGGAAGATTTAGAATATCTTATTGGTCACATTAATCTGGAGGCTGGTCGAAAGCAGACCGATAATTGAAGCTAAGTAACATGAATAAGTAGATAAATATTAAAGTTATCAAAAGAATAACACAGTTGAATGTACGAAATTTCGATAACAAAGGTTAACACAGTAAAGTTAAAATTTGGATCAGAAAATCTTAAGTTGAATCTTGCAGCACTCAATTCTCCCCCAGGGAGTAAAAAGTTCAAAGAAAATTGTAAAAGACCTTAGTCCAGTAGCTTCATTGTCCGGTGGTGAGCTGCAATTAATAACCTTCATAGACGAACCAGCCGACATATAAAATAAATGTGTCCTTGCCAAGTATTAGACACGACTGGTTAAAATAGTCAATGAAATCTCAGTAGATTAGCGCATATCTCGCTACGAAGAAAACCAAAGCCTAGGCTGGCGTTCATTTCATATCTGAAGTAAAAATACAAACGTCAGCCAAGCCAACAACGAGTGCAGCTACGCTGATTGACGAGTCATACTGTAGCGCTCAACACATGAGCGAAAGGCGAGGTGATTGACCTCGAGCAGAATGTAGTGAAGAAAATAGGAAAGCAGTGTTCGTATGACCTGTGACATGATTGCACGTCGAAGGGAACTTACAATAAATCAACGAAAAGTAACCAAACCGAAATAATTAAGGTAAGAACAACATATAACATACATTCAGACAAACAGGAGAGGTATCGAAAACAGTGAAAATTACCAACAAATCGTACGTTCATGGGCGCATGAACCAACCGTACAACGAAAAATTACGGAGATAATCATGAATACATTTTCCACAAAATTCCAAATGTATCTAGAAACATTACAGTAGCTGTATATAAAATGTACAAATAACAAACATTATAGAAATATGCCTGATACATTTTTAGCGTACGAACTATAGTAATGGATATGAAAAGGATTTGTTGCGTTGGCCACCTGTCACCTCGTAATCTGCAGAACTTCGGGCTAAGCAGTGGTCGCTTGGTAGCTCATTACGCTGTAGCACCGTAGGGTCTGGTTTGTGTTGAATTTAAATTTGTCGCATAATTATCTTGCTTCTGTTTAGTTGACGAACACTTCCATTTATTAACAGACCGACTTTTACAAATTATATAAACCTAATAAACTGAACATCGTCTGGAAAATGTGATTATGCACAGCTTAAGGAAAAACGAGACGCTGCACTTTCTTTTGTTTGTGCGTGTTCAAAACGTTAACCTGAAATGTTCATAATGATATTCAGTACAACTTTCAACAAACGTTTCTAGACGTAGTTACTTTTTTATTTAACACTCCCTTTAAACTTCATACTAGACAAAGGATTGTACTTAGTTCGTTTTTTTTTCAAGTTAAACTAGACTACTTTATGCAGTAAGTAACTATCTAAACATACTGTACCTTCGATAGAAGAGATCATATCCGAAAAATACATCCAGTGTACAGCATACAGTTTCTGCTCCTTTCTACATATACTTATGTCCGAACCACAAGTTGTACGACCCAAGCATGCAATGCAAACCTATTCTATGATGAAACTAGTAATTGGCTACGAACCATTTAACTGTGAGCCTTCGTTCAAGAGAAGGCGGCTTCGAATCCCACCGTTGACAGCCCTGAAGATCGTTTAACGTGCTTTCCCTCAGCCATACCAGGTCAATGCCCGGCTATCATTTTGAAGGCCACGGTTACTATATTCATAATCCAGTCCTTTCTCACTCTGCGTACATACATACATACATACATACATACATACATACATACATACATACATACATACATAACAGTACATAATTTTTGTTGCTAGTGGTTTAATGTCGCTCTAACACATCGAAGGTTTTCGGTGACGCAAGAATGGGAAAGAGATAGGACTGGGAAGGTAGCGGCTGTGGTACAGCCCCAGCATTTGCCTGGTGTGAAAATGAGAAACCACGGAAAACCATCTTCAGGGCTGCTACGATGAGATTCGAACCCACCATCCACCGAATGCAAGTTCACAGCTACGCCACTCAAACTGTCCGATACATACATATTCATTATAGAATGTTGTGTCTTTCAGTGTTGTCTGCAAGTCTTTGTGAACTGATTATGCGCCACTACAATCCTCTATTTTCAGTTAGCTCCGTGGTGTCGTTCAGATCCATATCTCTTATTTTTAAGTCATTAAAATCTGAGTCTACCCAACGTCGTCTTGGTCTCCATCTGCTTCTGTTACCTTCCATTCTTGAGTCAGTTTTTTTCGTAGGTAACACGTCGACATGACTTAAAGCCGCTCTGTAGGCACAGATTCATCCAGTTACTTGATTCTTAACTTGGCTTTATCTCGTCATTCCGTTCACCTTCCTTCCATTGTACCCACCTTTGTTGTCAGCAACATCCTGAATAAGTTAGAGAGGCGATAACATACATACACACATACATAGGCTACATACATACATACATTATCATTATAGACTGTTATGCCTGTCAGCGTTCAGTCTGCAAGCCTCTGTGAATTTACTGAACGCCGCCACAATCCTCGATTTACAACTAGTGTTGTGGCCTCATTTAATTCTATACCTCTTATCTTTAAATCGTTAGAAACTGAGTCTAACCATCGTCGTCTTGGTCTACCTCTACTTCTCTTACCCTCCATAACAGAGTCCATTATTCTCCTAGGTAACCTATCCTCCTCCATTCGTCTCACATGACCCCACCACCGAAGCCGTTTTATGCGTACTGCTTCCTCCATCGAGTTCATTCTTAATTAGCCTTTATCTGCTCATTCCGTGTACCATCCTGCCATTGTTCTCACCTGTTTGTACCAGCAATCATTCTTGCTACTTTCATGTCTGTTACTTCTAACTTATGAATAAGATATCCTGAGACCACCCAGCTTTCGCTCCCGTAAAGCAAAGTTGGTCTGAAAACAGACCGATGTAAAGATAGTTTCGTCTGGGAGCTGACTTCCTTCTTACAGAATACCGTTGATCGCAACTGCGAGCTCACTGCATTAGCTTTACGACACCTTGATTCCATCTCACAGCATATGACAGGGTACCTTGGGAAAAGATGTTCGCTATACTGGGGGACTATGGAATTAAAGGTAGATTATTAAAATCAATCAAAGGCATTTATGTTGACAATTGGGCTCCGGTGATAATTGATGGTAGAACGAGTTTTTGGTTCAGAGTACTTACAGGGGTTAGACAAGGCTGTAATCTTTCACCTTTGCTGTTCGTAGTTTACATGGATCATCTGCTGAAAGGTGTAAAATGGCAGGGAGGGATTCAGTTAGGTGGAAATATAGTAAGCACTCTGGCCTATGCTGACGACTTAGTCTTAATGGGAGATTGTGCCGAAAGCCTGTAGTCTAATATCTTGGAACTTGAAAATAGATGCAATGAGTATGGTATGAAAATTAGCCTCTCGAAGACTAAATTGATGTCAATAGGTAAGAAATTCAACAGAACTGAATGTCAGATTGATGATACAAAGCTAGAACAGGTCGATAATTTCAAGTATTTAGGTTGTGTATTCTCCCAGGATGGCAATATAATAAGAGAGGCGATAAACCGATAAGAAAAGTATCCACGGTAAAGATAACTTTCACCACAGAGTAAGGAATACAACTTTCTTAAAAAGTAATCTGGCTCTTTGTAGTTTAAACTAGGAGCTAGAGAGAGAGCTAGGAATTAATGATGCGTTTTTTTTTTCACTATGAATCGAAACATTTCTCTCTTTTAATGTCCTAAAACTACAGCTGAATTCAAACAAGCCCCATTACCAGCTGCTGCAATAGTTTTCCTTGAGAGGCATGAGTTATACTTATGAATGTCCCTCACGCTCTTCCTTCGTGACGCTCGGTAAATCACTGACTGAAGGGACCTGTTTAACAATAGAAAGGTGTGGTTCCCTAATTACTTCCCAGTGATGGTCTCTAGTCGGGCGGGGAAGATATACGTATTCCACAATGAAAGTAATTTAAAACATTTCCTAACAGCTCGGAAGTATCATGTAACCTCCTTTGTGATTATCTTATTATTATTTATTGACTCCTCGTTTCCTTCCTCTTTCTCTCTCTCAATGTAATAATCGTATGGTATGTCCTCAGCTGTCGAAACATGAGTCGCATGAGTTGACGAAACCTGGACAACTTGCGTGTCAAACATAACGTTCCGTTACCACAAATTGGTCACGCTACTCTAGTCACACCAAGAAACGAACATTTCAGCCATAACTAAGCATTCTTCTAAAATAACCCACGACAAAACCGAGATTTTAGGAACCATGGTCTGGAATCTCGAATGAAAAATCTGAGAGGATATAAGAGTAAAGAAATACCTGAACAATATGAGTTTAGTGGATGCAAATTCAGCAGTTGTTAGATGACTATTACAGACAAGTGATATCCGCGTAAGCTAAAAATACCTTGGACAACACCTCGGCTCACAAGCCGCCACGGCTTGTACGAGGTCCGACAGCTCTGCACTCCGACCAGTCAACCGAGCAGAGGACGGGTGGCCACGGCTCTACCGTGGCTCTACGCCTCTGTATTCGGGAGACCGAGAGGGGCTAGTCCCCACCGTCGGCTGCCCTGAGAATGGTTTTCCATGGTTTTTCATTCTCCTGCACTAAGGCGAATGCTGGGATATTTCCCAGTATAGGTCACGGTCGCCAATCCTCTCACCTTCTCCGAGCATGACCTTGACCATAACAAATTTCCTGGCCTGAGAGATGGCGTCACCGTCTAAGAGACCCGCCTTCCCCTTCAGGGCAGGGATTAAAAAATTTAGTAGTAGTAAGAATGACCAATCAAGAAGTCATATGTAAAGAAGGATCGAAAAGAGAGCTTCTTCTTCTTCTTTCCGTATCTGGTTCAACATGAACTGTCCAAGAGTAAGCGGCTGATGCCGTTTTGTCATTCGCTTGGAGAAAATCGTCCATCAAGGAAGGAACATTCAAGGTAAAAGAATACTAGCAGATGGCTTAGATCTTGAATGGCACCACATATGCACAAAATATCTACATTATTGTACCTGGTAGGAGACCTCAGTTTCTCATCTTTACCTCACATCTTGATACGCCTTCTCTCAGACGATTATTGCTCTCCATACCGGATACGGTAGCTCTCAACAGGGCGCCAATTTCTTCCTTGGGTTTCAGTTAAGTATCCACCTGCTCGATTCTCCATCTTATGAGGCAGTTTTCTTTCTACTTTCCAAACAGAACAAAGTAATACAAGAAAATACAATAAGGAAGATTAGAATCACAATAGCTTTTGTTAAAGGGTCCTTGTGTAAATAGTTCATGAAATATCGCTATTTCCATCTCGAAGTACAGTCTGGTCCAGTTGACCGGCCACCACTACCGTATGCGTAGCTCCCTCAGCCGTACAACTGTGTATGTTCATGTTTGCGTTTAGTGTTCTATAATACGAATTACACTGCGACATCCTAGATAGTAGCTCCGTCTGTGGATCCGTGGTAGAGTATCGGACTCCGGATCCCAAGATAGCGGGAGAGGTAGTCTGATTTTTGAAGGGCGGAAAAAGTACATTCGGCACTCCATGTCACACGATGACATATAAAAGATCTCTGGTAACCCATTTGGTATTTACCAGACAAAATTCATTAAAACTCGGCCATGGACGTCCAAGAGGGATTCGGTTCGCTCTGCCATCTAGTAGACCTACAGTCAAACGGAACGTCGAAATTGATGAGAAAGGAACTAGATAGCGTCAAATTCATGCCTGCACACGGTAGATGAGGCCATACGATTATTATTATTATTATTATTATTATTATTATTATTATTATTATTATTATTATTATTATTATTATTATTATTATTATTATTATTATTATTATTATTATTATTATTATTATTATAGAGCCTCCGTGGATCAGGCCGCGCCGGCCTCTCACCGCTGAGTTCCGTGATTCAAATCCCGGTCACTCAATGTGAGATTTATACTAGACAAATCGGAGGCGGGACAGGTTTTTTCCCGGGTACTCCGGTCTTCCCTGCTATATTTCATTCCAGAAAGACTCTCCAGTATCATTTCATTTCATCTGTCACTCATTAATCAATGCCCCAGAGGAGTGCGACAGCCTTCGGCAGCCGGCACAATTCATATCCTCGCCGCTAGATGGAGCTTCATTCATTCCATTCCTAAATGATACATTGCGTTATATGGACTAAGTTATGAATACATAATCATCACTCAAACTTAACTAAATGTGACCCCATGGCGCTAAAAGCCTGGTGGCCCTTGGTCTAGCAAACGACCGCTGCTCAGCCCGAAGACCTGCAGATTACGTGGTGGCGTGTGGCCATTATGACAAATTCTCTCGACCGTTATTCCTTGCTTTCTAGACCGGGGTCACTATCTCACCGTCAAAAAGCTCCTCAATTGTTCTCACGTAGGCTGATGTAAAATCCGTGAGCTGGCTGGGAATCGAATTGGGATCATTCGGGTAAAAGGCAGGCTGATGACGCCTAGCTCATGTGGCTGACAAGAGAAAGAAATCATCACCCAAATTTGTACTTTGGTGACCAAATGAGTGCCTCCAGGTAGGGCAAGGGCCACTGATGAGACATCATGGGCGGGAGACTACTTGCAGCTGGCTCTAGCCAGCAGCACAAGGCTACATTTCTAAATTATAACCACGCCCAATATTGCTTAACTTCGGAGATCTCAAAGGATCCGGTGTTATAACATGGCTATGCCGTTGACAACTGCTTATACAACAATATGAAGTCTTATGACCATTCCAGCTGATTCTTCCTAGTGTATTTAAGAAATAATCTATAGTCATACAGCAGTCATCCGTTGTGTGGACAGATAGAATACCCGATCACGTTTTCAGAATTACGATGGTCACTGTGTTAAACATGCACGGCTCAAAACAATCTCAAATACCTTTTTTTTTTCTTTGCCAGTTGCTTTACGTCGCACCGACACAGATAGGTCTTATGGCGACGATGGGACAAGGAAGGGCTAGGAGTGGGAAGGAAGCGGCCGTGGCCTTAATTAAGGTACAGCCCCAGCATTTGCCTGGTGTGAAAATGGGAAACCACGGAAAACCATTTTCAGGGCTGCCGACAGTGGGGTTCGAACCTACTATCTCCCGAATACTGGACACTGGTCTCACTTAAGCGACTGCAGCTATCGAGCTCGGTCAAATACCATTTACCCCTATCACCACTTGCTACTTCGTAACTTAATATTTCTGTTGGCTATACATAGTCCTGCTTAGTACACAAGTTGCGTAAATTGTGTTAAGCTCTCCTTATGTTCAGATAACTATTTTAATAAGACAGTCACATTTCTCAATCTAGAGCAGAGCTGTCCAAACAGCGCTCCCGGCGCACCGGTGGAGCGCTTGTTTACCTAGCATTTGCTCAACGCTTGTGATGGAATAAAAACGTTGATGCTTGATGGTAGCGTTATAACTACGCCGAATCTTGATAAGAATGGAGAAGCGGAGAGTCATCGATCTTCGGACAGGAGTTGGAGGTGGCTTATTTCTGCATTGCACATAGCAGAGAAGGTAACTAATTTTCGTAAGACTCCTTTTACTTTAAATTTAAATAAACATTCCCTAGAACGCCATTAAAATCGAAAAAATAAAGATACATGTGGTGCTCTGGTAAAACTCTATCATAAAAGTAAACTGTACAACTTAAGCAGGCATTTCAGTTGACACATGTAGAAGTAACGTGTTTAAGACAGTGCTTTTACTGTATTTTATTCTATTCAAGTTTGTACTTTCTACCATCTTCGTGGAATCTTGACATGCTTGCAACGCGTCTGCTAATATATTATAAATGGTACAGGAATGGGAAGTATTGAGTCCATCTCTCTGTGCAAAATACAAAATAATGTGTAAAATCGTCAAATCTGCCACGCAATTTTCGAAAGGTGTGCATAGTATGTACTGTATACATGGGAATATTGTCCGACTCGTTGGCTGAACGGTCAGCGTACTAGCCTTCGGTTCAGAGGGTCCCGGGTTCGATTCCCAGTCGGGTCGGGGATTTTAACCTTAATTGGTTAATTCCAATGACACGGGGTTGGGTGTATGTGTTGTCTTCATCATCATTTCATCCTCATCACGACGCGCAGGTCACCTACGGGAGTCAAATAGAAAGACTTGCACCTGGCGAGCCGAACCGGTTTGGCACTAAAAGCCATACGACATTTCATTTCATGGGAATGTTTAATTGAGACAACAGTCAATGGCTGCAGAAGTTGGAAATTTGATGACATGTACTACCACTGACAATGATTAAAGATCTGTAGGTTCATACCCCGTGTAGAACGCCAAGAATAATGGCCGAGACGATTCATCGTGCTGAGGAGCAATCGCTTGGTTTGGTTTTGTAGGCTCGGATGGTTGAGGCGGTAGCATTTTGACACCAACTTGGCAGGTCCAATGCTGGCTGAGTCCGGTGGATTTAGAAGGTGCTCAGATACGTCAGCCTCGTGTCGGCAGATTTACTGGCACGTGAAATAACTCCTGAAGGACAAAATACCGACACCTCGGCGTCTCCGAAAACCGTCAAAAGTATGTAGTGCGACTTAAAACCATTAATATAATAGTAATAATAATAATAATAATAATAATAATAATAATAATAATAATAATAATAATAATAATAGTAATAAAATGGCGTATGGCCTCCTGAGAGGCCTGATGTAGATCACTCGAGTCGACGTATTATAGATGACCTGCGTGTTTATGAAAATGGGGACTTATCTATGATGAATTCCAATGTTGAAGACGGCGCACATACCCAGTCCCCGCGCCATCGGAATTAACCAATGAAGGTTAAAATTCCGGACACGGCCGGGGATCGAACACGGGAACTCAGGGGCCAAAGGCCAAATATCCCACTTATGTGTCTGCCCTGAATGCACAACATAAATGATTGACTGATTGTTTGTCAGTAGCCAGCACGCTAACCATTTATCCATGGAACCGAGCGTGCACACTTAGTCTATTCAGTGCATTTCTCCTGACGCAAGGACATTCTGAGCTCGTGTTACTATGGTTGCGGTTGACCATTCCTTGATCAGTTTCTAGGAGGGGGGAAATTTTTTAAAATATCTAGAAAATGACTTATTTCAGGGCCTTAAAATGTTGTTTTCGGGGTCCCGAAGGACTTGCCGAGTACATGTTGTTTCTTGCAGTCAGTCCAATCCTTCATCTGGCGTTGTAAGACATGTCGTAGAACTTTGTACTGGCAGAAAAGTACATGAAAATCTCCTTACTAACTGTAGCCTTGTGATCGAGTTCTATTGCAGTGCCATCGTTTGCATCCTTTAGAACTCTTATTTGTCTTTCGTTATTTACATGTTTCACCTTTTTAGCTTCTGAGCTTAAAACATATTTTAGTTTGGGTGTAATTTAATGTAAGCATTTCTTCCTACAAAGTGAAATACCTGTTTAGAAACCTAGTGATTGTTCTGAAGCCGAGGGATGGGCTTCCCACTTTACAAGGCTGATGGATCACATATTTTTGATGGACCCAATCAAATACGTACAATGACGTAAAGCTGGTTGAAAATTTCAGTTATTCCCATGAAGATTGAAGTAGTTCAAAACGACAACCGTTTGAATTAAAATTGTACTCATGGCAAAATAGTGAACCTCTTAAAGTTTACTGTGTATATTATTGGCATTTTACATAACGAAGAGAATTAACTACTAATATGTAGGTCTGACCGCGCATGGACCATGTACAGGTAGTTATTTGGCTGGACAACGTTTCATCCCTAGATGGGCCCCATCAGAATACACATAGATAGATAGATAGATTTTTAAACAGTAGCGTTCAGTTGAGTCTTCCCAGATAGCGTTAAGAGAGGAGCTACATTCCTCGACCTTCTACAGCGAGTGATTCATACCAGGAGGCTGCATTGGGTCAAATAGTCAGTTGAATCACTGCTGTCTCATCGGCTAGGCTTGCGGGACTCCCCGGTTCGTGCTTTTCCTCCTACAAAGTGAAATACCTGTTTAGAAACCTAGTGATTGTTCTGAAGCAGAGGGATGGGCTTCCCACTTTACAAGCTGTTGGATCACAATATTTCTGATGGACCCAATCAAATACAATGACGTAAAGATGGTTGAAAATTTCAGTTATTCCCATGATTGGAAGTCCAGATCGAGTCTGATGAGAAAACTGTGTTAAGAGTACATTATATCTTGTAATAAGGAAGCAAATTCCAAAGCTGTCCCCGTGCAGGCCTTAGCGTGATAGAACGGTTAGTTCTATATCCGGGCGCCTTTGCCGGAAGGAACTCAACTGGTATTCATTTCGGTGTAGGCTGAGTGAACCTGAAGAGGGAGTTTCTTTCATAAATGTTCTGTTTCCAGACAGGGATAGGAACCTACGTACTTAAGGATGAACTGAGCATGTCTTCGATGCCTTAGCTGGGCAGCCTCTCTTCTGGTAAGGTCTAGAACAATTATTCTCCTCCTTTCTTTGAACCGTATCAGTCTCCTGCTTGTCATAAAGTACAAGACAGTACCTGAGGTATGAGCGATGCTAGTAATGCCATTCCTTATGCAGCTCATTTTATGAATGTGTGAAAGTGTAACTCACGGGGCCTACTGATGTTTGCATTTCGTTGGGCTTAGTAAACCGATGTATAATAGCACTTTCTGGTTCAGTGACGAAAGTAACGAGAAACTACCTCACTCCTTTCGCAACCAGCCTTAGGCAGAGGCTTCACAAGACATACACACATACATACCGGGACATGGATACATACATGCATGCATACAACATGCATACATTTTTTTACAAGTTGCTTTACGTCGCACCGACACAATAAGTCGATGTGACAGGAAAGTGCTAAGAGTGGGAAGGAAGCAGCCGTGGCCTTAATTAAGGTACAGCCCCAGCCAGCATTTGCCTCGTGTGGAAATGGGAAACCACTGAAAACCATCTTCAGGGCTGCTGACAGTAGGATTCGAACCCACCATCTCCCGAATACTGAATACTGGCCACACTTAAGCGACTGCAGCTATGGAGCTCGGGACATACATACATACACACATACATACATAGCCTACAATAACAGGGTGAAGCGTAATTCGCGCACTCGGGCATCGCAGCGCGACTCCTCACATGCCAGCAATAAAAAAAATGTCTCTTACAAAATTTCGTCTTGCGAGTATACCCGGCAGAAAAACGACGTTGAAGAGTAGCAATCTAGCAACACTGTAACCACATGTAGGGTAACTACATCTGTCAGCAGAAGTTAGTCGTACGGCACAGTTGGTGCAATGGATAGAGTTTTGGGTTAGCATGCAGGAGGTCGAGTGGTCGATCCTGGGTTGAGGCGTATGTTTTTATTTCGTAAATGTAGTCCAGGTGGTATGGTATCTGGCATCTTAATCGTCAACAGCGATTGCAGTGGGTCCTCTAGAAACCATTTGCACTTACATACTACGATCCTATAAATGGACGAACAATCGTTTTCATTAGTCAGCTTTGAAAGGCGCCCTTTCCACGTCGTGGGCGTGAATTTATTCGCACCACTTCATCTTCTAGATGTGAAACCTGTTTGTTTCAGCTGTCTATTTCTTATTAGTCTAACCAGGTATTTGTTGTTTCATCATCATCATCATCATCTGTTTACCCTCCAGGTTCGTTTTTCCCTCGGACTTAGCGAGGGATCCCACCTCTACCGCTTCAAGGGCAGTGTCCTGGAGCTTCAGACTTGGGTCGGGGGATACAACTGGGGAGAATGACCAGTACCTCGCCCAGGCGGCCTCACCTGCTATGCTGAACAGGGGCCTTGTGGAGGGATGGGAAGATTGGATGGGACAGGCAAGGAAGAGGGAAGGAAGCGGCCGTGGCCTTAAGTTAGGTACCATCCTGCATTTGCCTGGAGGAGAAGTGGGAAACCACGGAAAACCAGTTCCAGGATGGCTGAGGTGGGAATCGAACCCATCTCTACTCAGTTGACCTCCCGAGGCTGAGTGGACCCCGTTCCAGCCCTCGTACCAATTTTCAAATTTCGTGGCAGAGCCGGGAATCGAACCCGGACTTCCGGGGGTGGCAGCTAATCACGCTAACCACTACACCACAGAGGCGGACTGCAAATTTTCACACCACAATTTTCTCAAATGTTCACTCTTCTATATCTTTTTTTTTAAAGATGTACTTGTAAAATTCTATGAGGAAAATCAAACGACACCTCACATTATGCGCTTCTACTGGGACTCCAGAGCTACACTAATTTCTAGCCAAGCGGTACAGCTATTATTACCTTGTGATGACGGCGTTATTGTCTGATTCAATGACCCATAGTGAGGTATAGTTGTACTTCCTCTTAAAACAATATACACCACCACTACCACCATGTCGAGGTACGGCTATTGTTGTTATGTACATTGGTCCTTCCTCATTAAAACAATACACTGAACGCTGTTTTCATACTTGTCGTCTAGAAATTACTTCGATTTTAAAACATTCACGTTTTTGTAACGCTCACTGGCCCAAAACTATAGGCCTAGATGTCTCCGTCGATAGAATCTCAGCCCAAAGAGATGAAATCAAAATTATATAAGATTTAACGATACATTGTCATTTTATCTAACGAGAAACCCACCCAACTTCGATGTTGATAAAGCTCAGTATTTATGTTATCCTTGAAAGTAACACACAGCGTTTAGTTCGCCTGAGCGATATTGTCTACGAACGAATAAGAGAAGGACGGAAATTTATTTTTTAGGTGATGCGAAACGTATCTTGCTTCTTAATATGCACATGGTCTATACTGAGCAGAAGTTACATTTCACAAAGATGTTATGATCAAAATGAAATGGTAAGAAGAGATTTACTCTAAGAGCACTGAATGAAGAATGAGTCGTTGTTCTAATCACAAAGTTCTATCTATCTAGGGCCTATCTATCTGAAGAGGAAGTTAATTTCCTTGGTGTGTTAAACCATTATGATACTAGCAAAGAATACATGTGTTGTTGTTGTTTATTGGTAAAAAAATTATTATTTTAGTGGTGGTTAGGTCTAGAAGAAACAGATTGATTCGACTTTCCATAAAATATGTAGATCGAACTATAGTTTTAATTAATATTTGTATATTTAGATTAATCCTAATTCGCACATAAATGAACATTAAGTGATGTATATTTCCTTCAGGGTTTTGTTTTATGTTAATATTTTCTCCTTCCCGGCCTTTTTCCAAATTTATTGGACTGGGCGCCGGATGAGAATTTAGCTCTCAGGTAGAGAATGTACATATCTTCTGACAGTGGAGTTCGAACCCACTATCTACGTAATGCCAGCTGACAGTTCTATGACCCAAACATTATTATTATTATTATTATTATTATTATTATTATTATTATTATTATTATTATTATTATTATTGTACCGGGCGGTACACCTCCGCGCCGCTAATTCAAACATTGCGCCAGTTGAAACTCCTCTACTGGAGGAAGCTTGAACTTTAACTTCCACATTAATGCTAAGATTTCTCAGAAGATGTCATTACTATAAATTTTGAAGAGTTCTGAACTGTGTCTTTTTCGATTTATTTTTGTTTTCTCTGTAGTAAGAAGTGTGAACATTCTCTTCTAGATGGCACTACTTAAGAACTACAATTGTGCACCCTGGTGCGAAATGAAGGAACCTTTTTTTTTTTTTTTTTTTTTTTTTTTTTTTTTTGAAGAAATTTAGTATGTATAAGTTTGCTCTTTGTTAAATTTCTTTCAGTCATTGTTTGAGTTGGCAATGTTAATCCTTTCGTTCCGCCAGTTTTGAATTTAGCCAATCCCGAATTAATTTTTGACCAATCAGGTGTATCTTCTCCAACATGGATATGTTGCTTGACCCTAGCCAATAAAGTGAGGGGGTTGTGGATTCTCATTCATGAAACGTCTCGAATTTTCCGCGAGGGTATATAAACTGCTGTGTTTCTGGTCTCGGTGCCACTTCAGTAACATCTTTCCTAGTGTGATTATATAGCAGGGGGCGGGAAGCGCCTCTTTCTTCGGGCAGCAGTTCAACCATCAGGTAATGGCCGTTTTATAACTTATTTTCTTGCCAGCTCAGCAGTTTAACCCTCGGGGCGGGTTCGAAACTTTCCTCATGTAACCTATATTTAAAATGTAAAAGACACTTGGTATAAATTCTGTCTCTTTAACTACAATTGGGATAGAGAGTGCCTAACCCTCTCGAGCTCCCATTCATTTTGTTTTGAGGTGACTACGTTTTTATAACAGTTTCCCTTCTACTCGTAATGTCATAACATTTTTCAATCGTGTCACCTCCGTAGTATGGGATTAGCCCTTGCATAAGCGGCCTTGTGCCAAATAGGATTTAAAGAAATGTATTAGGAGTGCAGTTTCGCCTCCTCTCAAGTTGGTATTTTTGGAGGCCATCTAATTGTCCGGTTTCTTTACGGAATAGGCCTCAGTAGGTTGGGTATTTTTACCCCTGTTTTCATGTGCTTGGAGGTCAGCTTGAAGGTGGAGTTTGGTGTGGCCTTTGATAGGCTTGAACTTTGAGAGCGGGTTGCTCTTTCTTAATGTTGGTTTCTGTGTGTCTCGAACAGGCTTTACTGAGTAATAGGGAGCAAGTGCTCCTGGGCATGATTGGGGTTTTCTGCCCCTTTGTCAAACTTTGTTTTTGGGTAAAGTGGGCTAATTGCTCAAGAATTGTGAATCTGGGGCTCGAAGCCCAAAATCCATTAATAAACCGTAATTGTACTTTCTTAACTTGTGGATATACAAATGAGTTCCTGTTATACTTGTTGTTTCTTGATCTTGAAAAGAAAATATAACCTTGTAAAATTTTAAATCAACTTTAATTTCGTAAGTTGAGACCTGTTCATCCCAGCACCTTCTTTTACCTCTGCACATCCACAATACACCGTAACAATTATTATTAGTATTAGTATTAGTATTAAGGAAGGGAGAAGAAACTAAATACATGTACAGATCTGTACCTCAGAGCTAAACCAACGTGTCACGTTTTAGTCATTTCACAGAAGAGAGGAAAAACGTCAGCTGAAGAGCATTTTTACTGCACTATGGCTAGCAATTAATGTTCTTGATATATTTTGTGTAATTTTGACCACTGAACATATTCACTAATATAATTTACACTTAAAATGCTTGATTATTATTTTATTGCCACAAAAATAAAATGGCAGAGGACTTACGTTTGTATGGCTCTATGTTTCATAAAATGTGACACTTTGGTTTGGCTCTCAGGTACATAAATATTTTAGGCATAGAAGCGATTTCTATTTTTACAATTTTTTTTACAATTTAGTATACGCCGCACCGACACAGACAGGTCTTAAGGCGAAGATCAGATAGGAGTGGGAAGGAAGCGCGTGGTATCTTTAAGTCCACAGCACTTCTCTGGTCTGAAAATGGGAAAGCACGGAAAACCATATTCAGTGCTGCCGACAATCGGGTTCGAACCCACTGTCTCCCGAATAAAAGCTGACTCGTGACCCAAAACACGCGGCCTCATGCTCGGTACTTCCGTATGCATTAGTTATCCTGGATCTCGGTGCATGTAACAAAGTGACTGTAACGCCAGTATCGGCTTATCAGATATCCTTAGCTGCACACAATACTGAGGCACGAAAATCTGTACAAGTTCACTAATTGCCGTAAGCTGTCCAGTGGACCTTCTGATCTTGAGGAACGTGCTACAGGAATAAGATCCAATCAATAACAGTTTTATTTTCTGCATTCATGGCCATCGCCATCACACTTGCGGTTCTTTAATATTATATTTCACTCTGTTATTATTCACTTATCTCACACGGAAGTAGTGTCGGTGTTCCCACTTTAAAGCGGTAATAATCCTTGAGTCTCGATACAAAACTATCCTTAAGACATGAGGTAGATAACGGTAATAAGCTATTATTCTCTGACTTAGTTCAGCCATGTAGTTCCCAATCGCGGCTCCCCATAAGCTACCTACTCTTCACCATTCCACAGGAGCACATTGTTTAATAGAACTGTCTGGTTTCGGGTGGACGTGAAATCTCAGAATGTACATAATATTATAAAACTAGCTCAGGTCCCCGTCCTTGATGGGTTGAATTTTATAATTGCAGCAGTAATGCCATCTAGCGGAGGCGAGTGCCACTAGAAGAGACTGAATACACGCCAGTTAACAACAGTGAGCCAGTGTAATGTTATTGCTGAACGTATGGTTTCATATGCAAAAGTGTAATTTCCTGGAGAACCATTAGAGTTACACAGAAAAATGCATGCCACCTTTTCAGTAGAAAACTGAATTTTAAGTACACATACTGAATTTTATTTTAAGATAACCATCTGCCCGTGGCTGCCATTTTTAAACGGTTACTTATTTAAAAAATTCAGATTAGGTTTGTGATTTAACTGAATATATCCATACCAAATTTCAGCGCAAGTAATCCTGTAGCTTGGGCACCATCTCATTTTTAAATATCATGCTTTGTATTTGGTAAATACTTTAAGGTTAATATTTTCAGATTAAATATAGTTAGCCGTATAGTAGATCCTTCTGAAAATGTTGGTGCGAATTTTCATGAAATTTTACCCATCGGTTTGGACGTGACAAACTGGTTACCCGTCCTTCTCATGGGGATGAGAACATTGTGCGCAGAAACACTGCTAGGATTTGACAATACTTAGCTTCTCATGGGGATGAGAACATTGTGCGCAGAAACACTGCGAGGATTTGACCATACTTAGCTTCTCATGGGGCTGAGAACATTGTGCGCAGAAACACTGCGAGGATTTGACCATACTTAGCTTCTCATGAGGTTGAGAACATTGTGCGCAGAAACACTGCGAGGATTTGACCATACTTAGCTCCTCATGGGGCTGAGAACATTGTGCGCAGAAACACTGCGAGGATTTGACCATACTTAGCTTCTCATGGGGCTGAGAACTTTGTGCGCAGAAACACTTCGAGGATTTGACCATACTTAGCTTCCCATGGGGCTGAGAACATAGTGCGCAGAAACACTGCGAGGATTTGACCATACTTAGCTTCCCATTGGGCTGAGAGCATTGTGCGCAGAAACACTGCGAGGATTTGACCATACTTAGCTTCTCATGGGGATGAGAACATTGTGCGCAGAAACACTGCGAGGATTTGACCATACTTAGCTTCTCATGGGGATGAGAACATTGTGCGCAGAAACACAGAGAGGATTTGACCATACTTGGCTTCTCATTTTTATTGTTGAAAACATTTCTTTGCAGACAACGTCGCCCCAGACTACAAAAAAACGTAAAACTAAGCAATTTCCTTAATTGTGCCGAAAGTTGAAGGGCTAATGGTCCAGGAAAGGTTTCAAATTGTGAGTCTTGGATATCATTATTAAACTAAAAAACAAATTTCGAAAATCACTTCCGGCGTAAATGCAGTTCCGGAAAAGAACATCTGAAGTCGCTTGTTTATTTACTCGTTTTCTTTGTTTAAATCATAGCCAAATTATTTACATAATTCTTTTTGTAATGTGTTCCTTGGTTCAATACCCTAAGGTGTTTTTATTTTTTGAAAAATGTCCATGCCGATTTTTGATTAAGAAAAGATTGTAATTTTTAGGAATAAATAAAGAATACATTTTCATACTTGATTATATTTTATTCACCTAAAATTCGTAGATCATATCCCTAGGATGTTTTCAATAGTCTATTGAGTTACTTGCATGAAGGACTAGAACTGTGGATTTAAAAAGAATAATTATTAGGATATTCAATGAATAACTTATTACGTAGAATGAATATCCAAAGAAAAGCAGCTCGATTTGTTCTGGGCGATTTCCGACAAAAGAGTAGCAAAACAAAAATGTAGCAAAGTTTGGGCTGGGAAGACTTGGGAGAAAGCTGCTCGACTAAGTGGTATGTTCCGAGCTGTCAGTGGAGAGATGGCGTGGGAGGACATCAGTAGACGAATACGTTTGGATGGTGTCTTTAAAAGTAGGAAAGATCACAATATGAAGATAAAGTTGGAATTCAAGAGGACAAATTGGGGCAAATATTCGTTTATAGGAAGGGGAGTTAGGGATTGGAATAACTTACCCAGGGAGATGTTCAATAAATTTCCAATTTCTTTAATAATAATAATAATAATAATAATAATAATAATAATAATAATAATAATAATAATAATAATAATCGTATGGCCTCAGCTACCGTGTGCAGACATTTCGATTTAACGCCATCTGGCTGTCTGCTCGTCAATTTCGACGTTCCGGTTTACTCTAGGTCCGCTAGGTGGCAGACAGAGTAAACCGGATCTCTCTTGGGCGTCTATGGCTGAGATTTGATTAATTTTGTCGGGTAAATACCAAATGTATCACCAGAGATCTTTCACATGCCGACATCGTACGACATGCAGTGTTGAATGGACTTTTTTCCATCCTTCAAAAATCCGACTACCTCTGCCGGGTTTGAACCGGGATCTTGGGATCCGGAGGCCGACACTCTACCACGGATCCACAGAGGCAGCTCCCAATTTCTTTGCAATCATTTAAGAAAAGGCTAGGAAAACAACAGATAGGGAATCTGCAACCTGGGCGACTGCCCTAAATGCAGATCAGTAGTGATTGATTGATTGATTGATTGATTGATTGATTGATTGATTGATTGATTGATTGATTGATTGACTGATTGATTGATTGATTGATTGATAACTTACTTTTTGCTGTAAATAATAATCCAATTAGAAGAAAACATTGAAGTATTTATGAATCTTAACACAACGCACTTGTACTATGTCACGTCCATCATTTTCACTCAAGATAGTCGTTTATTTGTTAAAGTAAACAAAATATCTATTCTAATGAATAAAGTCAGGTGTCGGAGCTTACTCCATCTTGTTTCACTCAAAAATTTTATCGAAATACGTTCATCCGTATTGCTGTGAAGCAAATAAAATCCGTGTCCTAATAGATAAATTCGGGTTTTGGAATGTCCACCGTTTTGTTTCAAAACGGCAACAAAACTGACAACAACAAAAACAAAACAAAATTGGAGTAAAATGGTTTAGCCGTTCTTCTGTGAAAAGCAGAGTCTGTCAAGACGAATAAATCAAGTTTTGGAGCCTCTGCCAATTTGATTTAATATGTTTGATATTGTTAATAGCTGTAGGCCTGTATAACAAGGAAAAGATGTTTCATCGAAAGCGAACAAAGCGTAACAGACAGACAGGCAGACAGACAGACATTTAGGAGCTATTGTGTGTTGGGTATTCAGCTCTAAGGCTGGTTTGATCCTCCACTGTTCCACCAATAGTTGTCATAGATAGCCTAGGCGTCACTGAAGAGGAATGCTACGGGAAATGAGGAGTGAGGTAGTTTCCCGTTGCTTTACTCACTGAGCCAGAAGTAGCTGTTACATATCAGTATGCCAAGACCACTGAAATGCATGCTCAACCGACGCTGTGAGTGATATTTTCACACCATTCATAACATGGACTGGATGTTTAAGGAATGGTATTACGAGCATCGCTCAAACCTCGGTCACTTTAATATTGTCAAAGCCAAGGATGAGACTGAGACAGGTCAATGAAAGTAACAAACTTATTCTAGCCCATACCAGAGGACATAGTGCACTGTAAACACTACATCTCGCCAGCAAAGGCATTAGAAGCTACTGATTTATTTATAAGAAGATATGCAGTTTTCCTGTCAAATTCTAGGTTGATTAATATCATCTGGGGTTCAAGTGGCTGGAATATTATTTCTTCTATTGTAGTTAAAGGCAAGACAGGATCGACGAAGCATGTAGATAAACATCCAGAAATCAAAACTTATGGTCATAAGCAAACAAAAAATGAACATGACTGTTAAAGAATTCAGGCTTATCCCATGTGGGGCATCATCCTCACGGACCGAGCAATAGGAGAGGTATGCACCTCCACCTATATAAATGCCTGCCTTTGGATTTTTTTCGTGCGTCCGAACCTTCATCACTGGATATTGAATCTCTCTCAATTGTTGGAGCGCTGCCTTTCTGAACCCAAGTTCGTAGGATTTATTATGACTCAGTCTGTTCGAAATTATTCAGATATGTCAGCCAGGTCAGCAGATCTACCGACACGTAAAATAACTCATGTGGTGCAAAATACCGGTACCTCGGCGTCTCCTAAAACCTTAACAGTAATCAATAAGACGTACAACAAATAATATTATCAATACTATTTTTCTCTCAAGTACTCAGATTTATCTCTATCTGTTTGAACAGGTTTGTGATAAATTCTGGTCCATTATAGATATTCAGAATATTTGTAAATTTAGCACCATTTTCAACATTTTAAGTGACATGGCAATGAAGTCGTGGAGGTTATGGTGGCCATACTATGATACAGGTCTACGAGACAAATACAATTATACTAATTGCAACCCTCTAGGATTACTAAGTTGCGAGCTATACTAATTTCACCGCGTTGCGATAATTTCGACGCTCCATCACTCTCCCTGACGTCACCGATTACAATGAAACTAATTTCGGAGAATATTTTCATCGTTCATTTGCTTGAGCTTCACGTACCATTTTAACCACATACCAGCCCTCCTACAATTCTTAAATTTCATACAGTAATGGAAATCGAAACCAGGCCCCCGAGAATGGCAGCTATGAGCTCTGACCTTCACGTTCCGAAGGCGGACACATTCGTGTCCTCATCCTGAGGTGGTGGAACTATTTTCAGGCATATCCCCCAATGGAGGTGAGCTGAAATACGCTTCTAACCACATTTCTGCCAGTATGAGAATCGAACCCATGCCTCTGAGGACGCTAGCTAACAGTGCTAACAGTTACGTGGACAAGATAATTTTGAAATTACGTAAACACACCAGAAAGTTGTTGACAATTGGACACACAGTTAATAATAATTAATATTGTTAATGATTTAAACCCACTAGGGAGTGCTTATGACTACTTCTTTCTGAATGTTCGCTCTCGTTCCCAACACCTCTTGAACCCTGTTATTAGTTTTTCCTTTCTTTCCTGTGAAAGAGGCTTGCGAGACTTAACAACCTTCGGTAGAGGACACCACGAGTTTACCAACTTACAAAATTTGGGGCAGTCTGAGATATCAAATTTCATAACTAGTAAATCGATTCAAATCTCTTCAGAAATTAAGAAATATAGGCGTAGAAAATACAATGTGATGAAAAGTATACCGAGCAAGTGGCTACATGGTTTGGAACATGTAGAAGTCAGCTGGCTTTAGGGAGATAGTGAGTTCGAACTCCACTGTCAGCAGTCCTGAAGATGTTTTCCATAGTTCCCCATTTTCACACCATGAAAAGTGTTGAGACTCTACCTTAATTTAGCCCACAGTCCTTTCCCATTTCTAACCCTGTCCTATCCAATTGTCACAATAGGAGAACTTGTGTTGGCATGGCGTAAAACAAATTAAAAAAAATAAACTGAGTTGTATTGAACACCCCAGAAAGTTGACAAGTCGCTAGGTAACAGACCTACTGTATTTCCAGAGAGTCAAGTAGTAGTCTGTCACTATCTTCTAATCTCTTTAAGGTGGCTAATTGAGAATCCACGAAGCGAGTTGCTGCGTAGTTTTGGTTACGTAGCTGTCAGCTAGCATTCGTAGATAGTGGGTTCGAACCCCACTGCCAGCAGCCCTGAAAATGGTTTTCCGTATTTTCCCGTTTTAAGACCAGGCAAATGTTTGGAGAGCATCTTAATTAAGGCCCCGGTCGCGTCCTTTCCGCTCTTAGTCCTTCTATATCCCATCGTTACTATAAAAGCAATGTGTATCGGTGCGAAGCAAGGCAAATTGTAAAGAAAAAAGTAGAATCCAGTCACTTCGGACCTTATTCCAACTCGTTTCCCGAACTCTGCCATGGTTTCCTTCAGCATTCATATTTACTCCGTTAGGTTTTTACTAACAAGGGCTAAAGAAATGCAGGGGCATATACTACCGTTAAGGGTCTTGGCTTGCCAAATGACTGCTGCCAAACCAGATGGACTACAGATAGTGCAGTTTCACGTAGACAGTGGGATGACTTCCTCGGCCTACTGCTGGGCTCTCGCGACCGGTTCCGCTGCCTCACATGTTAGACAGCTCCTCACTTGACCTCACGAGACTAAGTGAACCGTGTTCCAACTCTCGGTCCAGGACTAATATCCTCAGACTGACCGGAAATCGAACCCTGGGACTTCGGGTAAGAAGCAGGTACAATACTCTTAGATAAACTTAAACACCGCTTGTGGTGAATGGTGTGACTCTATTGTGTGGTTCACAGTCTCTCATTGTCAGACTATTCAAACTTGGTAATTAATACGAGTCATCTCATTGCGGAATTAAAACGAGATTAGAGAAGGGAATAATGGAAGTCAATTAAGGTAATCGACACGCTATTCCGCATTTTGGTTCTCCGACAGACGGATTACTACCTCAGAAACAAGCATGCCAAGTTGTTACCAGATAATCCAGATTACAAGCTACAGCGGGATATGGCGACGGAGAGTTGAGTGAGCAATTGAAATCGTGATGTAATATACGAATAAGCTGAGCTAGAAATTACAAAAAAAATTATCGTTTTCTGATGACTGCGTGCTTTTGGGTTACAAAAGGTTAGCTAGGAATTTCTTCCATTACTCACCACTCAGCACGCTATTGCTTAGATCGGAAATATTTGCTTTTATTGTTCAACGTAAACTGGCCCAGATTTGATTTCAACACTCTGCCAAAGGTAATTTGCACTGTTCTAGCTTTGTATCACCAAGCTGACATTAAATTCTCTTGAATTTTTTACCTACTAACATCAATTTACTCTTCGAAAGACTAATTTTCATACCATACTCATTGCATCTCTTTACAAGTTCCAAGATATCTTGAGAATAATAAATAAAACTGAGAAGAGAAGTGGACTCAAATACCAAGTTTGCCTATGTTAGATGACATTTTATGGAGTTCCTAGTTCACCTGTTTATACCAGCAATCATTTTCGCTACTTTCATGTCTGTTACTTCTAACTTATGAATAAGATATCCTGAGTCCACCCAGATTTCGCTCCCGTAAAGCAAAGTTGGTCTGAAAACAGACCATGTAAAGATCGTTTCACCCGGGAACTGACTTCCTTCTTACAGTATACTTTTGATCGCAACTGCGAGCTCACTGCATTAGCTTTACAACACCTTGATTCAATCTCACTTAATATATTACCATCTGGGAGAACACACAACCTAAATACTTGAAATGATCGACCTGTTCTAGCTTTGTATCACCAATCTGACATTCAATTCTGTTGAATTTTTTACCCACTGACATCAATTTACTCTTCGAAAGGTTAATTTTCATACCATACTCACTGCACCTATTTACAAGTTCCAAGATATTAGGCTGCAGGCTCTTGGCACAATCTAACATTAAAACCAAGTCGTCAGCATAGGCCAGACTGCTTACTATATTTCCACCTAACTGAATCCTTCCCTGACAATGTATATATTCCAGCAGATGATCCATGTAAACTACAAACAGCAAAGGTGAAAGATTACAGCCTTGTCTAATCCCTGTAAGTACCCTGAACCAAGAACTCATGCTACCATCAAGTCTCACTGAAGCCCAATTGTCAATATAAATGCCTTTCATTGATTTTAATAACTCACCTTTATTCCACAGTCCCCCATTATGGCGAACATCTTTTCCCTCTGTACCCTGTCTCTAGATCTACGAAACATAAACATTACCTGGCGCATACTGAAAATCTGATCCTGACAGCCCCTCTGTGGTCTGAAACCACACTGGTTTTCATCTATCCTATCAACTACTGATCGCACCTTGCCTTCCAAGATGCCAGTGAATACTTTGCCTGGTATACTAATCAATGAGATACCTCGATAGTTGTTGCAATCCTTCCTGTTCCCTTGCATATAGATAGGTGCTATTACTGCTTTTGTCCAATCTGAAGGTACCTTACTAATACTTCCATGCCCATCTTACTTACTCTATGAAGTCATTTCATCCCTGCCTTCCCACTATACTGCACCATTTCAGGTCTAATTTCATCTATTTCTGCTGCTTTATGATAATGGAGTTTATTTACGATCTTTTCCACTTCCTCAAACGTAAATTCACCAACATATTTTTCCTCCTCACCATGAGCTTGGCTGTTCGCAACACCACCAGGAAGATTTCCTTGTACGTTGAGAAGATTTTTCAGAATATTCCCTCCAGCTCCCCAGTGATCCCTGGGATCTATGAGTTCACCTGAATTCCTCAAAACACTGTTCATTTCATTTTTACCTCCCTTCCTAAGATTATTTGTTTCTGTCCAGAACGGTTTCCCTGATGCTTGACTTAGCCTTTCCAGGTTATTACCAAAATCTTCCCACGACTTCTTTTTTGGATTCACCGGGCGAGTTAGCCGTGCGCGTAGAGGCGCGCGGCTGTGAACTTTCATCCGGGAGATCGTGGGTTCGAGCCCCACTGTCGGCAGCCCTGAAAATGGTTTTCCGTGGTTTCCCATTTTCACACCAGGCAAATGCTGGGGCTGTGCCTTAATTGAGGCCACGGCCGCTTCCTTCCAACTCCTAGGCCTTTCCCATCCCATCGTCGCCATAAGACCTATCTGTGTCGGTGCAACGTAAAGCAAGTAGCAAAAAAAAAAAAAGTTTTTGGATTCAACAACTATTTGCTTCACTCTGTTTCTTTCATTTACGTACAAATCCCTGTCTGCCTTGGCCCTTGTTTGGAGCCATTTCTCTATAAGTCTTCTTTTTACGTTTACAAGCTGCTCTCATTCCATCATTCCACCAAGATGTTCGCCTTTTCCCATCTTTACACACAGTTGTTCCTAGGCATTCCCTTGCTGTTTCCACTACAGCACCTTCTATGCCACTCATTCTCTTTCTATATCCCGAACCTGCTTACTGTCCACTGTTCGGAACTTCTCACTAATCATATCCATGTACTTGTGTCTAATTTCCTCATCCTGGAGATATTCTACCTTTAGTCGTTTGCAGACAGATTTCACTTTCTCTACCCTAGGCCTAGAGGTACTTAGTTCACTACAGATCCGATAGTGGTCTGTGTCATCGAAAAATCCCCGGAATACTCGTACATTTCTAACAGATTTCCTGAATTGGAAGTCGGTTATGATATAGTCTATTATCAATCTGGTACCCCTAGCCTCCCATGAGTAGCGGTGAATAGCCTTTTGCTTGAAGAATGTATTCGTAACTGCTAAATCCATACTAGCACTTAAGTCCAGCAAACGCTTTCCAGTCCCATTAGCTTCCATATCTTCCCCACATTTACCAATCACCCTTTCATATCCTTCAGTTTTATTTCCACTCTCGCATTGAATGTTAAAATATTAAAATCTTGCTTAATTTAATAGTTAATATATACAGTCTAACAGACACCATGAGACCAGTGATGTTACAGAAATATATGATAACAAATGAGGGTTAAAGGTACGTGATGCCGTCCAAGCAAAATATTTAGTAAATTTAGTGCTACAGTAGATGAATCATCATTAGTCCAGCCCGGGGGTCACTCACGCGTAGCGACTGTCGTTTGTTTCCTCGCTCGCGGCCTACTCGGAAAGGATGTTCTCTAGCAGTGCTCGTGCTGCCAACCTCTGTACTTAGGAACTATGCTTGCTTCGCTAGCTGGTAGGGATGGGACAAACGGTTACTTTCCTGTATCATGTTCCACTGTATCCGTTACAGTGTAGTATTAGGTTGCAGTATTAGGATATAAATGTAACCTAATACAAGGTACAGGGCAGCTTTTGGGACGAATAGTCGTTAACCCCCTGCTCCCTCTTGCAGCTCCTAACCAGTACGTAAATAGCGGTGCTCTATCTCCCTCTCGCTTTCTCCACTACCTCCATCCCTTTCACTTGGTCGTCACTTACTATTCCAAGAAATGTTTGCAGTGACCCATTTACATTCCTAGAAATACTACTACGTAGTCAAAACAGGAACCAGTTAAATGACTTTTTAACATCATACACATTATTACATTTATACAGCATAGTGATAGACAAGCAAAGAATACCCGAGCAATTGATATTAATTCATGATTATTATTTCATTTATAAAACTATACAAAATAAAACCCAACATGAGCTGCAATACTTTAGGAGAAGATTAGTCTATACTCTACGCAATAGGTAGGAATTCATGTTTAAAAACAAAATCCTGCCCAAGTTCTTTGAGCTTAAGCGTGTTCGGCGATCGTTTATCACTTGCCCTGCTTTAGAGAATAATCTTTCGCAGGGCACAGAGGTAGCAAGAATGTTGAAGTTCAGCCTGACCAAGTTCGATAAAGTTGGATAGATGTAACAGTTCTCCTTCCACCATTGTAGTGGGTCCCGACTTCGGTGCAGCAATTCGTCATCCAAGTAACGGTTAATTTCAATGGCAGCAGCTGACAATGATGTACCTAATAAAGAAAAGAACGATTATAATAATATGTCTCATAGGTGTTCATTGTTATTATTATTATTATTATTATTATTATTATTATTATTATTATTTATCACCATCATATCAACCTACCTGTGGGTTTTCTCGAAGATGTCACCTTATCAAAATCAGTCCAAATAGAGAATTCACTCCTACTGTCATCTCTTTCCAGAACTTGTTTACCATCATCTGCGTTAGCTATAACCTGCTCTTGTTTGTTTAATTTTGATAGCAGATCCATTGCACGCCTCTTTGCTAGTTCTCCTGCAGTCTTGTCTGTGAATGCCAGTAACTTGAATCTTGGATCCAGAAACGTACATAACGCAATCGCTTCGTTGTACTCTAGATTTTTGAATCTTGTAGTGAGTCCCTCATATAATTTGTTTACAACGCCGATTACTGTTTCACTGAAGGGCTCAATTAACAGTTTTCGGCAAACATTTGTGAGGCCATTTGTCAAAATAAGTACTTGGCTGCCTGTTACATACTTATGGCCACTCATTATGAGTGTAACCTCTTCAAATGGCTTGAGAACAGTACAAAGTTCCTTACAAAATGTCCATTCCTCTTGCGAAAGGACCGGGATACCTCTATTTATGAGAGCTATTGAAGTTTTTATTGCGTCCTCTAGTTCACAAAACCTTTGTAACATATGGTAGGTGGAATTCCACCTCGTAGGGACTTCCTGAATGAGTTTCTTGGGATGAAAAGAACCCATGTTCTTTTGCGCTGTCAGTAGCTTCTCCATGCCCGTCGTGCTTCTTTTAAAATACGCCACTACATGTTTTACTTTCTCCAGTAATAACTGTATCTGTTTCAATGCATCCTGGACGATTAAATTTAAAGTGTGCGCATAACAGGGAAAGTGCTTCCATTGAAGTTCATTTACAACAGCATTTTTCATATTAGATGCGTTGTCCGTTACAACGGCTACAATTTTTTCGGACAAATGAAATTTGTCTGAAATACACCTAATTTCAGCAGCTAAATTAACACTTGTGTGGCTATGAGGCAAAATTGAACATTCCAGCAAAACTGACTCCAGTTCGAAATCTTCATTTATGAAGTGTGCAGTGACAGCTAGGTAGCTCTCTGAATTCCTAGACGTCCAGGAGTCTGTAGTTAAACAGACGCTGGAAGCCGACATTAAATGTTCACGAACAACTGTCATACACTGTTCATATGCTGCTGGAACAAGTGATGATGAAATAGTCTTCCTATCAGGCAAAACGTAGGCAGGGTTTAATCCAGTACAAAAAGCTGCAAAACCTTCATCTTCCACTATAGAAAAAGGCTGAAAATCCACGGTAAACAACCGTAATAGTAGCTTGTCCAGCTTCTTTTTCTGCACATCACTCATTTTCCTTTGCACTGGCAAAAATGATGACAGCGACTGTTGCTTCACTGCCCCACGGGCTGCAGGTGATGATGAAGATTCAGGAGGAGGGATAGGTACACGAGGTGGCACTTGCGATGGCTGTCCAGGACCTGATATTTGAGTACTATGAACATTATCAGACCCACATGCACTGGTAGAGTTTTGAGAGTTTAACACGGAAATATTTATTGTTGGGTGCCTTCTTTCAATATGTTTCTTCAAGTTAGAAACCGTTCCCCTGTAACTAAATTTTTGCCCACATAAATCACATCGGGCAGATTTATTTACATCGTCTGTGACAGTGAAATAAGACCACAGAGGACTCGTCTTCTGTCGTTTACTCATCTCGTACAGCACAATGTAAAACACGAAATATTAACTGGAAAGGCCACGCGGAACTGTTTCGAGAAACTACACAACTGTATGTATTCCCTCTTGTAAACCTAATACAACGCTCTTGAGACAACTAATGAATATCTGTAATTCTGTAACCGGCTGACAAGTAACAGTGTAGGAATGTCAGTACTGCCTCTAAGCGGTTACAAATGTATCGCTCACGCATGCGCAGGAGTGCGCGCTTAAGTCTAGCTGCCATGCTTGCTTGCAGTCTAACATCCGTTAACCAATCAGGAGCTCCCTTGGTTTCGCTGAGACAGTTACTTTTGTATTAGGGTCTCGGATGGAACATAATATTTATGGAACAGCTTACTGCGATGGAACAGAATACAGTATCATAATACGATATGTAACTCCCATCTCTACTAGCTGGTGGTGGTGATAATTAGATACTTGCCTCTGGACGGAAGACGATTGGTCTGGACGGTTAGGATTCTTGCCGTGGACAAGACCATTGGTCTGGATAGTTAGGATTCTCGCCGTGGAAATTCTTGCCGTGGACAAGACCATTGGTCTGGATAGTTAGGATTGTTGCCGTGGACAAGACCATTGGTCTGGATAGTTAGGATTCTTGCCGTAGACAAAACCATTGGTCTGGATAGTTAGGATTCTTGCCGTGGACAAGACCATTGGTCTGGATAGTTAGGATTCTTGCCGTGGACAAGACCATTGGTCTGGATAGTTAGGATTCTTGCCGTGGACAAGACCATTGGTCTGGATAGTTAGGATTCTTGCCGTGGACAAGACCATTGGTCTGGATAGTTAGGATTCTTGCCGTAGACAAAACCATTGGTCTGGACGGTTAGAAGCCGCGAAGCGGCCCTAGGCTTCTAGTTTCGTGAGCGCGGCCACTTGTGCTTTTATTGTGCTGCGGTTGGTAACGCATTATAATTAACTACCTTCATGGGAAGGAGATCACGTGCCACTTTACATTGGCCAATAGGAATACAAGAAGCTACTTGAGAAATGAATATGGCGTGTAATAATCTTAATTAGGTTATAAAAGTAAATGTACTTCTTGGGGCGGGTTGGTGGGTTCCTGGACATAGCAATGAACACATCTCTCCTCTCAGACGCTCTCCAAGTAAGATTGCATTAATTTCCACTCACTTATAACATTACAATTGTAGTGGCCCCCGGGCTGGATTAATACCGATGAATCCATAGATTGAAATACGTTTCAAAGATAAAGCGGATCTTTTCAGAATTCTATGCATAGTGACAACTATTGACATCTTCCGACGTTCGTGAAGTTTGAACTATTACTACTTTATATAACGGGAGGTTATGTCGTTGGCTGGGAATAAGACCGTAATAACTCCAGAAAAGGTTAACTTTCAGGAAAAGCATTTGAAATTAATGTATATTTAAAACTTAGATATCTCAGAGATTTTATGTTCAAGAGCCAAGCAACGTAACGAGTGAAATATAGGTATAATAATTTTGTACCTGACCTCATGATTCTCCGTAATCACCCCTTATTTCGATTTGTGACAGTCTTTCCCGAAAGTAGTTATTATATATTGTCGGTAAATTATGGAATACATAGAACACAATCATTACAAAACTGTAATATTCAGTTAATTTTATGGAAAATACAGCAATAAAAGCAGCAGGTATTAACCTGATGTACTACCCACAAAGCAACAATAACAACACATTTTTATAAAAGTCATATAAGCTTTATTGAGTTTCACAGAAGTGATATCAGCTTGTTGGCGTCTTGAAGATAGGATATGCACAATGGGAAGTTCTTAGTCTTCGTAAGAATTTTTATAAAATTGTGACCTGGTGTGCTTTTTGTGTACCATCAGTACTTTTATGTCTGACAATCTAACCGGTTCATCGTCCGTTTCTTTGTGAAATTCTTGATACCAAGCTGCCTGGCAAGATCTTTAATATCAAAGAAATCTTTGTTACACATTTCCTTCACAGAACAGGTTTTCCTCTTTCTTTTCCTTGCCTTATTCGGGTTACGTACTGCTCTGGCACATAGACAGGTCAAGATTTCTTACGTCTGCAGATATGTCTTTCAATAACTGAATAGGCACTTCACCTTCATTTTGGGTGTGTCTTTTTATTAGTAATGAGTAATTGATCGTACAGACTCCAGTTTTGTAATAGCATGGATATACAAGGCAAAAATAAACTTATTCTTCTTTATTCCTACGCAGTTGTCGATGTAGAATATCACATCTATCATTTCTCTTCTGTTGACCCATCAGACTTATGTTGCAACTTATTCAAGTAATTCCACACCTCGAAGCCGACTTCGTTAGCCCCTCTATGCTCTTGTTCCACATGCCATGTGACACCCAGTATTATAACCAATTCCTTGGGATTTTGATTCCAGAACAGGCTACTGTTACATTACATGATCATGGTCAACACATTAAAATCTACAGTTGAAGAGGGTGGCATCCCTCGTAATACAACATGAGAAGCCAATAGGTTTGAAGTAACTTTGAGAAGAAAACTGGCACATCTCGAAATTATACACTGGAGATTAAAATTCCAAGAAGCTGCCCGTGCCTTATTGTGACACACTCCTGGAAAAATGGTGGAGTATCCAGGGCCAGAGTAAATATATAACTGACTTGTGTCGGTCTTCCCTGTAATCTTGTTCGCAATGTGAACAAAGGCAAACTGACACAAATGCCACCTAGTGGATACTAGACGAGTTTAACACTCGACACTTTTCCTCATACACCTTTTGAGTTGTGACGGTCTTCCTACAAACCGACGATGTGTTCATGGCGCCTGACATTCGCAACGTAATGAACGCATGCATGTAGTACCCTACTAGTTAGATATTCAAAGTTTCAAGTAAATTATTTGATATAAAACTTAACCGTAGATAATGGTCTTGGATATCAGACCTTGAACTAATAGTTTTGATAAAGAGGGTGGTGTACATGAGGTGTTATGTTTAAAAATAAGTATGAATGACACAATTTTTCTGACCACGTTTGACATGAATAGATCAGGATAAAGAAAGTTCTGTCGAATGTTAGGGCTAGATTGTTAACGGTGTCATTCTAAGAGATATTTGTGTCTAGCCTTTTTTTATGTGTTTGGGAGTAACTTGAGGTCATTAGTTTTGAGAAGTTTATTGTGACCAGTGTATATAAATTGGAGATTAACTTATACTTTACGTGCAATTCGTTCAAACGGGAAATGTCTTGATTAGAGTAGTCTATAATAGCGTGGAAGCAGACCTGTAAGTCATAAGCATACGTGTGAAGAGCGTTGTTTTTAGAGACAGATACTGTATCATTAATATAACGGAAGAAAGAAAAAAAAAGAAAAGGAGACAATGAGAGAGGGAGTAGTATATTCTCACTAAGAGTTTTTCCTGTTATTCTTCTCATATTGACTCTTCTTTGCACCATCATCAAGTTCTTATAACGACATGGGATAGGACAGGGCTATATTTAGGACTGGGAAGGAGGTGGCCTTCGCCTCAATGAAGGTACATTCGCAGCATCTGCCGTATGTGGAAATGGAAATCATGGAATAGCATCTTCAAGGTTACCGACAGTGGGGCTCAAACCTCTATCTCCCGAATGCAAGTTATACGGCCGGAACCAAGCAGTCAAAACGTACTTTGTAAGAGTTATTTTCTGACTCTGACTGCGAGATTTCACATTATCCTTATTGTCCTTTAATAACTGATCCAGTATTTCTGCTTAGAGTCAAGGTATGCAACTTTCTACGAATAATAGTGAATTGGCCTGCGTGCAGTTCCATTAACGCGGGGGACATAAAAATATCCTCGTATAACGACTGGTGGCTTACTCAATCTTACAATAGAACACAAGAGTCTTACAGTTTCAATTATATGTTTTGAATATGAAAGCAGATTAAGGGTAATCGAGAGGATCAGACTTCCGATGGTCAAAGTGAAGACAAAATGCAGCCTGATACAACAGACCGTAAAAGCCACGGTAGGAGGGAAAATGTAGGCTTGAAAGGAGAAGATTATGACTGTCGTTTTTTTGCATCTCACTGACCACTTTTACGGTTTAGGGAGTCGGTGAGTTGCCAGAATTTCGTCACGCAAGGTTAGTTTACGTGCCAGTAAACCTACCAACACGAGCAGGCATATTTGAGCATCTTCAAATATCGCCGATGAGTCGGGATCAAATCCGCCCAACTTTTGATAGGAAGGCTAGCGTTTCTTTTTCTTTGTCTGAATTACTGAAGTTATCCAGCCCGGCCCACGGACAACGTCATTCTGGTCGCAGAGCACCCAACTGCTGTTCAGCTCCATGGCTGAAACCAGAGTACTGGCCTTCGATATGGCCTTAGATTGAATTGATATACACAACTCGGGCATTTGCCTGGAGTAAAATAGGAAACTACGCATAGCCATATTAGAGCTGCCGATATCGGGGTTTGAACCAGCCATCAATTGAATGCATGTTCGCAGCTACACTGCTCGTACCGCGCAGAAAAATCACTGGGTGTACAACGCGTCAGATTTGGACGAATGGAGTGATGATTTTTTGATTTTTATTGAGGGAATGTGTTAACATTCATACATTGCATATACATTTTCTGTTATTATTTGTTTATTATATGATTATAAATAATCCCGACTATCGTGTGTTTGACGAGTAGACAGATTTTGTTAACGTCTAGGACAAAATAAATAAATAAATAAATAAATAAATAAATAAATAAATAAATAAATAAATAAATAAATAAATAAATAAATAAATAAATAAATAAATAAATAAATTTTTAAGAAAATCTACAATTTAGAAATTGGATTGAAATAGTTAACAAATTTAATTGTAATGTTTAACGTAATAAAGATTGCATGTATCAAAACACATTTTGTATCGGGCGAGCTGGCCGTGCGATTAGGGACGCGCAGCCGTGAGCTTGCATCCGGGAGATAGTGGGTTCGAACCCACTGTCAGCAGCCCTAAAGATGGTTTTCCGTGGTTTCCCATTTTCACACCAGGCAAATGCTGGGACTGTACCTTAACTGAAGCCACGGCCGCTTCCTTCCCACTTCTAGCCCCTTCCTATTCCATCGTCGCCATAAGACCTATCTGTGTCGGTGCGACGTAAAGCAACTAGCAAAAAAAAACAAAACAAAAAAAAAACAAAAAAAAAAAAACAAAAAAAAACAACAACACACTGTAAGGGATTACTCCCTCCTCAGTTTCAGGTGTTCCGAAACTGGGGGATGGGGGTATTCTAATCTAGAGAGATTTTTCTCATCTAAAGTTTAAGACAGTCAAGAGTGATGATGAATGACCTTCAAGATACTTCTGCAGTTGCAGGAAGTGTAACAAATACCAGCCCTATCTGTCCTTGGTCCTGGGATTTTTTAATCCCTTATTGGGAAACTACGCCGACCATGCAACTTAGCGACATATGGGACTTGTTAATATTTATTAGATTTTGTAACTACAGGTTTCTGTTTCCTTTCTTTCACACTTTACGTGACAATCGTTTGAAAAGAATAGTGGAAAGAGTCTCTCTTTTCGCCAAACACACTATAACTACTTTCAGAGATTTTAGATACCCCAATATGCCAGATAATTTGTCTATCACGAGTTTTATACATACGGGTAAAACTACCGACACGAAGCTAGAGTATTTAAACATCTTCAAATATCACTGGACTGAGCTGGAATCGAACTCGAGATAAACTGGCTCCTTGGCACGTATGTCTTAACGATCGTCTCATGAACTCTAGTTGATAGGCTGAGTTTAAATATGAGAGCGGATTTACACGTTCGTTGAGTAACCCCAGTTCAGGAATAAAATGTCCTATTCATACGTCTGTTAACAGTTATACGTTGTTCAAAAGACTTTAAATCAGGAAAATGTTCGGCTGCTCCATGCTGTAACCGTCCAGGCTTCTCCAGCACTACTAATTTAATATAATATCATTTTACGCGATATCATTTGATATCAAGTTTATCCGCTATCGGCAATTATTTGTAATAACATATTTATTCAACGTCAATCATTTCTAATCAAGGCTTTTTGGAATCATATTGTATATATGATAACATCGTTTTATTATTTAAATTATTTTATTATGTAGGATAAGAATTCATTATGTTGTAAATACGGTCAATATGTTGAGACATAGTTATTTTCATTTCATCTCATATTTGTGTATACGGAAGGTTATTCTTGAAGCTTGGGATTTTGCGTGAGTCATGGGTTTATCGTATGACCAAGGCTAGTAAACAGCGACCCGTGCGCGAGGCTTGCAAGCTGGTCAGCTATATCATCGCCACGCCTTCTGGACTTGTCGAGGAAGAAGAGGAGGGGAGTTGATGCTTCGATCTATCGAATCAGATACTTCGTTGCATATGAGTTTTGAGATTGAACTGTTACCAAGAGTGGGGGTGAGCCCGGATATATACTGATTCTCAACACGAGAACGGGACCTGACAACCTTCCAACCTTACAACCTTACAACCTAACTACGAGATACTCCATCACGACTACTTCTACTGTGAACATCTACTTTGAACGACGTGATTTGATTTTTGAAACAGTGTGTGGTCGCTCCGCGACATAAGTATTTTTGTACAATGTGTTATCGCTTCGATACAGTACTTACGTGCGGTAATGTTATCGGATCTGCGTGACACGAAACAAGCTTACGGCTTGTCTTATATTCAGTAAATATGGTGGACGAAGAACTATGTTTAGTTCAAGTCTATGAAATTTGGTACAAGTCTGTACCGTATAAATAGTATAGCTCAGTTGGTTTGAGATTTCTACTAATATGGAAAAATTCACATCTCTGATTTTTCTCCTCATACGATCAACGCTGATCAGTTTTTACAAGTATAGGGCCAATGTCTATTTTAAAGACAAGGCAAATAGGGAGTGCTAGTCCTGATAGCCCGTACCATATCAGAGAAGGAAGGAAGGATGTCCATGGATCAAAGTCTACATCGAGAAGAAGAGAACGAGTAACCACGGAAACCAGATGACTTCAACGGAAGCCGCTATTGGTGAGCTTCAATTAGATAAAGCAAGCAATAGTAAATTCAGTAAATTCTAAATCCCTCCACGCTTTAAGGAAACTTTTCCGATTCATCTCATTGTTTTGTATAATAAATTCATTTGTACTTTATATTGCGTTAATTTTCTTTCTTAAGCGATACTTAATGCTTAATTATTTAAAATCCTACCCCTGTGATTTAAGTATAAGTCTCAATATAAATTTTGGTTTACAGTGTTATTTAAAACAGTAACCATGGCGCCCAAACATTACATAGAGAAATGGGGAACCATGGAATGTTAATTGTTTCTATTTGCGTGGCAATTTGCGGGCAAGCCACAAATAGTTTATTTGATATTCATGTGTCCGAAGATAATAACTTTCATCTCGCCAAGTGTTTTGACGAGAGGGGACAGTTACAATGCCTAAGTGGTCAGTCCTTCTTGCCCGGGTTTGATTCCCGGCCGTGTCCAGGGATTTTAATCTCAAATACAGTTAATCCACTTGGTTCGTAGGTTGGATATTTGTACTGTCTGTAACATTCCTGCAACTCACACACCACACATACTACACCTTACTCCAGCACAGTCAGATGCAGTTTCTTATACACGGCAGAAGTCACCCACACTCGTCGGAGGTTCTGCATGAGAAGCGCTGCAACTGGCTAGCAATAGCCACACGAAATGTATTATTACTATTATTATTATTATTATTATTATTATTATTATTATTATTATTATTATTATTATTAAAGTAAATTCGTGACCTCATTCCGAGGTGGTGCAGATCTTTTCAGGCACAACTCCAATGGAGGTGAGCTGCATGTACCTTGAGATACCAGCACTCCTGCAAATCTTAAATTTCTGGTAGTATCGGAAATCGATCCCGGGCCATCGAGGACGGCAACTGTTAAGCTACGGAGGCGGACATTATTATTATTATTATTATTATTATTATTATTATTATTATTATTATTATTATTATTACTGGCTGTAGTACTCTGCGTTGCCCGGATAATTTTTAAATGTTTACTTTCAAGATTTCTATTACTTGTTAATTATGTGTGAAGTGATATTTGTGGAATTCCTTCTTGAGACATTCATTGATATTTTACAGTCTAGTATGTCGTTTTAAACTTACTTATATGTGTTCAATTTCATGTTTTATATTATTTCATTTTCGGGTAAAACTTTATCTATGTGGAAGCCCGAATTGACTGGGACGTGTTTGATCCTTTCAAAAAATTATGTAAGTCATAATTGTGTGTATTAACCACTCGCGCGCTTGACATGGTGTATATTATTCCAACTATCATTAAGACTGTTACCAATCAGCCTTGCGAACCCAAAATCTGTGGATTCAACACCAATCTCGGTCATCTTAGACTATTCACTTTTCACCCCATCTCAGACCCTGTCCAAATGGAGGCTGAACGTTGATGTAAACGGCATCTAGTGTCACAATTCAACTTAGCGACACAAAAACAATGGATTCGACATTAATACCGGTTATTTTTCATTATTTTACTCGTGTTCTCACTGATTCTTTCTCTTTCTGAGTAGAAACACATATAGAAATCAGACAGACTTATATATGTACAAAATAAATGAAATACAATGCTATTTTGTGAATTCAATTATATTTGAAAAAGTGTGTTCAAGTGCTTTGGGATATACAATATTTTTGGTCTTTCCGTCTTATATAGGGTCCGATGACCTAGATGTTAGGCCCCTTTAAACAACAAGCATCATCGTCATCATCATCACCGTCTTCTGTAAAATCAAATACATTTTTCGGCTGTCCCAATCCTGAGCGTGTAAGTGACCATGGGAAAAGCATGGATTTTCCAGATTGAATCCACACACTTGAAGCGATTGTCCTTTTGCCCTATTGATGGTCATTGAGGATGCAAGGCGAACTGGTAACTGCAGTCATTTCAAATGAAATGGCATGTCGGTGGGAATGATGGGAATACGTAGCTCGTAATCGCTTTTGTCTTTAGTGCTCCGCTGGTGGTCCACCAATTGATGCGCGTT
This sequence comes from Anabrus simplex, assembly GCF_040414725.1. NCBI lineage: Eukaryota > Metazoa > Arthropoda > Insecta > Orthoptera > Tettigoniidae > Anabrus > Anabrus simplex. The sequence goes on from NC_090267.1 coordinate 179,265,977, forward strand.
TAGGAGACATGATTGTTTAGACGGAATAAGCAACAGCAACTGTAAGCAAAGCAACGCTATTGCCAATTATATATATTTAAAATGCAGTAGAGCAGTATTTACAATACACGTACAAATAGATTACGTAGGCCTACCTTTTAACACTATCTAATTAGCGCTCCGCTGGTAGATCTACCAATTGCAACTTTTTTTTTTTTTTTTTTTTTTTTGCTATCACTAATATGTAAACCACGCAGATGTGCACTCAACTTTCTATTCACGGCGTTGCGTAGGTCACAGAGACAGCCCTTAACTGTCAGCCATTTTTAAGACGGGCAATGTTGTTAATTACATCTTTCATAAATGTAACGGAACACAGTTTACAATCTACATACGAATAAATTATGCACCTTTTAACAGTGTTTAATTAGTACTCCGCTGGTAGATCTACTAATTGCACCCATTTTGTTTCTTTTGTCATCACTACCATGGAAACCATGAAGAAGATGTGCACTCTACTTTCTATTCACGGCGTTGCGTAGGTCACAGTGGCTGCCCTTACTGTCAGCCATCTTTATTTGCACGAAACGTACTTTATAAAACATGGCGGTGTGTTATCCTCCTATATACAGCATTTCTTACCAGACTGTAATTATACAGAATACATCGCTGTCACCTAGCGACAGTCTGTCCGCCAAGTCGATCCAATCTTGGTGCGGCTTTGCAATTAGAAGTAATTAATTAAAATTACTAATCATAAAAAACTATCCATCGGATTTCGTTCAACCACTTCCTAAACCCTCTCATGGGTTACAAGAACAAATTATGCAATTTTCAGTGAAATCGGTCCATTAGTTTTTGAGTCCAGTCGAGACGAACAAAGAAATATTCATTTTTATATATTAGAATATTATTATTATTATTATTATTATTATTATTATTGACATGTGGTTTTGGCCACTTAGGACCACGGTTTGCACCTGAAAATGAAATGTCGTATGACTTTTAGTGCCGGGATATCCCATGACGGGTTCAGCTCGCCAGGTGCAGGTCTTTCTATTTGACTCCCGTAGGCGACCTGCGCGTCGTGATAAGGATGAAATTATGATGACAACACATACACCCAGCCCCCGTGCAGTAGGAATTAACCAATTGAGGTTAAAATCACCGACCTGGCCGGGAATCGAACCCGGGACCCTCTGAACCGAAAGCCAGTACGCTGAACGTTCAGCCAACGAGTCGGACTTACGTCAGCTCGTCTTCTCACTCATGACGGAGCATCCTTTATCCCGTTTATCCAAGTCCTGAACTGCAGTTTCTCATGCAGTGGTACATTGAGAAAGATGGCCGTAAAACCTGAGACGAAGCTTCCTCATAACAGGCGAAAGCTTTTCAAATTTAGAGTACAGCGCACCTCAGGAGGTGATATTCGCCCTCAGAATTTTGACGTGGACCGAGAATGTTTCTCAGAAACTTCCTCTCTTCCACTTGGATCCTCTCTATCCCACCGAGATGAGTGAAGGCAAAGCACTCGGTAACATGTCTTCTTCTTGTCCCAGAATTGTATTTCTAGCAGTGTACATTCTTGCCGGGTCTATTTTTGTCCATGGATCGATCGGCAATGGCTTGTACTAAGGTCAGATATTGACTCGCTAAGCCGCTTTCATTGAGGTATGTTATTGTACAATGTTTAACAAAGAATCCTGAGGTTGAATGGTACATGTTCAGCTTCTTAGTTAGAGTAGGGCTGAGTAGGTCGGAAGGCAAAGCGCTGGCCTTCTGAGCCCAGCTGGCTCAGTCCGGTGTTATTTCAAGGTACTCAAACACGCCAGTCTCGTGTCGGTCGATTTACTGCCACGTAAAATAATTCCTGCGGGGCAAAATTCTGACACTTCGGCGTCTCCGAAAACCGTAAAAGCAGTTAATGAGATGTAAAATACTTTAACATTATTAACTTGTCAGTAACTCCCTCTGTCGGTCAGTGTAATGTGTTGTCCTCTAGATCCCAAAATCACGGGTTGAAATCTGGCAGAAGATGCTGAGTTTTGAAGGACAGGAAATCTCCATTTGACACTGTATGTTGTAAGATGTAAGCATTTAAAAATCTCTGGTGTCATATTCGGTGTTTACCGGGGAAAAAGAATTGAAACTCAGTAATAGGTCATCTAAGATGGTTCCGGTTTTTGTGCCATCTGGTGGACTAATCCTCTTGACTTTCTAGAGCGGGGTTGCTATCTCACAGTCAGATACCCCCTCAATGGGTTTTATCTAGGCTGAATCAATCTGGAACTAGCCCTCATGTCCAAATAAAAGTCTCTCATTACCCCTAGACTGGATAGCCGGCAGTAATAATAATAATAATAATAATAATAATAATAATAATAATAATAATAATAATAATAATAATAATAATAATAATGTTACTGATTTTATGCCTTACGAACTACTTCTACTACTTTAGAGACGCTGATTTTCCGGAATTTTAGTCTCGCAGGAGGTCTTTTACGTACCGGTAAATCTACCGATATGAGGCTGACGTACTTGTGTATTTTCGAATGTCACCGGACTGAGTTGCGATCAAATTCGCCAAGACCAACCTCTGAACCACCCAGCCCGGCTAAGAACATTCATTAATATACCTTGTGTACCAGTTGTGTGTCCGACTCGTTGGCTGAACGGTCATCATACTGGCCTTCGGTTCAGAGGGTCCCGGGTTCGATTCCCGGCCGGGTCGGGGATTTTAACCGAAATTGGTTAATCCCAGTGGCCCGGGGGCTGGGTGTATGTGCTGTCTTCATCATCATTTCATCCTCATCACGACGCGCAGGTCGCCTACAGGAGTCAAATAGAAAGACCTGCACCTGGCGAGCCGAACCCGTCCTGGGATATGCCGGCACTAAAAGCCATACATTTCATTCACCAGTAGTGTACCTTGTAATGAACAAGATTTCTGTAACTTCAGTTTATTTTACAACGTTTGAGAGGGCGTGCAAATGTCCACGCACTTATTTGATTCTTTGTTTGGTAACATAGTGCCATTTATCAACACTTACTGAGAATATAAACATGCTTGAAAACAAGACTGAACATACACATTAAGTAAGGCGACCCGGATTCTCTCTAACTTATGAACAATGTACATATGTAGACCTATATATATATATATATATATATATATATATACCGGTATTGCAACCTTTCCACCCCACGCCATTTGCCGCATAGAACCAAATGACTGCATGATAATCCCTAAAAAAAATCGGGATACCGCCATATAGCACCATACGCCAAAGCGCCTGATGGAAAGGGACCTTTTTAGTCTAGAGTCAAATGCCACCTCATCAGGAAGGAACAAAAAAAATTCAGAATGATGGGTGAGCAAATGCTCTTCCGACCGTGCAAGGGTCTACTGCACCCTTCCGTTCCATAGAATCAAACCACCGACCTCCCAAGGCCATGGTGCGTTCGCGGCAGAAGATCAAAGAAAATAACACATAACTAGCTTAAAGGCATAAATGAACGGAAGGAAACCTGGGATACAATGTTATTCGGCAAAATGACAGGCAGACAAAAATTTAAATACCTATTAATTGAGCCTTGATAAATCAAATTAATTAAAGGTTGATCCTGAATATTTATAGTATATCAATGTTGAATATGCAATGTCCAACGGACTAAATACAAATTGTAAAGTGTCAAAAAAAATTTTATTTCTCCTTTACTTCTTTCTTCTTCCCGACATGATGATAAATATTACATCATAATTTGTATAACATACTTTTCAAATAAAAAAATCAGAAATATCCTTATAAATGCGACGGTTATCATTACGAACTTTCTTCACTATCAGAAGAAGCAATTATTTATACAACAAAATAAATTGAAGATAACTTGAAGTGGTCACCTAGCTAAATTAATTATATTACAAAAATAAACAAAGAATAAATGAATGCTAGTCGATATAATCCTAATCAAAATAAAATGACTGATGTCGGGTCCAGAAATCGAACCCACATCCCAATGAATCCAATGACAAAAATTACGAAAATAAAACTCGATTTTATATCCACATAAAGAGTGAAACACGACTAAAAGAATGTATTAAAAAAAGAAAATATGTACACAGTATGAAAATAAACAATAACAATATACACATGCAATTGGCTGTATATAAAAAAAATGTGACAACAAAAATCCATGGTTGCCTCAGAACTCGAACCGATGATATCCAAGATGGCATCGACAAACGGGACTAATAAAACTGCCTTTCTTAATTAATCATATGGTCACCAAATAAATGATAATACTGGCGTTCCAGTTAGTTAAATATTATTATAAGATCATACATGAAAAAATCAAAGAACCCTTTAAACAATAATCGGTGTCGCACGGCCTTCATTCTAAGTGGAATAGCTCGAACAATACAGCATACAGTAATCCTTTAAAAGGGGCAAGCCTTCTTCACTCTCCCCTCATCGTAAATCTCTGGACGTCAAAGTCCGGGCAAATAATGGCCCAGTGTGGCAGAAATATCCTTTCAACATCTCAAGGTGAAAGCAAATCGTTTCCCTTGGAACACATATTTGTTAAATAATCTTATTTCATTATATATTCTCATATCATATTTCCAAAGCTCCACTGGCTTATAAATTCACTGTCCTGCCATAATTCTATAATACAATATCAATCCAGTGTTCATTTTTTTATATTCACATCCATCAACTCAGAATGACCGGCTTCGATTCCATCCGATTACAGAATACAGCCTAGGTTTTTCCTACGTTTTAAAATCAAATCAATAAAATCAAATATGGATTTTAAACATATCCATAACGTTTTTCGCATATATAGAAAGAGAAAATATTTCACATAAAAGGAAAACGCTAATCTCAATAGGAGGGCGTCTGTTCGATGTCTAGGCATGTCACAAGTTACGCATATAATTAATACAGCCATCTACAAATATATCATCCTGCGAATTACATGAAAATAAGAGTGCCTTGCTATCCTAATGTTAACAGTCGATAATCCATTTTTACAAGCATAATCACCATGCATTATCATAATAAGCTTGGATATCACGTAAATAAATTATACAAAATTACGGCTTGGCTCAGTGCCAAAAACAAATCCACTATCTATTACATTTACCTAATCTAAGCACTCTGACTAACTAATATTTTATCATCACGTCAAATACATGCATTACGTTAATTATATATATATATATATATATATTTAAGCCCATGGAGTAGACTATAAATTCCATGAAATGAACATAAATGAATATGAAGACCACTCACAAGTTCTCTTTCTAATTAAAAAAATACATGCAATTTACATGTCTAACCTAATTTACGTGATCTGCATAATGAATAACCGCGCATTTATTAAAAAATTATTTCATTTTAGTACTTATCATCATGTCGTAACAATCCAAGGTTCGGGTCCCGGGTAAGACCCTCATTCTTTCCTTTTAAGCTTCCATGGTGTTGACGTTGGTCACGGGTTCATGTCCGTTGCTACTCCCGCTGAGCACGTTCATATTCCAATGGTTATCTTCTACACTTATAACAGTTTTTATGAGATTAAGACTTGTTGCGTCACTTTAACACACAAAATACAATTAATTGCACTATAATGAAATTAATACTTGTTGCTTCATTTAAAAAGTTACAATTATACCGTTCTTGCGATCACATAACTTCAACCTGTTTTAAATACTATTGTTTGTAGACAATTACAATATTCTCGAAGATATAAACTGTACATTTACAGTCTGAAACACTAAATAGATCAGAACACCATCAAACCGTGGTTCTGCTTTGGATCCTTCGCGTGAAATGGATACTGTTGTCATCATCTGATTCCTTTTATAAACTTTCCCCCTTCCATGCAAGAGACAATGGATAGTCCCCACTACTTTTTTTAATTAATAGTTCCACGTGTCGTATGACATCGGTAATACACTCAAACGTGTGACTCAGATTCTTAAGTAGTCTGGTTATGTGCGGAACCTGAAATGTTCGGCCATTTATTCAAAATTAATTATCAAAATAATGCCCCAACAATGTCTTCCATGAAGGTGCTGCGTACAAGGGACGCTTAGCGTGTTATATAATGCAACGATTGCGTATTCTTCCACATGTTAATATATTATAAAGAATTAGAATTTTGGCAGATGTCTATAATTAAATCATATCACATCCCGAGGTTTCCCATATTAAATATTATGCATGTCTCGAAATCTCATCATAATAATGCGATTCGCGAGCTGGCAACATCGTGTTCGGCCATTTTTTCAACGGGTGACGGTATCATTATCGATTTTTCTGGCTTGAGATTTTCTTCCCTCTCTCTCTATCTGTGTATCCTTTTAGTTAAGACGGAGTGGTGTTTAGCAGGTTACAAAGGTTGTGTAAGCATGTGCAACCTAATGCAACTTTTTGTAACAAGTACGAGGGAGCTTTACAAAGGTTTTTCACTGCCAAATAATTAATAAATAAATATGTACATGACCGATAATGTCACAGTATATATTTATAATCTGTTTTACGTCGCACAGGAACAGATAGGTTTTATGGCGACGATGGGTTAGGAAAGGGCTTGGAATGGGAGTGAATTGGCCGCGGCCTTAGTTAAGATACATCCCTAGCATTTTCTTGGTGTGAGAATAGGAAACCACTGAAAACTATATTGAGGGCTGCCGACAGTGGGATCGAACCAACTATCTCCCGAATGTAAGGTCACAGCTGCGCGTCCCTAACCGCACGGTCTTTAACTTATGAGAAAATAAAAATGTTGTAGTATAGACTAATCCCTAGCCAGAATGTCTTTAAAATGTAAATAACGGTGCTCAGAATCCTATCGGAATCCAGCCCCTTGGCTGAATGGCAGTACTGTAACCTTCGATTTAGAGGCCCCGGTTTCGTTTCCCGGCCTTGCCGGGGATTATAACTGTGTGTGATTAATTTCTCTGGCTCGGGGGCTGGGTGTTTGCGTTCGTCTTAATACACACTAGCAGTTTGTAGCTGGCTCCGCCCGCAATGTACAAAGTATGTTGTTGTTCGTTACTATTCTCACGGATGTATTTGCAAAGTTTCGAGTTAATGAAATAAAGCACATGATCTGCTGTGGTAATAGAATGTAATCGTATTATGTCAACAAAACACTTGAAAATACATCCCACAAAGAGGAGATCTTCGTCATGGAGACAATTGTACTCATAACTTTTCTCAGAATCTACCAATTTAAGTAGTTATTACCTCAAAAGAAAGCGCTTGATCCACTGAGTGTTTTTAGATCAAACCGAACTGCGTACCTCAATTATAACGAAAGATATGATTGCTTCATTGAGAAAAAATGTTGAAGAAATGAGATGTCAAATTGAATGTGTACACATAACTTTCCTCAGAATCAACCAATTTGAATAGTTAAGAGCTGAAATGAAAGAGCTTGATCCACTGAGTGTTCTTAGTCCAAAATGAACTCCGTACCTCAATTAGAACCAAAGATATCGTTGCTTCAAAGATACAAAAAAAATTAAAAATCAAATAATTTGAGGAAGGTCGAAGTTCAGTGATTTGATGAAAAGTCTGTGCATGAATACCTTTCAGTTAAAAAAATGAAGGAAATCGACCGGATAGAATGGCCGGACTGACTGACTTCAGTTTTCATAATTTTTTTTTGAATATATAGATTTCTTCATTCACATACAACACACCACATTACCAACCGACATAGAAACACGCAATAGTGTATACAGCCCTCCCCATAGGGCTGCCCATCCAGCTGTGAAACAGGGGCAAATCCATATGCTTTGCCAACGCCAACAAATTCAGGTCTGACAAGGTTAACATTATTTGGACTGACCTATTAATTCATGGAGTATAAAGAATGTTCAGATACTAGATCGTCAATCTGTTTCCTGGATTCACGCACAGCAGGTGCCATGCGATCTACTTAGGAGTCATCACTGATTCAGCCAGCAATTTGCAGAGTGACTCAGCTGTGTGACTCACTCAGCAATATCCCTCCTCCTTCCTCTGTCAACATTATGCTTCCTAAATCCCCCCATCATACACGCCCTCACTCTACCACGTGGTTGCAGAGTTCCTGTGGCATGCATGCGGTTCATATGCTAATCAACTTTCACTACAGAACGGTACTTTGTGTCACATATAGAACTGTAACAGTTCTTGGTTACACCTGCTTACTTGCTCTTCGTGGCATCTCGATAGCCGTGGGAAGTTTCTATGAGGCTCTGAAATGAACCAGATATGAAAATGAAAATCCACAGCCTGTTTCCAGTCATTCGACAGGGTCGGGAATGGAATGAATAAAGCGGCGAAGATAGGAATTGTGCCGGCTGCCGAAGCCTGTTGCACTCCTCTGGGGCAGTGAGTAGTAGTGACTGACAGATGAAATGAAATTATATTGGAAAGTGTTGCTGGGATCAAATATGACAGGAAAAACCGAAGTATCCGGAGAAAAACCTGTCCCACTTCCGCTTTGTCCAGCACAAATCTTACATGGAGTGACCGGGATTTGAACCACGTAACCCAGCGGTGAGAAGCTGGCACGCTGCCGCCTGAGCCACGGAGGATTACTTCAACATAGCCATTCTTATAATACTTTTCCTTCTATCAGCATCTTCATCATTTCTTCTTTTTTTACCGAGCAAGTCGCTGCGCGGTTTGAGTCACGTAGCTATCAATTTGAAACCGGAAGATAGTGGGTTCGAACAGCCCTGAAAATGGTTTTCCATTTTTTCACCAGGTACCTTGATTATGGCCACGGTCGCTTCCTCCCACTCCCATCCTTTTCCTATGCCATCTCCGTAAGACCTATCTGTAGCGGTGCAACATAAAACATATTGCAAAACGAAAGATAACAAATAGTTGTTTTCATGATCAAGCCAATATTAGCCTACATTTGAGATAATTAGTCATCTTTCCGCCCTTTTAGTACACAGTTACGTCGAGTGTGTGCTGCCACCAATCGGGTTTGAAGTCATAATCTTCCAAGTGAAATCTTAAAGTCTGAAGACTCGTACCGCCCAGCAAACTCACTCGATATCTTTCAGAACGGTACTATTGGTCTCAAGGGACATGGCTGTGCTGGGATTGTGGACTTGCGAATATGTGGTCAATATTTTAGTCACTGCATGGATTCTTACGATGAAGTCCTTTGATGATACAGGAGTCTCTTGCTCCATACCGTTGAGAGTATCCCAAACAATAACGTCTTTGACTATGAGCAACAATCTCCGTACTGACGACTTTGGGACTTTTGTCAATCTGCAATTCGAACCTTCTTTGTAATTTAAAGCTTTGGCCACTTTGGTGAAAGTTTCTTAGCAAAATGAGGAGCGCACGCCCATCACCATTTCCGAAGCGTTTTTGAACTTTGACGTCCAACCATACATTTCCGGACATGGGTCTTCTCCTGACGAATTATCATTTTGCCGTCACACACAACATTCTAAGTGTCACATTCATTCCGCATCACTCCCTGTGTTGCCTACACTATGTAACCTGCAACTTCTTCGGTTTCTTTTCCTGCCACATTTCCCACTACGAAGACGTGGTTGCGATGCGTTCACACAAGTGGGACCAGTTCGTTTCTAAGGCCAGGTGTCTTTCCTGACGCCAATATTGTGTTGAGAGATATGTTCAGTATTGCGTGTTACTGCGAAGGCCGGTGCATTGAGTGTGGATGAAGAGATGTGCATGAAGACGAACGCAAATACTCAGTCCTGGAGCCAGGGGAGTTAATCAAATGCAGCAAAAATTTCTGACATAGCCAAGAATCGACCCAAGGATTCTCTGAACAAAAGACCTCCATGCTCATCATTCATCTAAGGAGCTCAATGGCATGATCTACAGTTCAAATATTCGATATGTCGTTATGCAGTCGTGAAAATTCAGTGGTCATACAGAAGGTACCTTACCTGATACGTCTTATTGTAGCACTGCTGTAGGATTTTGGTATTTTCCTCTACAACTACACAATTATCGATGCTGGTTTCTGAGGGCCTAATCACCCTTCAGGCTGAGAAGGTGACAAATTACTAATTCATTTAACATTATTTAATGAATTTACCCACGACAGACTAACAGACCAAAATGGCAAGTTACTGTATTTCAAACAATAGCTCTATAACAATGAATATTTTAGCTTCCTCGCAGAAACCTTTAAATAAGCTTCACTTCTTCTTCTAGTCCGACTCGTTGGCTGAATGGTCAGCGTACTGGCCTTCAGTTCAGAGGGTCCCGGGTTCGATTCGCGGCCGGGTCGGGGATTCTGACCTTCATTGGTTAATTCCAATGGCCCGGGGACTGGGTGTTTGTGCTGTCCCCAACATCCCTGCAACTCACACACCACACATAACACTATCCTCCAGCACAACACGCAGTTACCTACACATGGCAGATGCCGCCTACCCTCATCAGAGGGTCTGCCTTACAAAGGCTGCACTCGGCTAGAAATAGCCACACGAAATCAAAATTAATTTCTTCTTCTTTATCTGTTTACCCTCCAGGGTCGGTTTTTCCCTCGGACTCATGGGCAGTGTCCTAGAGCTTCAGACCCTGGGTCGGGGAGTACAACCCGGGAGGATGGCCAGTACCTCGCCCAGGTGGCCTCACCTGCTATGCTGAACAGGGGCCTTGCGGGGGGATGAGAAGATTGGAAGGGATAGACAAGGAAGAGGGAAGGAAGCGGCCATGGCCTGATCCCGGCATTTGCCTGGAGGAGAAGTGGGAAACCATGGAAAACCACTTCCAGGATGGCTGAGGTGGAAATCGAACCCACCTCCATTCAGTTGACTTCCCGAGGCTGAGTGGACCTCGTTCCAGCCCTCGTACCACTTTCCAAATTTCGTGGCAGAGCCGGGAATCGAACTCGGGCCTCCGGGGGTGGCAGCTAATCACACTAACCACTACACCACACAGGCGGACAAATAAGCTTCACAGTGACAGAAATATGTATGACAGTATTGCCACTTCTTCGGTGAGTTAAACAAAGAAGAAGGGTAGTGGAGTTGTGATTCATTCAACAGTCTATAAACTATCTGGGTAGAGTAGCAATGTGTAACTTACGTAGCTCGACAAATTTTAACCAGCATACTCTTTCAAATGAAATTATGAATCTTATACCTGAATGTAATGCTTTTTGTAGCTTACTTATCTGATCAATAGTCGCATCAATAATTACAATAACACAAAAGTCAAATAACGGAAGTATGGGTGTCTGAACCAACCTATTTTTAAATTTAGTGGGAGAAAGAATTGTTGATATTTCAGAGGGTGAAGAGGAGCATGTACTCTCTTGCATACACTCGTTATGTATTCATTACAATTTACATTTTCAGTCATAACTATACGAAGGATATTTACTGTGTTTGAGAAAGATATTAGCACCACTTAGTTCTTAGTTGGGAGTCCGCCTCTGTGGTGTAGTGGTTAGGGTGATTAGCTGCTACCCCCGGAGGCCCGGGTTCGATTCCCGGCTCTGCCACGAATTTTGAAAAGAAAAGTGGGAGGAGAGTTGGAACGGGGTCCACTCAGCCTCGCGAGGTCTTGATTAGAGATGGGTTCGAAGTGGTTTTCCGTGGTTTCCCACTTCTCCTCCAGGCAAATGCCGGGATGGTACCTAACTTAAGGCCACGACCGCTTCCTTCCCTCTTCCTTGTCTATCCTTTCCAATCTGCCCATCCCCCCACAAGACCCCTGTTCAGCATAGCAGGTGAGGCTGCCTGGGCAAGGTACTGGTCCTATTCCCCAGTTGTATTCCCAGACCCGATGTCTGACGCTCCAGAACACTGCCCTTGTGGTGGTAGAGGTGGGATCCCTCGCTGAGTCCGAGGGAAATCCAACCGTGGAGGGTAAACAGATTAAGAAAGAAAGAAGTTCTAAATATTGCTGCTTTCGAGTTTAGTTATGAGTCCAGTTTGTCCAAGGATAATTGCTTGCGTTTAATTCGGATTAATATTGAAAACATATCTTCTCCTCTGCGAACCATGTGACCTTGCCGCGGTGGGGAGGCTTGCGTGTCCCAATGATGCAGATAGCCGAGCCGCAGGTGCAACCATATCGGATGGGTATCTGTTGAGAGACCAGACTAACGAATGGTTCATCGAAAGGGGGGTAGCAGCCTTTCGGTAGTTGCAAGGGCGGCAGTCTAGATGATTGACTGGTACGGCCTTGTAATAATACTCAACATGGCTTAGCTGTGTTGATACTGCTACACGGCTGAAAGCAACGGGAAACTACAGCCGTAACCACCTCCCGAGGACATGCAGCTCTCTCTGTATGAATGATGGACTGATGATGGCTTCCTCCCGGGTAAAATATTCCGGAGGTAAACTAGTCCCCCATTCGGATCTCCGGGTGGGGACTACACGAGAGGGGGCGATCATCAGGAAGATGGATACTGACATTCTGCGAGTCGGAGCGTGGAATGTTAGAAGTTTGAATCGTTGTGGTAGGTTAGAGAATCTGAAAAGGGAGATGGATAGGCTAAAGTTAGATGTAGTTGGTATAAGTGAAGTACGTTGGCAGGAAGAACAGGATTTTTGGTCAGGCGACTACCGAATTATCAACACGAAATCAAACAGGGGTAATGCAGGAGTTGGTTTAATAATGAATAAGAAAATAGGGCAGCGGATAAGCTACTACGACCAACATAGTGAAAGAATTATTGTCGCCAAGATAGACACCAAACCAATGCCCACCACAATAGTGCAGGTCTATATGCCTACTAGTTCAGCGGATGATGAAGAAATTGAAAGAATATATGAGGAGATAGAAGACTTAATACAATATGTCAAAGGTGACGAGAATCTAATTGTGATGGGAGACTGGAACGCAGTGGTAGGCCAAGGAAGAGAAGGTAGCACAGTAGGAGAATTTGGATTGGGACAAAGGAACGAAAGAGGAAGTCGGCTGGTTGAATTCTGCACTGACCATAATTTAGTCCTCGCCAATACTTGGTTCAAACACCACAAACGACGGCTGTATACGTGGATGAGACCTGGAGACACTGGAAGGTATCAAATAGACTTCATTATGATTAGGCAGAGATTCAGAAACCAGGTGTTGGATTGCAAAACTTTCCCAGGAGCAGACGTGGACTCTGACCACAACTTGTTGGTCATGAAATGCCGTCTGAAGTTGAAGAAATTGAAGAAAGGAAAGAATGCAAAAAGATGGGATCTAGACAAGTTGAAAGAAAAGAGTGTGATGGATTGTTTCAAGGAACATGTTGCACAAGGACTAAATGAAAAGGCCGAAGGAAACACAGTAGAGGAAGAGTGGAGAGTCATGAAAAATGAAGTCAGTAGGGCTGCTGAAGAAATGTTAAGAAGGAAGAAAAGATCAACTAAGAATCAGTGGATAACTCAGGAGATACTAGACCTGATTGATGAACGACGAAAATACAAGAATGCTAGAAATGAAGAGGGCAGAAAAGAATACAGGCGATTAAAGAATGAAGTGGATAGAAAGTGCAAGGTAGCTAAGGAAGAATGGCTGGAGGAGAAGTGCAAGGATGTCGAAGGCTGTATGGTCCTGGGAAAGGTAGATGCTGCATACAGGAAAATCAAGGAAACCTTTGGAGAAAGGAAATCTAGGTGCATGAATATTAAGAGCTCAGATGGAAAGCCATTTCTAGGGAAAGAAGACAAAGCAGAAAGATGGCAGGAGCATATCCAACAGTTGTATCAAGGTAACGATGTAGATAATTTCGTTCTGGAACATGAAGAGGCTGTTGATGCTGATGAAATGGGAGACTCAATTTTGAGGTCAGAGTTTGACAGAGCTGTGAGTGACCTAAATGGGAACAAGGCACCTAGAATTGATGATATTCCCTCGGAATTACTGACTGCCTTAGGAGAAACCAGCATGGTAAGGTTATTTCATTTAGTGTGCAAGATGTATGAGACAGGAGAAGTCCCATCCGATTTTCGGCAGAATGTTGTTATACCTATTCCCAAGAAAGCCGGTGCTGACAGGTGTGAAAACTACCGCACTATTAGTTTAGTATCTCATGCCTGCAAAATTTTAACACGTATTATTTACAGAAGAATGGAAAAACAAGTTGAAGCTGAGTTGGGGGAAGATCAATTTGGCTTCAGAAGAAATGTAGGAACACGTGAAGCAATCCTGACTTTACGTCTGATCTTAGAGGATCGAATCAAGAAGGACAAGCCCACGTACATGGCATTCGTAGATCTAGAAAAGGCATTCGATAATGTTGATTGGACCAGGCTATTTATGATTCTGAAGATGATAGGGATCAGATACCGTGAACGAAGAATTATCTACAACCTGTATAAAAATCAGTCTGCAGTGATAAGAATCGAGGGCTTTGAAAAAGAAGCAGCAATCCAGAAAGGAGTGAGGCAAGGCTGCAGTTTGTCTCCTCTCCTTTTCAATGTTTACATAGAACAGGCAGTAAAGGAAATCAAAGAGAAATTTGGAAAGGGAATCACAGTCCAAGGAGAGGAAATCAAAACCTTGAGATTTGCCGATGATATTGTTATTTTATCTGAGACTGCAGAAGATCTCGAGAAGTTGCTGAATGGTATGGATGAAGTCTTAGGTAAGGAGTACAAGATGAAAATAAATAAGTCCAAAACAAAAGTAATGGAGTGCAGTCGAACGAAGGCAGGTGATGTAGGAAATATTAGATTAGGAAACGAAGTCTTAAAGGAAGTAGATGAATACTGTTACTTGGGTAGTAAAATAACCAACGATGGCAGAAGTAAGGAGGACATAAAATGCAGACTAGCACAAGCAAGGAAGAGCTTTCTTAAGAAAAGAAATTTGCTCATTTCAAACATTGATATCGGAATTAGAAAGATGTTTTTGAAGACTTTTGTGTGGAGCGTGGCATTGTATGGAAGTGAAACATGGACGATAACTAGCTCAGAAAGAAAGAGAATAGAAGCTTTTGAAATGTGGTGTTACAGAAGAATGCTGAAGGTGAGATGGATAGATCGAATCACGAATGAAGAGATACTGAATCGAATTGGTGAGAGGAGATCGATTTGGCTAAATTTGACGAGAAGAAGAGATAGAATGATAGGACACATCTTAAGACACCATGGACTTGTTCAGTTGGTTTTTGAAGGAAGTGTAGGTGGCAAGAACGGTAGGGGTAGACCAAGGTATGAATATGACAAACAGATTAGAGCAGATGTAGGATGCAATAGTTACGTAGAAATGAAAAGGTTAGCACAGGATAGGGTGGCATGGAGATCTGCATCAAACCAGTCTATGGACTGATGACTCAAACAACAACATCTTATCCGGCACATTAGGTTACATTGTTGAGATCGTCATTAAATTTGCTTTATTGCGAAATGGTCGTTTTCATGTGGCGTACTATATTTGGAATATGGTCAGCATACAGATAATATCTGCAAAATTCAAGTCCTTCTAAGAGGTCATTTAAATTTAAAATAAAAAGAATTGGGGTTAGGATACTGCCTTGAGCGATTCCAATATATCTTACACTCCACTGAGATTTAATCTCGTTAATGACAACACATTACCTACGGTTTGTGAGACAAGAACTGGAGAAACATCTGGCTAAAATGCATTGCTTGTAATTTTACCAGAATAATATCTAAATTCACGGTGTCGAAGACACTACTGAAGCCAAGGAGAGTAAAGATCGTTCCTTGTCTTAGATTCATGGCTTGTTTCATTACTGCGTCCTTTTCTAAAGCCAGCTGAAGGAGATCGCTTGTAGCTTTACGTCGCATTGACACGGATAGGTCTTATGGCGACGATGGGACAGGGAAGAGCTAGGAGTTGGAAGGAAGCGGCCGTGGCCTTAATTAAGGTACAGCCCCACCATTTGCCTGGTGTGAAAATGGGAAACCACGAAAAACCATCTTCAGGGCTGCCGACAGTGGGGTTCGAACCTACTATCTCCCGAATACTGAAGGGGGATCGAAACGGTTGTGTTTGTTTAGATATTCCATCAGCTGTTGGTGAATCAATTTTTCAAGGAAAAGACAATGCTGCGCTCATTGAAACGGGGCGGTAATCAGATGATAGGTTAGAACAGGATATCTTCGGTAGGGGGATTACTAGGGCTTCTTCCCACAGCGTTGGAAAGGTCCCTATGTGTATACAGTAATTAAATATGTGCGCGATGATCGAGAGTATTGCAAATCTATAATAATTTTAGAAGATAAATAGAAATATCATCTCTACCTCTAGCAACTGAACGAATGGAAAATACGGATTTTTTTTTTCTACTTCGTGCTGGGTAATAGTGCGAAACGTGAAAGAAGGATGGTGCGGTACTTGTTTTTTGATGTGGAGTTACGTAGAAAAGATTATCACAGAATAGGGTAGCGTGGAGACTGCATCAAAGCAGTCTATGGACTGAGGACCCAAACAATAACATAAAACCAAACCAAACCCCATGGCACTACAGCCCTTGAAGGGCCTTGGCCTACCAAGCGACCGCTGCTCACCCCGAAGGCCTGGAGATTACGAGGTGTCGTGTGGTCAGCACGACGAATCCTCTCGGCCGTTATTCTTGGCTTTCTAGACCGGGGCCGCTATCTCACCGTCAGATAGCTCCTCAATTTTAATCACGTAGGCTGAGTGGACCTCGAACCAGCCCTTAGGTCCAGGTAAAAATCCCTGACCTGGCCGGGAATCGAACCCGGGGCCGCCGGGTAAGAGGCAGGCACGCTATCCCTACACCACGGGGCCAGCAGACAATAACATGCGAAGACTTATTTTTCCACCCTCACTTCTTAGAAGCAAGTAACCAGGTGAAAACACTGTCCACGATTTTTCATCGGATACAATCAGATATAAGAAAATCGGTGTTGTTGTATTGAAGATGGATTTTCTAACGTGCCAGAGCTGTGTGTGTTGTGTCTCTCCCCAAAGAAATGAACTTATAAATGCCTGCTCACTGCGCTGGGATGTGAAATATAAAACCTGCGACGTCATTCCAAGGGGTTTCGAAAAAGAGTAACTTCTATACCCTGCTAGTGTTTGAAACTAGATACGGGGTTTCTGCCTCATTCACAGGGGTTCTCCGAGTGGAATACAAAGTAAGGTCTACATGCTGGTAGGATTTCAAACTGTACACTGAGTTTTAACATCATTTCGAGGAGCTCTTCGCTTACCTGTCTGGTAAAGCAAGGTAAACTCAGGAGAAGGCCGGGTAGGAAAGGATTCCGACATAGTTTATTCTAGACTATTCCACGCTGAATGCAGTTTGAAGATAAATAAATAACATCGTGCAGTATCTACACGTGACCGAATTGTAAGCAGTCCTGAAGAAACAAACTCGCGCGTGTAGTGTGTGTCATCTCCTGGCTTCCTTTTACATACACCAAGGACAAGCCAGGCAAGTGGAGCCACTGCTTGATCGAGCATGTGCGAAGCTGTGTTCGGCCAAACGCCGCTCCGCGCCGGCCACAAGCGCTGCCGGCTCCTCACGTTAACCACAATTGCAATGGGCTATATCGTTGAAACTACACCTCGTAGGACTTTGAAACAATATGTGCTACACTTCCTTTTCAGAGAAATCCCATACCCTTTCGCCTTTATATGTATGTATGAGCGACGAACCATTAACTCACTCACTCAGCACGGTATGTCAGCAACCACCGAACTAATGAGTGTAATAATGTTTGGTGTAGAGGTTCCTCTGTTAGATCATAAAAAACAACAGACTAAGAAATATTTTTTGAGAATTTCAACCCCTACGGGATAAAAATTAGGGAATAAAAACAAGAAAACTGGGCAGTGTTCCAGAGCGATGCTATGACGCTGTATTTACTATTTCTGCCCCCGTACTGTTCGTATCTCTTACCACAGTTTTATCCGTGCTGTGATAGGCAGTCCATATTTTGATATGGAGCAGCCTGCAACATTGCCTCGTGTTTAGTTCTGTTGGTTGAAACTAAAGGATTCCGCCGCAATAAAATGTGACAATCCATTATTTAAGTATCAATTATTGTAATATTAATAATTGAAGAATGCTTATGGAAGGTATATTTGCTGACGGAATAACATTTCTTCACTATGTTGTTTGTATCAAGGGAGATGGTTTGCAGTTTTATCTCCCCTCTTCCTTGTTCAGTTTGTATAGCACAGAAAATCGTAGCCAGAGGTCACAATAAGTGCTGTAAACCACGTAGCTTCCAACTGGTGTAAATTCTAACTGCATTATTTAACATTAGGTGGTGATTCTTACAAGAACGATGCTCTAGTACTCGACTAAGATGTCTAGGACTAGAACGTGGGGTGAACTTGTCATCTGATGAGAAGCGCAGAGTTGTTCCTTGGCATAGTAAAAGCTGAGGAAGAGTCGGTCGTCCTATTTTTTTCATACATGCTAAAGGAAAACAAAATCTATACTAACAAACCAAAGAAGAATTGCTATCTCTTCGTTTGACTTCTTTTGTTATGTGCAAAAGAAGAGCTAAGTTTTTACTAAGATAACGTTACCGTTGAGTAATGGATAATTTATGTAGTACCGAGCTCGATAGCTGTAGTCGCTTAAATGCGGCCAGTATCCAGTAATCGGGAGATTGTGGGTTCGAATCCCACTGTCGGCAGCCCTGAAGATGGTTTTCCGTGGTTTCCCATTTTCACACCAGGCAAATGCTGGGGCTGTACCTTAATTAAGGCCACGGCCGCTTTCTTCCCATTCCTCGGCCTTTCCTATCCTACCGTCGCCATAAGACCTATCTGTGTCGGTGCGACGTAAAGCAACTAGCAAAAAAAAAAAAAAAAATTTATGTAGTAAATTCTACGTTTCTCCCGGATTTCAAACTATACACGAAGTTTCTACGTCAGACGAAGAACAACATCTGCTAAGAAAGGCGAGAAGGAAGATGAACAAAGCTGGATTCGTGAAAAGTTACGTCATTCTATCTCTCAGTATTAATTGGATGACTACATAATTTTCAGTAAAATCCTAAAAAATAATGATATTTTTCTAAATATTTTCCGAAATTTTTACTTAGACTAATTTTTTGAAAACTTCTCGTCCTATTTTCAAAAATAATATGATTCGAGTTTCGAGAACCACTGTCGGCAGCCCTGAAGATGGTTTTCCGTGGTTTCCCATTTTCACACCAGGCAAATGCTGTACCTTAATTAAGACCACGGCCGCTTTCTTCTTAGTCCAAAGCCTTTCCTATCCCATCGTCGCCATAAGAGCTATTTGGGTCGGTGCGATATAAAACAAATTGTAAAATAATATTTTTCGATCTAACAAGGGTAAGGACGTTAATAGAATGCGAGTTCTTTCTAAACTAACTTCTGTACATATGACTTCCTCTGGTAGCTCAGTACGAGCTCTTGCGCTTCCCCTCGCCGGTATACAGAGGGAGTGCTGCGGTTTCGCACTTCCTGCCTGCATGACATCATCTACCAGGGGGAGCAGGTGTAATTAACCAGCCGCCTGCCACACTCTGCGTGGACAAATAATTAGCGAGATAAGGCGACAGAAACAGCTCTAGCTACTCTATCCCTGGTGAGTACTAAAGGAATAAAAACAACGCCGTTGTACTCTGCACGAAGACATCGACCTTCAAACTTCATCTCAGCTATAGTTACACTGATCAAAGAAGAGAGAAGTATCAACAACAACTGAAAGAAATCACGCTTTATGGGCTCATTCAACCAGCGTTTCACCAGAGTACAGACCAGTAAAGTTTATTATTATTATTATTATTATTATTATTATTATTATTATTATTATTATTATTATTATTATTATTATTATTATTATTACTGTGTTTTGGTGGATCAGCAGAGGTGAAAGAAGGTGCGGGTTGGAATGGGTCTAACTACAAGGCCGAAAGATGAATTAAAATTTCAATAAAGGTTATATTTTCAAAACTTACCAATTTTCACATAAAAAATTTCGGATTTTCAACAAATAACAACAAGTCAAATCAGGTACAAGACCAAGAAAGCCGAGATTTAGATAGACTTTAACAATCTGGGCCACAAGCCCTAATTTTTACAATTCCTGAGCTCTCAGCTCACAACCAACGTATTACCAAAGGGCAGAAATTCCCTCAATACAATGGAGCGTTTGCTCCCACCTTTAAATCTCAATCCTCTCTGAGGCACATTACCACAAGTGAAAGAGCTAACCCGCTCTCAATTTTTCGAGCCTATCAAAGGCAGCAACCAACATTACTATCAACTGCCCTCAAGGCACACCTACAAAGAAACAGGGGTATCTAGTACCCAATCTACTGGTCCTTCGTTGAAAAGGAACAGATTAATTAAATGGCCCCAAAAAATATCAAGATGAATGGAAGCGTGTACTTGCACTCCAATATGAAAGCTTGTTAAAACCTAAGTGGCGCTAAGCCGATACATAGTGGCTATTCCCATACTATAGAGGTTACTCGTATAAGAAAAATGTTAACACATTAGGGAAAGGTAGAAAATAATTTACGAAAACATAGTCACTTCAATTCAGAAATGAAGGGGAGCTCGAGAGGGTAAAGCACTCTCTAGCTCCGATTTACCTTTAAAGATATATGAAGTCTTACAAAGATGGAAAAAATTTACATGTTTTAAGTTATAGGTTACATATTAAAGGTTTCGGACCTGCCCCGCGGGTTAAACTGTTGAGCTAGCAAGGAAAAAGAAAGATGTTAAACGGCCATTACCTTGTTGAAGAGCTGCTGGCGGATGAAATAGGCGCTTTCCGCCTCCTGCTATACACTAAGCTAGATGTTGTACGAGTGGCGGAGAGGCCGGAAAATGAAGCAGTTTTTATACTCTTGGGGAAGATTCGAGACCTTTCATGAATAATGAAGACACACCCATATGCGTTTATTGGTCGGCTAAAGTTTACACATCAAATATGAAGAAGGACACGATTGGTCCAAAATTAATTAAATAAATTCGGGATTGGCTAAGTTCAAAGCTGGCGGAAAGAAAGATTAATATTGCCAACCTACAAATGAAAGAACGACATTTAGTTATAGGAAAACTTATGAGTATAAAATATCTTCAAGAAAAGTTCCATCGCTTCGCACCAGGGTGCATGATCATAGTTTTTGGTAGAGACATCTGTGAGAGAATGTCCACACTTCTTGATAATTAGTAAACAAAAACAATTCGAAATTAACACAGTGACATCTTCGGATAAACGGTTGAATTAATTCAGTTTCAAAGTTCAGAGTTTCAGCTGTAGAGGAGTTTTTAAGGCGGAAAATTCAAATGTGCGGCGTATAGATGTACCAACCGGTACAATTATTATTAATAGAATGCTATTATTGTTATTAGTGTGATTAGCTGCCACCCCCGCAGGCTCGGGTTCGATTCTGGCTTTGCCACGACATTTGAAAAGTGGTTCGAGTGCTGGAACGGGGGTTCACTCCACCTCGGGAGGTCAACTGAGTAGAGAGGGGTTCGGTTCCCACTTCAGCTATTTTCAAATTGGTTTTCCGTGGTTTCCCATTTCTCCTCCAGGCAAATGCCGGGGTGGCACCTAACTTAAGGCCACGGCCGCTTCCTTCCCTCTTCCTTGTCTATCCCTTTCGATCTTCCCATCCCAACAAGGCCCCTGTTCAGCATTGTGGGTGAGGCCTCCTGGGCAAAGTACTGGTCCTCCTTCCCAGTTGTATCCCCGGACCAAAGTCTCACGCTTCAGGACACTGTCCTTGAGGCGGTAGAGGTGGGATACTTCACTGAGAAAGAAAAAGAAATAAAGATTATTATTATTATTATTATTATTATTATTATTATTATTATTATTATTATTATTATTATTATTATTATTAATTTCTATAAAGACGGGTGGACATTGAGCCAATCACTCTACGACACAGTGCAGATAGTGGTTACATTAACACTTCTATCGGTCTGCATGATCTGTTCGGTAGTGGAATTGCCTGATTTTTTATACAGGTTACTTTTTACTTTCCATACTCCTCTACGGACATATTCGTTGTATATTCACTCAGTAGAGGAATGAACTCATGGTATTGTAGAAGTTTCTCCCAGATTCAACTTTCTCATAAACAATTGAACACAAATATAACATATTTGTTGTAGGTACTGCACCTTTCTCTGCCCCTAATTTTTGCCTAGCTCAGCGGAGAAGCTGCGTGGAGCGTTCGTGTGAAATAAAGGGGTCACAAAGTCTATCTAAAGTTTACTTAAAACAGTAGAACAAGTTCTAGAATACATAGAGTACTTCGTAAATGAGAAGTCGTGGAAATAATTGGTGGAACAAATTTATTAACAAAATCGCACGATAAGAATGATAAATTCCCATAATAAAAGTGGTTTCAAGTCAAAATTACAAAAAGTTTACAGAGAAATCGTCGTCACAGAATATTAATCGAAGCATGTGTCTCGAATCCAAATTATAAACGTCGTATGTGGAAATACGGTGGTATCATTGTACAGATGAGTTAAATTGGCGGGTGGCACGGAGCCTCAATTTTAATCGTCTTTGCGCATGACATATAATTATAGACTCGCATATCTCGGCCTGGTTAAACAAATCCGATCTAGTCGGTAAACAATTAATAAAACACTGACTTGGGACTGACACATATACCCCCAAAAGAACACTGAATTTAATATCACTGGATCCGCCCGGATAAGCTGAATAGAGTGAACCACACAGCCAAAAATCCAGCTCGAGCTCTAACTCAATTACACAACGCTACACACAACACCAAAGAACAGTAAATATACAAAAGAAACATACAAGGTATAATAAGACATTTCCTGAAAAAGAAAAACAAATAAATACCATTGGTGTCGTCATCCGAGATCCTGGTCTAGAACACGAGCCCTCTATGGCTCTGGATATCACTAGCTGTATTTCGCGTACGTTGCAGGTATTTGCCGACTAGTACTGGCAAAATCAGCTGAGCTATGGGAGAAGGTAAGTTTAAGTGCGAACAGACCCCTTTGCCTCTGTCAGAGTATAAAGGGACTGTGTGTACACGCCCATTCATTCCCAACTACCTGCGTTCCTTACTAGACCTTATTCAACACGGCTTAAGGAACGAGATTCAACTACCATCACATTGACAAAGAAAGCGACACAAATAAGCCCCCTTTGCATTCCAATAGAAATTGAGTAACATAATACGCCACATCAGGGCTCACATTAACCCGTACTTCACACATACCACGCCTCTCTCTGGAGGATAGGCTACACTCATTAGCGCTTCTCGCGCCTTGCATCTATAATATACAGGTCCGAATCATGGCTCGCTCTCGGCCCATTATCTAAGGCTTCTCACGGCTAATTCCACTAATATCTCATAGCGGTAGTACACACACATATCTGGGCTCTTTCTGGCCTCGCATCTACCCTCTCTGGGTTCTAATCTCACACTCGGCTACCAGTCAGTCTGTTGCATGTGATTCTGAAAGATCATCGCTCATTTACAACGGTAGAAATATCTCACTGGTCTCACTCCAAGCTGAAAAACGTACTCCGTGCAAATCATGCATATCCTGAAGGTATTAACTATCTGGTATTCGGTACCGGATTCCCCGTTTGAAACTCTAAAGGTAAGCTGACCTCCAATTCTATCTGAAGAGAATGATATCAATAAAACCCTAGGGTCCAAAATGGCGCTTAAGAAAACTATACATACAAAACACGTAAAACTATTAAACTAGCATTACCCTCTTACCATCTTATGCAAAGCTAATAAAACACGTGGCTGGCGTGTGCTGTCAACCGCAAGTTAAATTGATTAATCTACAGTTGAAATAAACATGCTTAAGGCATTGAAACTTGTATAATTAAATATTTACATTATTGTAAAAGGCCCTGAGTCCAGTCTACAACTATAAGTCATGCTTAAATTGCATTTTAACTCATCTGATATCCTCCGCCATTGCCTCAGCATACCATCCTGGGCTAAGTTGTAGAATTAGAACATCCTAGAGCTGCGGATATTGGATCTGGAAGCCTGGCACTTGACTTCTGGGAACGTCATCACTGCTGCCGTCCTATTCATTTTCGATCCACTGAAAGTTCTGGAAACAACATGCTGCAATCGAATATTCATCTTCACTGCCTCGTATGTATATGTGCACAATGTCACGACCTAGGCGAGATTGGTAAGATAAATCTCCTACTTATGAGTTCGATTATGAGCAGAGCATATTATGGTATGAAAAACCGGTCACAACAAATTTATTAGGCAGCTAACTCTCCGGGAACCGCACTAAAATGATGAACTCACCGAGCTCGATAGCTGCAGTCGCTTAAGTGCGGTCAGTATCCAGCATTCGGGAGATAGTGGGTTCGAGCTCCACTGTCGGCAGCCCTGAAGATGGTTTTCCGTGGTTTCCCATTTTCACACCAGGCAAATGCCGGGGCTGTACATTAATTAAGGCCACGGCCGCTTCCTTCCAATTCCTAGGCCTTTCCTATCCCATCGTCGCCATAAGACCTATCTGTGTCGGTGCGACGTAAAGCAAATGGAAAAAAAATGACGAACTTGATCTAGTTCCGATATCATCTACTCACAGTTCACGCTCGGGCGAGCTATTGTCTCAAGATTCGATACGATCGACACCTACTCCGTGGCGGTCCTTCAGTCACAAGCCTGGGGCTTCCTCGGCTAGCTTCCCTTTATAGTATATGCCCGTGTCCCTTAGGGTCGGTGCATCCCCGTTCTCTGTACAGAGTGTCTTTTTGTACCGGCCGCGAATCGTCAACGGCCGTTTGAATTTGAGTGAGGAAACCATTAACTTGCTTGCTTGTCACCGCTATAGTGCAAATAGTTCTCCATAAATTAAATCAATATGTTTTAGTGTTAAAAAAACTATAACTGGCACTCGTATCGAAATAACTTGACCTAATAGCTTGTTGCCAGGCCTGAAGTGCCCATATTTGGCTACGTGTAGTTGGCACTACTCGCGTCACGTGACAAATTCAAACCTCTCTATCACTGCCTCGCGATCTGCTTCCTCTTACTCTCCCTGGCATGGTAACGCTGTCTCCGGGGTCTTCACGAGTAAGTTTGAAATAAAGCCTGCTTCCCGTTTGGGTCTCCACAAGTAATCGCAAGGACTGCAGCTTGCGCCACGGGGTCGTCTCCTCCTAAAGCACGGAATTCGGGCTCTATATGGTGATATATTCGAATACTCTGATTGTATAAAATGATGCTACTTGGACCGTGAACTCGTGATACGGTACAGTATCCATAGCGTTTTTATCTACATGGTGGTGAATTCTATTTTAATAACTATTAAAATTACGTCTGAGAAAATATGAAATGCGAGGAACATACAATACCATACGCTCATTCTTTCTTTGAGTGACTATGCATTGTCTCACTTGACATTAATACATTAATTCGGTGAAAGCCACAAATATTCTGATTTAGTGCGATTATATTATTTTCATTATTAATCTGCTTAATATTAAAATTGTGCGCAAGGGTTAAGTAACCTGTAACAAATTTGTAAAATCGCCAATAGCTGTTTCTAACAAAAATGGAAATTAAATATTAAAAATCCCTGATTTGTGGAACATTGTGTGCGTTAACACGAGGATGAATGTAAACTGTGTCTCAATAAAGTGCTCTGAAGGCAACGACGTCTGTGCCATTTTTGGTGAATCTGTGTCTGCAGGAGATGTTGACACGGAAAGTCGTATTCATGCCCTTGACCCCGACAATAAGTATCACAACTTATTTAAGTTTACTAAGGTAGTAAGAGGTACTTGGGTGTGCCAATTCTTTTTTCCGTTGATTAATGTTGACTATATCAAATCTCGAATGTGAAGATTGGATTTTACCGCAAGCTCCAATTTCGCCATAATATGGCGCAAATGTGGACCGCTCACTATTGTATTTCTTTACTATCGAAATTACTGACGCGAGTCCAAGGTACATTTTTTAGTGTACACGAAACCCAGCACTGTTACGAAAAGGTCGACGTATTCTACGTAAAAACTGTTTTATTCCACTAAATTTGAGTACATATTAGCATAAAGTATAAAGCTCAGAAATATGATATTTTTATCTGAACTGTGTGCCCATTTCGACTTATAATATTGTATTTATTTCCTGGAATCCAATCTTCTTATGTCTGTACCCTCTGACATTAAATTTGGGACCAACCCTATAAAGTTTAACGTGACATTTTACTGGCCTATTGAAATCTTCAGCATAAATAGCTGGGTCCTTGAAGAACTACACTAACTACCTGGGAGTAAAATTAGATCTGATACGTTCCTTCAGGCAACACCTAGGTAACACTGCTGCTTAGATCAGAAGACGGGGTGCTTCTGAGACTACACTGAAATGTTCTGCACTTGGTTTGGTTTTTCTCTGCAGTTTGACTCAATAGTTGCCACGTGGAACTTGGGCACACGACTCAGCAATACTATGAGGATCATTTCAGGTCCTACACACTGGCTTACTGTCTTGAGCAATATCATACCTCTTCACTTTGCAAAACCCAAGCACTTTTGAAAGTGTAATAAAAATCACATCAATCTTGACCTACTTATTTATTCCAGTATTTCTGATTTTCAGAGAAAACTCTGTAACATCAACACCCGTCAATCACCCGTGGACGGCAGATAACGAAAAGTAATTTCAACTCTATGTCCAATGGAAGGAAGAATGGACCTCAAGAACATCTCTAGCTTCTGATTCATTCAAACATAGGGTCTGAGCTGACGAAAATAACTTGGTCCATTCTCTTTGAGTTATGTTGATTGTGACCACTGGAGCTTTTTTCAAGTGAGGTAAGATCCAATCCTCGAAGCGTGATTGTGTTGCCTCTTTTTAAACAATCGATCGCATTGTCAGACTCTGTTATAAAAGACCCTATCCTGATGATTGGTCTGACACTTCGAAAGAAAATACAAACCATGGGCATGAAAAAATTGTGTAAAAAGTTGATAAATTTCAACTATCACCCATCACTCTTCCGCACATTATGAACATTTTCCTTCGGTTGAAGCTGCTATCTATTTAATCAGAGTTTCACGTGCTTCTGGTGAAGATAAACTATTTTAACACGCACTTGTATCTTGCTGTCGTGAACAAAAGTTGATAACACTTTTCTCCCTTTGTAGTGGTGAGGGCTGTCATTGTAGAGAATATTGACTATATCCTCCCGGCAGTGGAGCATGAAAGGAATGCTATTCAAGTAACGCACGAGTGCGTCTTTTGTTCGAGATATTACTACATTCTTCCTGGCTCAAAAATTGGTCTTGCGCACTACCATGGTTATTGTACTTGATGAAACAAAACAAAAGAGTGAACAGATATTTGTGTTTCAAGGTTTAACGTTGACAATATTAATAATAATATGTATGTGTATGTTTAGTCCTCAGTCCAAAGGCTGGTTGGATCCACAGCAGCTCCAACATTAGCTGTCATAGATGACCTAGGCATCACTAAAGAGCGTACTAGGGAAATGAGGAGTGAGGTAGTTTCCCATTGCTTTCCTCCAAGGTTAGTATATAACAGATTACCCACAACGGCTGACTTGCGGTCATCGGCTATTAGAGCGTGACGTCACACAGATACCTGCTCTCTGATCGCGGGAGCGCTTTCCAAAGGAATTTAGTGATTGCGATATGTTTTAACTAAAGAATTATTTGCTCGTGCGTCCCCTCAAACTGACTTCGTAAATAGTAGATAACGAACACAACAATGTACAATACAAAAGCTAATCGTGTCACAAGACCGTGGTTATTGCTAATAGGATTTTAGTGGCCACACTACGCTACTGAAATCCAATAAAGTATTCTGAGTTGATCAAAACTGATCATTAAATATGATCAATAAACAAGCAAGCGAACAAATGAACAAACAGTTCTATTATGATGAAGTGAATCTTACCTTAACTGGTAAGTTTCTTCATTTTCATTATCTTTTTGACTTTCACCTCCATAACGCTGACACGTTTGCTTTCACTTTTTCCTGTTTCCTCACGTTTGTTTAAAAAATTTCTACGAGCATGTGTCCTCATTTCCACAAATGTGGCTACCAGATCACTACATAAATTACTATCCCTTGCACATATTAAAGAAACAAGGTTGTGTATTACTTCCAAACTTTTTCGCACTGTAATTCCGTGATAAGAAAAGAAACGTTCCTCCATATCTCGTACAGTTTGTGACCACTCAGCTTTTGGCTCTGTAAGACCACCGTATGACAGTCTTCGAACCTGGGAACCCGAACAATACGTTATGCAGTATATTCCTCCAATGTCTGTTTGGGAACGTAAGTGTGGACTGAGATGGTCTTCACTTAAACCGCAGTGGTACGTACAAATTAGGCAATTTGTGTAGAAGGATTATAGGGAGGTAAATTTAAGAAATCGGGATGGTCTAGGGAGCGATGTTAAGGGTACAGGGATATGGAAGTCAAGTAGGGATGACATAAAAATGTCAGTGTAGAACTGTAGAAGTAATGTAAAGAATGGTATAGAATTAAGTAATTTAGTATATTTAGTATATTTTACCACACATTGTAATCGGAGTTCAATCATCGCTGGGAAATGACACAATGGATGCAGAAATTTTCTCATGGAAATAGAGTGTGTATCGTAGAGATAGGATAGGAATGGTAGGAGGGGGAGTATTAAATCTGGTGAGAGAAGAATTTGTAAACTACGAAAAAGTTACACATGACAAACATGGAATACTAGGTGTGAGACTCATTTCTAAAGATATTAGGCAACTTGATATCTTTGGAGTGTACAGACCGGGAAAGAGTAACGCTGACGCGGGTTCAGAATTATTTGATAAGATAATCAGGATATGGAAAGGGATGTGATTGTAGCGGGGGATTTCAATTTACCAAATGTCAATTGGGAAGGTAATGCGAAAGACAGGAAGCATAACCAAAAAATGGCAGATAAGTTAATATAGGAAGGACAGCTGATTCAGAAAGTGATGGAATCAACTGGAGGGAAGAATGTTCTGGACGTGGTGCTGGTAAAATCAGATGACCTCTGCACAGAAACCGAAGTAATAGATGGTATTAGTGATCAAGAAGCTGTTTTGTCATAGTTAAGAATAAATATGATAGAAAGGAACGTCTCAAAAGTAAGACTGTTAGGCAGTACCATATGGCTGATGAAACAGGCATGAGCGAGTTTTTAGAAAGTAGCTATGATCTGTGGAGAACAGTAAATAAAAATGTAAACAAACTCTGGGATGGCTTAAAAGCAATTGTTGAAAATGTGAAAACAGGTTTGTACCTTTAAAGGTGGTAAGGAAAGGTAAAGACCCACTATATTACAACAGAGAGGCAAAGAGACTAAGAAAGAGGTGCATACTTGAAATAAATATAGTTAGAAATGGCTTTGGAAATAAGAATACATTGATGGAACTTTCTAGGAAATGAAATCTAGCAAAGAAGTCAGCTTAGGATAACATAACGGCAAGCATAATTGGTAGTCATACACATTTTAGTGAAAAGTGGAAGGGCATGTATAACTACTTTAAGGCAGAAACGGGTTCTACGAAGGACATTCCAGGAATCATTAATGAACAAGGGAAGTGGGTATGCTAGATTCAAAAGGCAGAAGTGTTCAGTCAGCAGTATACCAAAGATTGTTGGTTACAGGGATAATTTCCAGTTAGAGGAGGTGACTAATACTAAAGAAGCATTGAAATTTACCTGTGATAACAACGACATTTACAATGAGATACACAATTGATACAATTGATAAGATTGCGGGGGATATACCCAAGACAATGGGTTGGAATATAGTACCATATCTGAAGTACTTATGTGATTATTGTTTACACGAAGGAGCTATACCAAATGAATTGAGAGTTTCTATAGTAGCCCCTGTGTATAAAAGAAAAGGTGATAGACATAAAGCTGAAAATTACAGGCCGGTCACTTTGATATGAATTGCACGTAAGCTTTGGGAAAACAGTCTTTCTGATTATATCCGACATGTTTGCGAAATAAATAACAGGTTCGAAAGAAGGCAGTTGGGGTTTAGCAAGCTCAGCTTGTAGGATCTCAACAAGAAATAGCAGATATCTTGAATTCAGGAGGTCAAATGGATTGTGTCGCGATTGACTTGTCTAAGGCATTTGATAAGGTGGATTATGGAAGACCACTGACAAAAATGAGTGCAATAGGAGTAGACAAAGCAGTAACTGAATGGGTGGCTATATTTCTAGAAAATAGATCTCAGAGAATTATAGTAGGCGAAGCTTTATCTGACCCTGTAATAATTAAGAGGGGAATTCCTTAGGGCAATACTATTGGACCATTATATTTTCTTATATATACATGATATGAGTAAAGAAGTGAAATCAGAGATAAGGATTTTTGCGGATGATGTTATTCTGTATAGAGTAATAATTAAGTTAAAAGATTGTGAGCAACTGCAAAATGACCTCGATAATGTTGTAAGATGGACAGTCCGCAATGGTTTGGTGATAAACGGGGTTAAAGTCAGGTTGTGAGTTTCATAAATAGGAAAAGTCCTCTCAGTTTTAAGTACTGCGTTAATGGGGTGAAAGTTCCTTGTGGGAATCATTGTAAGTACCTACGCGTTAATATAAGGAAATATCTTCATTGGGGTAAATACATAAATGGGACTGTAAATAAAGGGTACAGATCTCTGCACATGGTTATGAGGGTGTTTAGGGGTTATAGTAAGGTTGTAAATTACAGGGCATATAAGTCTCTGGTAAGACCCCAATTAGAGTATTGTTCCAGTGTATGGGACCTTCACCAGCATTACTTGATTCGTGAGCTGGAAAAAATCCAATGAAAAGCAGTTCCAGATTTCCGACAAAAGAGCAGCGTTACAAGAAAATTGCAACGTTTTGGCTGGGAAGACTTGGGAGAAAGGAGACGAATTGCTCGACTAAGTGGTATGTTCCAAGCTGTCAGTGGAGAGATGGCGTGGAACGGCATTTGTAAAGGAATAAGTTTGAGTGATATCTTTAAATGTAGGAAAGATCACAATATGAAGATAAACTTGGAATTCAAGAGGAAAAATTCTGGAAAATATTATTTGAAAGGAAGGGGAGTTAAGGATTGGAATAATTTACCAAGGGAGATAGTTAATAAATTTCCAATTTCTTTGAAATCATTTAAGAAAAGTCTTGGAAAACCACGGATAGGGAATATGCCACTTGGGCGACTGTCCTAAATACAGATCGGTAGTGATTGATTGGCCGGCCCCGTGGTGTAGGGGTAGCGTGTTTGCCTCTTACCCGGAGGCCCCGGTTCGATTCCCGGTCAGGTCAGGGATTTTTACCTGGACCTGAGGGCTGGTTCGAGGTCCACTCACCCTACGTGATTAAAATTGAGGAGCTATCTGACGGTGAGATAGCGGCCCCGGTCTGGAAAGCCAAGAATAACGGCCGAGAGGATTCGTCGTGCTGACCACACGACACCTCGTAATCTGCAGGCCTTCGGGCTGAACAGCGGTTGGTTGGTAGTCCAAGGCCCTTCATGGGCTGTAGTGCCATTGGGGGGGGGGTTGGTTTAGTGATTGATTGAGTACTTTATTGTTTTTTAGCCATCCAATCTGCAATGTAATTCAAATTTTCGACATCTATTTCAGTGTCAGTTTAACCGGAAAATGGTGGAACAGTATCTAATTTCAATCTCTAATATCAGTTTTTGGACATTGTTAGTTTTCCTTTCATCATCTAACTTTTTTCAATTTTTCAATTTCTTCAATCTGAGCCATAGTGTTATCACAGATCTGGGTAGGTGGAGTGGCTGGAGGAGGTGGTGAACTTGCAATAGTCGTGTTATGTTCTGAATCTTTTAACAATTTGTTAGCCATTTTCCTATTGCCCCTCCTTTCCTTCCTTCTTAGTCTATCATTGACACTTGTTCTATGCTACGCAAAACACTCAAATCTCTAGAGGGAACAGCGTCTTTGTTAACCCGCGAGTTATCGCTAGCCGAATTGTAACACGAGGGGTCACACGTGAGACCTTCCCTCACATTAAACTTCATTTAAATAAATATTTTGCGGGACGTAAGGGTGAAGTGAATTACCGGAATGCGGTATACATTTTAGATTTTTAAAAAACGTGAAATGATTAGCCGTATATTACAGAAGCAAATTACTACTTAATGGAAATTAGTCAATAGTTCCGTCACACCAGTGTGTAATATTGACAGGAGAGTCGGGCTGAATGGCTCAGACGGTTAAGGCGCTGGCTCTCTGAGCCCAAATTGGCAGGTTTGGCCCTGGATCAGTCCGGTTGTATTTGAAGGTGCTCAGATACGTCAGCCCTAGATTTACTGGCATGTAAAAACTCCTGTGGGAGAAAATTCTGGCACCTCGGCATCTGCGAAAAAGTAAGACGTAGTTATTGGGACGTAAAACCAATAATATTGTTACGAGTCTAATATAGAACTTTGACAGTCGGAATACAAATGCAAGAATTAAGTACGATAGGTCTTCTCTCTAACATTTGAGTTAGCTGGAGTTTATAACAACACTTATTACCCAGCATTCTTCCTCGACTCATAATTTTTGAAGAACTATTATCAGTACCTGAAAATGGAAAACGTTTCACGTGCAACTTAAGTCAAATACTAACGCCTACAAGAGCAGAAAGTTTCCCTCTCGATTTCAACATAACACCAACGCCACTGGTAGCGCGATGAGAGAACCTCTCACACAGGGCGCACGAACTCCTACGAAACTTTGTTCCGACTAGAGGACAGGATGCTTACCCTTCAAATGTGAATCACCTTACTCACGACAGTGTTATGAACTCACCTAGGAGAGGGAACAGTCACATCCCTTGCATCACTGAGAAGTAAACTCACAATACAAAACAATGTCAGAGAAAATCTCATATAGCGACCACTTGCGGGTTAAGCACACGTTTGGGAGGCCTAACAATTCGCCCTTTAGATCCCTTTTAAAATCGCTATCAGGAAAATGTTCTGAACACCCCCGACAGGAATCTGCCTTCCACTTTCCATTACGCCTACATCTTTGGATCCACTGTCCGGCTCCATGGCTAAATGGTTAGCGTGCTGGCCTTTGGTCACAAGGGTCCCGGCTTCGGTTCCTGGCAGGGTCGGGAATTTCAACCAAAATTGTTTAATGCGGTGGGTAACTGGCTGATGCCTTAACCGAGCGTAGCCGAATCCCTCCGAACGCAGAAACCCCTGTTCTGGGCAACCTGTTATAAACTAACTTTGGCTTACCTCACTGGCCCACTGAATTGTATGCACCAATGGACCCTATGAGCAACATTTTTACTCCATTCATAGCAGAGGCTGGCTGCATAAAGAATGGCATTACTAGCATCGCTCATACCTCAGTCAAAGCCAGGGATAAGACTGAGACAGATCAACGAAAGTAAAAGAAAAAAAAAAAAAAAAAAGCTCTACCGCATTCCAGAATACGTAGTGGACTGTAAACACTAGGTCTCATTAGCAAAGGCATAATAATAATAATAATAATAATAATAATAATAATAATAATAATAATAATAATAATAATAATAATAATAATAATAATAATAATAATAATAATGGGTCCCAGGAATCAACCTGGGAAGAGTCCTTATGACTCTGGGCAAATGGTAGTGAAATGCGTCGTTGCCAAACTCCTGCAACAATAATATACTGGGTTTAGCAAGAGAACCCAACTAGCCTCTTTCACTACAACTCCAGCACGTAACCTACACGAGGTGCCCCCTGTTAAGCTGAGCAACCCAGTGGAAGGTTGGGTAACCAATCCCAGCGGGAAGCTGGGTCAGTGAACCGATCAGTGCTGGGGGCTTCAAGGCTTACAACCTTGATAGTTAACCACCACGTTACCTTAGGGTAACCCCTCTAAACTTTTTCGTAACTCTGGAAACATGGAGCAAACGACTAATAGGAAATCTACCCCAGGTGGTAACAAATCCACCCCCACTCACAGTGGGGCAAGCAGGCCATCGGATTCTGGGGAGCCTGCATCTTCA
Organism: Anabrus simplex; assembly: GCF_040414725.1. NCBI lineage: Eukaryota > Metazoa > Arthropoda > Insecta > Orthoptera > Tettigoniidae > Anabrus > Anabrus simplex. Next base: position 179,299,907 of record NC_090267.1, read on the forward strand.
TGTAAGAGGAAGAAACAAATCAACTATCTGGCGACAATAAACATTAATTCCCTCCTACAAACGGGAAAACTGAAACATACATTGGACGTCCTAACAAGATACAACATCCTTATAACGGCTTTACAGGAGACAAGATTTACGGACGAAGAACCTTTTGAGTCACAAGGCTTCAGGATCTACAAGGGACAGCCAGGTCAGAGAGTGACGAAGAATATGCCTCACCTGGGTACAGGCTTCATAGTCAACAACATAATGATCAACTCTATTATCTCCTTCTCATCACCACATGGGAGAACGTCCACTATAGCCTTCAGAAGTCTCAACAAAGCCTACACGATTGTTAACTTCCATGCACCTACCAATGATACTAATAAGAGTAATATTGAAAGTGTTGAATACTTTTGGGAAGAACTGGAAGAGACAATCGATAAAATTCCTGAACATCACGTGATCATCTTAATGGGGGACTTTAATGCCCAGATTGGTAAGGAGCGGAGGTTTAAGAACATAGTCGCAGAATACCCGGCCCACAAGAGAACCAATTGTAATGGTGAGGGGCTGATCAATCTGTGTAAAAATCACAACCTTGTTCTTAAATCTACAGCATTCAGACACCTCCCCCGAAAAGCCAAGACCTGGAGATGTCCAATCCCTTGCTAGGAGAGTACCAGTTAGATCACGTTGCCATCAGTAGAAGGAATAGCAAGGAAATAATGAACGTCAAGGTATTGAGAGGTGCCAATAGTGATTCAGACCACTACCTATCTTTGGTCAAAGCAAATTTCATTCCACTCACGAAGTACAGAGGTAACAATTACACCAGGTCCAGAATCCCAAAATTTAATCCAGCCCAGCTGAAAGAGAACAACAACTTTACTAAGGTACTAAGCAATAATCAGAATAAAACAGATTGGCCTAACCTACAGAAGGCACTGATAGATGCAGCAACAGAAACCATCAGTGGAACCAGAAGGAGTAAACACCCATGGTGGACACCAACATGTGATAAGGAAATAGAGGAGAGAAGACAGGCATGGGTGAAATGGAACTGCAACAAAAACACGGAAAATCATACAGCCTTCCTAACAGTCACAAAGAACACGTCCAAGACCATTAGAAATGCTAAGAGGCAATATAACAACGACATCATAGATCAGGCAGAGAAAGACTTTCAAAGGAACAACACCAGTAACTTGTACAAAACTCTAAAACCTGAGACAAACGCTTACTCAGCCCCTACACTCCACCTTCGAGGACCAGACGGAGAACTGAAAATGAACAATGAAAATTGTACTACAGCCCTTGCAAAATATTTTGATGGCCTCCTCAATGCAGAAGAACCACAGGAAAAACTACAATTTCAACCTAAGAATGTTATTAACCCTGACTCCCTTCCTCCTACCAAAGCAGAAATCAAACAGATCATTTCTGAACTGAAATCTAACAGAGCAGCAGGCGAAGATGGCATCATTGCAGAATTATGGAAACATGCAGATGAAGAGTCAATTGACAGTATCCATAGAATCATACTGACATCTGGAGAACAGAAACACTACCAAGGGATTGGACTTCAGCTATCATCCACCCGCTGCACAAGAAAGGAGACAAGTTAGACCCTAACAACTATAGAGGGGTCTCTCTCCTATCAGTGACGTACAAAATCTTCTCCAAAGCATTGCTTAAAAGAGTGGAGGCACAATTAGATTCCTGCATAGGAGAGTACCAAGCTGGATTTAGGAAGTCAAGATCATGCATAGAGCAGATTCTGAACCTCAAAACTATCTTTACCTACAAAAACCTCAGCACCTCACCCTATGTAGCAATTTTCGTTGACTTCCAGAAGGCTTACGACTCGGTAGACAGACAGTCCCTCTTTGAGACGTTGACTGAAATGGGACTGGATAAGAAGACTTTGAATCTTGTGAAGGCTACTCTGACAAACACCATCTCCAAAGTCAAATTCAGAGGGGTATTATCAGAAAGCTTCGAGATCAAAACAGGTGTTAGACAGGGAGATGGTTTGTCCCCTATCCTGTTTAACTGTCTGCTGGAGAAGGTCATTCGGGAATGGACGAAAACACTAGCCGACAACTCTGGATTAAAAATCGGCTACAAAAAAGACAAGTTAACAGTTACTTGCTTAGCCTTCGCAGATGACCTCACACTCTTAGCTTCAAGTATGGAAGAAGTTACGTTCCAGCTATCCTCCCTAGAATGCATAGCAGCTAAAGCAGGGCTAAAGATCGCTGTCAATAAAACAGAATTTCTGACAAACATCAGAGAAGCACCCAACTTCATTTCTTTGGGGGACAAAATAATACACAAGGCCAACTCATTCAAATATCTTGGAGAGTGGATAACCCCAAATGTTAATGAGGATCTTGCAATGAAGAGTAGATGCACTAAATTAGAAAGAGCTGATCATCTTTGTAAGAACATATACAAGTCTAAATCCCTCTCCTTGAATCTTAAACTTAGACACTACAACACCGTAGTAAGACCATCTGTACTGTACGCCTCAGAATGCCTAAACATGACCCGGAAAGGACAACTCAGAAAACTAGAACTGAAAGAGCGAAAGATCCTCAGAAGGATTATGTGTCCCATTAAAGAAGGAGATGGCTACAGAATCAGGCACAACAAGGAACTGTACAGTAAAATAGAGAGCATTACAACAGCTATGAAGAGAAGACTAATCTTCTATGGTCATGTAGTAAGGATGGACAGCCAGAGTATCACTTCAAGAATCTTCAACACTGTATCTAGAGGGAAAGCAACAAATGCCAAATGGACGAATTTAGTACGGAAAGACCTATAATACCTAAACATTGATCACATTGACATTTACAACAGAGATAAATTCAGAAAGTTAGTCAAGACATCTGACTCTCTCCAGTCACTAACAACTAAATCACTGCGTCCAGGAGTAGGAGTGAAATGGACTCAAGAAAGAAAAGACATCCATAGCGCTAGAATGAAAGAATACTGGGCTAAGAGGAAGAAAAGAGCTCACCAAAGTTAAGAACCACGTGGTCCATCGTAGGCCTAAACGAATAATAATAATAATAATAATAATAATAATAATAATAATAATAATAATAATAATAATAATAATAATAATAATAATAATAATCTACCTGGTCTGCCCCAAACTGACTGGGTTTGGCACTATACAGATATCCTAAGCTTGTGGAAAGTAATAGCTGGTGGATAGTAAACCCCAAAATATCCCAGGAAGTCCATATGAACATAAGCTCTTCGGTCGACCTGTACGAGTTAAGCCTATTTTGCATAGTTGTTAGCTGGAATGTGGGGAAGAGTTAGTATTTAGGTTTAAATTTTGAGTCAGGTAGGCCGTTACGGACATTGCAGTGCTTCTCCAGCGTGTGGAACAAGGTTGCCACCGAATACATGCAATGCCTGGAGTGTTCAAACGCGTCCAGCAGTCACTGAGGCGGAGTGTTTAGGCGTGTATTCAGGCGCACGGTTTTCAAGCACTTTTTTTGTTATAAATGATCTCTGCTGGTACACAAACATGGCAACACTATTCCCGACAAGGGATGTGCCAGGTAAGGGCAATTACCAGTGATTCCCGTACAAAGTTGGAAAGTCATCGACCGTACCTTTTTATGTTTTTCTGGATTTATTACTCCCCCTCACCTCCTCCCGCGATTGCTTCCTATGTTGTATGTATTTGACCCAGTTTTACCATAGGACGCCCTTCCTAACACAACCTTCTCTGGTGGGGTGTGTTTATTATTGCGTGCCTCTGTGAGAGCATGATGTGTTCTGTGGATATACCTAGGTGTGTATTTTTACGAACACAAACACCCAGTCCTCAAGTGACTAAAATATCCGACTCAACCGGTAATCAAACTAGGAATCCTCTGACCCGAAGACCGCCGTGCTGATAAATCAGCCACAGAGCTGGACACCACTACTACTACTACTACTACTACTACTACTACTACTACTACTACTACTACTACTACTACTACTACTACTACTACCAGTTATTATTATTATTATTATTATTATTATTATTATTATTATTATTATTATTATTATTATTATTATATACCGGACGAGTTGGCCTTGCGGTTCAGAACGCATAGCTGTGAGCTTGTATCCGGGAGATAGTTGGTTCGAACCCAACTGTCGGTAGCCCTGAAGACATTTTTCCGTGATTTCCCATTTTCACACCAGGAAAATGCTGGGGCTGTGCCTTAATTAATGCCACGGCTGCTTCCTTCCCACTCCTAGCCCCTTCCTATACCATCGTCGCTTAATGGCCTATCTGTGTCGGTGCGACGTAAAGCAATTTGTAAATAATAATAATAATAATAATAATAATAATAATAATAATAATAATAATAATAATAATAATAATAATAATAATAATAATAATAATTGGAATTAACCAATTAAGTTTAAAATCCCCGACCCAGCCGGCAGTCGAACCCGGGACCCTATGAACCGAAGGCCACTGCGGTGTTCATCCAGCCAACAAGTCGGACAACTACACCGTAACCCTGAAACAGGAAGCACGGTATAGAAATAATTATTAGTGTTGAAGGTAACCACACTCCTGTATGGTGAAGGCACGGGAATAAGAATAAGAATAAGAATAAGAATAAGAATAAGAATAAGAATAAGAATAAGAATAAGAATAAGAATAAGAATATTTGTACTGCTCAGCGCCAACTTTCATTCATCTGAGCCACTCAGACCACCTGGAAATGGTCTCTTCTGACATCTAGGAACCCACAATTCACAATCGGTATACTCGCCAGCGAGGAAATTACGTGGCATGATAGCGAGTGGCATTATAACCGGCTTCTCATCAAGGTGGTGAGGTTCGAATCCCGAATCCCATCTTACTAATTCCAGTGTTCTTTAACTAAGAAAGCTGTGGATATATTAATATGACAACCCTTGATGCTACAGAACAGAAAGCATACAGTGGCATGTTGGATGAAAGAGTTACAATAATAATAATAATAATAATAATAATAATAATGTTATTTGTTTTACGTCCCACTAACTACTCTTTCACGGAGTTTGGAGACGCCGAGGTGCCGGAATTTAGTCAGGCAAGAGTTCTTTTACGTGCCAGTAAATCTACCGACACGAGGCTGACGTATTTGAGCACCTTCAAATACCACCGGACTGAGCCAGGATCGAACCTGCCAAGTTGGGGTCAGAAGGCCAGCGCCTTAACCCTCTGAGCCACTCAGCCCGGCGAAAGAGTTACAAGTCGTGGATCTAAGTGCAATCTTGTTTACTGGAATGATCTCTCGCTAATCTGCCTGAAACTCATACTGAAGGCCTTCGATATGGATTGATAACTGCGGGTAAAAAAAGAAACCATTACGTTCGCTTGATCGTGTCATATTTTTGGATGCTGAGGTGTGTTCTTATCTCAAAGTGATCAACGACGAATTCTTATTGTAGGGACACACTCATATAGAGGTAGACGGTACCAGTGCAGTTATTGAAAGGATATTAGGCTCAAATACCATCATTGCAATACTTTGAAATTGGCAACAACTTGTTCGCCAGTGCCACTTCAAGGAAGCGATTAAAATGTATGATATGCAAATGTCAGACTTCAAAGATTTTGTAAGTCTTTTTAAACGACCATCATCAACCTTTGGTTAAATGAACAACCAGACGTTCGTCATCAGAAAAAATATATAGTCAGATAAGTTGTACATTTTCAAGTACGAACAGAGAATTTAGGTTCACTGTTCTATAAAACGTCATTTGACGATGAATTTCAATAGATCGATGTACAACGGCGATCGAGAGGGCAGCATGGCTTGAATGACTTCCTGCCATACGAAACACCGTCAGACTCATAGCTCCAGAAAAGCATAAATCCTTATAATCTCCTCAGGCGAGTATCTCAAAGCTTACACTATCTCCACCAGAGTATCCCACATACATTATCCCTATGAACTGAGAAAAAATGGAAGAAAATGAAGGAATTGAAGGTATTATCCAAGAAGTGATTTTACATCTGGTGTATTTTGCATTTTATTTGCTATCTTCAACTACGGTTATGATGTTCATGTTCACTACTCTCGTAGAATAATCCTATGTAATAAAAGTAATTAATTAAATAAGCATAAAAAAGGAATATAAGCGGAAGGCAAACTATTACTAAATCACTTAATTTATCGTAAGTGTAGATGATATGTTGAAAAATATTCTTTACTTCTGCACAAAAACATTTACAATGACAAAGTACACGTAGGGAAAGATTATGAAAAATAAAGTTCTTCAGAACTGTCGATTCGACTTAAAAGTAGGAAAATGTGTGCCGCAGCAGCTTATGTGTGCTCTCCTGTAAAATTAGCGAAATCTCTGAAGTCCAGGATTGGTGTCACGCGCCCGTCAGATTTATGAATTCTTGTCACACAGGGTTCTCTAGCCGTGAAAAGACCACATTCATAGTTGATTCGGGTCGATCGACCATGACAGGGGTGGTCGGTTGCACGGCAGGCAAGCTCGCTTATCCGCGCTGCCTTCTGATATTTCCTGTACTTCCTTCTCCCTCTCAGTATTAGTGAATGCTAGCACGCAGTTTGAACGTATAATCGTTGGATATATCAGCAGTAGGCCGGGTACCCAGTGCTTTCTCGTCTGTTGAGCTCCAATCACAGTGGATTTTTCTTGGTTTCTTGATCCGCACTCTCCGTTTCAGTACGTTTACTCAATGTCGACTCGAGTGATTCGGCCACTGTAACGTGATAAAACGCAAACTTCCCACTATGATTTGTTCACACGCTCACAACAAAACATTTCATTAAATGTTATTACTCATCCTAGGAAAGAGATTTATCTTTTTTCTTCTTCTTTTTTTTTGCTAGTTGCTTTACGTCACACCGACACAGATAGGTCTTACGGCGACGATGGGATAGGAAAGGCCTAGGAGTTGGAACGAAGCGGCTGTGACCTTAATTAAGGCCTAGCATTTTCCTGGTGTGAAAATGGGAAACCACGGAAAACCATATTCAGGGCTGCCGACAGTAGGATTCGAACCCACTATATCCCGGATGCAAGCTCACAGCCGCGTGCCCCTGACCGCACGCCCAACTCGCCCGGTAGAGAGAGAGATTTATTTAGCAAACGAATACCGTTCATTGTAACTAAATTGGACAGTGCGTGTAAGCGCAGCGCTCTCCCGATATTGACAATATACTGGAAATTTCATTCAAGTTCCCCTGACCCTCGGCCCTGGCTCCATGCGCGACAAACTTACAACCCGACACACCTAGTCGCGTAGTGAGGGATGTGCCACACACGCTGATACTTGATCGTCATTATTATCATCAATCGCCACTGATCTGCATTTAGAGGGAGGCAGATTCACTTTCTATTATTCATATAGGTAAATTATTCCAATAAGTATTTACTCTTCCAATAAACGAATATTTGCACCAAATTATTCTCTTGAATTCCAACTTGATTTCCATATTATTATCTTTCCCATTTTTAAATACTCCATTCAATGTTATTTATTAACAAATGGCATTCTACATTATGTCCTCAACTCACATCTCAAAGACTACCGCTTAATCGAATAGCTCACCCCTTATTTCCAGCTCGAAGTTTGACAAGTTCTCGTAACTCTAATATTTATTCTGAAATCACCCAGAGCAAATCGTGCTGCTTCTCTCTGGATCTGATCCAGAGATCGTATCCAGTAATCCTGGTGAGGGTCCCGTACACTGGAACCATACTCTAAAGGGGTGTTAGCAGTGGCTTATACACCCTCTCCTTCACACACAACCCCTAAGTACCCTTCATAAGGACATGAAGACATCTGCAACGTTTATTTACAACCTACTTAACGTGATTACCTCATTTCCTTATATTAACACCTTGGTACTTCATAAATATAGTAAATAAAGGTGAAATACAGCGGTAACTTCCTCTGGCATGAAGGCTTCAAACCCCTACAGAATTTCGTTACCCGAAGTTTTCTAACCTGCATGCCTACCAGAAAACCAAATTATAGGACGCTATCAAGTCGAAACCTACTGTGCAGCAAATGAAACAATCTGAAACTAAAAGTTAGTATTCCAGGTTTAATGTCTTTTCATCATGGCTCTACGAAATGGAAGAATGGACTATACACAGAGTCACTGTAAAGTGCTAGAGTCGTTTGAAATGTGGTGTTACAGGCGTATGCTTTGCATTTCGTAGACCGAAAAATCAAGAAAAACTGGGCTGAGTATCTCAGGTGGTTGAGCTTGGCAGGTTCGATCCTGGCTTTGTTTGGTGGTATCTGAAGCTGCTCAAATACATCCACCTTGTGTCAGTATTTAATGGTCTGTAAAGAAATCTTGCTGGACAAAATTTCTGCACCTCGGCGTCTCTGAAAACCAAAAAGATATAGTTAGTAAGACGTAAGAAAATTACATTAAAATTAATAAATCAAGAATACCGTGGTGATGGAAAGGACTAACAAAACCCCTGACGTTCTCCTTTCCCCAAAGCTCACAAACTTGACTAGTTATAGGCCTAATTAAACTGACAGTGTTCAGAATGGTACAGCATAGGCTGCATTGATCGTAGGAGTCTGAAACGTTGATAGCCTATAGTTAAATACTTTCTGTTTTAAACTTAAATTATCTCCTGGATAGGGCTTCATGAGGTACTTTTTCCAAAGGAAAGCGTTATCTGCAACTAGTACCTGATTTTCTGGCAGCAAATTATTCTCCAGCGCTGTGCTTAGACTCCAGTTCCTAAAGACAACCCCATCTGAAATTCTTCCATTACAACCTACATCTATGTATCTGAAACAGTAATCATGGTCTACTACAGCCATTAGGGAAATGCTGTTAGTGTGTTTGTAGTTGTAATAAAAGCTTCCCGCCACAGGTGGGGCTTTTATCACAACATACTTTCCATCCACAGCGCCACAGCATCCAGGAAAATTCCATTTTCTTCGGAAACCATGTTCAATTTCATTCCACTCGTTTGTGCTTCGTGGTACCTGAAAAAAATATGTTCGTGTTAATCGCGAAATTTTACTCGCGTTATACGTATACATAATTCTAAGTAGTAATTAAATATATTTTCATTAGTTAAAATGTTAATAACTGCATGTAATATTTCCATTTCAGGATGACGGTACTGGAAACGCTGCCAGTACAAGTGCAAAAATGAATTTTCTGAGTGCAATGCAATGCATGGTAGTGGCGGTTCTGGCATGTTTATTAGGAAGTATGTTTACAACAACTGTTCATTATCTCCTCCCGACTCAGCAACTTGCTGCATCCGTAACAGGGAATAATCGATATAGTATATCTGGTGAAATCAGAGCGACATGCCGTGTAAGCTAGCATTAAGATCAGGCAAAAACCGGATATGTGCCTGATAGGCACGATCTTGCAAATATCACCACAACCCCATATTTAGGACGGGGAATATGGAAGGCCACGCCTGTAGAAATAACCTAAAGTTGAGGCTGTCGTTTTTGAAGGTTTCTCGCAGCAAATCTTTCACGTGACAAGCAACATGCGGTATTGCCCCATTTATTCATAAAAATAATGGTGTGGTCACTGATGCGTTCTTGCAAAGGAATCACGTGTTGCACAAGCGGATGCCTATAACTTGCAGATGTTACTGTACACCTAATAGGCCCTTGAGGTGAATTTCCTCAAATAAAGAACCCATCGTCGGCGAGTGAGTGAATGAATGCCGTGATGATCACGACGATGTCTTCTTCCGTAATGTAACGGTCAGCGCTATCAGCTTAATTCTCGAAGCCTCGGGTTTTATCCCCACTGTCCGACTCGCTGGCTGAATTGTCAACATACTGGCCTTCGGTTCAGAGGGTCCCGGGTTCGATTCCCGGCCGGGTCGGGGATTTTAACCCTCATTGGTTAATTCCAATGGCCCGAGGCTGGGTGTTTGTGCTGTTCCCAACATCCCTGCAACTCACGCACCACACATAACACTATCATCCACAACAATAACGCGCAGTTACCTACACATGGCAGATGCCGCCCACCTTCATCGGAGGGTCTGCCTCACAAGGGCTCCACTCGGCTAGAAATAGCCACACGAAATTATTATTCCTTATTCGCACTTTTGCTAGAAACATAAGGTAAGTAGTTAGATTGAGCCTCTATACTGCAGTACTCTATTGCAGATACTCGTACTTCACATCGGAAAAGCATTGGATAATGGATATAACTGTGGGTTTAGAAGACGAGAGTGCGAGTGCGAGTGCAAGTGCGAAGTGCGAGTGTCTGTAAATGAGAACTGGATTGTAGAGATACAATTAAGTATTTTTCGCGAAGAAAAAATACAGTACTGATGGAATGAAACAAAATATTGCTTACACATTGATGTACAGATATACTGTAGGTTTCGATGGTGATAGGAAAAGCACGAAACGTACTGTTGGGTTGTTGTTAAGTGGTTTACATGGCGACTGAACACAGGATCTATCTATAAATGTCTTCATTCTCCACCCTAAAGGGGCACCTAGAGGGTCTTTGCTTAATTCGAAGGCGAACGTATCACGCATAAAGGAGGCCAGGTGCTGAAGGGCAAACTCGCGGCATTGTGGAATATCTAGGGATTTCAGTTGGTGCACGGTATGAATCTCACAGGGACACCACCTTAAAATGCACCGTAAAATCTTCCGAACTGTTGACCAGAGGAGAGATAATTCACATGACACAGCTCGAGCACTGCTTGCAAAATTCGAGGCATGTGCTGCCCGGCGAGCTACAGCACCTTCGTCAACAACTTCCATGGGGATGACCCGCCAACCAATCTCTGGTACGACACCTAATTCACTTGTTTCCTGGAATTTATTCATCATGTTCTTTAACCCTTTAACTGACGTAGGACCTCTCCTCAGCTGTTTCTGTCCACAGCTTTGCCATTAATGCCAGTCTAGTAAAGTAACAAATTCACTATCAGTTCACAGTCTCTCTTCTCAATAGTCATTGCGTCTCACACGGAAAAGTTCAACCTTAATAATTCTCAACGAACGTTCACTTCACGAAAGAAATCACCAACACACGTCACCCAGCAGCAACCAGGGAACTTCAGATTTGGTTACTCAGTGACACCTAAAGGACATGCTGGTGTCAGAGTTACGGATTACACCTGGTAGTAAAAACTGGAAACACTTATTTGTGTTACATAATTCTTGTGGGGATTGCTTAATTAGTATATGTACCAGTATATAATTAATGTTAAGAATCTGAATGTCTTATTCGTTACATTATAAGCTGAAGATGACCTCCACAAGGTCATAATCTGTCCTTTAGACGTTATGTGTATACAAACCATTTACAGTAGTTTAAGTAGTGCACATCTGATTGTAATGAGTAGGTGGGCCTAAGTAATTAGACTCTTTTTTAAGAATTACAATATATACACGAAGTTTCAGAGTTCTACGATCACTACAGTCCACATTGCACCACTCTGAACATCGTCAGTTTAATTATAACCACCAGGGATGGAAATGGGTAAGAAAAATCACCACGAGGAAGAGAAAGCGTTTGTCATGGTGAACTATAAAGAATGAGAATACCAGCCTAAACTGAAGCCTGTAGTTAATGTAAACACTGCTAGTGATTCTATTTAATAATCAAGGAATAAAATAACGATGTAAAGCGTGTAACACGTTATCTACAGAAGAGAATGTTGAAAATTGAGGGGATGAGTTGACTGTGTAGTAAGTAGTCTGCAATCAATACCAGGCAGGCCAGCTATCGTTCATCCCTCTGCGGCCAGCGGCGGTCGATACGTATGGCATGCAGGGTGCGTTTCTGTAGCCAGATAATATGCATACCACATTTTTCAGCCTCGATAGTGCTCTTGGAACCGTTGTCAGTTACCAGCTTCTGAATGCGAAAAGCGAGAATACCTCATTAGATTATAACCCACATCTCCTCTACAGCTACAAGTTGGTCATCAAATCTGCATACAAAACGTCGGTACGGATAAAAGTTATTGGCTAATTAGTTACAACAGCAACTTTAGGGCTTATTCTAGCTGGTTCTTTTATGGGTTCATCAGCCATTCAATTCTGCTCATAACATAGAGCATTAAATGAATTATTTAAACAAATTCACTTTTATTATGAGATTTATGTTTCCCGAATCTACTAGAAACATCATCGCCATTCTTCTGGCTCTGAATATCGTTCCCCTTTAAATTATCAGCGCCGCCCCCGTGGTGTAGGGGTAGCATGCCTGCCTCTCACCCGGAGGCTCCGGGTTCGATTCCCGGCCAGGTCAGGGGTTTTTACCTCGATCTGAGAGCTGGTTCGAGGTCCATTCAGCCTACATGATTACAATTGAGGAGCTATCTGACGGTGAGATGGCGGCCCCGGTCTAGAAAGCCAAGAATAACGGCCGAGAGGATTCGTCGTGCTGGCCACACGACACCTCGTAAGCTGCAGACCTTCGGGTTGAGCAGCGGTCGCTTGGTAGGCCATGGCCCTTCGGGGCTGTTGCGCCATGGGGTTTAAATTAACAGCAGTTAAATCTCCAGCTTCATGGCTGAACAGTTGGCGTCCTGGCCTTCAGTCATCGGAGTCTCGGATTCGACTTCCGGCCGTGACGATGGATTTCAAACGCGAATGGTTAATTCCCTTGGCTCGGGGACTGATTTTTGTGCTGTTTTCAACATTCCTCTAAAATACACACCACACTAATGTGGATATTCATGGCAGATATCGCCTGGATACACCTTACAAAGACAACATTAGGTTAGCAATATAACCACACAATATTCTTCTTCTTCTTGTTTCGTTTCGGCCAACTAAGGACCACGTCATTTCAACTGTTTCCCTTGAGCTTTAATGTTCGTCCAGTATTCCTTCATTCATATACGGTGTTGCTCCTTTCGCTCTTTCGTCCATGCCTTTCCAGTTTTCATCTTCGGCTTTGGTAGGAAACTCTGATGTCCTTGGAGTTTTTTCTTAAGTGGGACACGCTCCTGGATATCTTCAAATGAGATCCCAATCTCCTGCAGATCTTTCTGTACCTCACTGAACCATGCCCCCTTTGCCTTATTCTCTTGGAGGAAAGTGAAAATGCGGTTGGTTAATCGTGTTGAATTCACTCGGGCCATGTGTCCATAAAAAGTAATCCTCCTTTTTCGCATCACATCGGTTATTTTCTTCACATGGGAGTACAACTCCTGGTTGTGCCGTCTCCTAAACTCGCCGTTGTCTTTGACTGGACCTAAGATTTTTCTCAAAATCTTTCTTTCCTTGGCCTCCAATTTCTCCATCATGCCTTTTTTTGTTCATGGCGAGACATTCCGCTGCATATAGAGCCTCTGGCCGGATGACAGTGCAATAGTGTTTGATATTTGCATTCAGAGATATAGATCTTTTGTTATAGACATTTTTAGTCAGATGGTAAGCCATTTCCATTATATTCATGCGTGAGAAAAAGGCTTCTTTTTCGGACAAGTTAGGTTCTATCCATTCACCAAGATACTTAAATTTTCAACTCGCTTGACTTTTCCGTGAGTCCGTTCTAGATCACTTGGCCCCAGTTTGATGTTTGTAACGAATTTCTTTTTCTCAAAGGAGATTTGGAGGCCCGCCTTTGCAGCTTGTGTTTGAAGCTGGTTGATCTGCTTCGTGTCCACATCCAAGGAATCAGCGAAAACCGAAAGATCGTCTGCAAATGCTAGACAGTCAATTGAAGATTCTTGTTCTTGTGACCTAGTCTGACTCCGCTTTCGACTCCTTCATAATTCATTTCTCTGCGCCATTCACGGATCATTTTCTCAAGAACGCAGTTGAACAACAGAGGTGAGAGACCATCTCCTTGCCTAACTCCTGTCCGTATTTCAAAGGCATCTGAAGTCTCTCCTCTAAACTTCACTTTTGAGATGGTGTTAGTGAGAGTCTGTTGGATGATCACTCTTGTTTTACCGCCCAAGCCAGATTCCTTTAAGATATGAAGTAGGGTAGTTCTATCAATAGAATCGTAGGGCTTCTTAAAGTCGATTAACGTTACTACAAAAGGCTTGCACCTTAGTTTAAGATATGAAAGGACAGATTTCAGATTCATTATTCTTATTCTTCTTCTTATTATTATTATCATTATTATTATTATTATTATTATTATTATTATTATTATTATTATTATTATTATTATTATTATTATTATTATTATTATTATTACTACTTGCCACGACGTGGAGGCTTGTGCGTTCCAAGGAGAATAGGTAGCCTAGTCGTAGATGCTAACATATCAAACGGATGTCTGTTGCTGGCCCGCAGTCAGGATGATGAACTGGAAAGGCCTTGTGTTAATATTTAACATGGGGTAACGTAGCTATGTTGATAGTGCTACACGGCTGAAAGGAATGAAAAACTATAGCCGTAACTCCCTAGGATATACACTGACTGAGCAAATGTCATGGGATAGCGGAGCACTGATGCGCAGGTGTGTTGTCTGCGCACCACACGCCCCCTGTGCCAGCGGCAGTTGTATAGGAGACCTTGTGAGCAGTTCTTGTGCATGTGACAGGTGTAACATGGAATGATGTCGTCGTGAACTGACTCCGTTCGAACGGGGTATGGTGGTCGGTGCCCTACGGATGGGCAGTGCGATTTCGGAAGTGGTGCGGGAATTCGGCTTCACACGATCAACCGTGTCCAGGGTGTATCGTGAATGATTGAATGCGGGTGTCACCGTCCACAACAGACGAACGACTGGCCGTCCAGCCACCCTCGATGACCGTGACCGGCGACATCTGAGACGGATTGCCAATAGTGACAGACGGGCAACCGTGCAACAAATCACGGCTCAATTCAACACAGGCCGTGCTAGACACGTCTCCCAGCGGACAATCCGTAGGAACATGGGTTCTATGGGGTATGGGAGTCGGCACCGCACACGGGTGCCACTGTTAAGCCAACGTCATCGGGCACAACGGCGCGCATTTGTCGCAGTCACCAAGGGTGGACACTGGAACAATGTCGTAATGTGATATGGTCGGACGAATCACGATTTCAACTGCACCATGCCGATGGGAGGCACCGTGTATGGCGCAGACCACATGAAGCGATGGATCCCGCCTGCCTCGAAGGTGTGGTCCAGGGCGCTAGTGTCTCTGTTATGGTCTAGGCCCCCTAGTTGTTCTGGAAGAGACATTGAATGGTACGCCGTATGTTGAACTGTTCGGAGACCATCTGCACCAAGACGGTTCTGCGGTGTTTCAAGGTGATAACGCGCCGCCACATTGCTCCCACGTCGCCCCTGAATGGTTCCAGGCACATGCAGCGGAGGTCCAGCGACTGCCATGGTCACCCAGGAGCCCCGATATGAACCCTATCGAGCATATCTGGGATGTCCTGGAACGCAGGCTCCGTGCCATGGATCCTGCACCCACGAACAGACGAGCACTGGCGGCCGCTCTGCAAACGATTTGGTGTCAGCTGCGTCCAGAGGACTACCAGGGACTTGTCGGCCCACTTCCACGGCGTCTCATTGCAGTTCGCAGGGCCAGAAGAGGCCCCACACGCTATTAGGTGACTATCCCATCACATTTGCTAAGTCAGTGTACATATATCCACATATGGTGTTAGGAGAGAAACTTCTAGGAAACTGTAGGTAGTAGGAATAGTACGGATAAACTTAAGTATGATTATGACTAACAGACTAACAGACTTGAAGACTTTTGTGTGGAGCGTGGCATTGTATGGAAGTGAAACATGGACGATAACTAGCTCAGAAAGAAAGAGAATAGAAGCTTTTGAAATGTGGTGTTACAGAAGAATGCTGAAGGTGAGATGGATAGATCGAATCACGAATGAAGAGATACTGAATCGAATTGGTGAGAGGAGATCGATTTGGCTAAATTTGACGAGAAGAAGAGATAGAATGATAGGACATATCTTAAGACACCCAGGACTTGTTCAGTTGATTTTTGAAGGAAGTGTAGGTGGTAAGAACGGTAGGGGTAGACCAAGGTATGAATATGACAAGCAGATTAGAGCAGATGTAGGATGCAATCGTTACGTAGAAATGAAAAGGTTAGCACAGGATAGGGTGGCATGAAGAGCTGCATCAAACCAGTCTATGGACTGATGACTCAAACAACAACAATGACTAACGGAATAGAGTAGATGCAACATGTAGTTGTTAAGTGGTAATGAATATGTTAGCACAGGACAGGGAGGCGTGGAGAGTTACATCAAACCAGTCTCTGGATTGATGTCAAAAGGCAACAAAGATAGTATTGAATATTACATTCTCACGATCGCATTGTACTCAAAATAGTCTCTCAACGTAATACGTAAGTTACTATATTGTACATAGAGATGTTGGTCATTTCTCTTGCGTACGTAGTAGATCTTCGATATGGTCTGTATGTACCGAACGCGACAACATAAATTTTAAGTCTATTTCGAGAACAATATGGTCGTGAAAATGTAATATTCATTGGCCCACAACGGACGACTTGAGCGCGCTCTACAATACGACAGCATGGTAACTTTTCCCCAGTTCAAATTCTGAAGTAACGGTTTAAGTGATGATCGTAACTCATTTCGGCTATCCTTGGACTTACGATGTTAATACTTGAAGCAGTCTTAATTAATTGCGATGGCAGTAGCGCCAGACCGATAGCTTAGATACTTTCCCGCAGAACAAACATGATCTAGGCCACCATA
Organism: Anabrus simplex; assembly: GCF_040414725.1. NCBI lineage: Eukaryota > Metazoa > Arthropoda > Insecta > Orthoptera > Tettigoniidae > Anabrus > Anabrus simplex. The sequence goes on from NC_090267.1 coordinate 179,316,588, forward strand.
GCTCAATTGGTCAGAGCATCCGACGCGAAATCGCAAGAACTCAGTGGCCTCTGGTTGATCACTTTTGCTCTGTACTTACTGCCTCTTTCGCGTGTACTATATGTACTGGACACGATCAATACATTGTCTATTTCGAGATTATTATTATTATTATTATTATTATTATTATTATTATTATTATTATTATTAGAAACATTATCTTGTAAATCAAGTGGGACTAGGACCGCGTCTCTTCCATAGGTTCGAGGCTTTCTAAAATATTATTATGTACAAATTTCGGCGAAGAAGGGTGGTTGCCTTTGATACACATAGTTCTAGTGAAAATTTTCCTCTCCAGTGAAACGTGGAGCTGGTGAATTAAGTAATCCTAACCATCAGGACACAATGAGAAATAATAATAATAATAATAATAATAATAATAATAATAATAATAATAATAATAATAATAATAATAATAATAATAATAATAATAATAATAATAATAATAATGTTATTGAAGAGATGCAATAGAAAGTGGTCTTACAGTGGATATGGTTCACAACAGAAAATAATTTAGAAGTCGAGTGGACAACATCAAAACATTCCAGGAGAAACCACCAAAATGTAGACCCAAACTGGTCATATCTGAGAAAGAAAGGAAGATCAGAAGTGAAAGAATGAAGAGGTTCTGGGAGGAGGAGAAGAAGAAGAAGAAGAAGAAGAAGAAGAAGAAGAAGAAGAAGAGAAAGCCTTAAGTTCAATGCGGTCCATAGGCGGCCAAATTCGGAAACAAGAAGAAAGAAGAAGAATAATATTATTGGTCCTCTGCAAATAACCCCAGAGTCTATGGGGGGCGGTATCTTCCAATAAGTATAGGGAAAACTGACCTCTTCAGAGCGCGTCCCCAGTTGGTGAATAGGGGGTTCCTAGCACTTCTGCTGGGATGGTCTTAGGTCCCGCGGACCAACAGGTAGTCCAATTCTTGGGAGCTTTAAAATACTGAGACACCGTCACTCCAGTGGTTATAAACATGGAGGGCACTAATATCAACGGTAGTGAAGGCGGATGGAATGGATCTCGATACGGCGACACAAGCGGAAGAGACAGCTAAAAAAAAAAAAAAAAAAAAAAAAAAAAAAAATCCATTTCGCGTCTAACTTGTAACACGCGCCTAAATGGTCAGCTTCTGTTCACCAGCAGTGCGGCTGAAAATCTTTCCTCGGAGCTAACAACCTCGAGTAGAATTTTTAAGCGACTTGTTCCTTAACCCATCAAACAATCAACTATGGATATGAACTTGTAAGAGACTTTGCCCCTGGGAGTAACCAATCTTCCATTTCCAAGGAAATGAAAAGTCTGCATTCGGATTCTGGAGGCCCACAACATTATGCACAGGATGAGTCGGAGCATCCTGAAACCTGCCTTAAGAAACAATCATACATACTCTCATACTGGAATTTGTTCTACGGTGTTTGAAACTACTTGCCAAAATGTTACTGTTTATTCTTTCTGGGGATTTTGTTTGTTTCATTTGTAGGTGTATGTACTATACAGTACAATGTTGTGGACTTTATTCGTTGAATTAAAGGTTAGCGTGGAAAGTATTTCATTAGGAGATATAAACTCTATTATAGAGTCTAGTATATTCTTGTTTTAAAATAAAACCTATTCCAAATTGAGGTACATTCTTCGTAACACTTTTTCCTGATTTTCCCATAAATATACTGAATCCCTCTGAGTCAAAGTGATTTTCATCATTATATCTCGTTTCTTGAAGTACTGTTATCAAAATGTTTTTAACTCTTAGAAAATCGGTCAATGTTTTAAGTTTTCCTGTCTTTAAAAGTGAGTTTACATTAAAATTAGCCAAATAATTTATGTTTCTGTGCCTAATTTGGTATATTGTTTCTTAAGGTAGGCTTGAGGACCCTCCGACTCATCCTGTGCACAATGTTGTAAAGGTTGCTAAGAGTGCCAGTCTGGATTCAGATTACTACATGTCCATCATCAAATTCAAAATTAAACCAATAAATAGAACAAAGAATCAATATCAACCTAAAAAGTTTGACGTACAGAATCTAGCCAAAGAAAATAACTTCAAAATACTCTTGAAAAAAAAGGACACCTAAAACATGGGTACAACTTCTAAAGGACATTTTACAGATAGCAGAAGAAACTATTATTCTTAAAAAGAAAAGAAAACATGCTTGATAGAATGATGTGTGTGATCAATTAATTCTATGCAAACAAAAAGGAAAAATTAGAAGAAACTTCATAGAAGCTAGGAAGCTTGCATCAAAAGGCCACAAAAAATCAAAATACAACATGTGAAGGACCAACTAACAGCAAATACTCACCACCGAGTTTACGTTTCAGAGATCCAATAACACAGAATATTGTATGATACTTGCAGAAAACTTCGAAGAACTATATAACAGCGATCCAACAGAAGAGAAATTTAATTTTGATAACACAACAAAAATACAACCAGACTCCAAACCACTAACAAAAGAGGAAATCGAAGAAATCATAAAGGAACTTTTTACCAGCAGTATGGACATCAACATTAAAACATCCGCTACACAAACAGGGGCATAAATTAGAACCTAACAACTATAGGGGAGTTTACCTTTTACTAATTACATATAAGATTTTGTCCAAGTCAATCTTAAAAAGAGCTGAATAAATACTAGAGCCACAATTCGGAGAGTATCAAGCAGGATTCAGAAAGGGAAGGTCATGTTCAGAACAAATTTTAAATCTAAAGAACATAATAGCTATACTCTAAATACTCTAATACTCTAAATTTGCAATCACTTCAATTGATAGGAATACTCTATTTGATATGTTAACGGAATTTATTCTTGATAATAAAACATTTTAAATAATTAAAGCAACATTAACAAACACAACATCGAAAGTAAAATTTGGGAGGAAACTCTCAAAACCATTTGAAATAATATCAGGTATACGACAGGGAGATGGTTCGTCACCTCTACTCTTCAATTGTGCATTAGAGAAGGTAGTTCAAGAATGGAAGAAAGCCATCAATACTAAAGGTGTTCAACTAGGAAGAATTCCAAATAAAATCATTATAGATTGTTTAGCTATCTCAGACATGGCGTTAATTACAGACTCACTAGATAATGGTCAACAACAAATACGAGAATTACAGAAACAGCGGCCAAAATAGGATTGCAAATATAATTTAAAAACAAAGTTCATTACAAGCACCATTAATGCTCCTCAAAATGTCACAATTAACAATAACATAAGATCTCGGACAGATTGCTTTAAACACCTCCTCAAAATGTCACAATTAACAATAACATAAGATCTCGGACAGATTGCTTTAAACACCTGGGAGAATGGATAACAAACAACACAAAAGAAAAGATAGCTATAGATATAAGAGTAAACAAAATGGAAAGGATGTTTTATATGACAAAAAATATATACAATAAGAAATCTCTATCCTGGAACTTGAAATTAAGACAATATCAAACAGTGTCCCGGCCAAAAATTTATATGCAGCAGAAACTCAAACTTATAAGAATTATGATCTTGAAAAATTAGAAAATTTTAAAAGAGGAATTATGAGGAAAATACTCGGATCTATAAGAAACAACAATGCCGAATTTAGACTACAGTCGGACAGCTATATTTAAATGGTGAAAAACTGACAACTCTAATGAGGAAAAGAAGACTCTAGTTTTTTGGACACATTTATAGAATGAATAACAATAGACTAACTAAACAAATGTTCAACTTATTGAACAGTTACAAATCCAAGCCAACTTGGTTCATTGAAATTGAAAAGGATATGACAAACGCTGGAATTAAAATAGATACGATAGAAAGCAGAACACTTTTCGGAGAAGTAACACAAAATACGGGATATCAAGGGAGACACAAATTAACAACTGGAAGAAAATGGACTCAAGAGGAAAAGGAACAACATTCCCAGAAAATGAAGGAAGTTTGGAAACGAAGAAACTTAAATGCAAAAAATGCAACCAAACTTGATTTATCGTACCCTCAAAAGGATTATTCGAATAATAATAATAATAATAATAATAATAATAATAATAATAATAATAATAATAATAATAATAAATATTAGTCCCGTATGGGGATTTACCGGTTACCTCCATCGGGCGCGTCCCATTGGAATTGGGGAAGCTCGCTGGCTCTGCCGCCAGCAGAGTCAGAGGGTAGTAGGGAAATAAAATACCACCGTGAAAAAAAAACTGTTCCCTTGCCAGGGTTACGGCGAAGACTGGTAAATGACCAGAAGCCAGAAAACATCTTGAGGCAACCTCTAGGGCTAACAACCCTAGTTGTAAAAGGATGGGTACCCGTCCAAAGCAAAGTCAAGTCAAAAAGCATGATGGCACAACATTTCAAGAAACATAACCCAGGGGGTAAATCTTCGGATAAATCCCTCGCCGTGAACGCCACGGCGCACGAGTCTCGTTCGGATTCTGGGGGAGACTCGACATCATGCAAGAGACGAGTCGGAGCGTCTCGGTGTACCCCGAAGAGTCAAAAACTCAGGCCAAAATCTAAAACCTTTCTAGCAACTTTTAACATCAATTCACTTACACAAACTGGCAAGCTGAAAACCCTCACCAAAGTTCTTCACGAAAATCAGATATCCATAATGGCCCTGCAGGAAACAAAGTACCCAGATGAGCAGATTTTTGAATCCGAAGGCTACCGATTTTTCAAGAGCAAAGCGCAAAGAGGAATCCTCAATGGAGCTGTGATGCTTGGAACCGCGTTTGCTGTTAGAACCAAGATCCTTAAAACGGTCGCAAATTTCGAACCAGTCAATGACAAATTGTCTATACTCACAATTAAATGCGCGAACAAAACCTACGCTCTAGTTAACGCACATGCTCCTACAAACGATAAGAACAAGTCTGATCCACAAGAAGTTGATAATTTCTGGGATCTACTGGATGAAAAATTAAACAAAATCCCCAAACACCATGTCAAGCTTCTTTTGGGTGACTTCAATGTCCAACTAGGTCGTGAACAGAAGTACAAGAAAGTTATAGGAAATTACCCTGCTCATAAAAGAACCAATCCCAACGGCAAAAGACTGGTGTCCATTTGCGAAAATCACAACCTGCAGGTCATGTCGACCCACTTTCGCCATCTACCCAGAAAGCAAATGACTTGGCGTTCTCCCGTCCAAGCTCTCGGAGAGTTCCAAATTGATCATGTTGCGATCTCCAGGAGAAACAGCCCTGAGATTATGAATGTCAAGGTAAAGAAAGGCATCAATGTGGCCTCAGATCATTATATGTCGCTTATCAAATTCAAACCAATTCCCGCAAACACAAGGAAGACAACCAAACAGATCACACGCTTCGACAATGATAAACTTCGGCAAAGGGTCGAGGAGTTCCAGGAGAAGGCTAGACCAAATGACTGTGACTTTAACAACGCCAAAAGTCTCCTTGTTGAGGCCGCCAAAGACGTTGCAGAAATCAAGAGAATCAAAAATCATGCCTGGTGGAATGGTACCTGCGAATCAGTCCTCCAAGAAAGACTCAATGCGTGGAAACAGTACTACTCTACGAAATCAGAAAATAATTGGGAAACCTACAAAACCCAACGTGCCCAAGCAGCTAGGGTGTTCAGAACTGAGAAACGTAAATACGAAAAATCTCTCATTGAAAATATAGAACAAAACTTTAGGAAGAATGAAAGCAGAGAGTACTACAGAGCCTTCAAGCGCAAACTCACTGGCTATAAACCACCATCTCTATGTTTTGAGCGAAAGGACGGCACACTGGCGACGTCAAATGAAGAAAATTGCAGCATTCTGGCAGATTTCTTCAAGAATTTACTTAATTGCTCTAAACCGCAAAGCGCCATTGAGACAGAGGAACCCTTACTCAGGTACCCAGATTCCAGACCACCCGACAGAGATGAAATCAAGCGCCACATTGCCCGTCTCAAAAATAACAAAGCGCCGGGGGAAGACTCAGTAGTAGCAGAACTATGGAAGTATGCCCCAGAGGAATCACTTGATATCTTGCAAAAGCAAATAGAAGAAATTTTTAACTAGGAGACCCTACCCGAAGATTGGAAAATAGCTTTGATCCATCCATTACACAAAAAAGGCAGCATGAAGAACATCAACAACTACAGAGGAATATCTTTGCTACCCGTGACTTACAAAATTTTATCACTTGCCATCCTGGAGCGTTTGGAAGCACAAGTCGAACATCAAATAAGTGAATACCAAGGAGGGTTCAGAAAAGGTCGCTCAACAGTTGAACAGATCCAAAATCTCAAAACGATCATCAGATATTGTGCAGTAAGGTCCAAGCAGTATGTGTCTGTCTTTGTGGACTTTAAGAAAGTGTACGACTCCATTGACCGGGAAGTCCTGCTAAACATCTTAAATGAATTTGGAGTTGATTTGAAACTGCTGGCACTAATTAGAGCCACCCTGACCGATACAAAATCCAAGGTGAAGTTCCACGGATGTCTCTCGCATTCCTTTGACATCAAAACAGGAGTCCGACAAGGTGATGGGCTATCCCCGATACTCTTCAACTGTGTTCTTGAAAAGATCATCAGAACCCGGCGGGTGAGATTACAGGAAACCAACTACAGTCCATTGAGAATAGGAACTAAATCCAAGGGGATCGCAACAGACTGCTTAGCATTTGCCGATGATATTGCTGTTCTCTCAAACGACATAGAAACCGCTAGAGCTCAAGTTGAAATTTTAAAGGAAATTGACGAACAAACTGGTTTGCAGATATCGTTTGAGAAAACAGAAGTAATGACTAACATCAAAGAGGCTCCACCAAAACTCCATACAAAATACGGGGACATCACCCGAGTAGACAAATTTAAATACCTGGGTGAGATCATCATGAAAAATGGACTGGACAAAGAAGCACTTCAGGAGCGAGTACGCAAACTGGAAATAGCCTACCAAACATCCCGCACAATCTACAACAAAAAATGCCTTTCCCAAAACACCAAGATACGTCACTATGAAACAGTTCTGAAGCCAGTAGTTCTATATGCAGCCGAAACCCTGTCTCTAAATGCCAACAAAGGACTCGTTGAAGAAGTGGAGAAAAGAGAACGCAAAATTGTGAGAGGAATCTTGGGATCAAAGTACAGAAATGGGATCCATCAAAAGAGATCCAACAAGGAAGTCTACAACAAAATAGAGAAAATTACCGACACGATCAGAAAAAGACGGGCACGATTTTACGGTCATCTGAAAAGAATGGACGAAAGAAAGTTAACTAAAGAAATATTTCACTTTTTTGATTCAAACCCCAAAACCACAATTCCCTGGTTTAGAAATACCAAAGAAGGCCTGCAAATGCTACATATCTCAGCTGAAGACGCCCTTAACAGAGATTTCTTCCGCAAGAAAATATTGACGAACGGGCTAAACCGAGACGAGCAACCGAAGAGAAGACACGGTGCCCCTTGGACAGAGGAGCGTAAGCAGGCCCACTCTCAAAGAATGAGGGAAATTTGGGCTCTAAAGAAGGCCAAGTTCAGTGTCAAATGCAACAAGACTTAACGTGGTCCTTGATGGCCCCAGCGAATTATATATATATATATATATATATATATATATATATTAGTATTGGTCTTACGTCCCACAAACTAATTTTACGGCTATCGGAGACAGCGAAATACCGGAAGTTTGTCCTACAGGAATTCTTTTAAGTGCCAGTAAATCTACCGACAAGAGCTTGACGTACTAGAGCATCTTCAAATACCACTGGATAAGCTGGGTTCGAATCCACCAAGTTGGGCTCTGCTGAAAGAGCTACTCTGCACGCTAGGACAAGAGAACAGTGACTCAGAAAATGTCCGATTTCCAGGTAAGAGGTATATAAGTAATACAAATCACAGATCTAACAGAAGACAGATGTTTTTGGAGGGGCTAAATTCAAGAATATATTATTATCATTATTATAACCTACACGAATTCTTATTGGAACACCACGCAGTGCGAGCCGAATCTATCTCGACAACATTTATAATTCCACTGGTTGGTTGGATATCTGAGATGCTACACTCGAGTGCACGCGGAAGAGGCAGGAACCTGTCGGGAGAGTGGTTACCAGCCCTCTTCCATCTATCTCACAGCTCAGGGGAATTCGACTCTGTCTAGCGTCTCGGCAGCTGAGCTCACTAATGGAACACAATTTCTCTTTTACTGTTCATTTCAAATTTTCAGATGACGCCAAAGGAAGATTGATATGGTTTCAAATGTTTCCGTATTACTACGAGGGTGAAAATAATTGTATGATTTTGATGTAGAATACATCTGTCATTTCGTTCCAGTGCTCTTGGATCCCTCGCTAAAAATCCGCGTATACTAAACATGCAATTCATCAGATTTTCTTCGATAATTTCAATGCCATAGAAGCTAGGAAAAAATTACATGGTGTTTGAGAGCTAAGTGGAAATAACCTTACAGAAGGTAGTGATGATGTCCACAGTTTGTAAAATAATATATGACTTTTTAAAAATTTATCGAATGGTTTCTCCAAGGGGGAAGCTTGAAGTAGAATGCGATGTTTGTGAGGTAGGTAGTAGTTTCGTTTGCCCCTCGGCATATACCATGATTTCGAAAAATTTTCGGCTTGTGGAGCACAGGTAACTCTCCAGGTATACATATCGTGTCTAGAGGGGAATTCTTGTTTAACTACCGTTGAAGGTAAGATGATGAAACGATGGTCAATAATGAAGTACATGTAGAAGTACTGTAAACATTAACTGAAAATTAACAAGTGCCGTTAAAACATTACTTCTGGCTGTGCTGATGATTAGTATTTTATACGTATGGAAAATATTATAAAAGATATCCAGAAAAGTTCCAACAGTATCCACACCACATATACAAAATATATACATTTCGTCAAAAACATTTGATACGTACTCTATGTCTTACATACGAGTACGTGGTCTATTCCTCCCAATGGTAAAAGAACAAACTGTGAAAAAAAGTGATGAAGTTCACATTAGGAACAGATAATGAACGAAATTCACTCACATTATTCCTTACTAGCAAATGTACCCGTGCTTCGCTACGGTATTCTGTATTGTATACGAATATTGAAGTAAATACCGTACATGCAGTAAATAAGATTGTTTTAAATTAACATGTCTCTTAGCGTTATCCGAGAAACAGCATGGCGAGGTCCCCATACGTTGTTTCCAATGTAAAGTGCTTGTTAAGGATTTGTGATGATAACGACAGGCTCAATTTTGACTGGTTGTAGGGAAGTTTCCTGCCATTATAATAAAAACTCCTCAATTTGTAATATGTCTGAAAGTAGGAAAGGGGGACTGCCATTGTAACGGAAACTCCCCAAATCGATTGTGACCGCGCAGTAGGCAATGCGGTCGTGAAAATTCAATAATCCTATGCTTCTTTCATCGTGTGTAGATATTTTGATTAGGCTGTATGAGTCTAATACATTTTACTGCAGGGCGGAAATATTTTATATGCTTGTTTAACTGTTTGTTGGTATATTGCTGTTTAAGGAAAGCTAGTGCCTTAATCAATCTTGGAGTTTGGCGACCTAGTTATAAAACCCGCTTCACCTCCCCAAGTAAGATCAGGGGTCACCGATCAGGCATTCTAAATCAGGATTTACCTGTGGTAGGGTGGCCGGTTACTCCTACTAGCCGGAGGTTCTTACTGGAACTAACAGCACGTGGGCATCAATCCAGGTTTTAAGCACCCTCATTGTTGTTTAACTTCGGAGATCTCACGGGATCCAGTGTCAACATGGCTTAGCTACGGCCCACAATATTACTACACAATCTCTCTTTTTTTTAAAATCAAAGATGCCATTTTCTTCCCATATCTAACCTGAATTTAACATACAGGCATATGAAATAGTCCCCTTAAAAACGCAGAGCAATGAAGATGAATATTAATGACAAGAATTCCTTCTTTTGACGAAGAAAACGTCCATAGATTCGGAGCCGAACTTGGTGAGTGAGCGTTGCAAAACCATGAAAGTTTTAACATCGAAATAAGTTCCAAACAACATATGAGATGACAGTATTCATATTCAAAAAGGGAAGGATCAGTGTACCTAGCAACAAGAGTGTGACCTCGGTATGATGTAATCATCGCCATAACAACTCTCTGAGTCGGTGCAATCAATCAATCAATCAATCAATCAATCAATCAATCAATCAATCAATCAATCAATCAATCAATCAATCAATCAATCAATCAATCAATCAATCAATCAATCAATCAATCAATCAATCAATCAATCAATCAATCAATCAATCAATCAATCAATCAATCAATCAATCAATCAATCAATCCATCAATCAATCAATCAATCAATCAATCAATCAATCAATCAATCAATCAATCAATCAATCAATCAGTTATCAATGATCTGCATTTAGACCTGTCACCCAGGTGGCAGATTCCCTATCAGGTATTTTCCTAGACATTCTTTAAATATTTTGAAAGAACTTGGGAATTTTATCGAACATTTCTCTTGATAAATTTTTCCAATCGCTCACTTCTCGCCTTATCAGACATGGCCTGTATTCCATAATATGACTGTGAAATTGAATAAAATTGTAATAACGTAAAGAACGGGAAGTCCAACGGATAAACATACAAGATATAACTACAATATAACCAGCTTAATAGGAAAATGGCATTAAAGCATAGCACCGAAAAAATATTGTTTTGTGTGAGCTTGTTAGGCGTCCGATCGGTTAGATTCCTTAATGGGGGTGGCTGTCCGTTGGATATTCTCTCTTAATATTTTCCCCGATAAGTTCGATCTTCATCTTTTTTAAATTTACTGTATTGATAAATAGGGTTTCAGGGAGCAAGAGCTCTGTCAAGAGGAACAATACATAGATCATCACAATAATGGCCGTTTAAGGTGTAAGGTCTACAATTGAAAGAGTAATAGACCGAGCTCGATAGCTGCAGTCGCTTAAGTGCGGCCAGTATCCAGTAATCGGGAGATAGTGGGTTCGAGCCCCACGGCCGCTTCCTTCCACTTCCTAGGCCTTTCCTATTCCATCGTCACCATAAGACCTATCTGTGTCGATGCGACGTAAAGCAAATAGCAATTGAAAGAGTAATAATAGTGGTTTTACATATGCTTTGAGCATCACTATTTACCTAATTGGGAGGATAACATTAAGTAAGTGGATCATTATCAAACAATACAGGAGGAACAATTGTTTCGACTGTTAAGGTGACTTTGAGAGTAAAAATATAGGAGAAATATCTATTACACAATCGGAGTGCCTAAGAGGCACTTCTTAAGCTTATTTCGAAATGGCACAGTTATATAAATGATTGTTATATAGTCAGGAACACTCTTATATTCAGATATTAGTAAGTGTTGCACTCCCTTAGTGTCAAACTTTGTTGTATATTTTTTTAACGTGTAATTTTTTTTTGACTATTCATATACGAATGGATGTTAGTGACTTTAGAAAATTCAGAGTTGGTGAACATTTTATTTTGTGAAATAAATTAGATGAGGAATGTCAATTGTTCGTAGGTACTTAATCTCGCCAATAATATCAACCAAGGCAGAGATTTTTTAAAAGTGCAATATGCGAGGAGTCCAAGAGAGTGCGTTGTCAATTATCAGTCGCCTCTTGTTTTCTCAGTTTTCAGTTTTCCCTAATGTATGCGTTTTCGAGATATCTTTGCGAAATTTTCAAATCTTGTTTGTATTTAGAGTCATAAAAATGTATGCCAGAATTATCACTGTTGTATTCTTCAATAATAATTTATGAGGTAATTTATGTTACAATAAAATACGTAAGACACACATCTTCTTTAATCCATTGCAACTTCGAGATGCCAAATAATACATTTGTAGTTGCACTGAGGTCATTTTTTAATTTATGGAACATCATACAAATCGTTTATGAGTAATTGGCTATTAGGAGATTTCTTCTCAGCTATTCATGCTGGATATCTACACTATTTCATCTTCAAAATTTCATGAATAGAACAGTGAAGTATCATCTGCCATGAGTGATATTTTACCCTTAAAAGAGCACAGGGCTATATCATTCATTTATATAAGAAACAAAACTGGATCCAATATTGAACCTTGTGGTACACCAAAGTAGATATTTTTTAGGTTACTTTCATTTATGCCAATATGAACATATTGTTGTCTATTTGACAAAAAAATCCTTAATCAGAGCAGTTAGGGACCTCTCACACCTGCCTTTTCCAGTTTGCATATAATAAATTCTTGGCTAACAATATCAAAAGCCTTTTCTAAATCAATAAACAACCCAGCAGTCTTGTTTAGTGTGGAAGCCAAACTGAACGTACATGGTCTAACCTACTTGAAAACGTATTTCACTCCAGATTAGGCCCATCTGCTCAATGAAGCTCTCACAACTATGGACTGCGAAAATATAGAATTAACATCCGCTCGTAATATTGAAGTGGATCTCTTACCGTATTCGTTACTTCCCATATCAGTTACCCACTGTTTATCAACTTTCTCTTGTTGGTGTGTAAATTTGTTCAGAGATGGGAAATAACATGTCAACAACATAATTTGAAACCCACACTACTTACTTCGACTATACGTGCCACTCGCTAGTTATTCTATGTATGTCAAAACGTACTGCTGTGGCCACACAGCCTCATTAAAAATGTTTTGACTTCAGGTTTTGAAGATGAATAATTAGTTAGAAGTTTGTCTCAGTTGACTATTTTTCCCATCTTTCGACGGGGAACATTTCTTCAACACTCATTTTTACGTAGAAGGTAGTGATGTACTGTAGGTGAAGAAACTTTACTCGGAACCTAATTCTTATCTCTCTAGACAGGTAACAACTTTACTAAATCCTAAGATAAGTTTACTTCGAAATACGTGATCATTTAGATTTTAAACATACTTTTAACTTTCTTACCTACCTCAAGCTCACACATGTTATTTGGATATTGAATACTAACGTAATCTTTGAAGTTGCATATAACACACTTTGCAGTAGAATACGTACGTAGCGATTATCGCGTTCTCAATTATGCAAACAGTATTCAGCGATCACCTAATACCGGACTTACTGTACACTTAGGTGCAACACTGGACACAATAACAATCTCGTAAGACATAATTGGCAATCTCATTTTACTACAGAATTGCATTACAGCTGATACAGTAAGTAATTGACTTTGAAGGGAGAAGTAGACATTATTACAGTATATCATTATCCATCGGCATTATACAAAGGCTATTAGAAAGTTAAGCGTTGGGAAACTCGAATGCACAAAAGTAGAGAAGTGCGTTCTATAAATACCATAGCTACCACTCCCTGCCATGCTGAACTGGTAATAACAACGAACGCATAAATATCTCAATGGATGAGAGAGACTGGCCCAAAATTACATTTTTAATGTATTTTTCTTTGTAGAAAAAAATATATCTTATAATGAGATTCACCCGCTAAATTCATTGAGTTTTGAAGTCGTTTCCTACCTTTGGTAAGATTGCCTCTTGTTTTCCGAATTTCCTGTTTTCTTCCCTGATAAAATCGTTTTTATATATCTTTGCAAATGGTCTAAGCTGGTTTGTGTTTATTGTCATAACAATTTATGCTAGAATTATCACTGTTGCATTCTTCAATCATAATTCATCAGGTATTTAAGCTAACCAGAGATCTCCGTGAAATTGTCTAAGCTTCTTTGTATTCAGTGTCATGACAATATATATACTAGAATTATCACTGTTTATTATTCAGTTATAATTTATGAGGTCGTTAATACTAAAATAAAACACGTACTTATGTTTAAAAAATGTTCTTTCAAAGATATTTCCGTGATTTTGGCACTCGTTGTTAAGCCAGGTATTGTAAACATTTTCAGTGGAAAACATTTTAATACCCATAGGTTTATGAAAATGATTAGGGAAATACTTTAAGGCAGCATAACTTTTTCAACATCATGAAAATTCATTTTTGACGAGTAGTGATAATTTTAAAACACTAAAAATGCACAATCAATCAGAATAACGCTATCTCCAAGCACGCTAAATTTAATTTTCAAAGGACATATAAATACTGATATATTGTGTGACTGACTATACTAACAAAACATCTCAAAACAGCCGATATTGGAGTACCGAGGAAACCTAATCTGCCGTATGAAGAACCTCTTCATAACGAGAAATTAGGAATAAGCAGGTATTTATAAAATGCATTAGAATTTATCAGGCTGTCAATTCGGCTTGCTCTCGTATTGCCCAGCCAGCAGGAAGCGACAGCTTGCCGGCTTCAGCCTCAGCCTCGTCTGAGCTGCGGTTCTGCTTTAATGACCCTATGCAGTACATACATACATACATACATACATACATACATACATACATACATACATTTTTTTTGCTAGGGGCTTTACGTCGCACCGACACAGATAGGTCTTATGGCGACGATGGGATAGGAAAGGCCTAGGAGTTGGAAGGAAGCGGCCGTGGCCTTAATTAAGGTACAGCCCCAGCATTTGCCTGGTGTGAAAATGGGAAACCACGGAAAACCATCTTCAGGGCTGCCGATAGTGGGATTCGAACCTACTAAAATACATACATACATACATACATACATACATACATACATACATACATACTTACATACATACATACATACAAACTGCACCCTGCCGGCCTAAGCTTAGCGTCATATAACAGAGGAACATTTAATTCTAGGTTAGCACACGATTTAATTACAAGCCGTTCAGCTCCACACAGGTTTGGCGAGACATGGCCTGGACAAAGAACACAGATGCAGATGGGTGTTTCCAAGGCAGTAAAATGGGCTCTGCAGTAACAAAAGGTGTGTGTGGAAATTCTAGTAGGAGGGACCTTAACTCCGTAAGGAGCTTAGCCCGAGCTGAGATCACAGGAGACCACCCGACCACAAATTATTACGCGGGAAAAGGCAAGGAAAATTTCGCTCAACCCCGTCCGTACGCCCCGGATACGGGAAGCGAGGTGAATGGCCGCCACAAGCCTAGGGATATATTGGCACCAAGGTGGTAACACCTTCTCCAAGGGAAATATTCAAACTTTCGCCTACCTCAAGAGACAACACGAAAATTCTATCTGCACCATCAGCCAGTCGCAGTACTGACACCTTATATTTTGCGAGGGCCTAATCTAGCTAACTTCACCATCAATGATAAATTATTCCGATTACGGGGTCGAGACATTTGAAATTTTAGAAGTTCACTCCCCCTCCCCAATAAAACTCCAGCAAATTTTATAATCTATAATTTCTGGGAATTGAACTCTAGCTAATTGGCTAAATGTGAAGGACGCCATGGAAGAAGTCAATATTGCCGCGAAAGGGCGAGGAGAAGAATTTAATCATAACTTCTGATCCAACGATCGATTGTGAATCAAACTCCACACATCTGGTAGGAGTGGGCCACGTTTCAACACCCGACTGGACATGGGACCTGACTCGGCCTCGGATGAGCACGGAAGTAGCCGGGCTGAGAGGCTCAGACGGTTGAGGCGCTGGTCTTCTGACCCCAACTTGACAGGTTCGATCCGGGATCAGTCCGGTGGTATTTGAAGGTGCTTAAATCCATCAGCCTCGTATCGGTAGATTTACTGAGGCATAAGAGAACTCCTGAGGGACAAAATTATGGAGCGTCTACGAAAACCGTCAAAAAGTAGTTAGTGGGACGTAAAAGCAATAACATTATTATTATTATTAACCCGGAAATACTGCAAAAATATATAAGGGGACCTCTGAGCCTGTACTATTATTAAATATATGTGAATAAATGACCGAAATAAATTAATAAAACCATTAAAATAACTTAATAATAATAAATCGGAATGTCCGTAGTATGGTTGCCAATGTTCACCAGAATGGACTCCTGAAATTTGAATAAAGCACGATAATTGTCTCTCCCAGAGCGCGTACATAAATATGCGTACTGGTACATCTGCTTCAGGCCTCAACTAACCTTCCGAAAACGATTAAATTAGTGGGAACTGCACCTAGGTTCATCAAAAACTCCACAGATTCTAAAATATCTAACTATATTCTGAATAATATCCGTGCATGAGCACCTCATCAACACACACAAATATACATAAAATAACTCACAAAGTACTGATGGAAGACTCCATATTTACATAATTATTCAACAACATAAAGTAAAACAGTGGGAAACGAAAAGCGAGGACCAAGCTATCATTTGCAGTCAGCCCCATGAAAGTTCATTACAAAGCATATATATGTGGATAAATATTCTTCACTGTCTCTGTGTATAAACACACCTTGCATCTTCTCATAATTGGCCTTTATATCACAAATATACTGTACCTTTATAATACTGTGTTCACTGACTAACACTTGATTTAAAGATACGTTCACTCTAGCAACACACGCTTGTTGTTCCAGAACATAAATTATAGAAAGTTTGAAATACAGCAACCCATAGCACTCACCAACATATAAGACATCAAGCCACAGCAACTGATACAGTACCAAGTTCCTAAGCACTCCACAGTTTGTAGGTCAACCACGTTCCACAAACATAATAAGACCACGTTCCACAAAACTTACATCTCCACTCTTCTGCTGTTTTAAGTCAAGTATGCTCCACCAAAGTTTGATGTCAAGTACATTTCACAAAAGTTACCTCTCCTCTTACTACCAAAGTTTTCATTCCACTCTCCGCTGTTTTCTCACATGCCTATATATATTTGCTATTTGCTTTACGTCGCACCGACACAGATGGGTCTTACGGCGACGATGGGATAGGAAAAGCCTAGGAATTGGAAGGAAGCGACCGTGGCCTTAATTAAGGTACAGCCCCGGCATTTGCCTGGTGTGAAAATGGGAAACCACGGAAAACCATCTTCAGGGCTGCCGACAGTGGGGCTCGAACCCACTATCTCCCGATTACTGGATAATGGCTGCACTTAAGCGACTGCAGCTATCGAGCTCGGTATATGCCTCTATAGACCCTTACTCTGACATGATATGTCTGGATTGATCCTGGCCATCCAATCACGACTATAAGATCCTCTTGCCGTACCAAGACCACGCTCTGAACCACTTCTGGGTCCAAAGAAAATAACAACATCAACGGACTCTGGGCAGTTCCATATGACTCACGCAAAGATTCCGAGTTGTAAACAGCACTGTTTTACCATCTGCTTGTACAAAATAAATTACATTACTCATATCACATATGGAAACCTTCTAGCTTCAAATATTAGGAATGAATATGCGAGTACAAATAATTTTTTTTTTTTTTTGGTAGTTGCTTTACGTCGCACCGACACGGATAGGTCTTATGGCGACGATTGGACAAGGAAGGGCTAGGAGTTGGAAGGAAGTGGCCGTGGCCTTAATTAAGGTACAGCCCCAGCATTTGCCTGGTGTGACAAATAAAATAATAATAATAATAATAATAATAATAATAATAATAATAATAACAATAATATCTAATACTTCTGAATATAGTACGACGGTGTGATGTATATACTATCACAAGCCTTACCATCACTACTTTCGAATATGCCTACAGTATCGTAAAGTTCCACTTTCAGATCATTTTGAAGAACATAAACGTATGTAGTTCGACATAGTATGGAAAAATGGGTATTTTCTAGTCTATAATTAACAGTGGGCATTAAAATATTTAAGATTCCTACCGTCTTACATGGAAGTAGAATACCTCGTACTCAATGAGAAGAGTTTTCTAAACTTCATTATATCAATTTTCAATCGTAACGTTACTTGCAGTCTGAGGTAGTCACATCGCAGTGATATCACGCCGCTATAGCTGGCAGGCGTTGTATTATAACAAGTACTCGTTGAACAGACTCACGGTCATTTTATGACTTTAAATTCTTCAAGTACTCTAAATAGAGGTCTCTCCAGAATCGTGCATGCATCAGAAGTCGCCGTAAGCTGACGGTTATTAGCTACAATAAGCAGCACGATTATTGACTCTTTTCTGTGTGGGTGGTACGTCAAGGTCCACCACGAAGACCAATTGAAAAATTAACTACTACTGCCTTTGGCAATACAATTGCTTTTGTTGGTGATTTTGATTAGCCCTCCACTAATGACCTTTCTCTTTGGACATTGTTAGAGACCCATGAGTCCCAAGGACCTGCAATTATCTTCAACAAAACAAGAGTAAAATATTTTAATTCTATAGGTAAAGGTAAGGTAAGAGTGTATTCTGCCCGAAGGCAGGTCCGAACCTCCGCAGAGGTGTGTCTGAGCCGGAGTTTTCGTACGGTAGGGTGGCCAGTTCCTTTCCGCTCCTCCATTTCCTTACCCCCACCAACAGCGCGTGGCAACCCATCCAAATTTTGACCAGGCCCAATGTTGCTTAACTTCGGAGATCTCACGGGATCCGGTGTTTCAACACGGCTATGTGGTAAATATTTGTTTTAAACTTTGAAATGGTATGTAAATATGAATAATGTAACTTTTGTTGATTTTACAACAATTACAAACCGTTAGTAAACTGAGTATGATTTAAGAACAATTTTTATATCTCTACGCATGAAAATGAAAATACAGCTTTATTTTCGAAACAATATAACGTATAAACTAATGGGTGAAATCATGAAATTTTACGCAAACATTCTCGAGAAATGATTTTGTGTTTTTAAAATATAGAACTGAAAATATATTATTTGTGAAATTATTTGTAAAATGTTGCATAATATTTTAAAATTAGTTCGTGTCCCTTCCTTTGGTACTTAATTACGTCAAAACTACTGAACCAATTAATTTAAATTTTGGTACGGATATATTTCATGTAGTCAGGTAAAACAGAATTGCACATGCTTTATCCGCTAAAGAAATCAAGGTAATGGACAAATGGTTAGACGTATCAAGTAACAGAGCCCAACTTGTGTGCTTAAAGTTACGTTTTCTGCAGAAAATGTCATTATTGCCTTTTCTTTGTAACCGTAATGGTTCCCAGATAATTACGCTTTTACTTGTTAAAGCACGCGTTCCAGAGGCTCTAAGACTGATCAATACTAAGATTACATTGAGTAACTGGTGTTAGTTGAAGTATCCTCCGTCTTCATTACAGCCACTCACCTCCATCAGATGACAGTACAACTGAATTTCAACAAAATTAACCCGTCAACGACGGATACAGCAACTATTCGTTAAAATAACAAAATTCGATTTCGTTACAATTTGTTTTAGGTCGCACCGACACAGATAGGTCTTATAGCGAGGATGAGATAGGAAAGCTAGACGTGGGAAGGAATCGGCCGTGCCCTTAATTAAGGTACAGCCCCAGCATTTGTCTGGTGCGGAAATGGGAAACCAAGGAAAACCATCCTCAGGACTGCCAACAGTGGTGCTCGAATCCACTATCTTCCGAATGGAAGCTGACAGCTACGTGACTCGAACCGCGCAGCCTCTCGCTCGGTAAATTCATTTTTTTTCCATTTAACCGTCATATGAGTTAACTGAGAATTCTTGGGAAAAGCAACATGTATAAAATATACATTTGAATGTTATACATGTGATGGGGAAAATGAAAAGGACCAGTTGTCGGAAATCAAAATTTGGTATCAAGTGGTTAAGTTTTTGTGCTTTATATCGCAAGAAGTAAATTTCAAAAATCGACAAATATGGTCTCTCTTTATTTTCCGCATCACATATGGTGGTGTGCAATTACAGTGACTTCGCATCTTACTATGAATTGTGGATGCTGGATCCCAAGCAAGCTGCCTTAACAAAACTGAATGAGTTGAACACAAGAAAACTACTGCCCAACAATGGTCACACTATACAATACATTTACAATGGTGATTTCGAGTCCCCCCCACCCCCACCTTGCCAACGCAGGAAATATGAAACTTTTCTTTGGATCAGTCAGGTCCTCAAGATTCGCACGTCACGAGTAAAGTTTGTCTCAAGTGGGAATTTGTTTCCGTCGAGGCTGTTATTATGAAGGAAAATTATTTTGAACTGGCTCAAGGAATACCTCCTCATCATCTACTAAAGGCAATGCCTTGTCGCTGTACCCACATATGACGATCGTCTACTAGCCTCTTCATGTTACTATGTAAACCTCATGCCGGTTCACCGACGGAGTTTCTGATGAATGACATCCTTGGTCGTCCCCTGGGTCCCTCACCCAGTACTTTACCTTCGATGATTGTTTGGAGAAGAGATTCATCAGAGGTCAGTAATATTTAAGCTATTTTTATATGTCTACAAACTATGTCAGGTTTCGATTCTATGTCCATGAACACAGAGCCATCTGCGCTAATGAAGAGGTTATACACATTCAGATTATCATACTTTATTCCCACTGAGAGGCTGTCAACCAAGATACCGCAAATCCTTTTCATCAAGAAATAAAGACAAGCACGTGTATGAGTTGCCGTCTCTCTCTCTCTCTCTCGATGTAATCCTTCCTACCGATCTCCCGAGGCGATGACTATATTAAGTCCTGACCTTTAACTAAGTGCGCTTGACTTGAGTTAAAGTTTACACAAATTTGCTCCTCCCCAGCTAAGTGAGCGAAGTATATTACTCAGCGTAATTGAAGCAGTTAGGGCTTATGTGATATAACACTGCTACATGTTCATCCAGTTCCGAGTTGTCAAGTTAAGGGATTAAGTATAGTAAAATCAATGGCTCGCTCACAACAAAAGTGATAACGGGACAGTTATGAGCGTAACAGTCCTTCTGCGAAGACATTGGACGTAGGCAGTGGAGTTTAACGAAGGGGGAGTACTTTTTGGGTACAATTTTAAGGGAGAAAAATTGCACTTTTCGAGTTAAATTTTCCTTCGTGGAATAAAGTTTTGCTCATAAAGCTGGCCACAATGCAAATAATTAACATTACAGGCAACAGATGGCAGCAATTCATGGTGCGGTGTTTGTAGTAACAACTCAGAACGTGGTCGCTCTGACATACGCGTCCGCTAACTAGAGGAAACGTTGAAGCTGCATTCGTGTGTAATGGATACTTCCAGACTAGTACAAGGTGACATAATTCTGTTCTTGTGGAAAGAACATGCTTTTTCCGGGAAAGTTGTCACGAAGTGTGCGTATGTTCTACGATGACGCACCTCCACACAGCTGCCAATGCAACAATGGATTGTCAGCGCTATTTTTCGATGGGGTCTTATGGATCACCTTACAGAAAAAATGTCTGGCTTTGCGACAGTTGCGTCCTTCGTCTTCTGAAGAAAGCCGTGAAGAGTAAGTGTTTTACCAACAATCAAGCGATGCCTGATGCTGTGGAAGAGTATTTCAACTAGAAACCTGCGTCCTTCATAGTGTATGATATAGAGAAATGTTTCAGTGTTGGGACAGGTGCCAGAACGGTGGAGGTGATTATCTGTATATTCTCCCAAATTATCGCTAATCTGTCGTTTTTATGTAGTGTATATTGTCCCATACCTATTGTGTAGCCTAAGTTTCTAGACACTAGGCTATGTTTCAATTGAACAACCCTCATATTATCTGTAGACTCTTTTAAACTATCATCAGTATGCTACTTTCCGAGCCGAGCTGAGTAACTCGGACGGTAGAGCTCTGGCCTTCTGACCCCAACTTGGCGGTTTCGAACCGGGCTTAGTCTGGTGGTATTTGGAGGTGCTCAAATACGTCATCCTCGTGTAGGCAGATTTACTGGTGTATGTAAAAGAACGCCTGCAGGACAAAATTCCGGCACTTCGGCGTCTCCGAAAACCTTAAGAAGTAGTTCGTAAAATCAGTCATATTATTATTATTATTATTATTATTATTATTATTATTATTATTATTATTATTATTATTATTATTATTATTATTATTATTAAATGAAATGTCGTATGGCTGTTAGTGACGGGATATCCCAGGACGGGTTCGGCTCGCCAGGTGCAGGACTTTCTATTTGACACCCGTAGGCGACCTGCGTGTCGTGATGAGGATGAAATGATGATGAAGACAACACATATACCCAGCCCCCGTGCCATTGGAATCAACCAATTAAGGTTAAAATCCCCGACCCGGTCGGGAATCGAACCCGGGACCCTCTGAACCGAAGGCCAATACGCTGACCTTAAAGCCAACGAGTCGGACATTATTATTATTATTATTATTATTATTATTATTATTATTATTATTATTATTATTATTATTATTATTATTATTATTATTGATATAGTGTATCTTGTACTATACATTTAGTGTACGTTTCTAGACTTCAGTCCATGTTTCAATTGGTCAACCCTTATAGTTTCCTGTTTCTTTACAATCTGCTTTACGTCGCTCCGACACAGATAGCCTAGGTCTTACGGCGACGATGGGATAGGGAAGGCCTGGGAGCGGGTAGGAAGCGGTCGTGGCCTTAATTATGGTACAGTCCCAGCATTTTTCTAGTGTAAAAATGGGAAACCACGAAAAACCATCTTCAGGGCTGCCGACAGTGGGGTTCGAACCCACTATCTCCCGGATGCAAGCTCCCAGCTGCGCGCCCCTAAACGCACGGCCAAGTAGCCGAGTACTTTTCTCTTTAAATTGGTGAAACATAATTATAATAATCTACACTACCACAAAAAAGAATATGCTTGTTCCGTCTCCCTCTGTCAAACGTTAATTTTTTCATCTTCTGTAACGTTCATTTTTTATGAGGTTAAAACCCATTGAAGATATTTGCATGACGTTTGGTACTGAAATAAATTTCATTTTTTGTGAACTACATGATTTAGGCTCTTTTCTGGTACACAACTAAGCGTGTACTATACGTCTGTGAAAAATAAAATAACAGTGAATATCTCCGATATAATGTTATTAGTCACTCGTTGAAAATTGCAAAAGTAAACCCGCCAATGACAGCTATAAAGAATCTAGCTATTTATAAATATTCCTGGACCTACCGGCACGTGGGACAAATGTTTGACACTCTGATGTCTGTAAGACTGGTGTCAGTTTATTACAGACGTTAAAAAAATTGCGTTAACTGTATATCTTCAATAACCTACACTGCGGTCAGAATCAAACTCGCCACTTGACCAACAAGAACTTACTCACAAACGACATGTGGACGCCAGTACGAGCCAGCAGGGGCCTGTTCCACGAACGAACTTTGCAACTTTTCAACTTTGCACTTTTCACTTTTCAGTTCTTGCAAAGTGCAAAGTCTTTCTGTTCCACCATGAACTAGGCTGTACTTTTCAATTTCTTCGCAAAGTGAAAAGTCTTTGCGAATGAGTGATCCGATCGAGTTTATTCCATGAGCAAACTGTATAGGCCTAATACTCCATGATTTTAATGCTTTACTTTTCGCGGCGAACTTGGCGGTATAATTGTCGTACCGTTAAAGTTTTTATCATGGGAAAGAAAGGTTATTATAAGAAGCTGGCTGTGGTGGAAGTTGTCAAGGAGAAACGTGACATCCTTTTTTGACAACTTTAAAGATAACCTCTCAAATGATGACACACATCAATGTTAACGAGAGTACCGTCAACACATATAAACACAGAAGGACATTCACCCTTCATTAGAAATCCCGTCGCTATATTAAGCGGATTATCAGGCCAACGTACTGTTAGGAAATATTACATTTACTATAACATCTACGACTTTGGTAACAGTTCTGCAAATAATTGATTTTGATGTCCCATGCATTGCTGTTACACAGTACAGCTGGGCAAAATTTACTAAAAATTGTAAACATATAAGAATTTGTTCTTTTTCGGAAAGGAATTTACTTCTTTATGTTTCAATAAATGACCGATCATTTCTAGAATATAGTCAGCCTCTATTGGGATAATACGAAATCAGTCGCGATATTACGTCGAAGTGAGGTTATGAAAATTAATCCTGTCTTTGGACGTTCTATTATTGGAATCTGCATCACTGTCCTCACTTGATGCTAACAAAAGCTCACGTCGTAACGTGTTTATATGACTAAACCAAATTCTACGCCGAGAAACTAATGTACATACTTGTTAATTAACATATGAAAAGGGAATCATCTCTTTGCAAGATTTATGAAAACTTTTCACATCATTTCTTTGCACTTTGCATTTCTGTAGCAATGGAGGAACATAACAGGCTTGAAAAGTGAAAAGATTTCTAACTTTTCACTTTTCACTTTTCACTTTGCAAGCTAAATCTGAAAAGCGATGGTGGAACAAAATCTGAACTGAAAAGTGCAAAGTGCAAAGTGAAAAGTTGCAAAGTTCGTTCGTGGAATAGGCCCCTGGTCTAGTGAAAATAAAACACACAGAAATTTAGCGACTCTCTGGTCAGTCGTAGAGGAATGGTTGAGTCAGAAATAGTTATAAATGACTGTTTTACAGCTTGCAGCACAAGTTATGTAAATACAAAGTGACGCCAGAGTTCCCACACCTCAAAATTTAGTTTGACTTCGTGTTAATACCTCACTGAG
The DNA here is from genome assembly GCF_040414725.1 of Anabrus simplex. Lineage (NCBI taxonomy): Eukaryota > Metazoa > Arthropoda > Insecta > Orthoptera > Tettigoniidae > Anabrus > Anabrus simplex. The sequence continues at coordinate 179,340,997 of NC_090267.1, forward strand.
GCGCTTCGTCTGGTCAGCGAATTTTAAGTCAGCCAAGTACAATGGAATAAACCTTTTAGTTGCCTGTCTCAAAAACAAGTAAAAATTAATGTGAAGTCTCACCAACAAAAGAAACTCTAGCACGAGTAGCTTTCAGTGCCGGGAGTGGTCCGAGGACATGTTCGGCTCATCTGAGGCAGGTCATTCTATATGATGCCCATGGGTGACCTACGCGTCTGGATGAGGGATTATGATGATAATGAGGTAGGGAGAGGATGGAACCCGGTATCGCCACGTAGCCTAATCCTGTCGAATACCACCAAGGGTTCTACCGAAGGCTTAACATCACCATCTGGTGGACGAATTAATATCAACAGCGTACTATGCCCTCACTCCAATGAACAATGTGATGAGGTTTGAAAATGAATCCAGGCTTTTGGCAAGCAATCTGATAGTTAGAAATATTGTGTACCACCACCTCTGCTACCCTGCCGGCCAACATTCGGACCGGCTAACCACGATGTCAGACCAATAATATAGACTTGATGCTTTATCAATCATGGTCACCTGATAGGCTGTGAAAGAAGAGAATTGATTCTTCATCTTCTCCCTAGGGCGCGGCGGGGGATCCCACATCTACCACAGTGTCATGGAGCGTGAGACTTTGGGTCGAGGATACAACTTGGCAGGAGGACCAGTACCTCTTCCAGGCTGCCTCACCTGCTATGCTGAACAGGGGCCATGTAGGGGGATGGGAAGATTGGAAGGGACAGACAAGGTAGAGGGAAGGAAGCGGCCGTGGCCTTAAGTTAGGTACCATCGCGCCATTTGCCTGGAGGAAAAGTGGGAAATCATGGAAAACCACTTCCAGGATTGGTGAGGTGCGAATCGAACCCACCTCTACTCAATTGACCTCCCGAGGCTGAATGGACCCCGTTCCAGCCCTCATACCACTTTTCAAATTTTGTGGCAGAGCCGGGAATCGAACCTGGGCCTACGGGTGTGGCAGCTAATCACGCTAACCACTACACCACAGACGCGGAGAGAATTGATGATACCCAAAATAATTTACCTGTGGTACATATAGACATTAAGGATCTAGTCCCGGCTTGCCAACGTGATTACTGCCAATCTAAATGGCCTGAGTATATCGGAATTCAATGTGGTCAACGTAACACCCTCAACCCTGCTGATTGGCTTTGGTGACCAGGTCCGCAGGCTCTCATATAATATTAGCTTCTCAGGATCTCGCGAGGCTGAGTGAGTCAACTTACTGATGATGCACGTTTGGTAGCGTAGGCCGTTGGTTCAAATAAACGAAAGTAGGGGTAATTTGAGCTCCTGTATATTTACCCGCTAAATTCGGACAGATAAACTGAATATTTAGAAAAAAAAGGGGAAATATTGCATTTGTATAGTGCACGTATGCGAAAATTGAAATATGTACTGTAAGTATGGTGATACTCTATTTAGAGTTGTAGCTTTATAAGGTTTGAAGTTGAACAGATAGAAAACTGAATGAGGTCTCTCTGTAAGGTTCTGTAAGATGTAAATCGTTTTGTAAAAAGCTCAGCATTCATAAAATATGACAACAATTTAAGAATTGTATTTTTAAGTAAAACCCACGACTCCGATCAAGAAGAAATATAAAGATCTTTACAAACAACGACAGCGATAAAACCGGATGATTGGAGTATTAATTAAAAGAATTTTCAGTAGTAGCACAAAGCGTGTGTACGAACATCGAGAGCGAAGGAAATTCTCATCACGCTACGTAAATATGTTATCAAATGAAGTAATAAAACTATTAATATCTAAGAGACGTTAACACGTGTGTTTAATTCCTAATTGAGGCCCTTTACTTGTATGTTTATTATATGAACATTTTTATTCGTAGATAAAAGTCTCATACGAGCATGTGCAGGTGGTTTTCATGATAAATATGTGTATAAATCAGTTGAACTGTTGGCATGGTCCAGCGGTTGGCACATTAGCTTCTAGTCCTGTTGGTCTGCATGCGATTCCTGACTGTCACATAAGCTGGCCCTTATTTTTGCTACCAAGTAACTTATAAGTGAATTGTTGCTTCACTAGCTTCTTACAATGTTTTTCCGAGTTCATTTACTGGATCTCTCACGAATTCAGCACCAGTTTGATGCTCTGGAGTGAAATACATTCAACCACGTGAATACTAATGGTGATTTAAACTTTCTAAATGTGTTTGTGTTTGTGATGAGGTGTCTGCATATAGCTCACTATTGTCGAATATTGCCAAGGGGTCTGCTCAGAGTTTAACGTCTCCACGTCGTTTATTGTGCCGACCAACATTCTGATGGTGAGTAATTTTACACCAACGAGACTCGAACCGAAAAATCACTGTGTCAGACCATGAAGACTTGATGCCACCAGACGGGATAATCGTTTTCCGAAATCTGATGATGTTCAGTTCAATACAATACAATGCAGTATTCAGAGATCACATGCTGCTTCGACAGACTGCCACCAGTCTCCTTTGCTCTGTACTTGGTTCCTTCAGAAGCTGTCCAGGCCAAGGGTTGTCAGGCCCTTCACCATATTATCTATCCAGTGCAGTCGTGGTCGTCTTAGTGGGGCTGGGTATTCAGCCTCACCTCAAGTGTCTTTTTCACTAATTTCTGTCCGGTTTACGGACCAGATAGCCTGTCCAACGGATTATTCTGCTCTTCTGTTTCAGTAGGATTGATAGTTGCTTCTCCTCCATGTTGTAATCTCCAGTAGAGAACCCCCAACATTCCTCACAACTTTTTTTCAAAAGTACGTAGTTTTCCTTTATATCTTACTGATGATTACTTATCTCCTACACATTGTTTTCTTCATCAAAGGCAGATTCTTCTTGCATCACTGAAAAGTGAAATTTCTGTCGTTTTACTGTGGTCAAGTTTGTCCATTAGTAGCTAATATTGTGTGAGTGAACTATAGGTCGTGTGGTGTTTTCAATCATATCGAATTTGTTGTACTTTTTCCGACCTCCAACTTAAGTAGATTCCTCGTCAGACGAGTATGTCGGATTGATGCTTACTATATAGGTCACAAACTTTAACTACAAACACAAAAACGAGCTAGAGTAATTCGTGGAAAGAAGAGAACCGATGAACCGATGATGTCCAAATGAACGAATCCAGAAAACACACAGCCGTTAATGGTCTTGATTTATCTGCGTATTATGCTACGAATGCAGAATTTGAGCTGCTTTGACTTTGAGAGACATATCGTAGCATCGTTCAAGAAACAGGTTGGTCGTATAGGAAAATTACCGAAATACTGAGGTGAGATATTGGGACAGTGCATCGCTATTTTCTGCTATAGCAAGGCAAAAGTATACACCCACGGGAAACAGGTTCAGGACCGATGTGTGGGATTGAAACACGCAAGTAATGGCACATCAGGCGTATTGCAATTATTTAATACGCCATCATAGATACGAATACACGACTGTTGTTATAGTGGAAATCTTTGCCCGAATAATAATAAGCAGAGGTGCCAACCTTTGAAGTGGATTATCAGTAATCGCCCTCCGCCCCCGAGAAATATTTTGAGTCAAGTCCAAAGCATGCTCCTTCCATCTCGATAATGACACCCCTTTTGCCCTTACCTCTAGCAATCTATTCGAAAGTATATCATATTACACAGTAAATTTTGCACACAACCTGTAAGTTCTTTGATAAAACAGGTAGAACTCCATAAGCTACACCGCAAGGATTATTACATAAAATTTACTTTAATTGTTGCTCTTTCCTTGTAGCTTGTTTCTCACGCAGCAGTTGTTTTTCAATGTAGTTTTTCTTGAAGCATCCTTCCCACTGTGACTGATAACATTTTCGTCTTCTGAACCATAAGCGATTCTAGTGCAGATGTGCTTAATGTAGGCCTCACTTCTTTCTCAATCTTTCTGTCAACTGTCAGGTACACTTAACACAGCAAATACAACATTACTGAATGATTTGTAGTGGAGAAGAGCAGCGCCTGAGCTCCTTTATTCACAATGAATTTTACAACGCTTATGGGTAGCAAAAGGAAGTCACGATCGAATAAGTATCGTTGCCAACTCACAAGCTTTGAAACGGGGACGATTTAGGAGAAAGGCTCGAAAGGATTGAACATTTTTCCTTCTTTTTTCTTTTTCCATAGAAAATTATTTTTTCGTGATAATGTCAGCTTTACCGTAATAATTTCTCCTTTGACCGTAATTCCGTAATCGTAAGGTGAAATCCGTAATAATTACGGACAATCCGTAATAGTTGGCACCTCTGCATAAGTCATCTATTATAATGAAGTAGACACCGGTATAGGTAGAACTAGATACTCAGTGACGAAGGATACGGAATAAATGCAGCCAATCATACATCCTGTCCCATTTGCCTTTATGCATAATCACAGGAATCTACTCGAGTAGTATAACGCCCATTCCCATGCTGTCGAAATAACCAAAATTTCTCTGAAGAACGTCCGTTAGCTACCGTTAATAGTTTAATGTTTAGACATCCCCCTGGTTGAACATGTGTGCGACTTATCGCATGCCTATTCTGCGACACATTCATCTCAGTGACTGCAATTTAAATAGGCATGACATACTGTAGGCCTACCTGAACGGTATATTTAGCGTTACAGGGTCCAAGCGTGCGTAAAAGCAAATGCTAATGTTGGTATCGGGTCTCAAATGCAGACCTCTGTGTAACTACTTCAATAACATATTAGTATATGGCACCCTATATTACAACTGAAGGTGGCAGATCACAATGTTCTACATTCCGCAATAGGTATGAATATAAGATAACTGTTACGTCGTTCAGTGAATTCAGTGAAGAGACAGAGACATTAGGATCTTTCGCGACGGAAAGTTTGTCCCTCCTCTATCCACTGTTTCCATATTCAGGTTTCTGTGGTCGTATTCCCAATAAAAAATACAAGCAATGTCTCGGACGGTTCACTCATATTTCGGTTTGTCACAAATCTTGTGCGATGAAACTCCATAAACCGAGCTCGATAGCTACAGTGCGGTCAGTATCCAGTATTCGGGAGATAGTAGGTTCGAACCCCACTGTCGGCAGCCCTGAAAATGGTTTTCCGTGGTTTCCCATTTTCACACCAGGCAAATGCTGGGGCTGTACCTTAATTACGGCCACGGTCGCTTCCTTTCCACTCCTAGCCCTTTCCTGTCCCATCGTCGCCATAAGACCTATCTGTGTCGGTGCGACGTAAAGCAACTAGCAAAAAAAACTCGATAAAATAGAAGAACAGCTGTTAAAAATTTCTAAGAAGGTTATATAGATCATCCGGACACACGAACGACCAGCAAATACATTTCTAATTTGTAAAACTGGCTGTCCGTCGTGTATTTTCTCCAGATAACAGTAATTTCTCTGTATTTTCTTCCTATACTTGCTCTTTTCCTCTATATTTCCAGACATATTCTCGTACGTCTTCGGCCGTTCTCCCCACTGAAAAGTACGTTGACTTTACCATAGTGAAGGGATATTGCAGTTATCTAGAGGCCTGCGAAAGATTATTTGAATTCCAAACCCCAAGCAGCTTTCTCGGACTACTTTAAATTCTCCGAGAATGTCGTCAGCAGTGAATCTATCATAGAGAGAACTATTTTCAAGGGAACAAGGATCATTATACGGTAAGTATAACTCTTTCATTTCTTAAAGTATCAGGAATAGAGTGTCCGTATTTAACTCGGGATCATGGATTTGATTCCTAGTTCTAGGCTAAGGGCTAGACCGGGCTTAATTCAAACTCTTTATACCAACTGAGGTCCTTTCTGATTTGTATACCCCTCTATACCCCGCGTTACATATGTGTAACATTGGGAATTTAGTATTTTCCTGTCGCTATGAAACAGCTCTGCCGCTAATGCCCATTGTGACAGATCAGTAATAATACACACCATGAAGTTTTCAATTATGCGTAGAATTGTTATAGAATAATCATATAAATATCATTCTGAATGAAGATAATTGTTTTCCTATCGAGACCTATCCTGGGCACTAGAGGGGAGCGGAATGTGTGTCACTCAAATATCTGCTGCCTAAATGTTTGAAGATCTGTCGTATTGGTAGTCCTAAGCAATGAATGGGTTGCACATGCTTCGGAGTTTGGTTTGTCTACTTGTATTTGACATATGAGATGATGTTCCTGTATTCGTCATGCCAAGTTGTGTGTTAGTGTATTTTTATGGAAGAAATATAAAATAGACTTTCCATATTAATGATTATCCTGTCACGTAAGGTGACAATTGGGCTGCAATGAGAATGAATGGTAGAATGATTACTTGGTTCAAGTTACTTACAGGGGTTAGACAAGGCTGTAATCTTTCACCTTCGTTGTTCGTAGTTTACATGGATTATCTGCTGAAAGGTATTAAGTGGCAGGGAGGTATTCAGTTAGTTGAAAATGCCACTTTTCTACGGCCAGCGCTCGGCCATCAGAGCGACGACTTAACAAAGTGACATTTGTTGGGAAATTTTAAATGAATACTGATACTGTTTGAGTAAAAAGTAAACTTCCAGAAACAGAAAACATCAGAAATCAGTGTTGTAGTTGAAGCGGCGGTGCAACACTAATCCACATATTTCCCGAATCCAGGTTTAACTGCAACCTCACCGGTGCTTAGATGTTATGAGCTATTCTTGTAATTCGGTAAGTAAGCATGCTCTGTCAATTCACTCTTACTTATCCCATAATTACATGGAGGAAGTACAGACTAGCGCTACTTTCTGCTTTAAAACCAATCACCGTTATCCCGTGACCTACTCGATCGATATATGCAGTTTACAGCTGCTAAGGAGCTCAAGGATACCACTCCGTCTCTAGATAAACTACGGAACACTCCTTCTGGTTAACTGGCTAAATTTATAACCCAGAGCCAAGCCTACAGACCATGAAGGACCTGGGGCAGTGGAAGATAAAGGCTTCCATTATTACTAACCTCGGTAGAAAGTGAGGGCAGAACGTTCAGCACTTTGTGCAGTCCAAACAAGCGAAAGTACGAACGAAGTAAAACAAAATAAATGACACAAATATATCAGAATAGGTTTTCACGGTCTACATCACGTCAATAATAGTACTCACTCGCCTTGAAAATGTCGAACACAGTTTGAGATTAAAGGCCAACATCTTCAATCCTCATTGAAGAACGGCCTGAGAGCGAGAGAGAAATTATTAGAGCAGAACTCCGGTAATCAGAATTAACTGAAGCTGTGGTCGGTTTGGATGAGTAAATATTCTGATTATTGAAAAATGTACAGTAATGTATAAGGAAGAATACATTTATTGCTACAGTAATAGAATCAACAAGGTAACGTAGCGTAGTGATGAGACATATGGGCGAGGGTAGTATGACATGGGCAGTGCACCAATTTGAGAACTGTACTGCTATATATTTGGATTATATTCAGCGAACTGCTATCTTGTCTGCCTCTGTGGTGTAGTGGTTAGTGAGATTAGCTGCCATCCCCGGAGGCCTGGGTTCGATTCCCGGCTCTGCCACGAAATCTGAAAAGTGGTACGAGGGCTGGAACGGGGTCCACTTAGCCTTGGGAGGTCAACTAAGTAGAGGTGGGTTCGATTCCCACCTCAGCCATCCTGGAAGTGGTTTTCCGTGGTTTACCACTTCTCCTCCAGACAAATGCCGGGATGGTACCTAACTTAAGCCCACGGCCGCTTCCTTCCCTCTTCCTTGTCTATCCCTTCCAATCTTCCCATCTCCCACCAAGGCCCCTGTTCAGCACAGCAGATGAGGCTGCCTGGGCGAGGTATTGGTCATTCTCCCCAGTTGTATCCCCGACCCAATGTCACACGCTCCAGGACACTGCCCTTGAGGCGGTAGAGATGAGATCCCTCGCTGAGTCCGAGGGAAAACCTAACCCTGGAGGATAAGCAGATTAGGAAAGAAGAAAGAAAGAACCGCTACCTTAAATGATAACTTTAGAGTTTTCTTTAACTAGATCTAGAGAAGATACATGGCAGAGCACCGAGGAAAAAGGTTTTCGCCGTACCGGAGGCCTATGGGAATAAGGGTGGATTATTAAAACAACTCAAAGGTATTTAAGGTGGCAATTGGGCTGCAGTGAGAATGGATGGTAGAATGAATACTTCGTTCAAGTTACTTACAGGTGTTAGACAAGGCTGTAATCTTTCACTTTCGTTGTTCATAGTTTAGTCTACATGGATTAAGATATTAAGTGGTAGGGAGGGATTCAGTTATGTGAAAGTGTCGATGTTCTTCGGCCAGCCCTCGGACATTAGAACGACGACTTAATAAAGAAACATCACTTTTGTTGGGAACCTTTAAATGAACAGCAGGCCACTAATACTGTTTGAGTTTAAAGTAAACTTCCAAACTGTACATTTCACCTGTGCTGACAACTTGGTCTTATTGGGAGACTGTGCCGAAAGCATGTAGTCTAATATGTTGGAACTTGAAAGTGCAATGAGTATGGCATGAAAATTAGCCTTCCCAAGACTAAATTGATTTCATTAAGTAAAAAATCCAAAGGAACTGAATGTCAAATTGGGGATACAAAGCTGGAACAGATGGATAATTTGAAGTATTTAGGATGTGTATTCTCCCAGGATGGTAGTATATTAGGTGGAAATTAATCAAGATGCAGTAAAGCTAATGCAGTAAGATCGCAGGTGCGGCAAAGCGTATTCTGTAAGAAGGAAGTCAGCTCCCAGACGAAACTATCTTTACATCGGTCTGTTTTCAGACCAACTTTGCTTCACGGGACTGAAAGCTGGGTGGACTCATAATATCTTATTCGTAAGTTAGAAGTAACAGACATGAAAGTAGCGAGAATTATTGTTGGTACAAACAGGTAGGAACAATGGCAGGAGGGTACCCGGAATAAGGAGATAAAGCATAAGTTAGGAATGAACTCAATGGATGAAGCTGTACTCATAAACCGGCTTCGGTGGTGGGATCATATCAGGCTAATGGAGGAAGTTAGGTTACCTAGGAGAATAATGGACTCTATTACGGGGGCTAAGAGAAGCAGAGAGGCAGACCAAGACGACGATGGTTGGACTCAATTTCTGATGATTTAAATATAAGCGGTATAGAACTAAATGAGGCAGCAAAACTAGTTACAAATACAGGAATATGGTGGCGGTTAGTACATTTATAGAGGCTTGCAGAATGAACGCTGAAAGACATAACAGTCTAAAAGATGATAATTGCTGGTACATACAGGTGTGAACAGTGGCAGAGGGGTACTTGGGATGTATGCACGTTTAAATTTCAAATGATACTAAAATATGTTGTGTTTTTTAAAATTACCCGACATTTTGGATTTTTGAAGTTTGGATTACTAGTATTACAAAAATAAAACGTTATAAGTTATAAGCCATGCATGAACCGATGGTTGTTGGTATAATCATATTGATGGTCCGTAAAATGGTGGTCAACATACCTAACCTGTATGATTGTGTTTATGGTATGTTGGTCAGTCTGAAAACAATGTCTTCAATTGTTTTCCATGCAACCTACAACAAATACGAAGAGTGCAATAACACTATTTCGTATGGAAGTGTTTAACAACACCGAGCAAGTTGGCCATGCTGTTACGGTCGCGCAGCTGTGAACTTGCGTTCAAGATGTAGTGGGTTCGAACCCTACTGTCGGCAACCATAAATATGGTTTTCCTTGATTTTCCATTTTAACAGGCAAATGCTGGGGGCTGTACCTCAGTGAAGACCACGGCCGCTTCCTTCCTACGCATAACCCTTTCCTTTCCCATCGTTGCAATAAAACCTATCTGCGACGCAAATAAAATTATGAAACAAAAGGTAAGATAAGGCAAGGTAAGGGTGTATTCTGTCCGAAGGCATGTCCAAACCTCCGCAGAGGTGTGCCTGAGCCGTAGTTTACGTACGGAAGGGTGGCCAGTTCCTTTCCGCTCTTCCATTCCCTTACCCCCATCCAAATCTTGACCACGCCCAATGTTGCTTAACTTCAGAGATCTCACGGGATCGGGTGATTCAACATGGCTACGGCCGTTGGCGTAAAACAAAAGAATAAGAAAAGTCTTCAGCTACAAAACATCACTTTTCGACACTATCACAACATTAGGGCATGCACTTTTGCCAGTGGATGTGAGCCGTTCTTTCACATTTGCTACGACGATATCATTACTAGGAAAATGTGGCCCCGTATCTATATTTCATTGACTGTAAGCTCCAAATCCAGACGTCGCGATGGCCACGGTGTCCAAGATGACAAGTGAAAATGAATACCTACAACCTGTTTTCCAGTCATTGACCGGGTCAGGGATGTAATGAATGAAGCAGATATAGACTATTAGTACGATGGGGTCGCCACTCCCAAAGTGATTTATTAATGACTGATAGATGCTTTGAAATGAGAATGGAGAGTGTTGCTGGAATGAAAGATGACAGGGAAAACCGGAGTACCCGGAGAAAAACCTGTTCCGCCTCCGCTTTGTCCAGCACAAATCTCACATGAAACGACCGGGATTTGAATCACGGTATCCATCGGTGAGAGGCCAACGCGCTGCCGTCTGAGCCATGGAGGCTTCCAAGATGACAAGTATTCAACAGTATTCAAATTGGCAGGGACCTGGCGTTATCGTGTTTTAAGAGAAATAGAATTGTATTTCCCTGACTTGATTATGGAAATACGAAGCTACAGTTTAATCAGCTTTGCGGTGCAACAATCAAATCTGTTGGTGTGCATGAGTTCTGAGAAATTCAGAACGATTATTCCAAAAGACAGTTCATACCATTTTACCCGCCGATGGCTGTGGCTTGAATTTTCCTCTTCCAGATACCCACAAACATTCTTGTTCTTCTTGGCCTTTTCCGAGATTTATTGAGGTCGATTCTTCATGTGGATTTGGCTCACTTTTACGGCTGGATCTCTTTGCTGATGTAAACCTGCTTAGAGGGATGTAGGTATTAACTATTGTGTGTTCTCGTGGTTGTTAGTAGTATTGTGTTTTATGTACATGAAGATTTGTGTATTAAGACACGCGGAATCACACAGCCTCCGAGGAAGAGGAATTACCAGACCCGAAGGGGAATCGAACCTGGGGTACTCTAAACGGAAAGCCACTACCGTGACATATCAGCTAAGAGGCCAGAAGTCGATGTCCCCAATCGCCATTGTTTAAAATCAAAGCAAGCAAGCTTATAGGGTGACTGTTGATATCGATATCATAGGCATTATAGCCACATGCCCTCTACTTTTATGTGGGATCTGAACTACAAGGACAAGACTTTTCATTCCAAAACTCCCACATGCACTGTACGGCATTCGAACCACGGCTGCCTTGATGAAAAACCAGTGACTATGCTACTTAGCTATTACACCCACCAATGGCATTGATTATACTCTGCAGTACACAAACGTGCGGCTCCATTGCTAAATGCTTACCGTGCTGGCCTTTGGTCACAGGGATCATGGGTTCGATTCCCAGCAGAGTCGGGAATTTTCACCATCTTTGGTTAATTCGACTGCCATGGGGGCTGGGTGTATGTCTCGTCTTCATCATCGTTTCATTCTCATCACGGCCCGCAGGTCGCCTATAGGTGTCAATTTAATAGACCTGCACCTGGCAAGCCAGACTTTTCTTCGGACACTCCAGGCACGCCATTTCAATTTTTCAGTACTCAAATTAGATTTTTGTTTGTCTGCAACTGCAGGGTTCTTACAGTCATTGCTGTGTAAAAGTGCTGCTTCATTGAATTGTTACGTAGAACTCAAGCCAATTGTACATAATGATCTGACGGGAGAGACAGCCTGCATTTCCGCAAAACCTTCCATGTCCTTCCCGTTGGAAACAGCCGCTGTTCTCTGTTATCTTCAACACGAAGGATTTAGGAAACGTCTTCATTATTAAGGAAGTGACGGCACACGAACAATATCCCGGGTTAGGCTGCCTAAACCGTTAAAGATATAGACAAATTGTGTGCGTAAGAATGTTCCACAAAACAATCCCTGGGATCCCACACATGAAAGTTCTACCAAAATGTTAAAGTTTATTAACGGAAAAAATCCTAAGCTAGATACGGGAATAGCATTCTGTAACTCGAGAACCATTAGGGAAATTTGTATCTGGTTTCCACTGTTGCCTAGAAGATTTCCCGAGGGAGGCCCCGTGCATAAAATATCGATCTGTGATGAAAGGGAGCTGAACTGTAACGATTTCTGCGAAACAGCGCGAAAGAAATTGCGCCAGGCGGAAACATACATTTTTCGGCTTACGCTGCCCTAATGATTACGGCTATTCACAAACTATGCAGATAAGGATTGTAGAGAATAAGACGTTGTAAATAATATTCCTGGGTACCACATACCCATCTTTAAAGGCTCGAATGCCGGGCGAGTTGGCCGTGAGGTTAGGGGCGCGTAGCTGTGAGCTTGCATCCGGGAGAAGGTGGGTTCTAATCCCACTGTCGGTAGCCCTAAAGATGGTTTTCCATGGTTTCCCATTTTCACACCCGTCAAATGCTGGGGCTGTACCTCAATTAAGGCCACGCCCGCTTCCTTCCCACTCTTAAACCTTTCCTCTCCCATCGTCACCATAAGACCTATCGGTGCGACGTAAAACAAAATGTAAAAAAAGAACAGGCTCGAATACAATAACCGTTTTTAATTTGTTAGTGGAAGAAATTATGTGTCAAGTACGGGAGGAGCATTTTGTAAGTCGAGAACTGCTGGGGAGATTTTTATCCGGCGTTCAATGTTGCCTAAAGTATCTCGGGGCAAACTTTGCCATGCATTAATTATTCAATTGTTATGAAGCAAAACCCAAAAGAAACGGTAGCTGTGAAACAACTCGAAGAAAGTGATGGCACGCGAAAATTTCTTGGCTTAGGCTGCTTAAACTGTTCACGAAATTCACAAACTACTTACATAAGAATTGTAGAGCATAGAGATTCTCGCAAAAGAGTCCTAAGGGCCAGATGCCTATCTTTATAAGGTCGCTTATAATAACCCTGCGCTAGGTATGGGGAGAGCATGTCTGAGACTCGGCTTAACCTTTGAATAAATCCTTACATAATGTGTGTAAGTATTGTTTATTATAAAATGCTATACGAAAAATTACAGGAGTCTACGTATGTGTAAGGATGTCCTCACATAATCAACTCCAGGTTTTCACGTTTTCGCCGTGTGAAGCAAATTATTTTTTACATTTCCGCTTTAAAGTAATGGTAGGGAGAGAATAATTTCCATGCAAGGTAAGACGAGGACACAACCTAATAATTAAACACTGCCAATAATACCATTCCAGCTTCTGTATTATCTGAATTGTAATAAGAGTGACAAGTAAATATAAACTAGGACAGCTTTCTGCCTTTAACATTAGTCAGCATTGGAAGTATTATCTCAGAAGATTTCATCTAACCTCTGATAGTCAAGGTTTACCCAAATGTTATTCAAATTATTTCACTTCAACAGCTTAAACAGGTAAACATTTATATTCCAATTAGTGATGTTCTTACGTAACTCAAGGGTTAGGGGAGCATGTTTTGTAACGTCTGGTATGTGAACGTTAATTTGGTAGATGGGGTTCCTATGGTCGTACAGCAAACCTTGAGATCCTAGCTACTCAAGGTATGTCAAATCAAAGTTATACTCCATCTGTAGGCGTAGCCATGCATTAAACTGTCAGGTGACCCTCACAACAAAGTGAATAGCGGTGCGCCCGTGTGTCTTGTGAGGTACACAGACTACTGCGGTCATTTGAGCACATTGTACGGAAACCAGCACCTCCCATGAGACATCTTAACGAGGTTCAAGTCGCAAGGGCCGTCACATTGATCCAGGAAGGATGGACTTTTCGTCGTGTTGCTGTGGATCTCAATGCCTCTCCGTCAGTTACTCAACGCTTGTGGAATCCCTACAGTGAGATAGGCCAGTTCACAAGGAGTGTTCGACAAGGTGGTGGACGCATGACAACCCCATAGAATGACCGATATCTGACCATCTGTGCCTTGCGGAGTCGTTCAGCAACTGCCAGAAGAACTGCAACTAGACCTCAAGAGGGTCACTGGAGTCATGGTGTCTAACCAGACAGTAAAGAACAGGTTAATAGAAGTGTCCTTGTGACCCAGACGTCCTGTTCGAGTGCCCCGTTTAACGCAGCAACATCGCGCAGCTCGCCTTCTGTTCGGCCGTGCTCACGTCAACTGGTAACTTCGCCAATGGAGACCTGTGTTGTTCACAGACGAGTTCAGATTTCCCCTGACACAGCGTGATGGACATCAACGTGTATGGAGACGCCGTGGTGAGCACTACATGCCAAATGTTGTCTAGGAAGGAGACCGATTCGCACAAGGTTCAGTGAAGGAGTGGGGTGGCATCAGTATTAATGGCCGTACGGATCTTGTCTTTGTCCTTGGTAATCTTACCGCTGCGGGGTGCATCGAGCAGATACTGCTACAGAATGTGTTGGTTGCTGCATACGGTGTTGGCGCTGAATTCGTACCCATGCATGCCAATGCCAGGGCTCAGAGCTGTCTTGCGAGAACTGGACATTCAAGAGATGGAATGGCCAGTAGTGATTCCTGACCTTAATCCCATCGAGCATGTATGGGATAGGCTTGACAGAAGTGTTCGTGGGCGTCCTGTTCCACCACAGACTCTCCAAGACCTCCAACAGGCTCTCATTGAAGAATGGGACCTGATACCACAACGTGACCTTATACGAAGCATGCTACGTAGTTTCCAAGCTGTGATAAATGTTCGCGGAGGGCATACACCATACTGAAGCTCTCCAATTCTGATAAAAATCCACCCTGGAGGACTGGTATAACTTTTCTCGCCCCTATTTGGACATTTCCGTTTGTGTTCTGAAACTGAACGCGAATCCATCGATGTTTTTTGGTATACTGTAACCGTCCAATACCATGCTAATAGACATATCATGAGGCTCAGCAAGACATACATGCCGTTTCACGCGTCATTCTACGACATATTTGGTTGTAGTAAGCATTTTATGTCCGGTCCGGGATACGAGCGGCGCTGCGCTAGCTTGAACGTGGAAGCTCTAATTGCGCGTACCGAGAGAGGGAGCTCTCTGTACAGCGAGACCTTGGAATTACCCTCTCTAGCGTGGAAGCGAGAAGGAAACAGTACGCCATACTTAAATACTGCCTATGTCAGGAGGCGGAGTTAACTTTACAGGGTTCTAACTTGAGAACGGTATATTCTTACCGAATTTACTGCATATTCGCGGAAACAAATCCACAAATTCCACGCGTCAAGTGATAATAATAATAATAATAATAATAATAATAATAATAATAATAATAATAATAATAATAATAATAATAATAATAATAATAATAATAATAATCTTTCGGTAGGAGCCTAAGAAATTTAGAAGGACTCATTGAAATCAGCATAATTTACAATATTTGAAAATGTAAGGAATTATATTATTTAACGAGTGCAGTAGTAATGATGCACATTAGCTAGATATGCGAGGGTAGGAACCATCTATCGCTACCGCTTATCTTGACAGAAACATGGGAGTCCCCGTCTTCAACCACTTTGAGTGCTGAGATCCAAGAGAAAGCTTGTAATATTACTAAAGAACCTGAGATGCGATTTACACGAAAGTAGATCAGTGAAAAGAGGAAATAAAGATCTGGAAAATGTATATTTATAGGACACTGATAGATCGTTATTAGCGGAGCGATTTCTCCCCTGTGGGCGGAGTTCACTCTCTCGATAGACGGCGACCCGTATTTTCTCTATAAGGATACCAGAACAGCCCTTAGTTACTCATTCGTCCAGTATCCAGTGTGTCGGCCAGGTTACTCATTCGTTCATTGCTAACCAATGCTACTCATTGCTATCCAATGTTAATCGATATTGTGATGGACGGAGGTCTACTCGTCAGTCGGATACACGTTCATGATACAATCACGTTTTTCTTGTGTGAAATAATTATTGTGGTGTGTGGATATATGCGATTCTAGTCCCAATATAATTAAGGGAATGCATATAAGCAACATCAGTGTCGGCTCACATGAATATGTTTCAAAGAACGGGTAATATTCCAGCAAGCTTCACGACGTAGTGAGTTATTAACTATAGAATACCAATAATTATTGTACTGTGATTAACGCATGTGCAGTGTAGGCGATAATCATCCTAACAAGTAAAAGTTGTTAGACTAGCCAGGAAGTGCTCCATAAATGGACAAGTGCCGCTTACGTAGGAACAAACGAAGCCAATAACTGTGTCGCTTTATAACGAAAGGTAATCGAGTAGGGATCTTCAGGGACAGTAAACGCTACTCGGCTAGTCAATTCGAGTCTATGATTGGGTCTATCATTATCATGTTATTCGAAGATATATAGACAGCGCTTCAAATAACCAGTTCCCCATTTGTTCACATGTGTGTGAGTGCTCGTCGAACCCAGGATTCCGCTGTACCAGAACGGGCCGGCGTGTCTGCGTTATTCCTGTTGAAGACCACACAGAACTTCCAACAGTAGGAAAATGCTGATCAAGACACCATGGATTCCACCCCGAAGAAGATGAATCTAGGACTCCCTGCCAACGGGGCACCAGTGATGGAGATCTAAATCCATTTGGGTATCCTCAGATGACAGTATGGTTGTACACAGCAAAGGATAAGTACATCCCATGATATTTCTAAGCATGAACATCAGAAGTGTCACATTAATGTGTAAAACTTAACTTTGTAAATGATATTTTTCAGCATGCATTTTGATATCTGTGATAACGTGTAGGTGACGCAATACGCGTGTTTCAGTGGGGGTAAAGTTTATTTAAGAGTTAGATTTTCTTTTTTGTCTTCTGCGATTATGGGTTAATCACAAAGTTATTTAGTGGATTATTGGATGAATTAGTGTATAAGGCCCCATAGTGTGTTATGCTTGAGTGAAGCATTCGTAAGGATGGAGTTTGATAATTCAGCGGAGTTCATAATCCATTCAAAGTTCAATTAGCTGAGATAGGTCTTTCCTAATTTTCAAATATATATTATTCAAATACCTCACGACTTTAATGCCTGTGTACAGCTTCCTACCTTCTAAGGAAGCTGACAAGTGGAAGGAGGAGAGATGATTCGAGGTGCGAACAATGATCTAGATAGTTACGCGAGTGAGCGTTATGTTAAATAAAATACCTGTCGATTTAAGATCGTCCCAATGTGTAAATCACGTGGATTTGAGGTACACGTGTGGGGAAATGATGGGTGAAACCGTATATGTGAAAATGATTAAGATGACAGATTAAGAATATGATAATAATAATAGTAATAATAATGATAATGAATTGAGCCAATACTGAATATGCTTGAAGCAGTGAGACAAAATGATATTTGAAGGTATCCATAAATTATTATTTGCCTGGAGGATACGAGAGAATTGAACTAAGAATTACGTATTTATATATTTGGGTGAAAGTGAAAGTATTCTCCCATCTGACAAAGACAGGCTGTTCTTAGAGAGAGATTTATGGCTTTCAGAATGAATGACAGGAGGTAAAATGCCAGGCCCTCGAGGCTGGTCCCGTTATGCCTGTCAAATGCTCGCAAGAGTCACATGGGAATGTTTCCCTCATTTTCACACTGTATTGAATATTCACGTGCCAATAATTTGTTACCTTTAACGTTATACTGTATTTTTTATAATCCGATAGGTGAAGTAATCCTCCAAATTTTATATTCAAATGAGATCGTAGTAGGGATTTCAGGTAGCACCTCGAAATAAAACTAGCATGGTTCGATACCCGATCGTTATCGACGTCCTTGGATCGACACCAAGAGACCTGAAGAGGGTCATAGTTTCAGAAGGCATTATAGTTTGTGGATTATATTTTGTGTTGATATATTTACAGATGATTGCTTTATTCTTACAGGGGCTACCTGGCCGAGGCGTAAAGGCGTGCTCGGTTCGCCCAGAAGGACGTGGGTTCGAATCCCTGTCAGGAAGTCGTAAAATTTAAGAAACGAGATTTCCACTTCCGGAGGTGCATATGGCCCTGAGGTTCACTCAGCCCACACCAAATATGAGCACCAGGTTAATTCCTGGGGGCAAAGGCAGCCGGGCGTAAAGCTAACCACTCTACCCCATCACGCGCCGAGGTTAACAGTGGTGGAAGCCTTTACCTTCCACTCCTCCAAGGGCCTTCATGGCCTGTACGGAGGTGACTTTGCTTTGCTTTGCTTCATTCTTACATGTTTTTATATTTATGTATTTTATCCGTGTATGGTGATTTACAGGATACCAACGTCGTGTGTCCGCTTTGTAAAATATTAGAATAAAGCATTGCCCCGGAGAAATGCGTATATGCGTAGACTTTATTAGCGACAAGCGACGACATGATTTTCATGATTGGGTAAATATTCGGGACTGTATTTCATAAAATGACCTAATACTACGACATTGTAAGATACTATTGTTTTTCTCACGGGCCTTTTCATATAATTTATGTGTTGTTAGGTAATAATATAGCGGATACACGAGGATACCGATATTGAGATAAAGAGACAGATCCCCATTAGGAAATGTATGTATATGTGCAGTGTAGTGTTAATAAGTTGATCTGGGAATACCAAAATGAGATTCAGAAGTGATAAAGACTGATAAAGGACATTAACGGCATTACTCATATAAATGGTTTTTGTGTTTAAAATTGCCCTGCTATGTCATTTCTCGTGTGTACAGATATTTTCATGTGACTCTGTCAGTTATTAAAATTATGTTTTGAATTGGGAACAATCCATACTTATTATTTATTAATACCTATAGCACCCTACTTTCAACATATTTAGATTAAATGCCCACTTTACTTACGAACAGCACCGTTGACCCGTACGCTCTTGAGCGTAGCCGCTGTGCCAGTTGAAAGTAGGGAGGATGGGACTTCTATGCCCGGGTATGATTTCCGAAGTTCCTCATCCAGAATATTTCCATCTAAATATTTATTTGTGAAATTAAATGTTATATTCTGCACTCTGTCGATCCCGGGACAGGTGCAATACTTCAACGGTAAAGAATAAAGGTTTAGATGGTAATATACCTGGATGTAAGGTATTGTTTAGTGGAGCATGGCGTACGTTCAAAAATATGTTTCCCTAATTTTTTTAAACTGTGTAGTTTAACATAATTCCTCCCAAGTGAGCGGTACAAGTCCCACATTCAAAAATTCTAAAGGGAATAATGCCAAGATTTCTAAAAGGAACTGGCATGTTATTTTGAATTGCTTTTAGCAAAAATACACAATAATATTTTTCAAAATAATACTTTCATTGTACGTATATACAGGTCACAAAGGGTTAAAGCTATAATCACCACCACCGCCACCGCCACCACCACCACCACAGAGTAGAACACGTGGAACTTACAGGGTTAACTCCTCAATAAGAAACAGGTAATAGTAAAAATAATAGGCTTGACAGATTTCTTTGAAGCAACAACGTATTGTGTTATCCTTACAACGCAGCACACTTACGACAAAAATTTGTTGTTTGATGTATCGTTCCCTTCACACCGTTATAGCAGGTGAACTTCCTTTGTGTTATTTAATACAATTACTTTAGACCCGAGAAGCATGTGTTATTGAAGATATGGCCTGGAGGTGTTTTGTTTTCCCTTTCAGTTTACTGAGGGGCACTCTTCTTTATGAGTAACGACTACCGGCGGAAGACGTGAAATTCTACAGGATGCCGCCGGAGTAGAAGGAAATTACCAGTTGGAGTGCAGTCGGAAGTTCTGCAGGATAATGAAAGGCCGGCACTTCATAAAAGTACACAGTAAACACGTCTATAAAGTGAGTTATTTTGTCAAAACATGTTGAAGGAGTTACTGGAGTTTATGTGTAATGGACAAGGAATATTTATTATATATCAAATTAATCCGGGTTCAAGAATATAGAACGTTGCTCAAACCAGCAGGAACAGGCAAATCATTTAAATTATTTAATATTTATATTCTCCCAGGATGGTAGTATACTAAGTGAAACTGAATGAAGGGGCAAGAAAGCTAATACAGCGAGCTCGCTGTTAAAATGAACGGTATTTTGTAAGAAAGCAGTCAGCAAATTTTCTTTGCTCTTTGTTTTACGTCGCACCGAGAGAAATAGATCTTTTGGCGACGATGGAAGAGGGCAGAGCTAGGACAAAGAAGGAAGCTACTGTGGTTATAAAATAATAACGACCAGGCGAGTTGGCTGCACGGTTAGGGCCGCGCGGCTGTGAGCTTGCATCCGGGAGATAGTGGGTTCGAACCTCACTGTCGCCAGCTCTGAAGATGGTTTTCCGTGGTTTCCCATTTTCACACCAGGAAAATGCTGGGGCTGTACCTTAGGGGAGGGTCGGGAGGTATCGGACGGCGGCTGGTATCGGACAATCACAGATGTCTTTTTTAGCAGCATGTGGCAGAACCTGTTTAATTACTCACAGGTCCGCCTGCATATTTGAAGGGTGGGTACATCCTATTCAGTCGAAAGGCAGGGTCATTTATGAGTGGTGGTGTATTTTTGTCCTTGGTGAGATTTTCGGCCGGCACGGATTTATTTTTACCAAGAATTAGCAGCAACAAGGACAAGTTGCATTGAACTTTAAGTACATTAGCAGAAGCAGTATTCCTTACTCTGTAATATCGTGGGTTTAGAATCAGTTTCTTTTCGCTCGTTCAGTTCCAGTTGTTTCTTAAGGGAGTCATTCGGGCGGTATCGGACACATAGGTTGCAGTTCCGTCCGGGTTACTGATAGTACTATCCTTTGTTTTAGGTAAGCATGGAGAAGATACGAGGATAATGGGAAGAAATCAATATAATATTAGCCGTGAATAGTGTCAGGGACAATAGAATGGGTATTAGAGAGGCCAGTCAATGTTCTTCTGTTCCACAAAAGCACGTTAGATGACAGAATTAAAGCTCTTGAAGCTGGTAAAGAGATTTCAATAAAAGCGTGTACGGCGAACAGTGAGACTTATCAGAGAACATTCTCAGATGAAGAAGAGAATGACCTGTACATGGCTATCAAGGCCCCGACAGTCAGCTCATGCCACTCATCAAAACAGAATGTTTAAAACTTGTGTATCAATTTGCTGAGGAATTGAGAGCTGAACATAGGTTTAATAAAATTAAAATGATGGCAGGAAAGACCCTTTTTATGATTTTGTGAAGAGGCATTAAGACCTCCGTTTGAGGACGGCTGAGTCTATCAGCTTGCAGCGAGCAGTAGGCTTCAACAATGGGCAAGTGGACATATTTTTGATAAATTAAATGATCTTATGACTAAATATTTGTTTAGTCCATCAAGAATCTTCAACGCTAATGAGTGTGATATTTGCAGAATGGCTAAACGTTAATTTGTTTGTATTTTGAATGTGAAAAAAATATCTTTTTGTTAAAAAAGATTGACCGTCCGATACCACCCTGCATTTTTCAAACCTACGAAAGTGTAATGACATTCTTAATTTGTTAATATTGTCCGTGTTTTTAATTGTGATTTAACATATTCTAGTGAGTACGTTGATGTAAGAATATAGATGCTTATAAAATTCATAACATGAATTTTTTCCTATTCCATAAACAAATTATGGCAGAAAAGTTAAACTGTCCGATACCTCCCGACATTCCCCTAATTAAGGCCACGGCCGCTTCCTTCCTAGGCCTTTCCTATCCTTTCGTCGCCACAAGACCTATCTGTGTCGGTGCGACGTAAAGCCAATTGCAAAAACATATAATAATAACGTACGCCCTTGCATTTATCTGGTTTGAAAATAGGAAGCAACGGAATACTAATCTTACGGGCTGCAGACAGTGGGGCTCGAACCCACTATCTCCTAAATGCAAGCGGATAGCTACGTGATCAAACCGCGTAGCCACATGCTCGGTACAACATAACTCCTCATCCTGAGTAGTATACCTCATTTTGGCACTGCGATTGGTGTTTGTGGTTTCGCTATAACGACACAACCTTTCGTGGTACCATTTAAGGATCCAACCAGACATCGGGTTGTTGACCTGACAGACAGACGGACAGACAGACAGACAGACAGACAGACAGACAGACAGACAGACAGACAGACAGACAGACAGACAGACAGACTGCCCGTTCAATAACATTTTTGGTGTGACAGAATTTAGATACTTAAAAACTGCATTGATTTTTGCCAAAGACGTTTGATTTAAATAAAAATGCACTCAATTTAAAAATTACATATATGTAAAAATGATATTCACCTGACTTAATGAATGACGTCCGATGTTCCCTATGTGAAATAGCTGCGAGCTTAGTTCATCTTTGCTCCACAATTGCGAAACTAAATCGTACTCTTCCTCATACAAATGCCAAAACAAAGATTTTCTTTTCTGTGCTGTGTGACACTAAAACTGGAAAGAGAAATGAAATAAGACTGGGAATTCTTAATTCACTTTTAGTTCTTAATTCCTACCTGAAATGAGTCAATTATGCATAATAGTATGTTGACTGAATAAAACGCGTTCAATTTTAAAATCTTTCTTTCTTTCTCTCTTTCTTCTTTCTTAATCTGTTTATCCTCCAGGGCCGGTTTTTCCCTCGGACTCAGCAAGAGATGCCACCTCTACCGACTCAAGGACAGTGTCCTGGAGAGCGAGATTTCAGGTCGGGGATACAACTAGGGAGGAGGGCCAATACCTCGCGCAGGCGGCCTCACCTGCTATGCTGAACAGGGGCCTTGTGGAGGGATGGGAAGATTTTAAAGGATAGGCAGGGATCAAATTTAAAATTTCGATTTTAAAAGGATGTAGGGACTTCACTTAAAATGTAAGGACATTCCGGCTTGTTTGTAGTGATATGACCTAGAAAGAGTGGACAAAACTGCCCTAGATACGCCAAATTCGGGTTTCGTAACATAACTGTGATCTAAGACAACGTGTGGTCTCCATTTGAGGAACTGAACCCCAGACTGCGTGTAAAATGACTTCACGTTACTTTTCCTAGTTAACACCGGATGCGAATGCAAAGTAGAGGGTTGGTTCGTACCCTAATTTTAATTGTTTCAATCCCCTTTCTCACTGCCTGTGAATACTGCACACCAGGTTTTCGTACACCCCGTTCGTATGAGATACCGGTAATTGATTTATTCAAGTGTACTTTTCACATGAGTAGGGGCTTTTAGATTGAATGTAGGAGCATTTTTAATTTGTGCGTAGGGACTTTGCAATATATATTTTCGTCATAAGTGAGGTTTTACGTGTGAATTGGTATGTTTTCGGTATTTTGGGTACGATTACGTGAAACACTTCCGCTCATTCTATTTGATCCTGTTATTTATTTTTATTTAAATAAAATTAAGGTCAACACGTTATGTTTAGCCTACGGCTCACCATTCAACAGACGGCACCATCCATGAAAGAATCGATGTCATTCAAGAATCAATCGATAGATTTATGGACTCGAATAAATGACGCAGTATAACTATCTGATGAATATCTAAGTAACTTTTTAAATTCACTGAAGAAAGTTTATGACCGCATCTGTGGTGTAGTGGTTAGTGTGATTATCTGCCACCCCCGGAGGCCCGGGTTCGGTTCCCGGCTCTGCCACGAAATTTGAAAAGTGGTATGAGGGCTGGAACGGGGTCCACTCAGTCTCGGGAGGACAACTGAGTAGAGGTGGGTTCGATTCCCACCTCAGCCATCCTGGAAGTGTTTTTCCGTGGTTGCCCACTTCTCCTCCAGGCAAATGCCGGGATGATACCTAACTTAAGGCCACGGCCCCTTCCTTCCCTCTTCCTTGTCTATCCCTTGCAATCTTCCCATCCCCCGCAAGGCCCCTGTTCAGCATAGCAGGTGAGGCCACCTGGGTGAGGTACTGGTCATCCTCCCTAGTTGTATCCCCCGACCCAGAGTCTGAAGTTCCAGGACACTGCCCTTGAGGCGGTAGAGGTGCGATCCCTCGCTGAGTCCGAGGGAACAGCCAACTATGGAGGGTAAGCAGATTAAGAAAGAAAGAAAGAAAGAAAGAAAGAAAGAAAGAAAGAAAGAAAGAAAGAAAGAAAGAAAGAAAGAAATTTTATGACGGTATGTTTTTATGTTGGTAGAAGTTGAATGCTATAAGTAATAACAGTATCGTTAACTTCAATTTTTCACATTATTTTGAAGGGCGTAAACATATGAAAATTAAAGTTATTTGGCAACACTGAATTACATATGAAGATGATATAGAGGATGTGGAATACTTTGTCATTTTGTATTTTGCAAGAGATCTTTGTACCGACTAAGCAGCGTGTGGTTGAGCGTTGTTGTGCAATAGGAACTATCACGTGTGTTAGTAAGCACTAACAAACTGACCCATGCCTGACCGTAGTGTACTATGGTGTTCCTAAAACACAGGCTGGTAATTACCCAGTTGGTAAATATTTCCAACGACTTGTTTCCTTCGGTTACCCTTCGTAAAACGGTCGTACATTAAGTACAGAATATGTAACTATAAAGGAGCCCATCACATGTGGTGTAACTTTCTTATAACAGAACGATGATTCACCAGAGAGATGGATTACAGAGCGTTTGAAATACTGGGGAATATCGGCTGGCTCATGGAGCTCGAACAGCTGTTGGAGTGGGCGAGGTTACCGACCGTGCCAAGGATTTCCTAATTTTAGTGTTGATCACATGAGCTGTCAACCAAGCCAGCTTTGTTCTCGATTTGCACCAGTGCCTTGTTGCTCTGAGGATAATGTTCATATTGCAGAGATTCTCAAACGGTAATGCTATTACTCTATAAACATAATGCCGAAATTATATCACCAGGATCCGGGGTGGTAGAATACATTAACGGCATTTCCTGCCTGTCATAAAGAGATGACAGAAAGGGGAATCCCCTGAAACTCCGGGACACCTAAGTGATTCGGGTATTGCTTCCACTTATTTGTACTAGGTTCTCAAGTTCATTTTACTGTCCAATCTAGTGGCGCTTCGTAGACAAAGTACTAGGGTGTTCACACTAATTTAAAACAGAAAGAGAAGTAGTCTGCCTCGGTGGCGTAGTGGTTAGCGTGATTAACTGCCACCCCCGGAGGACCAGGTTCGATTCCCGGCTCTGCCACGAAATTTGAAAAGTGGTACGAAGCCTGGAACGGGGGCCACTCAGCCTCGAGAGGTCAACTGAGTAGGGGTGGGTTCGATTCCCACCTCATCCATCTTCGAAGTAGTTTTCCGTGGTTTCCCACTTCTCCTCCAGGCAAATGCCGGGATGGTACCTAACTTAAGGCCACGTCCGCTACCTTCCCTCTTCCTTGCCTGTCCCTTCCAATCTTCCCATCCGTCCACAAAGGCCCTGTTCAGCATAGCAGGTGAGGCCGCCTGGGCGAGGTTCTGGTCATCCTCCCCAGTTGTATCCCCCGACCCGGAGTATGAATCTCCAGGACACTGCCCTTGAGGCGGTGGAGGTGGGATCCATCGCTGAGTCCGAGGGAAGAACCGACCCTGGAGGGTAAACAGATGATGAAGACGAAAAAAAGTAAACAATAAAGGAACACCTTATTTATTAAAAATGTTCACCGATACATAATCCCATCAAACTATAGTCATTCACCAAGTCATTCAATCTCGCAAAAAAGATAGAGTAAGAATATAATAATCCTCCTATTTATATGGTTATAACGTAACTTTCAAATCACGAACACGGGCAGACAAATGTGAACTCCAATAGTAAACACAAATGGTGCAGTATTACTTAATAAATGTTTGTAGCGTGTTCATGCCGTCTGTGCGTACCAACCAAGTCACAGGAATTGCACTAGTGGTAACCTAACAATTTTCGTCGTAATTAGAAAAGAATTGAAAGAACAGACTTATTTCGTCTAACAAAATTAAGGCCATTAGACCCCCCCTTTTTTTTTACAATTTGCTTTACGTCGCACCGACACAGATCGTCTTATGACGACGATGGGATAGGAAAGAGCTAGAAGTGGGAAGGAAGCGACCGAGGCCTTAAATAAGGTACGGCCCCAACATTCGCCAAGTGTGAAAAAGGTAAAACACTGAAAACGATCCTCAGAGCTGCCGGCAGTGGGGTTCCAACACACTGTCTCCCGAATGCAAGCTCACAGATGCGTGACCCTTACCGCACGACCAACCTGCTTGGTCATTTAAACACATAATTAAAAGAAACAGACTGAAAATGTGATAGGTCCTACCTTAATTACAGTATTACGACTTAAAAGATTAGAAATAAGTTATGATGGTGATGATGTGCACAGTTATTACATAACTAGGCTTATAGTATTCACAAAATATTAACTTACCTAATTACTATCTATCCATTCTATCCTTAATAATAATAATTCTATCCCTAATAAATATTATGCTTAATGACAACGGCCTCAACGATCCTCGAAGTGGTTTACCGTGGTTTCCCACTTCTCATTCAGGCAAATGACGGGATGCTACCTAACTTAAAGCCACGGCCGCTTCTTTCCCCTTCCTTGTTTACCCCTTCCGATCTCCCCATCCTCCCACAAGGCCCTGTTTAGAATAGCAGGGAATGCCGCCTGGACGAGGTATTGGTCCTCCTTGCTCCTTCCTAGTTGGACCCCCCTGCCCAAAGTCTCACGTTCCAGGACACTGCCCTTGAGGCGGTAGATGTTGGATTCCTCGCTCAGTCCGAGAGAAAAGCCAACCCTGGAGGGTAAACGAATTAAGAAACAAAGAAAGGAAGAAATAAAAACAGTTTGTTTATATACAGTGTGCACCTTGAGTAAAAGTTATTCTACAATGTTAGCGTAACATACGAACAACAATTTCGTCTATTGCCTGCTAGATATTGGTGACGAGGTTTCCGAAAACTTGCAGATGAGGACCCTCTGACAGAAACAGGTTGTGTATTCCAATGCCGTGCTGAAGAAATAACAAACGAGTTTGTGTATATGATAGTACGGTGAGGTGGTATCGATAAGAGTATATTAGTTTTTGAACGTGTTAGGAAATTGTGTGATTCGATAGCGGGTGGTGAAACTGACGGTTCAAGTAGGGAGGTGAATGTGAGGAGAATATTTGATGAAGAAGGCATAAAGCATGAAGATAACGGCGCTGTTTGAGTTTTGGCCAATCAAGTTCATCGTGGGCAGGTGTAACGTGGTCTTAATAATGTAAGTCACGTATATAGCGTATACGGGCGTTTATCGCGAGTTGTAGTTTGTTATTAAGGGTAGAAGTCAGGTCGTTGTACACGGCGTTACAGTAGTCGAAATGAGGTAACACCAGAGTGAAAATGAGGCGTTCCTTTAATGCCCAAATTTGAATCATTTATATTCATATCGTACATTCATGAAATGTCCGGCTCCGTGGCTAAATGGTTAGCGTACTGGCCTTTGGTCCAGAGGGTCCCGGGTTCGACCAGGTTGGAGATTTTAACCTTCCCTTGACTCGGGGACTTAGATTTGTGCTGTCCCCAACATCCCTGCAACTCACACACCACACATAACACTATCCTCCACCACAATAATACGCAGTTACCTACATATGACAGATGCCGCCCACCATTATCGGAGGGTCTGCCATACAAGGGCTGCACTCGGCTAGAAATTGCAACACGAAATTATTATTATTATTATTATTATTATTATTATTATTATTATTATTATTATTATTATTATTCATAAGATTCATAAGATTTCATAAAATTAGGTAACATGTTTGAAATTGCAGAATTCACTAACAACAGTGCCAATGTGATATTTGGTGGAGCACCCTAATGGTTGTGAACACTACACGGCATTGTATGCATTGCCAACCTTTTATAAACTTAACCCATGGAGATCAAACAACATTTCCTCTTATGCAAGTGTAGTAAAATAAACGCAGATGTTGTAGTGGGACAAGAATAAAATAACGTGGCAGATCCTACAACGAATGATTTAGGATCTCCCTAAATCTATTGCAACTGCTAGTATGTGCCCATAGTTTGGGTACATCCGCACACTCCTCGTGTCAGCAGAAAGCAGGAGGTTTGACTCACACGTCCGGCTATACTCACGTGGGTAGGAGCTTGACAAATGCTGCCCGCTATAGGGGTTCATGACAACAGGCGTCATTTACCCCTACACATCCCAGTTATGCAAACTGCCAAACTTCGTAGTCCATTCTCGCTCCATCTGTTTCTGTAGTTTCCTTAACAATCGCGTAACCTCTGGTAGTGCTATCTGAGATTCCAACCAGCCTCGTGGCTGTAGATGTAACAGACAGATTATTAACTAGGGAGTTAGTAATGATTGCAATAATACTCTGCCCCCAGTTGCTACCCCTGTGGATGGTGGCTGCAG
Organism: Anabrus simplex; assembly: GCF_040414725.1. NCBI lineage: Eukaryota > Metazoa > Arthropoda > Insecta > Orthoptera > Tettigoniidae > Anabrus > Anabrus simplex. The sequence continues at coordinate 179,369,281 of NC_090267.1, forward strand.
AATACATCCACATTTTCCCCTGTCAGTCGTAAGAAGCGACTAAAAGATGTAAACCCCAAGGGAACTTGGAGCGGGAGTTCGAGAGGTTACTGAAAGGGGAATCTCCAGGTCCTCTTGACTTGGGGAGCGTAAGTTAGTGATTACGGGACACCTAGCAGATTCTGGCATTGTTTTCACTTGCTAGTGCCTGGCATCTCATTTTTCATTTTTTTCCGACCTCCTTCGATCATCTTTTGTTCTCTTTCACGCCCTATGTGATCCTTCCCTTTCCTTTGCTGGTAAACTTCCGTTCGTCTCTCTGATTAATGTCAAGGGAGGATGGTTGGACTTCCTTTTAAGACAATAATCACCTCCACCTCCACAACTAACACCACCACCACCACCTCTTCAGTTGCTGGATATCCGAGATTGGGAGAGGAAACTATTCTATTCATCATATCACTTATAATTTAGCCCTAGATATAACTAGGATGGTATAAAAATATTTCCTTTCGTTCTTTCATATATAGCGAACAATACAGTTCGTATTTCTTAAAATTTTAGCCGTAAAGACTTTCGCACCAGGCTTAATATTTTCAGTACATAGGTAAGTGATATTTGCCCGCAAACATGCCAATCTTAGTCATCACTGGCCTAGTCACATGCAATTATCGCCACAACTCCATGCAACGTGGATTACTCTATCGTCCAAATGACTCACCCGGTAAGTGCCTCGTCATGGCCACATGCAACGGGGGAGAAAATGTGTTAGCCCTCTGATTTCCCAGCTACAGATTAAAGCACAATGAGTCATTCTACAATCATCGCATTATTCCGAAAGTCCAAGAAATCTTTCTTGTGCAGACCGGTAACTCTTGAATTGTACCCGGACTGTAGGAGTTGCATCTCTGTTTGGAGGCATTGAATTCCATTGCCGGTTTGTTAAATGATTTAAATTCCGAACTGAGAAGGGAAACGTCTATGTTGGAAGAGGCAGACTGCAATGAAAATGATCAATTATAATAATAATGGAGTATGGCCTCCGGAGAGGCCTGGTGCGTATCTTTTTCTCGTAGACGGCCTGTTGGGTGACCTGCATGACTGTGAAGATGAGGACCCTACCTAGGATGGCTTCTAATACTGAATACGCCACACACACACACACACACACACACACACACAGCCCTTGAGCCATGGGAATTAACCAGTTAAGGTTAAAACCCAACCCAGCCGGGAATCGAACCCGAGACTCTCTGGACCAAAGGCCAGCACGCTAACCATTCAGCCATGGAGCTGGACAATGATCAATTGTCACGTCAGAACATCACTGCACACCTGTCGCTCTTACAGAGGCTGTCCAAATCATGAAAAAATGAGCGATTCTAAACAGGAATTCCGCATTTTCCTCGTTTGTGCTAACTGCAGGATTATCTGACAGCGTGCACGTTTATACACAGATTAGCAAGATTTCATACTACATGGTACATCTTCTTATTCTTAATCTGTTTACCCTCCAGGGCTATTTTTTCCCTAGGACTCAGCGAGGGATCCACCTCCACCGCTTAAAGGGCAGTGTCCTGAAGCGTGAGACTTTGGGTCGGGGATACAACTGGGGAGAAAGACCACTACCTCGCCCAGGCTGCCTCACCCGGTATGTTGAACAGGGGCCTTGTTGGGGGATGGGAAGTTTGGAAGGGATAGACAAGGAAGAGGGAAGGAAGCGGCCATGGCCTTAAGTTAGGTACCATCCCGGCATTTGCCAGGAGAAGTGGGAAACCATGGAAAAACACTTCGAGGTGGCCGAGGTGGGGATCGAACCCACCTCTACTCAGTTGACCTCCCGAGGCTGAGTGGACCCCGTTGCAGCCCTCATACCACTTATCAAATTTCGTGACAGAGCCGGGAATCGAATCCGGGCCTCCGGGGGTGGCAGATAATCACGTTAACCACTATACCACAGAGGCGGTACTATATGGTACATACTATGCAAAATCTCAAGTGATCAAGAATTCTATTGCCGGTTTGCTCAAGGATTTAAATTTTGAACTGAAGGGGGAACCTTCTGTGTTGCTCCGTGACGAAAGCAACGGGAAGCTATCACACTACTCATTTCCCTAGTAATTCTCTTGCCGGCTTGAATAGTTCAGGTGGCAGAGCGCTGGCTTCATGAGACTAACTTGGCAGGTTCGATCCTGGACCAGTCCGGTTGTATTTGAACACCTATTGGTTTGAGGAAAGAGTAATATCTCCTAAATAACAATTGCAATTTCTGCGCGACATCAACCAAAATTAAAATGTAAATTGTAGTATTAGTCTCACCTTAACCGTTATTATCATTTCCTAAATGGTAAATTGTTTGCATCTTAGTGATTCTAAATACGTACTTGATTTTTTTAACTACTAAATAGTATGGAGTCCGCCTCTGTGGTGTGGTGGTTAGTGTGATTAGCTCCCACCCCTGGAGGCCCGGATTCGATTCCCGGGTCTGCCACGAAATATGATAGGTGGTACTAGGACTGAAAAGGGGACAACTCAGCTTCGTGAGGTCAACTGAGTAGATGGGGTTCGATTCCCATCTCACGCATCCTTGAAGTAGTTTTCCAGTCTAGCTTAAACCAGCAAGGAGGTCAGACGTGTCGTGCGGTGTGTCTCCGCTGTGTGGAGTGGTGAAAAAGTGGGGGAGCGGTCGGGTCAAGTGGAGTGTGTGGCGGAAGCTCGGAAGATGATCTGCATTGGTCAGTACAGGGTCACTATCGGGAGATAGCAGGGAAGAATGAGGAAGAGAACGAAAAATAAAAAAGAATGTAAGGTAGAGATGGCAATAAAGGAGAAGATGCCTCTTGCGGCAATGGTGGTTACTGTGCTACTGGTCATTGGAGGAGTGGAAGTAAATACGGGGCCACAGAGTAGTAGCAACATGAGTTGGGAAGCCATTGAAATTATAACGAAGGTGGTAAAGGAGGTAGTGGAGGAATTATGCCCGTTCGAGCAGCTAAAGGAATTGCTACAGGAACAAGTCCAGGAACACGAAAAGACGAGACAGTGGATCCAGGAATACACGAAAGATGCAAAGCCAAAGATGGAGGACAGCGAGAGAGAACTGGTGTCACTAAAGGAAAGAATAAAAAATACGGAAGAGCAGGTGGTAAATTTGAAGAAAGAAATAGCAGCCTGCAACCAGGACTGCAAGAAGAAATCTATATTTATGGGGTGGAGAAAGACAAGACAGAAACGAAAGTAGACATTATCTAAAAAGTGGTGGATGCCATTCAACAGAAAATGAAAATCAACTTTAGTGAGGTCGACATAGACAATGTGGAGAGGGTAGGCAAGGTGAGAGGGCGTAGACCCATAAAAGTGTCGCTGATATCTCCATTGATGGCAGATATAGTGATATGGAATGCTCGTTATCTACGGAGTGAGAAAGCTGGGATTAAGAGGGATTACGTACGAAAGAATAGGGCAATGACTTGTATACTTTAGAACATGAATGTCATTCGAGAACTACGATGATATGAATAGGGACAAATAAAAATAAGTGGAGAAATAAGGATGTAAGAAAATGCTCACTATAGTGATAAAAGGGACCTAGTTAAGAATAACAAACCTGTACGACCAATCATCGAACATTTACTTATGTAACAGTTGTACAAGGCACGCTAACCCTTGCCGCGGAGCTAATTTTTACGAAAATAATATCAAACGGTTTTCATCTGGAAATTTTATAAGGAATAGGATGTGGCAGATGTATTTTGAGTTTTATTTTAACGTTATCTGGGAGACTTTCTTGCGCCACATTTGAATTGATAATTATACTTCGTTATGCCATGAGATGTCATTTGAGTTGTTCTATGTCAGGAGAAGCCATGAATAGTACATATTAGATCATGGTCGATGCTGATTTCATTGGTAATATCCATAGACATTGAAATCAACACGCGTCCTAGAAATCTGTAAATTAACTGTTAACTATTTTCGCATTGGATTTAACCATGTGCCTGAATCGGCGTGTAGGCTGCATAAATTAGTGTAGGATACTTGCATAGATGTCTTTTATTTCAGTAATGTTTTCCCCTTTTATTTAGTATATTTTATTTTAACATAGGCAGGGATTAACTGTGATTATAAATGTAGATAGATTTTCTTTCATTAAGGCGGAAGATTTTCCGCTGAGTCTGGTAAAATATTAGGTTCACGAGAGCTCGCGTCAATTTAAGTAGACAGCATTTTAGATTCACTTCTTATTTACATAATAACGGCAAACATAATTAGAAACATATCTGAACAGGGCACCCTGAAATTATAAATTTTGTTATGTGTAAATTCAGACAAGGTTCATCCAGAAATTGTAAATGTGTGTTAGGTATTTTTGTCCTGTTCAGGTAGTTTGGGTCCCCGTGGGACCAAATATGATCAATGTCATGTAAATGGAAACAATAGCTGTTCACTTGATTAGATACTCAATTTAACTTGAGGTGATTGACCTCCTACTGCATGGTTTTACACAGTGATGTCATCGTTAAATTTGTAAACTTGTGATAAAGAAACAAAACTAATCATTTACAATTGACTTTATGAATAAATGTATGAAGTGTCAGATGGAGACATTCAGCCATCATAGATCACTAAATCCATGTCAAATTACTGTAATTAAATTAGAAGAAAGTTGTAAAGGGGAGCAGTGAATCCCAAATATTACTGAATGTTCTGAGTCATATCATTGTATATGTGAACACTACCAACGGTTAATTGGTAAAGAATAATGTTGATTTTTATTACCCAGTTTTAGCCAAAAACTTATGTTCAAAGTTCACGTTAATGAATAGTCATTCAATTGAATTAACAGAGAATTCTGTGGAGTGTCATTATTGTCTAGAGTCGACATAGTCAATTAGAGTAAAATTTGTTTAACCCTGGAGTGGTCGCGATGGGTCTACGAGACCCGGGCGGACAAACTTACTGGTGTTCCTGTTGTAGGAATCCACCGAGCGCTTCCCCATCCCTGGTAGCTTCTTGGCTCCCGACATTCAACCGAACACAGTAGCCCGCTCTCAGTTGCCTTGGAAACTTTGCACGTACAGGCTGTTCAGGGTCTCGCAGACCCGGTGCGACTATTAACGTTGGTCATTTTTGTCAAACTTCGCATTGTTAGTTTAGTACACTTTTTCTTCTGTGTAACAATGGATGAAGCTAACTCTGCCTGGATTCGTTCCATATTGGAGAGAATTTGAAGATGAAGAAGCTCTTGGTCATTTATGTCCGACAAACAAAGAGGAAGACATCCTTCATCTGCCCCAAGGGCTAAAATTTCATTTGCAGAGAACACGGACAACTTGTATGCAGAATGTGCATAGAATTTTATTAAAGTGATGTTTCCCTGTACTTGGATGCGTTTCTAAAACTAATTTGATTTTGATTTCATGAATTATGATACATAATTCACACATACATTAAAAAAGCCATAATTTTGTACCAATAGTTCAAGTGTGAAATTATCAAAAATATGTTTTATTAAGACTGTATAGAAAATAGATGTAAAAGTTGCTTTGTGCATGTAGATGCAGAAAAAAGTGAAAAAAATGATGTGAAATACATTTTACTGTTGCCGTGTTTTACCTTTTACAAGTTAACAGAAAACAATCAGTTTTTCAGTGTGATTATTACAATACATTTTTTAGTTAAGAAACGGGATAGTTAAATATTGTAGTCATGTAAACTGCATTAAAATAAATGAAATAATGTCCTATAATACTGTAATTGGAAATAATAAAGTATAAAAATCTAATAGTAAAACACTGAGAAAAATTGGGTCTGAGAGACCCAGTGCGACCATTAATACTTTTTTTTGCTAGGGGCTTTACGTCGCACCGACACAGATAGGTCTTATGGCGACGATGGTATAGGAAAGGCCTAGGAGTTGGAAGGAAGCGGCCGTGGCCTTAATTAAGGTACAGCCCCAGCATTTGCCTGGTGTGAAAATGGGAAACCACGGAAAACCATCTTCAGGGCTGCCGATAGTGGGATTCGAACCTACTATCTCCCGGATGCAAGCTCACAGCCGCGCGCCTCTACGCGCACGGCCAACTCGCCCGGTACCATTAATATTGACAAAAACCATGCGACCACTCCAGGGTTAATTAATTGCATTCAGTGAATTAATAAGTGAGGACACTTAATTTTGAGGCCCCATTATTAAATCAATTAGTTGATCTGGAGAATGAACAATAATATTGTGTATGTTTTCTTTCAGTTTAATCTCAGTTACGCTTGTTACACACATGCTTGATTCGGATTTATATTTTATTTCAATTCAATTATTTTATGTTTATTCACTTTTATTAGTCATGTTTCATTTATAAATAAACACAGTTAAACATCAGTCTGATCCAGTATTTCCTTTATTTCAGTCGATAGTTTAGCCTATAGCCTAGTAGCCTCATATCCTCCTATAGTAATGCACCTCGACAGTCTAGTGAACGTGACCAGCTCTGGAGAGAAGAGACGTCTGCGGTGAGTGTGTTTTATTACAGGGCAGCCGAGGCAGAATCCAGAAAGAATAGATCATCGCATAGCACGCCGTGCAAGGGTGCAGTACAAATACACGGTCGTCACGATGTTATTTATATAGATTAGTACTCCTCTTGTTTACGGCAGGATTATTGGCTGTAGGGTATGTTAACCGTTCCAACTGTAGAGTATGTTAACCGTTCCAATAACTCAAATTTGAATAAAATTTATCTGATCCAATCCAAATAGTTATCTTGTGTGTGTTGGAATCGGGTTATCCCAAACCTCTGAGGTCAATTGAGAATGTGCCCGATATGAGAGGGAGAGATCTCGGTCTTCAAAGTCAAACATTACCCCTAAGGATGTTGTCACGCTGACGATATGTCTTAACGTGTACACGAACCCACTGGGCAGCGATCTTCTTGGAAAATTGAAGTCCGTCGTAAGTCATCAGTTCTGTAATGTCAAATCCCTTAATTTCATTGTCCTACCTTTAGAGAGGACATGCTGAATTGCTTCATGATAAGATAAAGCTTGATGAAAATTCGGTCTGGAGATTTGTGTTTTATATACATACAGAGGGTTTCGAAAATTCGCGGGAAAATTGCAGGGTTGAGTTCCTGACATTTAAAAGAAACAAAGAGGTTATATAAAGTTGGGTCCAGAAAGTCGTAATCACTGAGATATCAGACTCTTAGGTATCGTAAACTTGAATATTATTTGATAAAATTTAGCGTGGATTTCTCGTAATAATACACACGTTGAATACCTTACAGGTAATATTCGAAATGTCCATCCATTTGCCTTACTGTATGCTTCTGATCATCGTTTCGTTGAATTACGAACATACTTAAAAATGCCTGATGCTGTACATATTGTTTAACAATCCTTCGTCTCAACAGCAGTCGTGTACACAAACGATTTTGAGAATCTCCACACAAAGAAGCCCAACGGGTTAATATCAGGTGAGTTTAGAAGCCAAACAATTGATCCACCTCTACCTATCCAGTGACGACGTGCATTAAGGTGCTTACGGATACGAAGGCTGAAACGTGCAGAGCAGTCATCGTACATGACGTATCTACATATCTTGACGGTATGCTAGTGGAATGTCTTTTCGCTTCCCACCGGCCGGACAATAAGAGAGAGCAAACCAGAGTGACTGCCTGATGAATACTGATGCACTTGTAAGTACTCACCCAAATCACTAATTAGATACTGGAACTTCCTGTCTTCGTTTACGACACATTTCTGGCATCTTCATATGAAACTACACATCACTCTTCATAGTTCACTTTGAGGAATCCAAAAGATCTCACGGCGAATGATATCCCTCAGTTAGCCAAAATTGTGTGGATTCGTTTCAAAAACTTCACCTTTTAATGATCCCCAGATATAATAATCACACCCCGTTAAATTAGGGGATCATGGGAGCCGTATGGTCTTACTGATAACCTTATCGCTCGATGTGGCATAGAATAATTAGACCTGTTATTATTTTCCAATTACTCTCACTTCACTTCGTACATAGGAGTTGCTCACATGGAAACACGAAACAAACTGTATTGCGAGGCAAAGCCAGAACTGGCAGTTCCAACAGGCTCCCTCCCGCGCTACTGTCGGCTTAGTCAGTCCCAGCCGCTGCTCTGATTCCAAAATAATTTGGATGATCCAGTACTAGCTGTTGTACCTGTCGTAGAAGGGACTGTTACTTAGGATGTGCAATACCACATTTTTACGACCCCTGATGTTGTTTCTGAGATTCAGAGGCACGTAGGTGGATATACCTCTGCCTGTCAGCGGCTTATCGTGATGTACTTACTTTCTGTTTTTCTCTGACTCTTAGCAGTTTCATCTATTTTGTATTATTGTTGCTCTTGATTTGATCTCATCCTTCCAGGGTTTTATAGGAGATGCTGTGGTGACGGAATTGTATCTCGCAGGATTTTTTTACTTGTCGGTAAATGTGTAACGGTGCAACGCGAAGGTGACGTATTCAGGTGCCTTGAAATACCATAGAACTGAGCCGGGATCTAATATGGCAACTTGAGCTCGTTTAAGCTACTAAGCCTGGCAAAACCTCACACGAAATCCCAGTGCACTGTTGATTCATACTGAAAATATCACAATCAGTTTTCGTAGTGAAAGATCACACGTGTACTTTGCAACACGTTTGGATTCAGGAAAGTAGGTCGTATCAAATACTTCGTGAACAGGTAAAGGAAGCTTTGCTAACTGAGATTAAATTGACTTTGATACGTATTATTAGTTTATATCTAATCTTAATACCGCTACAAAAAGCTCATCTGAGGAAATAATTTCACTATGACCTTTTGCGATTAACGAACCAGCTAACAATTTCTTATCCATACTGTCGACCTCATTTACTTTAATATCATTTGATAAAACATGCCCTGACCCTAAAAGCTAATGATCTTGCCCTCGATCTTGGCTCTTATCTCCGAGGACGCACAATAAGCGGCAAGTTCATCACAAGATTAACATTTAGGAACTAAATATGAATTGATAATACGTGATGTACTTCCTTATTTATAAATAGATAAAGCAGTGGTGTGACTTCAAGGTAATCTCCAATGACATGCATATCTCTTGCTGAGAATTACTTAATCGGTCTTTGTTTTTCGCTACTGTCTCAATAACAAGCCTAGGAAACTTCAATCCATACATAATACACAGTAAAACCTTATAAACATTAAACCGGTTACGAGGAACACTCGGTATCCGCCTCCTTAGCTTAACGTTTATCGCTATCAGTTGCCGTCCTTGGAGAGCCGGGTTTGATTCCCAGTATTGCCAGAGATTAAAGAATGGCCGAAGATGGGCTGGTATGTGGTTTAAATGCTTCACATCTCTCACCTCGATTGAAGGTGTGCCTGAAGAGAGCTGGACCACCTGGACACGAGTTTGCTTTACGAACATTCGGTTAACACGAAATTAATTGATACCGGGAAGGATATATTATTTATTGTGGACATTTCTATCGGTTAACATAAATATCAGTTAAGTACAAACAGTGTTTATATCCCGTTTTCTATCTGGTATCATTTAAGGAGAATTCTTTTCGTAATCGTCTTATGCACTTTAAGTCAAAATTGACAACATCGCTCGGAAAGCAAACATGCTGAGGAATAGTAGGCAACAACGAAACACCGACCTCAAAACCTGCGAAGAAACCTCCACGCATGTTCCGAAATGCTAATCCGGCTGGCAAATATAGGTACTGTACTCTAGCGCGTGATGCAGCTGAACAGGCCGGGAACACAATGATCATGTCTCAGCTGTGCGGTTCTGAACAACGAGCTAGTGCAATTAGGTCAACAAAATGACACTCCATAAATAGAGTTTATAATCCAACCGTCTTCCAGGAGCGAGCGTTTTTCATCAGCAAAGTACAATATTACAAACTAACAATATTGTTTTTGTTGAAACAACGAAGAAGAGTAGAACGTCCCTGTTTCTATAAATATTTGGCTGCTTAAAGTGGGTTTGTAATGGGTACTTGAATACTATCGGGAACAATAAAATATCAACATTTAATACGAACTTCGTTGACACGATCTCACGATTTTCCGGTCCCTCAATCAATCAATCAATCAATCAATCAATCAATCAATCAATCAATCAATCAATCAATCAATCAATCAATCAATCAATCAATCAATCAATCAATCAATCAATCAATCAATCAATCAATCAATCAATCAATCAATCAATCAATCAATCAATCAATCAATCAATCAATCAATCAATCAATCAATCAACACTGATCTGCATTAAGGGCAGTCACCCAGGTGGCAGTTTCCGTATCATTTGTTTATCTACTATCTGCGTCTGACGAGAAGTCGCGGCAGCTTGTAGATACGGCATAAGTAACAGTGGTGGTGGTGGTGGTGATTATGTTTTAAGAGGAAGTACAACTAGGCAACCATCCTCTATATAACACTAATCAGAGGGAAAAACGGAAGGGGTCCGACACTTCGAAAAATGAAGATATCAGCCAAAGGAAGACAAGGGCCACGAAGGGCGTGAAAATGAAAGACTCCCTAGCCCTCGCAAACGTAATAGCGTCGGGGTCGGAAAAGAACAATAGTTGACCAAGAGAGGTCAGATAGGATAGATGAAATTGAGGAGTCTGGCACAAGTAAGTGGAAGCAATGCAGGTCTCAGCTGAGGGCCCCGTGGTCGCCAACCCGCGCTCCAAAGTTCAGAGCCCTTGGGGCCCCATTTAGTCGCCTCTTACGACAGGCAGGGGATACCGTGGGTGTTATTCTACCGCCCCCACCCACAGGGGGAGCATAAGTAACAGTTACTGCACTCTTAGCTACAAACAAACATCAATCGTGACAGAGCAATGCGGATTCTCTGTATCAGTGCATATTCATTGTCAAACTGTTCATCCTCCAGTACATACAGTAATTGTGTAACTAAGGGACAACTGCACTACCACTTTGAAACTTGACAACAGCGCCTCAGTTCGCATGAGTCACCGCGGACGGAACAGATGTTTATTGTCAGGCCTTGAGACTTGAGATAGGTGCATGCGCGGCAGCCACGCTTACCCGTCGCACCTGTTACACTACATCCACGCGACTTCCCGTCAGACGACCATAGTAGCCTTTTCTTAAATAATTTCAAAGTAGCTGGATATCATCGAGTTCATGATAACGAGGCTTTACTGTAATGTGATATTACAGGACTGCGGCGTCGCTCGCATGGATTTCGTATTTGATCAAAGTAATGTTCCTCGGCAGTGTACTAAGACATTACCCGAAAATCCTTAAAGTATAAAACCTCAGTGAAAAACTGAGTTTCATTTACCTCAGAAAAACCACGTTTGTGGCATTGGCTTTCGGGGCTAAGATGACCATGGAACATAGAATTGTACATGCGAGAAACAGTCTTCTTTCAAGTCGGAAAAAAGAAAGGATAAAGAACAAGTTCCTTTATTTTTAAAGGTGATTAAAAATACCATTTTTCACCTCCGTAACATCTTTAGGTTTCTTGGATATAAGTATCCTCATACAAAAAATTCAACTAATTTTTCAATTCATTCACCCCCACCTGTGAATTTTCCGAAAAAAAATATATCTTCTCCAAATGCCAATTTTCACGTCTGTAACATCTTCAGTTTTTGAAATATAAGTATCTTCAAGAAAAGAATTCAATTCCGTTTTTACACTCCCCCGTTAAGTTCATTCCCCCCACCCCCCGCCCAAAATGCGTGTTTCTTTATCTCTAAAGGAAATTTCAAATACACATTTTCAGGTCAGTAACCTTCAGTTTTGAGATATAAGAATCCCCATAAAACGAATTCAATTTTATTCACTTCCTTTCACTCTCTCTCTTAAAGGAATTTTACCAAAACCAAAATACCTGTTTCTTTATTTATATAGCAGCTTCCGAATACCTATTATCACAACTGTAACACATTCAGTTTTGAGATATCTGTATCCTCATGAAAATAATTCAACTCCTATTTCACAACACCCCCTCCCCTCTCAACATCGATTTTCCACGATAAAAGCGCCAGTTTTAATTTTTAAAGGAGATTCCAATTATCCATTTTCACGTCTGTAGCATCTTTAGATTTTTTTTTTTTTTTTTTTGCAAGTTGCTTTACGTCGCACTGACACAGATACTTGTTATGGAGACGATCGGACAGGAAAGACCTAGGAATGGGAAGGAAGAGGTCGTGGCCTTAATTAAGGTACAGTCCCAGCATTTTCCTGGTATGAAAATGGGAAACCACGGAAAACCATCTTCACGGCTGCCGACAGTGGGGTTCGAACCCACTATCTCCCGAATACTGGATACTGGCCTCACTTAAGCGACTGCAGCTATCCAGCTCGGTCTCTACATTTTTAGATATAAGTATCCTCATACATATAATTCAACAAATGTTTCTATTCTTTCATCCCCCTTAAGTTGATTTTCCGAAAACAAAAAAATACGTACTTCATTATTTTTAAAGGAAACTCCAAATTCCAACTTTCACGTCTGTAAGATCTTCAGTTTTGAGATATCGGTATCCTAATAAAAACAATTCAACCCCGTTTTTTGGGTCCTTTTTACTCCCCGTTTAAGTGTTTTTTCTGAAAAGAAAATAATACATATTTCTTTATTTTTAAAAAAGATTAAAATACCATTTCACGTCTGTAACATGTTAATTTTTTGAGATATACTGTAGATATGCTTATTTTAAAACTTCACCCACTTTTTCAGTCCCCCTTAAGTGGATTTTCCGAAAACAAATTATATATGTTTCTTTACTTTTACGGGAGATTCCAAATACCAATTTTAACGTCTGTAACACGTTACATTTCTGAGGTATACTGTAATATAGGCTTTTTCTCACCCACTCCTGTTCACCCTCCCCCCACCCCAATTAACTGGCTTTTCCAAAAGCAAAAAAATACGTATTTCTGTTTCTTAAGGAGATTCCAAATACGAATTTTCATGCCTGTAACATATTCAGGTTTTGAGATGTAAGCATCTTCATAAAAACTATTCAACGATTTTTCAGCTTTTTTCACCCCCTTAATGGTATTTTCCGAAAACAAATTAATACTTGTTTCTTTATTTTTTAAGGTGATTCCAAATACCAATTTTTATGTCCATAAACTTTTAAGTTTTTGAGCTATAGATACACTCTTTTGAACGATTCATCCCCCTTTTTATCCCCTCAGAGACGGAATATCCCAAAATCTCCCCTTAGTGAGCACTTACACTCTAATATAAATGTATCCCCAAAATTTAGTTTCTTTATCTCCAGTCGTTTTGGCTCGGTGATGATGAATCTGACGGTCAGTCACTCAGGACAGTTTATTTTATATATATATAGATTTGTGTTACTCATTAACTAACTGACAGGATTACCTTTTTTTTTAACTTGCTCGTCAAGATATTTTACGTCAAAGTAATATGAAATCGAAGTTATCGTTCCTTCGTGACTATTGGTAGCTGCAATTAGTCTGGTTTATCCTGAAAACATGCAATTGTCAAGTCCAGGGACGCTTGCGTTCAACACTCTCCTTTACCGACCCCCCGCGGTTTGATCTCCTCGATGAGCAACTAATTTTCTACCCGTGTTCAGTTACTCTGCTCTATTTTAAGCATTATGTGTATTACTAACGCTTTTGCTGTTACATTTTTATTATTTTTATCAGTATAATGTGTGGAAAAACTCTCCTCGTTGCTAAGTTCGTATTATAACCTGCTACTGTAACAGACGTAAGCAAACAATCATCCCCCAGGGTAGTTGTATACAGAACTCGGTTGTCGACTACCATGGCTGGATCCTCGCAATGGACAACTAATTTTATGCGTCGTTATTATTATTTTAAAGAAATTAGAAAAACATATTTGATGCTAGGTTCCGATTATAACATGATTCATTAAGATATGAATATCGGAAAACTTATTTTTTTACAATTGGCTTACCGTCGCATCGACACAGATAGGTCTTATGACGACGATGGGACAGTAAAGGGCTACAAGTGGGTGTGGCCTTAATTAAGGTACAGCCCCAGGTGTGAAAATGGAAAAATACGGAAAACCATCTTCAGGGCTGCCGACAGTGGGGTTCGAACTCACTATATCCCGGATGCAACCTCACAGCTGCGCGCTCCTAATCGCACGCCCAATTCGCCCGGTAGTAAACATTTGAAATAGTGAATATGTCCATCATTATAGCTCATATGACGAAACTGAGTTAGACTTGAATGATCCTACAACTTCTGTTATGTGCAGGCTTTAGAGGAAGCAGGTATTTCCGGAGATATTTGAAAGTTAATGAAAACTAGAATAATCACGAATATCTCCGATATTTTTACTCTTCTCTTCTTCCTCTTTATCTGTTTACCGTCCAGAGTTGGTTTTTCCCTCGGACTCAGCGAGGGATCCCACCTCTACCGCCTAAAGGGCAGTGTCTTGGAGCTTCAGACTTTGGGTTGGTGGATACAGCTGGGGAGAATGACCAGTACTTCGCCCAAGCGGCCTCATCAGCTATGCTTAACAGGGGCCTTGTGGAGGGATGGAAAGATTGGAAGGGACAGACAAGGAAGAGGGAAAGAAACGGCCGTGGCCTTAAGTTAGGTACCATCCCGGCATTTGCCGGGAGGAGAAGTGAGAAACCACGGTAAACCACTTCGATAATGGCTGAGGTGGGAATCGAACCCACCTCTACTCTATTGAATTCCCGAGGCTGAGAGGACCCTGTTCCAGCCCTCGTACCACTTTTCAAATTTCGTGGCAGAGCCGGGAATCGAACCCGGGCCTCCAGGGGTGGCAGCTAATCACGCTAACCACTACACCACAGAGGCGGGCGATATTTTTACTCGCAGGGTAAAAATGCCCGAAGCGAAAGGTCGGAAGTTACGACATTATTTTTATTACTAGAGGAATAGCTGTAAAAACAGTCTCTTTAAATGATAAATGTCTAGGCTGTTTTGATATTTTTCTGAGAACAAGTAAAAATGAACAGTGTGGTTTGGTTAAGTTCAGGGATGTGAATGATTCACATGAGAACCCTTCAGATGATATCAATTATACCGTATACGCGAAGTGATTTGGTCATGTCCGATTATCACATCATTATGATCTTATGTGGATTAACATCCCAGAAGCTATTTGTTGGAAATAAACATTTTGTTCATTAATTTTTTACTGATTATGTGCTCTTTGAAACATAATACACCTACAACAGTAACATTTTGTGGTATTATATAGTCTAACAATAAGGTTTTTGTTTCCTAAACCTAATTAAAATATATTACATTATAGTCCTGTTTCCTTATGCAGATTACAAAATATGATCAGTAAGCGTAATATTATTACATTCTAAATTTCAATCCCAGTCGACTTCATTGAAATGTGGTAGATTGCTCCTCCCATTTGTACTGACGCAAGGTAAAATAGCAGATTGGAGGTCAACGGTCCTCTCCTTATGCCTGCCATCTTTCCGGCTCTCGTTTTTTACATTCTAGCTCGTTTGTCCCTCCAGTTAATGCGGAGTCCTATTCGCAGTACTTGCAGGCCAATGCCAACGATGGTATTCTTCAAGTTAGCGGTGAATATGTTATAAAATTTACCTTCTAAAATCTCGTTTGCAGAGAAACGGTACTCTGAATTATGTGATGCAAGCGCCTTGGATGCGGTGGAGAGATGTCACTGGAGCGCTCTGTGACCACCACAAAACAATCCACCTCAAATCCGAGAAATATCGTACAGTAGTTCACCCGGTCAAGCTGTGTTATGGATCAGAATATTGAACAGGAGCAAAGAGTGTACAGCACCAATTCTATGCCATAGAAATGATGATGCTTCGATGGAACGTGGGAATTAAACGGTTGGACCACGTCTGCAATGTCACAATCAGATGGTGAATGGATGTCACACCAAATTATGAACAAAGTGCGAATGAGTTGTCACAAGTGGCACGCCTATGTAAGATGTGCTGCGCACGAAACCGCCTCCGGTACGATACTAAATTTTGCTGTTGACAGCCGATGCCAGGATCGATAGCTGGATACGATTACGTCGGATTTAAAATGCGTCAATTGCACCCAACAAATAAATTTGATTGACCAAAACGACATTCTGTGATCCGAAAACTAGCCAGGCACCAGTCGACAAATTTAGGAAGTAGAAGATGATTTCAATTCAATTTCTTTGCAAAGAAATATTACGGTGAGATGGCAGCATGCCATTGTCTTTGAACTTCCTTCCATGTCAGGATTCTTAAATGAAAAAATAAGATGCTAATAATAATGTTAGGGCTTATTGGCTTTACGTCCCACTAAGTACTTTTACGGATTTTGGAGACGGCGAGGTGCCGGAATTTAGTCTCGCAGTTCTTTTACGTGCCAGTAAATTTGCCGAAACACGGCTGAGATATTTGAGCACTGGTAAATGTAGATGGTTCCACCCATTCAGTAAATAACATTTTCAAGACTACTTCCTCTGCATGAAAGGGAAAGGAAACAGAAAACTACTTACGAAACTTCTCCTTGATTGAGGGAGGTTTTCCTACGAAGAACACTTTCACTTTTTACATATATCATTATTATGAAAGTAGAACTGTGATATATTTAGAATTCCCAGTGGACTCCCTTTGTACACGCTTTGTCCTTCTCCTACTACCCATGGATTAAAAGTTTCTATCTTCCAAGATATTCATGTCGACAAATTTAGTAGAATGGATTTGTAATTGCTGTTTCTTTAAACTGTGAAACACTTGCTCCATGTCAACATTTCCGTCACGCAAAGTAGCTCAGGTGCAACTAGGTACGAACATGAAAGCCTGCAATAACGCACAGACTTATATGGTTCGTTAAACATTTATCAGCCAACAAGAAGGTGTAAATGTATTATTATTTGCTGGCAGAACCGACGAGCTAGATTTTAACTATACGATTTTAATGACCGTGGTGTAACGTGATTGAAGATATAAAAAAAAATTATTATGATGTTTTACTAGCTGTAAACTTAATGAAATCTTTGACGAAAGGGAACGCCTACCTAAAATTGATTAAGTGTGTGAAAGCATGCAAACACCCCATTACCTGTATCTTTAAATATGTTCGTGAACAATGTGAAATTCTTGTTTTATGAAACAGCAATGTGAGTAGAGGATGAAGATTATCATTAATAATAACAATAATAATAATAACAATAATAATAACTCTATGCCTTTGCTGGCAAGACCTGGTGTTTACAATGCACTATGTCTTTTCGTATGCGCAGGGATGGTGACACGCGATCACGATTTCGGTGGCACGCCTCATGAACATAATAATGTTTACGTCTTGTACTGCAGACAATACATATATTTTAGTGATTCACGTGTAAGAACTAAATATCGAAAATCTCAATACTAGTTCCATCCGGACGTGCAATATGGCAACGCTGCTACACTGATAGGTCCGAAAGTCAAGTGAGATAACAGTGTCGTTTTCTGGTGGTTTTGTATACGGACATCGCAAACTTGTTTTCGGTGCCGAAAAGAACCACAGCTTAACAAAGGTTGCCGGATTTTTCAAGAACATTGGACAAGGTAATTCGGACTGATAGAAAGATGTGTTGGCAGTGTTTGAAAACAATATTGTGTCCCTCACATTTAATGTAAAGCGACATTTCGAGACTAATATGTTTGTTCCATGCCAAAAGAAGAAAGAAGAGAGAGTTCGTGTCACAAAATATCGAACAGTACACAAAGCAAACTAGTTCTTTTGTATCATCTTTTCGTCCAAGGAATAATATCAGTGCAGTGTTTCCATCTGTCTCACTGCATAGTACAGCATGCATAGAAAACCGCTTTTTGACGGTGAGTTCTTGAAATAAACTTCCTTTTTGATGTCCGACACATTATTTGAAAACTTCCCTAACAAACTACAAATAATTAACAGAATGAAATGAATGCCAGCCAGCTGAACTGCTGTAATAAGAATGGGTGAAGAAGTTTTGGAGCAATTGAAAGCTAAGTTGAATAACTCCCAGATGTATGCAGTATATTTTGATGAAAACATGGATGTGACCTTACAGGCAAGGATAGCTGTTTTCTTGTTTCACTTGCGGAAACGTATTGACGTAGAAATTAGTTAAATTGTTGACCACACGAACTACGACAACATGGAAAGATAATGAAGCTAATGCAGGAAGTGAAGTCCATTGGCAATATTAATGTTTTTGGTTTTTATCTCTAATAATATATATCTTCTTACAATTTGTTTTCGTCGCACCGACAGAGATCGGTCTTACGGCGACGATGGGATAGGAAAGGCTTACGAGTGGGAAGGAAACCGCCGTGGTCTTAACTGAGATACAGCCCCAGCATTTACCTGGTGTGAAAATGGGAAACAACGGAAAACAATCTTCGGGGCTGCCGACGGTGGGACTCGAACCCACAATCTCCCGGATGCAAACTGACAGCTGCGCGCCCTTAACTGCGCGGCCAGCTCGCCCGGTAGTAATATTTAATGACGAAGTGTGTTACAACGGGTGCTTATTATTAATTTATTTATTTACAAATAATATGTATATTCAAAACTTACAGTATTGAAAATGTATTTTTGCAGTATTTCCAAAATACGAGCACGGAACATACAGTTAAATGTATTTACAACATAAATAAATAAATAAATAAAATAAATAAATAAATAAATAAATAAATAAATAAATAAATAAATAAATAAATAAATAAATAAATAAATAAATAACATATTATGAAACGTAATTAGGAATTCGGAAAGGAAGTCGCCGGGGGGGGGGGGATGAGGGAGAGGGCATTCCTTAAACGAAAGTAACAAGTGGCACAGTCAACAGTTGAGAATAATACACCAGACTTAAAATGGCACTCTAGTTGGAAAAGGTTCGCCATCCTTGCGCTAGAGCAATTTTTTCACTTTCATTAACCTGTCTCAGTCTCAACCTTGGCTTTGACAGCATGAAAGTGACCTGGCTATGGGTGATTAATGCCATTCCTCATGCAGCCAGTTCCTGCTATGGACAGTGTGAAATTTCTGCTCATAGTGTCAGTTTTGCGTTAAATTTAGTGGTATTGGCAGACTGATATATAATAGCAACTTCTGGCTAGTGAGGAAAGCAACGAGAAACTACTGCACTCCTCATTTCCCTAGTACGTCTCTTCAGTGATACGTAGGTCAGCTATGACATCCGATGGTGGAACTGTTGAGGATCAAACCAGCCTTCGGTCTGAGCACTTAACACACATACATATGGGCAAATACTTATGTTGATTTAAATTGTTGCACTAACATGGCTATCGGTTCTCCATGAGGAAGATGCCCGTGGGCCAATTGGCAGTAACTCATTTAATGCTATTTTAGTTATTTTATGTGAATCTGTTCTAGGTGTATCTTAGATAATGCCTGTCTAGGTTCAGCACTATTATTTTTTCCCCATTAATGGATCAATAAGATAGAAATACTGTAGATCTGGAGAAAAATAAAAATAAAGAATAAAGAATATGGGCAAATAGCCTGAAGGGACATGTCACGGGGGATTTGTCCTTTCCTACCGTTCATCAATGTTAAACTTGAAAATTCTTTGAAATCTCTTTTATACTTACACTGTTTATTACTAGACATGGTAAATTTAGAAGTTACCTTCAACGGTTTAAAATATAGTCACCATAGGAATACCTTCGTAAGTGGCAATCAGAACAAACAATAGCTCATCTAATTTTCTATTGTCCACTACACGGTATTGAAAAGAACAGTTTTTTAGGACACTTGAGTTACTGCAATATAAATTTTCCCGCCAGTTTCTGATATATTTGTGAAAAGGTGTTGCACTTCAGCTTTTACCTGTTTCTTAGAAAATGTTTTTAACTCACTGCAATATTCTTTGCTGCATTTTGTTCTACTAGATAATGCATTAATAACTTTTAATATTGTACTGTTATAAACTATAGCCCTAACATACTTTTAGGTAAAATAGGGTTGCATTCCTTTGAAAATAATAATACAATAACAATAAAAATCCCAGTAATATGACCGTGTGGTTAAAGTCGGGTAGCTATAAACTTGCATTCGGGAGATGGTGGGTTCGAATTCCACCATCGGCAGCCCTAAAGATGATCTTCCGTGGTTTCCATTTACACACCAGGCAAAATGCTGGGGCTGGTAATTATAGTTTTAAGAGAAAATAAAAATGAGTAACCATATTCATAGGCCAATGTCAGAAAACACCGATAATTCACATTCCGTCACCCTTTATCAACTGAACCACCAAATTCAATCTTTATTTTACTCGCAGGCTTGATTCCTTACTGTTAACGCCGCTATCAGTTCCGAACAGTATTAAAGTAATTAATAACTGGAAATAGTCGAAAGGGGGATATATTATCCAAATAATACTTCTGTTCGAGATTGCAACTGTAACTTAGGAACAATTCAACAATAACCGTGATCATTTTTGGAGGTAACAATATTCTTCAACTTCGTAAGGCCGGGTTGACTGTCAAGTTATCCAAGGTAGCGTTTGCTAAAGCTTCTATGTCATTTCTAGGCCATATTGTCTCGCCCGATGGGGTTTCTGTTCATCATTCTAGAACACAGGCCATCCGTGATTTCAAACCCCCTAAGGACATCAAAGGTATTGCCAGGTTCATCAGCATGGTGAATTTCTTCAGAAAATTTATTCCTAACTTCGCTAACAGAGCGGGGCCCTTGAACTTACTCCATAGGAAAGGCGTCAAATTCGAGTGGGGACCGTCTCAACAAGCCGCTATTCAACATCTGAAATTAGCTCTTTGTAATGCCCCGGTTCTTGCAATGCCTGATTTTTCCAAGAAATTCATTGTCCAAACCGACGCCTCATCATCGGCGGTGGCTGCTGTCCTTCTTCAGGAAACTGTACTCGGGAGACGACCCGTAGCTTATGCGTCTAGGACACTATCGGCTCAAGAGGCCAAATATTCCATCTATGAACTGGAGGGTTCGGCAGTCTTATTTGCATTAGAAAAGTTCCGACTCTATCTGGAACATGTTAAGTTCGACCTGGAAACAGATAATCAAGCCTTAAGTTGGGTATTAGCTAGGTCGCGTCGTACCGGTCGTATAGCCCGTTGGGCCATCAGGATTTCTGCTTTCCAGTTTGATGTGAGACATATCAGAGGATCTGAAAATGTTGTTGCGGATGGACTAAGGCGCATGTTTTCTCATGATGTGGAGACCACCGAACAGGAAGATAGTCCTTCTCTTCCCGCACCCATACCTTCGCGTGTTAATGCCATTCTAATGCCATGTTGTTTCGGGACTTTGAAAAATATCAACGTGAAGTATCTGTGCTGGCCACTATTATTGAAACCCTTTCTTCTGGGGAACATGTCGTCCCTTATGTATTAACACATGGGTGACGGGCCCCGAGAAATCTCGTAGTACGCTCGCCAGCGGTAGGTGACGGGCCCCGAGAAATCTCGGTTTTATTCACGACATTATTTTCGGTCTTCCTGTGACATCTCTTGACCATATCTTGAACTATTTCGGCCGTCCACATTGAGTAGAATAAATCGTAGATGTATATCTGCCACTTTTTTTTTATTCACGGCCTCTTTTATTCTTTGATTTAGTTTCGAAACGTCGACCTTCTTTCTGCCGGTTCAGTCAATGACAAGATGGAGCGCCCGCGGAATACGGTGTTAGCTGACGACGATATTTTAGAAGAATTATATGCCGATGATCGTTCAAATGGAAATAGTCTAATGAATTAGTGGAAACTGAATGTGAGAGTGATAGCGGAAGTGATATTCAAGCCTCTACAGGCCGTAATTTACCTAGTGTACTTATTTATTCAAGTGATTCTGACGACGACAACGATGTAAACATTAACGATGTGTTAGGAACTGACGCTGAATATGGTTTTGTAAAGGCAGATCCACTATTACTAGGGGAATTGGAGAGTACCCATACCAACTTTAAAGATAAAATATTGACTGGTTTAATATTTATTTACGTTTTTATAATCAAGTGCACCCTAGTATGCTTAGTTGAAAAATGTCCGGTCCACAGGGTATGTGACAAGTTCAAGCATCCGGTCACCAATGTGTTAAGGAACGGGGTTTTGTGTTGCCCGTCGACGCATGATCAAAAGATGAAAGTAGTTGTTCAACCCGTGCTTGTACCTATGATCTTCAAGTACTATCATTTGACCCCATTAGGGGGGCATTTAAGATTCTTCAAAACTCGGAAAAACATCCGAGAGATGTTCATTTGGAAAGCTATGGACGGCGAAATTCGTTAATTGGTAAAAGATTGTAAATTTTGTTTGCTTAGTAAACCCACCTTGTCCACTAAGCTAGGTCTATTATCATCTCACCAAGCGTCGCGCCCAATGAAACGTCTATATTGCACCCGTCCACCTCCCGAGTCCCAGACTAGCATTTATCTCAGGGGTGTCGGTTCATTATTTAAATCATCAAATATAAATATAACGGCATAATAGAACACGGGGATGAACGGAGCAACTTAAAATTAAAAGGGGGAAGGCTCGATTGTAACTTGAATTTAAGGACTCCATGATAGGACTAGGAAGTGACTGTTACTTTAAAAAGGGCATTATCTAACTACAATAAAAAGATTATGAGAGTGGTTTCCTTTGAAATAATTTGCCAGAAGGAGCGGTTTATTACGCCATCTGACGTATGAAACTTTGATACACTTGGCAACAATATTTGAATTTCCACGCATGTTACATATATAAATCACTTGCCATACCGCAAGTGGTATCAATATCTTGCTGCGTTGCTTCTGAAATAAAATGACATTTTGGAGGTATAATTTACGGATCGATTCCATTTGAATCGAACCGTTGTTCAAAGATATAGCTTCCTTCTATCGGGAGCCCGAGCATAACCCATGTTACGGTCGGCTTCCCGAGTTAACTAAGATGATGTACTCCGGCTATATACATTTTTCCGAGACCGGTACTCGGACTGGGTAATGTTTCTCGTGAAATGCGAAAACTGGATTCCACGGACAGTTCCTATCTTACGATATCCAGCTGATGCCATACCAATGAATTAGCATTTACATATTATTTACATGTGATCTGAATTTTTACCAGTTAGCCTCAATAGACTACTGCCACAGATGAGATAACGAGAAGCGGTGGGAAATACCGTGGCAATGACCCCCCTCGCATCGCGAGCGAAGTAAACAAACACGCCAAGTATTACTGTAACATCGTCCCATGCGGAAACCGTACAATAAAGAGGTACCAAATGACTCTAATATTATCATACTCATTATTCAACATACGAATAGAGGGATGTTGTCACCAAATAATTTAATCCACGAAATTATCATCCTTGAAATTATTATTATTATTATTATTATTATTATTACTCAACGATTCCTGGCACTGTCACGTTTGATTAATATCATCATTATTATGCGGGATGCACACGCAAATGGTTATTACTGTTATTATTATTATATCCCTCTCGTGGTTATTATTATTATTAATGAATAGGTGACTCAAGATATTATTATTATTATTCACGTCACTTAAGAGGTTATTATTATTAATGGACCGGTCACTTCCGCCAAATATATTAAGATATCGGTCGCAATTACAAACATTTCACTGATCAACCAACGACATCATTACAGTTATTATTATGACAATTATTATTAATCTGATCGCGATGATTTAACATCGTCCTTACATTATTATTATTATTATCGGTTGCATTTTATCATTTAGATTCCCGTTTAACATCTTTATCAACGCTCATTTAATTAAGGCGGTCCAATCCTTTATCTGCAATATTTATTATTATTATTATCACGACATCATGATTGTCCTCGCTCGTCATTACAATGAATACAATATACGACCATTTATGTGGAATCTGAACTCTCATTATCCTTAGATCCGTTGTATCTCAACGAATAGCTGTGCAGTCTATTTATTTCGTACATGCTGTCACGGGTTCGAATGCTCCCCGCTACGTAACTCAGTATTTCTCTGTGACACTGCCCGTACATTTTACACTCATATCAATATCCTAAGTGTCTCTCGTACGGAATTTATTTTCCTCTCTATCTCAATATTCCTCGATTCATTTATTTCTCACAGAATTATCAACTGACTTATTTATTCATCTCTGACATCGTACGACCTTTTATTATCTGACTGCAGATTCTTTCACTTTTCTCTATATCATTTTGATCTACGCTTTAGTTCATTCTCCACAAATAATCGTAACATCTTGAAATTATATTTACCAAATTTTGACAATCATGGTCTCGTAATATTAGCCCTACGGGTTCCGGCTAATGAATCGCAACTTTAAGACACGACATTTATACGTAAAAATATTGGACCGTAATTTAAACCACACGTTCATTAACATGTACGGATTATTAGCACCGATCTACATTTCAATATTATTAATTGATCAAATTAAATTACCACGCACTTTAATTCCGAATAAAAAAAAAACGACATCCCGTCATTAAATGATTCCCGATAAACTCAACACTTGATCACATGAATTATTATTATCTCCAAAGCATATTTAAAAAAAATATCTTCACAAAAAAAGTAGTTATATTATTTATTTATTATTATTATTAATTTAAAAAATAATAATTTCGCCTGTAACACGGTAGTCCACTCGTAATATGTTTAACGCATAAACCCCTTGTACAAACTCAATTTATTCTGGCTCTAACCACTCCAGATATGATTTACTTTGAATATTATATATTAATCGCATCTCACAAATTTAACAACTTCACTTTGAAAATATGACCATATTAATTACAACAAAACACACTTGGTATGGCGAAGCTGGATTTTCCTTCCATGTCATTAAATGGCTCGTTAAAATTGACAAAACATAAAAGCACATATCGGGTCTTATTTAACTAGCATAACCAAAATCAAATGTAAAGAAAAATTATTGACTACAAAGAAATATGAATGCATGCATGACTTAACGTACTACAATATATATACAAATTTACATCTCCAACAAACTGAATACATAAAAGACCCGATTATTTACATTATGATGATTTACTACTGTCCGTGCTACAAATTTAGGATGGGGTCGTTAAGCGACCCATCTTGTTACAGAAGGTAACCAAGTATAATCAAATTATTCCCATTTTTCCCATCACGATAACATTTCCCAAATATTATTTACAGTTTAGTACTCATCTTAGTTATCGGTATTCCATTGCAGCTTTGCAGACGAGAGGCTCCATCCGGCCCCTCTCTGCGTTTTACTCCTCCATCCTTGATGGCGTAGTTTCACAAAAGATTTCCTGGCACATTATCATTTTACACTCATATCTTGACTACCACAAACCTTCACCATTTACAACGTTAACACTGTATACATTAACTTGGATACAACAAATTTCTATCCTAGACCCAAGAATTTAATATATTTACACTATTTAATCTTCGTCCACCTACCGCACAATGGACCTGGACACGTACGACGAGGTGTCAACTATTACGCCCGTCGCGATACGCCCGATTTATACGGCATTCTTGACGTGTTCATAATATCGGTTCGATATAGCAAAGTACAGGCTACTATTCCCTGACAGTACTGTTCGTCACACAGTCTATTATGTACGTACTTATGGTGATATACTTTATACTACTCTCTTGCAGTGTAATTACTTTACATCACTGATATTCACAAATGACAGACACTGTCCTACGTTACTATTTCCAGATTTAACATGTTGCTTGAGCGCGATCACATTTTACAAACACTGGCGGATGCTCGCGCCATTAAATGACTGTACGACCGTAGCATTCTAAGTTAGCGGCGACCAACAGTTCAGCTCCCGATATTCAATTCAAGTGTGCTGGCGACCGTCAATTCAGCTCCAACGATTCAAGACAAGTGTGCTGGCGAGTTCCCTTGCCCCGTATATATGGATGAAGCCTTTTTCCCGCGGATTTGTTGACGTCATACCCCTTAGGGAGGGGGTGGATTTTTAATATCGGTACTTGCACTCCGAATTGGAAGTTAAAATTTACATCAAATCAATCCACTCCGCTAGCATATCTGCTGGATAAAATATGAACTCCTGGTGATCACAGATTTAGGAGATACGGATGGATTTAGCTCCTCACATTTCGCGCCTTCGTAAGCGTCTCTGACAACGTGGTCTTCTTTCAGCCAATGAGATTCAAGCTGTCTGGTTTCCAAGAAATCCAGCCTTCAATTTATTTAATTTGCCAATAAGTATTGATTATTTTTCCATGCGTGACATCTAATAAATTCATTACATTCATCCGTGTACTCATAATAATTTATTACTGATTACTTTTGTAGTTACGAAAATATCTCATCCATCATTCCTTAGGATGGTATCACTGAGTCTCCCATCAAATTTTTACTATTGGCCGGCAAGCGGTCACGTGATTTAAATCTCCACCTGCTCGAACTTAGGCTAGCGAACGTACACTCAGCCGCTGTAATTTTCCATGAGGTCATGGAATTTCCGTCCTACCACAAATATCCCAAGGTATTACTCATGTTGTGAGTTTCCTTTGTATGACTCTCCCCCTTCCTCTTTCTGACCAAGACTTATTTGTGGACTCTGTATTTCCTTGTACGCCAACTAATGATATTCCCTGCTGTGAAGTAGCTAAAAGTTGTCGTGTTGAGCTAATCCGTCAGGCTCCAGTCTGTCGTCCTTCCTTCGCTCTGATTTCGACATTACCTAAACGAAATATTCTCAACGTCCCTTCTGTATTTCAATAAATGTACCATATTATTTTACCGATCAAATCATGATTGACTATGGGCCTAAGTCACTCGGGTTCAATATATAGACTACGTCGGACCCTTCCCCCAATCAAAGGGAAACGCTAACAAATTCATTCTAGTGTGTGTAGGCGGTTTCACTAGATTTTCCTTGTTGTTCCGAACTAAGCTGGCAACCGCTCATTTCTTGTTTAAATACCATGTTTGCTTCTTTTGGTCCCTATCAATGTATAGTTTCTGATGATGCTAAAGCCTTTACAACCAACTTCTTCCGCAAATTCTGTTTTGATCTGTCTATATCACATGTAACTACTTCGGCGTATTATCTTCAACCATGTCTGGCTGAGCGGGTCAATCGTAATCTTAGATCGGCTCTCATCGCATTTCATCATGGGATACGTCCCTGCATTGGTTGACCTTTGCTTTAAATTCGGCGGTTCATGAGTCCCATAAGTTTACTCCAGCTTCTCTTATGTTTAAATTTGTTCCTAACACGCCGCTCTCTAACCTTTGGACACTTAGTGATATTTTACAAGAGACAATAGATCCCGATAATATTAGGGATCTATGGAAGAAGGCTAAGCACAACTTGAAGGTTTCCCACGAAAAGGTTAGGGAAAGATATGATCGTGGAGGAGGCCCACCAATTTAAAAGTCGTAGATCAAGTCATGGTTAGGAATTTTGTTCCTGCGGGCAAGCTTGCCCCCAGATTTCATGGGTCGTGCATCATTTTAGATTTTTTTACTCCTATTACATTATTGGTAAGCAATTGAGCCACAGAGAGGATCTTTAGAGTGCACCTCTCCCAGGTGAAACCTATATAATTGAAGTACCTTTCTTGCCACTAAAATTTGGCAGGAGTATAAGGTTATGTTTCTTCAATTTGAGGCCTTCTGCCCTAATGGCTTTATTAAAAATTGGTATATGACCTGTATGTACGATCTTCCCCCCTGTGTTGCCTGCTGTAAATCCCTGGTGGCCATTACCAAGCCCCCGTCTCCTGCATCCACGTACTATTGGCACACAAGCACTTCCCACGCCGCCCACCCTTCTGCATCACCAATAAAGATTGTACTCTCCTATATCAAGCAACAACACTTCTCTGTCACCTAGATCTTACTGTTTCAGGGTCCCTCAGCTGTCTGCCGCCGTACTGTAACGTCTTGTGAGGAACACGGAAGACGAGAAAGGATCCACTTCGCTCTAGTAAGGCCTCCTTCTGAACGGCGCGCCGGAGTCCATCTTCCCGGCAAAGGCTGAAGTGCGTTGACCCTACAGCCAACTCATCTGGGGACTTCAGACATACATTTCATCTGCGGTAACCATCACCATGACTACCCCTCTCATAATAGCGGGAGAGGTGAATCTGAGGGTATTTGGGGGTCCGGGCGACCTTACACGGGTGTCGGCAGCGGCGGAAGATTTACCGTCACACCTAATCATCATGCAATTAATTTCTGCTGTCACAAGAAGACTTCCAAAGTTATGTTGGTTAAAATTTTCTATAAATTTACTTTTATAAAACATGGAAATGTTTCCCAATATTCTTCTGTGTCACCCAAGGAAGGACATTTGGGTGGGAGGTCTGTACCGGGAGGTACACCTCAACGCCGCGCATTCAAAATAAGCGCCTTAATGTACTCCTCTATCGATCAAAAAGTGAAACTAATAACACAACAAGTTGGAACTTTAATCAGAAGATGTCTCTACTGAAATATTAAGTCATTTTGTTATTGTGCAGTTTCCTAAACTGACTGAATTTCGCCTTGCTTTGTTTCCTATACATCAAGAAGTTTGAACAGTTCTAAAAACTATGATCATGCACCCCGGTGCAAGTTGGAAGAACTTATAATTTAAAGAAGTTTTATATTCCTAGGTTTTCCATAACTGATCTATGTTCATTTATTTTTGGGTTGGCAATACTTCCTTTTCTTTCCGCCAGTTTTGAATCTAGCCAATCACGAATTTTTGTAATTAATTTCCAACCAATCCCGCATTTCTTGCTCACTTTGAATCTGCCAATAAAAATTAAGAGGATGCGTCCTGATTAGTCTTGAATTATCTCGAACCTTCTCTGAGGGTATATAAACTGCGGCTTTTCATGTTTCCTGGCCAATTGATCGTCGTCTTTCTGAGTGTGTGTGTTTAAGCAGGAGGCGGGCGGCCTCTTTCGTCGGCAGCTAGAACATCTACATGGTAATGGCCACATAATTCCATCTTTCTTGCTGTATCCGCAAATTATTTCGAGGGGAAGGTCCGAATCTTTACTATGTAACCTACTTTTCTAAAATGTTTCTTTTGGCTAATGTAAAAACATAAAATCCTTAATTGTAAATTGTGGATGGAGAGTGAGTTACCCTCTCGAGCTCCCCTTCATCTTAGTTAGAGGTGTCCGCGATTTTGCAACCTTTTTGTAATGGATTACAGAAAATTCTATGCGAGCTACCTCAGTAGTTTGGGAATAGCCCCTGTTTCATCGGCCTAGAGCCCTGTAGGTTTTTATGTTTTCATTATCTTGGAGAGCTGTGTACGCCTCCATTCATTTTGTGTTCGGGCCAGTTATCTAACCTGTGCTTTTTCCATGAAGGCCCAGTAGGTTGGGTATTAAATACCCCTGTAAAAGTAAGGTCAGTTTGTAAATGTTGGCTTGAGAGCCCAGAGATTGTAAATTTTAATGTAATGTTGCCTTGAGTGGGCAGTAAGAAACTGAGAGACTGTTTGCTCCTTTTCAAAGTTTTTGCAAGTTGAACGAGTGCCTTTGGAAGGCCAGATATCGTATTTTGGGAGCAAGTGCTCTTGAATGACGGGATTTCTGCCCTTAACTAAGTAATTCCTTGTTTTTTAATTAAAGTTTTGTAAACGGGATCCGGTATCTCTGGAATTGTAAAACTAGGGGCTTTAAGCCCATAATCCGTAAAATTAACTATCTTGGATCTTCCTTGTCTTGTTTCAAGGTTGCTTTGTACCTGACATGTTGTTATGTGAAAAATTGTTGAGTTGTTGTTTTTGAAGAAATATAACTTTTAGTTTTTGGGTTTTTTTCTTGCTACTTGCTTTACGTCGCATCGACACAGATAGGTCTTATGGTGACGATGGGACAGGAAAGGGCTAGGACTGGGAAGGAAGCTGCCGTGGCCTTAATTAAGGTACAGCCCCAGCATTTGCCTGGTGTGAAAATGGGAAACCACGGAAAACCATTTTCAGGGCTGCCGACAGTGGGGTTCGAACCTACTATCTCCCGAATACTGGATACTGGCCGCACTTAAGCGACTGCCGCTATCGAGCTCGGTAACTTTCAGTTCAAGGTTTAAATTAATTTTGATATTGTAGATAGACCCATTCACCCCGGCACCTTCTTTAACGTCTTTCTGCTCCACGGGTAACGCCGTTTAGTGATGACCATCAGGTCAAAACAGAAATCCTACCATTGTGAGATATTTGATGAACCTATGTGACAGAGGGGGATTTGACACCATTACCCACAACTTCCCAGTGCGTGGTCATTCATTTTTGCCCTGTAACAGAGACTTTGGAGCTATAAAGCGCATTATCAAGAAAATTGATCGCATTTATATTCCGTAGGAGTATATTGAGTTGATACTGAGAGCCCGTAAAACCAATCGCTTTACAGTTTACAAAGTCACCCCTAATGATATACCATGCTTCAAAAAGTGGTGGCCACAATTATACAAAAAGGCCACGAACTTTGTCGAAATCTCTGGCAGAGGTGTTCCGAGAAGCACAAAGGAAATTTTAAAATTTCGCGCAACACATGCTGTTCTGTTATAATAAAAATACTTGTGAAAAAGTGGTGGTCCTGCCATTCATTAACACTGCTATTCAATCAACATTCACTCTGCTGAAAGTAGCTTCTCCTCCCAACTTGCCGACTGAGATGGCGTATCCCTCAGGGAAGGTGTTTTTACAACAATATAGGCCTTATGAAAACATAAAAAAATAATATTTCAATCAGTACTTCTTGTACCCTGTGTCTACTTTTGGCCTAGGACCTACAAACAGCTTCTGTTTCAGGTTCCCATCAAGACCTCACTAACGTCAAAACCTTACCTTGTTAGGTATGATGACTTCTACAACGACATATTGCAGTGGCCTACTACGGATGCAGAATGTGCTGTGGAGTTAGAAGACGAATAAAACAGTGTACTACCAACCATATAATGTATGGCTTTGAACTTTGAGAATGATATGGTTAAAAGAAAGTACCAGTTATTTTTAAACAGTTTTTTGTTACAATAATGGTTTTCTTGCATTAGTAATGTTATCTAATACACATATAAATGAACTGTTTTGTATACAATTGGTTTTCATTAAAAAACCGTAAAATATTTCTCCGTTTTACTAAAATGTATCCTTGTTCCATTTCTTCATTGTAAGAAGGTGTCAAGTACAAAGTGTTTAAGTTCTGTTTTTGCAAAATATAAAAAAATAAAACAAATATTTTTTGTGATTATGCATAAAATATATAAACAAATTTGTGGTAAGTTTTTAAGATCCATAAAATATTCTTTGTATGAGATAGCATATGAGGTAGCATATTTATCACTTGCCCCTTTCTGTAATAAACGATTCATTTATCGCCTAGCCTGTAGTGCTTTATTCCTCCCAATTTACGTACCGATTTTCATTAAATTCCGTTCGCCTATTTTCTCGTGGCTCGGAATTGGTATGGAATTAGCAACAATAGTCGAAATTCGTGAATATCCGATACGGTAAACATATATAAGACATAAATGATCGGAAATGTACTTCTATATACTTTTAGTTATGTAGTATTTATCGATAGGACCACTAAGAACATTGACGTTTGAGAATTGAATTTTAGGTCTTCCTCTAAACTACCATTTCACTCAGCGTGAATAACATTATTTATAGCCTAGATTGTAGTTTCTTATTCGCCGAATTTACATAACGATTTTCATTAAATTCTCTTCAGCCGCTTTCTCGTGATGCCCGTACAGACAGACAGACAGACAGACAGACAGACAGACAGACAGACAGACAGACAGACAGACAGACAGACAGACAGACAGACAGACAGACAGACATGACGGAAAATTAAAAAGTGCGTATCCTTATTACTGTCAACACGAATGATACAGAAATATCATTCTTTATCAATTCTGAGAAATGTACACACAATGTGCAATGTACATACATGTATAGGCTACATTTATCGTCGGTAAAGCGCAAATTGTTAGTCATAACCGGAGTGATCCATATCCACATCAATCAATTAAAATTATTTTCAAACTATGGGGCAGTAGATGTACTCGGCTGGGGCTCCAGTAACGTGTCAAACGTATTGCCTAGACATTATTTCAATTTTAAACATTCAACATTTAAACTAGCCCATGTACAGTTTACAAACTATGGATTATTCTACACCAAAACACCTGCCTCGAGGGAATGTGATAGTTTAGATATTCATATTGTAATTAGCTTGCCTTACGCTCAACATAATTCACGTATAAGACTCTTGTATAAGTTTCCTCTAGAAAGTGTTGCTATGTTCTCGTATTGTCAATGAGGAAATGGTTTGATAAAAATGTAATAAACTGCCCCTTAGTGATTTAAAACACACTGTTGAGGATGTTCCTGTGAACTATTCAGTACCACGTGTAAAAATGTGAGCACTATATAGTGATATACAGAGCCATCCCTAATTAGTTTCGCTCCACAGTACGGAATATCTCAGTCACAACAAGTGTTCTTTTTATTACGTAGACCTCCTCATTCACTGTACTTGGGCTCTAACCGCGCAGTTACAGATTGACTTCCGGGTCAGATTATGATGGCACGTGTTTCCTATCTCCGCAATGAAAAGTGATTTCCTGCAAAATAATAAGGGATCTCCAACTAAAGAGATCGTAGGCCTATTATAACTTAAATCGCATGGACTTCCACGTTAAGACAGTGACACCCTCATATTCCTGCACTAGGGCCACTTTCACTGGCCAACTACTGCCTACATTTAGATGTTATTTCTTATTCCTCCGAACTACCTTTAAGTTTTTAGGGTAGGAACAGCAGCAGCAGTAGAAGGGGCAGTAGTGCAGCGCTGAGTAGTACGGACGGTACAGCTCTACGGCACGGGTTCGATCCCGGCTAAGTCTGGCAATATTTTAAGGTTATCAGATACGTCACCCTCATGGCGACAGATTTACCAGCACGTAAAAAAGTTCCTGCTGGATGCAATTCGGGCACCTTCACGTCTCCGTTTCATGTCGCACCGACTCAGATAAGACAGGGCTACGACTGGTAAGGAAGTATTTAATGGGACATAAAATGAATGTTATTATTATCATTATTATTACTTGTGGTAGTAGCAGTAGTAATATACACCAACTGTTTATCGTAGTTATTTGAACCTTCAACTTCTAAGCGCATGATACAGGGTTCGATACCCGTCGATGTTTTCAGGGAATACACAAGAACTAATACGGAAAGGACTAGGACAAATTACACATATTGAAACACTGCTTACTACAGAAATGGGTTCATTTTTCTTCAATTCGAGTTCCTTCAGATCTTTCTCAACTTCTGATGACATAGTTCCTGAAGATCTCTCTTCTAACAAAGCCACTGTGCTGCCTTACGTGAACAGTCTTCTGCGAAGAGGGCGCATGAAGCACTCGGACGCCAACTATCGGCGAAGTGAATGGGCTGTCGCTGAGCATAGTATTGTGAGAATTCTCTTTGCTATTAGTTTTCATCGCACCGATTCAGACAAGTCTTATGGTGGCGATAGGACAGGCTAGGGCTGGGAAGGGAGTGACCATGATCTAAGTTAAGGTACAGACATTTGACTGGTGTGAAAATGGTAAACCACGGAGAACCATAATCAGGGCTGCCTACGATGGTTTCGGAATCCACTGTCTCCCGAATGAAAACTCACAGTTACGTAAGCCGAATCGCGTAGCCAATCAGCTCGATACCGTGCGAAACGTTTATATAGTGTAGGGTACCTTCGTTCAGAGAAACTCTTCTTCTTTCTTTCCTTTTCCTCTCTCAGGCGTTCCACCTGTGAGTGGGGGCGGTAGAATAACACCCACGGTATCCCCTGCCTGTCGTAAGAGGCAGCTAAAAGGGGCTCTGAAATTTGGAGCGTGGATTGGCGACCACGAGGCCCTCAGCTGAGTCCTGGCATTGCTTCCACTTACTTATGCCAGGCTCCTCACTTTCATCTATCCTATACGACCTCCCTTGGTCAACTCTTGTTCTTTTCAGACCCCGACGGTATTGCGTATGGAGGCCGAGGGAGTCTTTCATTTTCATGCCCTTCGTGGCCTATGTCTTCCTTTGGCCGATACCTTCAATTTTCAAAGTGTCAGACCCCTTCCATTTTTTCTCTCTGATTAGTGTTATATAAAGGACAGTTGCCTAGTTGTACTTCCTCTTAAAACAATAATCACCACCACCACCACTCTCTCAGGCGTCGGCTCCTTCCAGATACTTCTTGCATGAAGTTCGGTTCACTGTCAATAACTTGATTATGATCCGCCTGGTTTCGAAACTTTTAACTCCATGAATACTATAGTCATAATATTCACTATGTATAACCTTGTGATGAACGTTGGACAGTGGGAGGGCTGGCCACTTGAATAAGCGTCTATCCTTGCTTGATTTTATATCCGATTTTGGTCCCATAGCCTACAATCCAAAGCCCTTCTCACAAAGCAGGGCTCATTTAAGCCATTGAGACTCTGCCTTTTATATGCACTATTAGAACATACGAACGGAACCAACGCAATTGTAAAACTATGGAAATGTGTAAAACAGAACTGCCTGCTTTCGCCTTACTTATTCAATACGTGCGTGGAAGAGGCAATAGCAATGATGAAAACAAAACACCCGGTATTAAAATTAGTGGGAAACAGGTGCAGTGTATACGGTATGGAGACGAAACTGCAATAGTTGCTAACAGGGTAAATGAAATGAACACAACACAAATAATAAGCTGAAATAATAATTGGCTGAAATCCTCTCCGAGTGGAACCTCAAAATAAACACTGAAAATACAAAGTGAATAGTTACAGTACCTAAGTAAAGCCATCCAAAGAGCCACGGCTCAAGTAAAAATTGGCAATTCAAAAACTGAGCAGTTGAGCCAATTTTGTTACCTCTGAAGCACTGCCATCAGTGATAACATAAGTATAATTGATGTGAATAAAATAAAGTCACTGTTAAAAAATCCTTCCAGAAAAAAGAGAAAACATCTAGTAAGCCGTACTTATACAAAAAACAAGGGTATTGTTCGTAATGTACTTACGCATGTATGTCAAAGCCGAACACTGGGAAAACCTGAAAGACAAAGATTGGAAGCAACGAAAATATGGATGTGGAGAAGAATGACCCGTACAAGTTGGACACAGAAAGGAGGCAACACCCAGCTTCTCCAATCATTAGGTGAAAATAGAAAATGACTCATTAAATATATTCGAAGAAGGAAGCCAAAAACCATGGGTCAAATGTTTAGACTTGAAGACTACCTTTGAAACACCTTCGAAGGAAAAGTTGCTGGCAAGAGGGGAAGAGGACGCCCCGAGGGTCCTATTTCAAAATATTGGCCACCAGAATGATCTGCAGCTCTTATAGAACTAAAGCAGAATTCTTCAGACATAACTCTGTGATTGCAACGGCAAGGATTAGCGTTTAGAACGTGAGTAAAATCAGTTAAGCACATGGAAGGCTTTCCTACAACCTCACCAAGTGCTACTATTGTTCATTTCCATCTGTATCATTTGTTTTTCATTCCTTTGTTTCTTAGGTTAATATAGTTTTTAGTTTCAATTATTATTTTAAATTAACACCTGTTTCACTGAATTTTGTCGCAGTGAGTTGTTTTTTGCTCCGCATATTGATGTGAATATTGTATATTTGTGCTAATTTTGTTTCCGTCTAGACTCTCTTTTGTTAGTTTTTCATTTGCTCCTTCATTATGTTTTATGGCATTTTTAAACTTATATTATGTAAATTATTTCAACCCCCTTCATTTTTCACTGAAGATGGCTCAAACGAGCCGAAACATGTTTGAATTTGTTTACTCCGTCTAATGATGGAATGAATATACGATGTATTGGATTAGGAGGATACTCTCATTTTTCACCTTTGTAAAGTTTCCCCTACAAGCTTGAAAGGAGAGGCCTTCTTAGTTTTCGAAGACCTCGTTTTCGCCTTCTATCTTCTGCAGGGAAGCGGATGTCCATATTTTTGAGAGCATACCTCATCCCAGAATAGCCTGTCTCTCTGTTTATCCTTTCTGTTTAGTATGACATCAACTTGCTCTGGACATTTTTTTACGATCAGTGATAATAATGATAATATATTCAGTGAAAAAGGGAACGTAGAACGTAACTTGAGATTTCTGGAAACATATGGGTTGACGGGCAGGTACAATTGAGATCTAATGAGGATTTGTACAAGATGATGGAACCAATAGCATTACCAACATACGAGAAATGATTATTGTTTTACGGGAACATTTTTCCATCTGATTCATGACCGACTGACTAAGATGGTATGCAGTTTCGTAAGACCAAAGTGGTCAAAGGTGAGACGGTTCCCAGAGCGTGAGAAAGCCCTGGAACAGATCGGTTCCCCCAGAAAATATAATGAACAACCGGGATGAATTTTGAATTTTGAAGGGCCCAGAAGACGAAGTGGGTTTCTAACACAAGAACGAAAGAAGTCATTGGTCCATGGCCTTAAGTGATACCGTACAGGTAAAATGTCAAATCCGGCGGATGGATGAGATGGATTATTAACATACACTCCACAGGAGCTCAAATTGAATGCAAATAAATAAATAAATAAATAAATAAATAAATAAATAAATAAATAAATAAATAAATAAATAAATAAATAAATAAATAAATAAATAAATAAATAAATAAATAAATAAATAAATAAATAAATAAATAAATAAATAAATAAAGCTATTCTAAATCAAACCACACCCCCTTTAGATATCATGTAAAATTTCACATTTTAATTCTGACAGCAATTTTTAGAAGAGTAGCAAATGCGTCCTCTGTTTACTGAACCGACATGAAACGTCAAGGACAAAATCGAGAAACAAGGAGGCTCTGCGTGAAGCGATGGGAGAAAACAGAGACTGCTTGCATTATTAGGTTGCCTTATTGAAACACAATATGAGTCACGAGGAAAGCATGAGTTCATGCCATGATGTAGCAACTTCTTGTATTTCCTCTGACGTATAGACTACCATATATCCCTATCGAACATATAACATGAGGTTCGGTTGGGTGAGAGAAAGATTTATATTATTAAATCATCCGTCCTAATTTCGGTTGAAAACAAGCATCCAGAAATCAGTACAAGTTAAATAAATTTCTTAACATATCAATTCTGACAAAATAAACCATCTCTGTAAGAGAAATAGATGATCATAAATATTAAGTAAGTAACATGTTATTGACTCACCTACTAAACTAAAGGTGATACTGAAGTATTTGAAGAGAATCCTTCAAAATTTGGACAAGGATATTTTTACTTTCATGAAAGTTGTGATGGTGATGATTGTTGTTTGAAAAGGAAGTACAAATGAGGAGTGTCCGTTCAAAAGGTGCTATTTCCACCAGGAACTTGTGGGAAAAGAGCAAGGAACGTAAAATGAAAGGCACATTGAACGTACACTTGATCGGATTTGGCACACATTTTAAGGAATTACATCTTCCTGCTTGGATTGCTCATGGCAATTGATAGTATTCAACTACTGCATATGAACCAAATACTGATTTATTTTTTGGAAGTGAAAATAACATCCTCTGGAAGAGATCTGACACTTAGAAAAATGAAGGTATTGGCCAAAGAAAGACAAGGGCCACAAAGGGCATGAAAATGGCAAACTCCCTAGTATTCGCAAACCTAATACCGTTCAGATCGGAAAAGAACAAGATTTGACCAAGAGAGGTCGGATAGGAAAGATGAAATTGAGGATCCTGGCACAAGTAAGTGGAAACAATGCCAGGACTCAGCTAAGTGTCCTTGGTCGCCAACCCACACTCCCAATTTAAGAGCCCCCGAGGCCCCTTTTAGTTGCCTCTTACGACAGGCAAGGGATAACTATTTACCTGTTCTACGTACGGGGTGTATTTTTATTAAGGCTATGCCGAGATACTTGAGAACTTGGAGTTTAAAATGCGGTGAACTTCCCATCTTTAGGAGCTGATAGAACAAAGTGCAGTCGTACATAGCAGAAATACCAAAATGGTGAACGCAAACAAGAAATTATATCAGATTATCCGGCACGTCTCTGTCATTGTATCGTTGGCTTCCAGGCACTAAAATCACGGGTTCAAACCCAGCAGAGATAGTTCAGATTTTTGAAGGAGGGAATAAATTTCATTCGGTTCTGAACATGCTATGTTCAACATTTCCAGTAACACACAGAGTTCTGGTTTCTATTCCACCTGGTAGACATGCAAGTAACCTAACTAGCATCTGGCAAGGCCATAGTTGTATTTAATTAATTAATTAATTAATTTATTTATTTATTTATTTATTTATTTATTTATTTATTTATTTATTTATTTATTTATTTATTTATTTATTTATTTATTTATTTATTTATTTATTTATTTATAATTAGAAAGAGTACAGAGCCAAATTACAAGGATTCGTTATAAACCTCTTACGTAAAATAGTTAGAAAAGATGTTCTAAAATAATAAATATAGAAACATATACAAAGAACACCAACATGCACAAAATAAACAGTACAATCCACATGCAAATAAATTACTACTATTATTAGTAGTGAAGATATTCGAAGCTTGCATGTAGTATTCTTCGTTCATCTGAACCCACGACCTTCCGGATGAACTGAGCAGCTCTTATTTAACTCCTCGGGCAGGTACCCGTCAACCCATTGCCACACTTGAATGCAAATAAACTAGCTACTGTTCGCGGTTACATTCCGAAATGGTATTCAGTTAACAACGATGTTTATTGAAGCATTTATCTCCTAGAAAATATTGTGCATGACAGAAATGTCCAAAGTAAGTGGTAAAAGAAACTAACAGACATCTTATCAAGGATTTCGATTTTCATGTATAATTCAAATGCGCACCCAAAAAGGGTTTGTTTTATGAAAACAAATTATAAAGGTTGATCGGGAATAAATTATGTTCCATTGCACGATCTCTATGATATTTCAGAACAACTGTAAATTTTATCGGTGGGATATACAGTAGCGATAATTATTGCTTTTGTAGGACCTGCTTAAAATGGTGAAAAATATATCTTTATGATGTGTTTTCTCTCTCTTTAATTTTCTGTTTACATCTTCATATGCACATCAAGATATAAAAATTCGGCTACATTTGTGTATATACAATGTAAGAGAAAATAGTTTTTCAGAGTGAACAGTAAGTTGATTTGCGGCATGTGTGAGTTCTGGGTTAACTTTCAGAACTAAGAGGCTAGGTTGGCACCAGGAACCCTTGATTTAGAGTCACGGCGTCTTTTAGACGTTGTAGTAGTAATTCGATGTTACATCTTGGCCAGGCATGAACCGTAAACTCAAAATAAACTTTCCCTTGGATTTTTATTTTTACGTCAGACAAATAGTGAACTTTCATTAAGAACACGACTTATATATTCAGAGTCCTAGCCCCTTTTCCATTTCAGCGTCATGGAGAGCTATGTATGTTAGTGTGGCGGAAAAAAAGAAAGAATAGAGACTCCCTGTGTCACTGACTCCACCAAGTTTCAAACTCGAACGCACCAACAACGTTTGCGGCTGAAGAGTGGTTTCGAGATCGATATCAGTTGAGTCATATTCTCTATCTGCGTCATGGGTTTCCTCGTAACATGAAACTCTTCCAAAGTGTTATCATTTGCAATCCGTTCAATCATACACTGACCCATATCCTTTGAGTTGGGGTGTCCATAAAGTGAGTCAGCTAAGATCGTCACATTAAATAGCTCACAAACGTTAATGCTACATAAAATCTGTTTCTTTTTTTACTTTTAGCAGTGTTATCACGGGGATCATAATCATACTTGGAATTCTTACTGCCGAGATAAAGAAACTTTGGTTTTTATACAGAACTACGCAATTCTTTATACCTAGAACAAATTGACTGTGGCCTATGAACTAAAACCGTCTCGGCACTTGCCTGGAAGTGAAAGTGGGAAA
Source organism: Anabrus simplex (assembly GCF_040414725.1). Lineage (NCBI taxonomy): Eukaryota > Metazoa > Arthropoda > Insecta > Orthoptera > Tettigoniidae > Anabrus > Anabrus simplex. Next base: position 179,409,234 of record NC_090267.1, read on the forward strand.
CCACAGTGCGGGGCTCGAATCCACTCGTCTCCCGAATTACAGTTTGATCCCATAGCCATAACGCGTTAACATGCTCGGCCACTTCGCAGTAATAATACAAATAATACATCTACCTACATACATACATCTTCGTTATAAACTATTATGCCTTTCAACATTCAGTGTGATTGTCTCTGTGAATTTACTAAACGCCTCCATAATCCTATATTTGTAACTAATTCCGTTACCTCGTTTAGTTAAATACCTCTAAATCATTAGAAACCATCTTAGTCTCCCTTTACTTCGCTTACCCTCTTTGGCCGAGTAGGTTATTTTCCATGGTAACCTATCCTCCTCCTTTTTGTTTCCCCGCCCTGGAGATTTTATACCCTCATTCATCTGCAGACAGATTTCACTTTCTATATCCTAGGTCTAGAGATATATAGTTCACTACAGATCAGATAGTGGTCTATATCATCGGTAAAAAACAGGAATACTCGGACATTCCTACCAGATTTCCTGAATTCAAAGTTAGTTATGATTAGCTTCGGAAGTTTATGACATAAAGGAGTACAAATTATGCAAGCAAATATTCCCTAAGAACTAACTAAATATGACCTAAAAGATCAAATATGACTTAAGCATTTTAGGGATAAGTAGCAAGTATTACTAACATTAAACGTGCCAACAAGTGATTTGGGATAATACAGCGCACACATTTAATCATGTAAACTGACAGAGCTACAGTAGGTACGTTAAAAATTCATTCATTCATTCATTCATTCATTCATTCATTCATTCATTCAGTAGCACAGCTTTGAGGCCCAGTTGTCATTCTGTTTTCCTATATTAAAAAAAACACAGAAAGAGAAGTATTAGCATGCTTTATGGTACTGGGTGAGTTGGCCGTGTGATTAGGAGCGCGCATCTGTGAGCTCGTATCCGGGAGATAGTGGATTCGAACCTCACTGTCGGCAGCCCTGAAGATGTTTTTCCGTGGTTTCCCATTTTCACACCAGGCAAATGCTGGGACTGTACCTTAATTAAGGCCACGGCCGCTTCCTTCCCATCCCTAGGCCTTTCCTGTCCCATCGTCGCCATAAGACCTATCTGTGTCCGTGTGACGTAAAGCAACAAGCAAAAAAAAACTGCTTTTTGGAGTCTGTCAACGTACATTCGTGCATCATCTCTTCTAAACGTGCTGCATGTCTGTTTCTGGAAAAGAAAGAATAATACATCTACTGCAGTATTTTGAAATCCTGTGTTTGAAACTCGAAGTGGATAACAAATGCCTAAATTTAAACTAAAATATCCAAAATATAACCAAATTATGACCTTATATCACTAAAAATGATCAAAATGTGACCAAAGTATGACCTTATATCACTAAAATGATCAAAATATGACCAAATCAATAAAAACGGCCGAAATGTGCATTTATATGTAACAAAACATGCCTTTAAACTGGGTCAGGGACTCGTCATTCACAGTTATGGTTCAGATTTCACGTAAAATGGCATAAGAAAATAAATATGGCTTTTCCTTAACATCCTAACCTTAGTTATGATATAGGACTAGTTTATTATGGATCTGGTGCCCCTACCCTTCCATATGTTGGGATGAATAATGTTATGATTCAAGAATTTATTAGTAACTGGTAACCCCATTCTAGCACATAAGTCCAGTAAGCACTTCAAATTCATAATGTCTTCGGTATTTTCTCCACATTTACCCATCACCTTCTCATCATTCAGTTCTATTTCCAACTCTCGCATTGAAATCTCGCCCATTAGCACTATTCGTGATTACGATGTCACTCAGTGCTTCATAAAACTTGCCAACATTGTGAGTAGTCTGAGACAATTTTCGTTCTAATTCCTCCAATTTCTAAATCTACCTACATCATTCGCTCATTTACGTGCCTAAAAGAAGCTGTTGCGTGCAATAGTATTCCTGATGAACAGTCTTACCCCACCTGTCAAGAACACTTCATAATCTCCTATATCTTCCTCTCCTTAAAGGAAAATAATTAACTCCTAACACATCTCTGCTAATTCAGTCAGTTTTACATTATTTCATAAGCCCCATTAATATTGTTAGTGCCCTGTTGAATTCCAGTTCGTTCGCCAAGTCATCTGCCAAATGGAAGTGGGACTTCGTTCCTCCCATAGGTGCGAGGCTATAAAACATTCTGAGGGTGCTCAGCTAACATTTCTGTGAAGCAGGGAACTACTCTACTTACACATAGTCTCAGTAATAATCTCTCTTCCAACTGGTTAGGGACCGCCGTTGGAATGTATAATGCTAGTCACCCGAGCACAAGGAGGGCCATGACTCAAAATATGCCCGAGTTGGCCCCTGCTGTTCCATAGAAACTGGTATCTCGACTCTCAGAACGACATAATAGGTCACTCAGCTATTGTCCATTGTTCACGAACTAGGACGTGAAAACAGTAATCCACACCAAAAACCACTGCAATATAACATTCATCGGAAAGTGGTAAAGAATTTTTATTTGGATCTAAGGACTGGTTCGAGGTGCTCTCAAACCACATGAGAACTATTGTGGAACTATCTGATGGCCCCCGATCTAGAAATTTCAAGAACAACGACCGAGAAAATTAGTCGCGCTGTCTACGCATCACCTTGTAATCTGCAGGCATTCGAGCCAAGCATCATCATCATCATTACCATCGGCAATCTAGTTACGTACAGAATTATGTCTTAGTCAATATGTTAGCATATTTCCTCTTTTTCACTGCGGATTGAATGTTAAAACTTCTTCCTCATTAGGCCTATCACCCTCACAATCATAAACATCATTTAATTCAACCTCTACACGAATATAGTTAGTGTATAAGAGAGGGCTGCGAGCCTCAACTTCTTCAGCTGTAAATGAAAGAAAAATAAATAAATAAATAAATAAATAAATAAATAAATAAATAAATAAATAAATAAATAAATAAATAAATAAATAAATAAAATGACTCTATGTTATGTAATAATAATAATAATAATAATAACAATAATAATAATAATAATAATAATAATAATAGTACCAGGGGTACACATTCCCCACCTACTTGCACTGCACTTCTTCTCTACAGCCATCTATGCCAGCAGACATGAACTTTTAAAATCTGTCAAAAACTTTCTTCTTCGACGGTTAGATGGCTCTACCGTCTATTTGTTAGCGGAATCTTATGGCTGGACACAAACTAATAGCTTCGGATATTTTGATTTTGTTATTGGTAAACCTTTTTTCTGAGGATAGTTTTTTAATGTGCCGAAACTGTAAACACTTTAAATAATAATAATAATAATAATAATAATAATAATAATAATAATAATAACAACAACAACAATCGTATGGCCTCAGTTACCGTGTGCAGACATTTAGATTTGTCGTCATCTGGCTGTCCGCTCGTCAATTTCGACGTTCCGTTTTACTCTAGGTCCGACAGATGGCAGACAGAGTAAACCGGATCTCTCTTGGGCGTCTATGGCTGAGATTTAATGAATTTTGCCGGGTTTATACCAAATGTATCACCAGAGATCTTTTACATGCCGACATCGTACGACATGGAGTGTCGAATGGACTTTTTCCCGCCCTTCAAAAATCCGACTACTTCTGCCGGGTTTGAACCCGCTATCTTGGGATCCGGAGGCCGACACTCTACCACGGATCCACAGAGGCAGCTAACACTTTAACTGGTTCCTCCTCTATTTTAATCTACCTATCACACGCTGGTAGCTAATCAAACCCGGGGGTTTGTATGAAAATTCAGCCTATCAACCTATTGTATCTTAATTTAGTCTGGAACTTTCCCCTAGGGAAATATATAAGGAGGGTATTTTAGGGCCGTCTTGTTTGAATTGCTCCAGTTCTTAACAGTGCGACTTGACGGAGGCCAGAGAGGGCTAGGGAGGCAGGGGCGCGGTTGGATTGAAGAAAATCCAGTGCTAGAAGGTAATGGCAGGATTTACCTAAACATGTGATCGTGCCTGCGGGTAGTTTGAGGGGAAGGTTTTCGCCGGTTTCTTTATGTAATTTTATCTTTTGGTGGTTGATAAGTATGACCTTCTGCGCTGTCTTCGAACTCTATTTCTATTCCATTGTGCCATTTCACCGTTCTATATTTGCGTCAGTAGGAACAAAAATGGCGTTCAAACCATTAAAAGATCAATGTGAAAGTAATTAACATCGGTACGAGCCGAAATGATAATCCTTTCAACCGGTAGTCACCGAAAGAACCATTCTTAGAAGGCGGTGAGAAAAGAATGACAGAAGCGGATTATTTAAACTGATTATTAAAAAAAAGGAGACTTCCATGAGAACACTCGACACATTTCAGCACTACGGCAAATAAGACGGAGTCAAGTAAAGAAACAAGCCAGATTATCTAATTTTAAGATCAATTATTGAAGGAGAATTAAATCCGCGGCAGCCCGCTCAACGTCACTGCATAGATTGAAATATCTGTGCGAAATTTAAAACCAGCAAAAAGGAATCTTCAAGTCTGGTACAACTAATACGTCACGGCTGGACTTGGAAGCTTTATATTTTGTCTGATACTGCACATCGTAGAAAGCAGAATCCAACTAGCTGTCAAGTGCATTCCTAAGAAGCACGGAAAAATTACATTCGCTCAGCAAGCGAGAGAGTTGACAAATAGTAGCACAGTTAGAACTGTTATAGCTAAACTAGACGGCCCAGAGCACATATATTCTGATATCATAGGCAGTACGAAACGAAGACAAATTGTAGCATGTCAATATTAACTAATACATTGTATTATTCTGTTCCTGACGTACTAGAGACCACTATGATGTTCTAAAAGGGCAAGGCAGAGACTACTCCGACTATGGTGGCGCTTTACGAGATTGATGACCCAGGAGGATTGGTAATCAGCTGAGAAGACGAGATGGACCCGATTACCTAAAGCAGAACCATGGAGCGAGGCCTACCATTCCCGATGACCAACAGCGAGATGGCAAACAGGGCCCAACAAGCAAAGTTAAGTCCCCTATGAGTCGTGTTTCGTAAGTAGAAACCTTTACTTTTTGGCTATGTGCGATATGATTTGTGACATTGTGCGTGCGTATATAATATTGAAGTGTAATTACATGGAAGTAGGTATTCATCTGAAGTTACTGTTAATCCCATATATAGGCGTAGAATACCAGTGAAAGCCGTTCGCAAATTTATCAATGCGGTGTGAGAGAAAGTGATAGATATTTTTAAATCGTTATCAGTGAAGTGTTAGAGTATTATATGAATCTCAATATACATGTGTGATGGCCTTATCGAAATAACAAGCGTGGAGATCGTATTTAGGGAATGTTTACGACGAAGTATAGTAGTACAGCTTAGTATTGTGATACACTTTTTTTTGATGCTATGACGGTAAGGATAATGTTTTTATATGTGTAGGTTATGGCACATATGCAGCGTATTTAATGAGATGGGTGCTTGAGATGCACTAATATGAATGTTACGTGATGTTTGAAGTGATAAATGGTGAATAAAGAAATAATATAAGCGTATGTTAAGTTGTGATAGTGATATTTATTGTTATTTTAAAGGTTGGTCATAGTAGTCTTCTGAGAGATGATAGTATGTGTAAATTGCGCATGCTAAGGTATATATTGAAACGTACTGTTTTCAATTGCTGTTTTTATTCCCAGATACACAAAATAGGTTAGGATACGATCTCAATGCCATCAATACAGAGTTGTTTGAGTATGTAGGATCATCAGATGAGCCAAGAGGCTAATAACGTTAATATTTAGGCCTTCAATGAGTTATTTATGACCATTTTCAAGTACTCTCACACACGGTAACCTAATTCATGATTTTATGGGAGCAGTTTGACACATCACTGGTGACTTAGTCATTGATATATGGATTTTTAGATGAAGGTAGAGTCTTCTAATATGCCAATTTTTCCACTTATGGTATAATTTGTTTGAAAGTTAATTAAATACACTTAGCAATGCTACATTCAGCCAGATACGCACTTAAATTGAATTCCAACCATGGATTAAGATAATAATTGAGTGAATGAGCCACATAAGCCTTATGATAGAATTAGTTTGAAATTAATTACGACTTAGAGTGGACCTGAATTTGCTTATATGGAGATCAGACCCTATGAAATATGAAACATACCTAAAAATTTTCAAACATATGAGTTAACTGAAGTCCTCAGAAAACAGACATTGCTTTCCCATACGATTTTCTACTGTGTATGGACACAGATGTTAAGTTTTAGCAAAGTGACATTCGTTTCACCAGTTATATGTGAATTAAAGATTAGATGATAGAATTTTTGGTAACTTTGAGGAGCAATCCAGCTCAGTGAGAAGAGATTCCAGATCTTAATTAATTATTTATTTGGTTATTTTCACTGCGTTTTACATTCTATTTTGAAACTATAATCTGAAATGATGTATATAGTAGGGAGTGTAATTTTCTTTTCATTTTTAACCAATTGGATGCATCTAATTATTTCAACTATATTTAATATGTTTCATTTGATTTATATATTTTAATTTTTCTTTTTCATTTGATTTCTACGAACATTACCTAACTAAGACTTAGTATTTCAACAGGCCAAAATTAAGGAATCGATGATTAAGGCCTAGTTTCAACTACTTGTTAAGGGTTTTCCAAACCTATTTTTCTTTATTTCAACGTAATTGCAATTGATGGAGATGCTTATAACATTATGAAACGGTCTACGTTGTACAAGGCAATCTTTTAACGATATCTTACATGACGTTTACTTGATACTTAGACTGAATTGTCAATAAATGCTGACTAGTGAAATTATATAACTTTTTTTTAATGCCTACTTAGTATAAGAACTAGATATAAGGCTGTAATGACTCATTTTCTGATTGCGATTTCGTTAGTAACATGTACGAATCTCTTGAAATACCGTAGTAACCTGGAATTTGCGATTAATTTTGGCGACACGCGAGTATGGTATCAGACTGATAGCGTGTTGGAGACGTCCTTCTGCGTAGGTTGAGATTTACCATAGGCCATCGGCGTACTTTCTCAAGCGGAACCCACAACCCAGCAACATTAATCAGATAGAATTATTTATCAAGAGCTAGTCTGGATCTCATGTATCCTCACCTGGACGCGGGAACTGTGCACCATACTGGAAAATATTTAATGAAAGGAAGCACGAGTGGTGACCCCTCAGTTGTCTCCCCTTTCAACTTTTAGTTTTCAAACTCTAAATTTTGAAAATCTTGTCTCGGCTTAAAATTTTCCACCTTTAGTCATACTTTTAGTATGGGATTAGCCTCTGTGTCATTGGGTCTTAAGCTCACTTAGGTTCTGATCCTTCCTGAAATGCTGGTATTTCGCCTCCTTGACTTTTGTTAATGGCCTGTTATGTGTAACATTTTCTGTTTAATATTAAGGCCTTGTAGTATGGGTAATTATGCCCTTGTATATTAATAATTCTTAGGGTAACTGTGTCCTCATTGCGGTTCCATTTGGCAACAACAATTAAACTTATTGTGGAACCTTACATAGATCAGCCAAATATGGGATAACTGCGTATGAATACGTTGAAGTGTGGTCACCCTATGGTTTACCTAGTGTAATTAGGAGTGTCAAACGCAACTGATTGCCTTTTTAAGGCCAGCTTCTTGTATTTTGGAGCTGATACTCCTATAAAAGGTACCTGTTCGGAGCAAATCTGCTCTTTAGTATGTAATTTTACAACTGGGAGTTTCTCCCAAGTTATTTTGTACCTGATTTACAACATCTGAATCTAAGTCCAAGGCATTGTTATAGCTGACGAGCTCGTTGTTAATATTTTCAACTCTTCTTTGTTATACTATTAAACGTATCTCTCTCCCAATTTTAAGAAAAGAAAGAAATAAAATTTCCAAATTTGTTAAAGTAAAAGTTGCTCGAAGTTGTACAGCCATTCAACATAGGCGCTTCCTATTCTTATATGAGCCACGGAAAAGCCAGGAATAACAATAATATTATTAATAATAATAATAAAAATAATAATATGGCCGGGCTGGAGACCTCAGACGGTAGAGTGATGGCCTTCTAAACCGAAGTTGTGGGTTTCAATCCCGACTCAGTCTGGTGATATTTGAAGGTGTTCAAATATGACAGCTTGGTGTTGGAAGATTTACTGGTACGTAATAGAACACCCGTGAGATAATATTCTGGCACCTCTGTCTCTCCAAAACATCGTTAATCGGACATAACACCAATAACATCATCATCATCATTATTATTATTATTATTATTATTATTATTATTATTATTATTATTATTATTATTATTATTATTATTATTATTATTATTATTATTATTATTGCCTCTTCCAGCGTGTGCAAATATCTGAACTAAATTAGGCTGGAGTTTTTACCGCCCTTCAAATATCCAACTACATCTGCCGGGTGTAAACACGTGATATTGTAAACCGGAGGCCGACACTCTACCACTGATTCACAGATCGAGCTTTGTGTTAGTTTTGAAGATAGGTTTCAGAAAAAAGAGGTCTGACACTTCCCTTGAATGTCACTACTAGGTCAGTACTGATCGCCAAGACCTGACCTTGCATTCTTCTCACGACAGGTTATGTATTCCAACTTCCGCAGAATTCCAACTTTTTTCATTAGGTGGCCTCTGAGCTTCTGACTGGCCGCTGATTCCCAACGTAGGATATTCTTAAGTGTCTTTTTACTGCATTTTCCCTCAAAATGAAGCCATTACTGTTGTACAACATAAAGACATGCACGAAAAGGAATGTTATTGTTGTGTCTTTCACAACATTAAGTTGGGCAACACGTCACCGCTCAACTCTCAAGGTTCTTATTTTTCATTCATTTATTCACCTCGTTAACAGCCTACGAGTTCCATCACGTACACGTAAAGCTTAGCACTCTGGAGTTACGTAGCAGAAAGTAAGAACTCAAAACATCTGCCATCCTCCCTTCAACCTGAAGAGGGTGGCACAGGAGAAAGGAAAGGATACTACAATACATTCGCAAAAACAGGTACTAGGGTGAGGAATTAGGTCATTCAAAATTAATACCGACCTTCATAAAGTAATTCTTCGTGATACGAACGAACTTGTCTTTATAAAGATCAGTTTAAAATTCTTGCCTTGGAATCGAATCCACTTGGCCGTTAGTAAGGAGCTTAATCATCCAATATAATAATAGTAATAATAATAGAACTAGATCCGTAATACACTATATCATAACTAACTTTGATTTCAGAAAATCCGTTAGGAATGTGCGAGTATTCTTCTTTTTCCGATGATATAGACCCCTATCTGATCTGAAGTGAACTCAGTATCTCTAAGCCTAGGATAGAGAAAGTAAAATCTATCTTGGTATAAATCAGGGTGTAAAAGCTCCAGGACGATGAAACGAATGGAGGAGGATAGGTTGCCAAGGAGAATAATGTACTCAGTCATAGAGGGAAAGATAAGTGAAGTAAGTCCAAGACGATGGTCTTCCAGCAAATTGTTCACAAGACCCGACACGAACTTTCCATCATTTCAAACCCTTCATCAACTACGATAATAATAATAATAATAATAATAATAATAATAATAATAATAATAATAATAATAATAATAATAATAATAATAATAATAATAATAATAATAATAATAATAATCACGTTTAAAGAAGATCAGTTAACCGTGTTTCGTTTGACTCCCTTTCCTAAAATAGTCGCTGCGGTTCCCTTTTGTCATAGAATAATATCCTTATACCTAAACCTTTCCCCAATAAATGCTCTATACAACGGCAAAAACAGCGTTAAAAATCGGTTTTATGGTTCCCGAGATTAGCCCACACAGTCATAGACAGGCGCCTTCCGAAGAATGTATTTCATATATTGTACAAGGAAATGCCCGTACTTTATAGCATGAGATGGTACGCAAGGCGTGTACGGCAGATTAAACTGGAGTGCGTACAGAGAGTGAGAGGATTTGCTTTGAATGAAGTTCTGAACATTTTTTAAAACTGTTTGTTTTATTGTGAAAATCCAAGTTCATATCACCTCAGTACAGTAGATGATAGGTTGAGCGTGACCTTTCTCCGTCTTGCGGCTGGCGATGTCCCGCACTGCTCTGCTACTCCTCTCGTTCTCACCATGGATCAGCTCTCGGCACCATGGGACCACGTACACTCCAACGAAGGAAGCTCTAGAAGTTCTTGAAGTTTTAGAAATTCTTGAAGGTCTTGAAGATCTTGAAGGTCTAGGAGTTTGGTTCTCCGAGATCAGTCACACGGAAGGGTAGCGTGAACACACGTATTTATGCCCTTGGACGTATTGGACGTATTGGACGTATTAGTCTGAGATGTGACTTCTGAACTAACTTTAATCATTCCCCTGAAGGGATAAGAAAATAAATTAAAAGATGCCGTGTCGAATGTCAGTGGAATCGAAAAGAAATGTTTCTTTGAGGCAAATAACTGGTCACTTGAGAAAACAAAGAAATTAACTTTCATGCGGCCGAATGCCAATAGAATCAAACCCACATTCTTTTTAACGTAAGGTACACTTGACACAGATTATGATATTGTTCACACGAAACAAATATTTCACTTAAACTTTAATCTTCGAAGAACATAACGCAACTTTTTGTAGAGTTCTACTGCTTTACGATTGTTTTGCTTGTATTTACAAGGTTTACCTAACACTGCTATGACACTATGAACGGCAATTACTTCACTTTCGTAGAAGAAGTTAAATGCTTTACGTGTGAAATTAGTTCCGTTCACACGCACTGTTATATAAATATCTGACAAGAAATAGCACAAGTATACTATTAACAAGGTCACCTCCGTACAGGCCATGAAGGCCCTTGGAGGAGTGGAAGGTAAAGGCTTCCACCACTGTTAACCGCAGCACGTAATGGGGTAGAGTGGTTAGCTCTTTGCCCCCAGGAATTAACCTGGTACTCATTTTTGGTGCAGGCTGAGTGCACCTCAGGGAAGTGGAAATCTCGTTTCTTAAATTTTACGACTTCCTGACGGGGATTTGAACTCACGTCCTTCCGGGCGAACCGAGCACGCCTTTACCGCCTCGGCCAGGCAGCCCCTAGACTATTAACACCGGAGTGAAATTAGTCCCGTTCACTCACACTGGCATGTTTATGGTCAAATACGAATAATAATACTGGTAAGACTTTATAATGATTTGATCGTGAAAATTAGTTCTGTTCACTGATAGTTCTAGGTTCATTTAAAGATACCGTCAAATTACAAGTTAATTCACACGCGAAGTTTTAATATCATTATTTTTTAATATTTTTAATATTTTTCTAACATTCAAATTCCACTTGAAAAATACAAGTCCTAATGTACTGTTCAAGATTCTAAGTTCGCTATATGCAGAAAAATTTCAATCACTTTGAGGTATCTAAAGTACCGCACTTCTCGATTCTACGACTAAGTGTGCAAGACTATTGAATTGTTTCAAAGTTCTTTTCACCGTAACTTAGCAGAGTTGTGATCGTAGATTTCGATTCCGTAGTGTCACATCGTAGCACCGATTTCCATCAGCCAACCGCCCTGGTTCGACTGTGGGACAAGACTGCGTCCTGTCGAATTCTCGCTCCTCTTTTATACCGAAGTCGTGGAGATTGAAGCTGTTTCATTCTTCTCAATAACATCCTTACTCCGAGGTGGATTTTAATAAAACTTGGTGGTATTGGAGATATTAAACTGGTGTGTGCGGTGATGTTACTCATATATTCATATCATAATTCATATACGAGTTATCTATAGTAGAAGGCATGGAAGGTTCTATGGATGACGGAACTCACCGTTGGCGAATTAGAACTGGCTCCTACGTCATTCGCCATTTGCCTGCTGTAGCCGGCTGCTCTGTTAACGCGCGGCGCGTTTTTTAATTTTGAAATACCTCAACAATAATGCTGGACCAGCGTTTCTGGTACAATATGTATATATTTATTTATTTTCTTTCTTTCCTTCTTTCTTAATCTGTTACCCTCCAGGATTGCCTCTTCCCTCGAACTCAGCGAGGGATCCCACCTCTACCGCCTCAAGAGCAGTGTCCTGGGACATCGGATTTTGGGTCGCGAGATGAAACTGGGAAGTAGAACCAGCAACCCGCTCAGTCGGCCCAGCTAAACAGGGGCCTTGTATGGGGGATGGAAAGATAGGAAGGAATAGAGGAGGAAGAGTGAAGAGGGAAGAGGGAAGAGGGAAGGAAGTGGCCATTAGGTACCATTCTGGAGGAGAAGTGGGAAACCACTCCAGGGATGGCAGCTAATCACGCTAACCTTGCCCCCAGAGACGTACATTATTATTATTATTATTATTATTATTATTATTATTATTATTATTATTATTATTATTATTATTATTATTATTATTACTATTGTTACCGAGTTTTGTGGATGTGCAGAGGTGAAAGAAGGTGCGGGGGTGAACAGGTCTCAAAATACGAAATTAAAGTTAAGATAAAATTTAACAAGGTTATATTTGCTTATCAAAATCGAGAAATAACAAGAATGGCAGGTACAGAGTAGCAAAGCAACCAATTCGAGAGTGTACAATTACAGTGTTACAGTATTTGGGCTCCGAGAGCCAGACACACAATTCTTGAGCTATAAGCCCAACATTACGACATACAGGATTCAACAAAGGGGCAGAAGACCCCAATCATGCCCAGGAGCTCTTGCTCCCAATTACACAGTAAAGCCTCCTCGAGGCACACAGAAATCAAAATTTTTGGAAGAGAAACCCGCTCTCAAAGTTCCAGCCTATCAAAGGCCACACCAAATTCCATCTTCAAGCTGTCCTCCAAGGACATATACACAGGGGTAAAAATACCCAACCTACTGAGGCCTATTCAGTAAAGAAACAGGTCAATTACATGGCTTCTAAAAATACCAACTTGAGAGGAGGCGATCTTGCACTCCTACTACACTTTATTTAAAACCTACTTGGCGCTAGGCCTCTAATGCAAGGGCTAATCCCATACTAAAGAGGTGACTTATAGAAGGAGACAATTTACATTACATTAGAAGGGGAGAAACGGTTGTGAAAATAAGTTCACATCAAAGCAATATGAGTGGGAGCTCGAGAGGGTTAAGCACTCTCTATCCCAATTTGTAGTTTAAAAAGATAGAATTGATACCAAGTGTCTTTACATTTTAGGGGAAAGTTACATGGTAAAAGGCTTCGGACCTGCCCCGAGAGTTAAACTGCTGAGCTAGCAAGAAAAGAAGTTATTAAACGGCCATTACCTGGTGGTTGAACTGCTGCCCGAAGAAAGAGGCGCTTCCCGCCCCTGCTACGTACTTTACACACTGATAGATGTTACTGAAGTGGCGCGGAGACCCGAAAATCAGCAGTTTATATACCCTCGTGGAAAGTTCGAGGCGTTTCAGGAATGAGGACACCCGCCCACAATCACTTTATTGGCTAATAACGAAAACCCCTACACTAGATGAAGAAGAAACACATTATTGGTGGAAACTTAATTACAGAAATTCCTTATTGGTCGAATTCAAAACTGGCGGAAAGAAAGGGTTAATATTGCCAACTTAAACAATAACTGAAAGAAATTTAACAAAGAACAAACTTATGAATTCAAAATTTCTCCAAAAACACAGTTCTTTCACTTCGCACTAGGGTGCATAATTGTAGTCCTTCAGTAGTGCCATCTGGAAGAGAATGTCCACACTTCTTACTACAGGCAAAACAAAAATACATCGAAAACGACCCAGTTCAGAAACTTCAACATTTACAAGTAGGGACATCTTCTGAGAAACTTGAGAATTAACACAGTAGATAAAGTTCAGACTTCCTCCAGTAGAGGAGTTTCAACTGGCGCAAAGTTTGAATTAGCGGCGTGGAGGTGTACCACCCGGTACAGACCTCCCCCCCACCCCAAAAGTTCCTCCAAGGTTTAACACAGAAGAACATAACCGTTTGTTTCAAAATAAGGTCCAAGTCATGATGTTGATATAGAAGTTAATTGCGGAAGTATTTACCAACAAGTTTTCTTAAAATGATTGGATCCAGTCTCAAAATTCTTTGGTTACTATTGATGTAATGTCTTTGTGCTTGTAGAAGTTGAATTCAGAAGGAAAAACCTTTAATTCTTGAAAGTCGAGAAAAATTTTCTAAGTCCACCAGATATTGTCGTTGAATTCAAAAATAGTAGTAATGTTGATATTAAATGTCCATATAGCTGATTAAATATACATTCAAGGTTGATTAAGTTAGACGGCCAGACCAGCCGCTGCTGCTTGTGTCCAGAGGAGGCCGCTCGGACCCCTCAAGTACCCTGAGATACCGCTCGCCCGCACTATGAGAGGAGTAGTGGAGTTGAAGCACGCCGCGCCCGCGGCGAACATGCAGGTCGCGGGCCAGTTGCAGGTTGTGCGCCGCACATCAGCCTTGGCCGGGAGGAGGACTCCGGCTCGCCGTACCCTGGTTGGCCTCACTGGAGAGGGGCGGGCCCTTACCCCACCTCAGTGGCGGTACGGCGCCGCGCTGCTGCGGGGGCACTGAAACATTAAAGCACGGCGGCAGAATTTTGTTGGACCATAGTTGTTTTAGGGTACAGTCTTTGTGGTGGAAATGAGGGGCCAGCAGCGTAGAAATATTTATTTCATTTAAAAGCCACTGTGTGTTGTTGAGCAGGAGACGGGAGCGTGGTAATGGCCATGGCAAGGACAGGATGGCAGTTTAACTGGTCGGGGAAGGTTTACAAAAATGCTCACATGCAGGGAAACAGGTTCCAAAGGCAGAAGGCCTTAAAAGTGAAACCCCTCAAACAAAAATATAACCTTCATATTTCTTTCAAAATTATATGAAGCAAGTTAGCACATAAATTACACCGGTTTCACCTGTGACAGGTGAACCCTAAATATCCTCCCGGTGGCTGGATTGCTTAGCAATAAGGTAACGGGTGTAAGGAAATCGAGAATAGTACACGGCCCATGAAATCTGGGGGCAAGCTTGCCCGCGGGAACAAAATTCTTGACCTGGTCGTCTACCTTCAAATTTTTGGGTCTCCGTCCACGATCATATCTTTCCCTAACCTTTTCATGAGACACTTTAAGATTGGCTTTAGCCTTCTTCCAAAGATCTTTAATGTTATCTGGATCTATTGTCTCAGGTAGAATATCACTCAAAGACCAGAGGTTAGAGAGCGGCGAGTTGGGAACAAACTTGAACATCAGCGCAGCTGGAGTAAATTTATGTGATTCATGGACAGCCGAGTTCAAAGCAAAAGCTAACCAATGCAGGGACGTGTCCCACCTAGAATGATCTTCATGAAGATAGGCAATAAGCGCGGACCTCAGGTTACGATTAACCCGTTCAGCCAGAGATGGTTTAGGATAATAAGCAGAAGTTGTCACATGAGATATGGACAGATCAAAACAAAATTTACGAAATAAATTAGATGTGAAAGCCTTAGCATTGTCAGACACAATATATTGACACGGACCAAAAGAAGCAAAGATTGAATTTAGACAAGTAATGGTGGACTGAGCGGTAGCCAGCTTAGTCGGAAATAACCAGGAAAATCTTGTAAAACCATCTACACATACAAAGATGAACTTGTTGGCATTTCCCTTTGACTGGGGGAAGGGTCCTACATAATCAATATACAGGCGTTCCATTGGGCGCGGCGCTTGATGAGAAGACAAAAGGCCTACCTTGGTAGACATGGTGGATTTACTAAGCAAGCAGGATTTACAAGTATTTACTAGTTCACGAATTTCACCGTCCATACCCTTCCAGATGAACATTTTCCGGATCTTTTCACGGGTTTTGAAGATGCCTAAATGGCCCCCTAATGGGGTCTCATGATAGTACTTGAAGATCATAGGTACAAGAACAGCTGGAACGACAACTTTCATCATCTTATCATGCCTCGAAGGGCAACATAAAACACTACTCCTCAGTACATAAGGGAAGACGTGTTCCCCGGAAGAAAGGGTTTCCATTATCGGAGCCAGCGTCGGATCTTCACGTTGGTATTTCTCAATGTCCCTAAAGAGCATGGGAGCATCTGTTAAGATGGCATTAACCTCAGATAGTATGGACTCGGGAGGTGATGAACTATCGACCGGTTCATGGGTCTCGACGTCGTTGGAAAACATACGGCTGAGTCCATCTGCAACAACATTTTCAGTACCTCTGATATGCCTAAATTCAAATTGGAATGCCGAAATTTGGATAGCCCACCGGGCTATACGACCAGTACGACGCGGCCTACCTAAGACCCAGCTTAAGGCTTGATTATCCGTCTCCAAGTCGAATTTAACATGTTCCAGATAGAGACGGAACTTTTCTAAGGCAAATAAGACTGCCAAACCTTCGAGCTCATAGATGGAATTCTTGGCTTCTTGAGCCGATAGAGTCCTAGAGGCATAGGCGATGGGTCGCCTCCCTAGTTCAGTCTCTTGAAGAAGGACTGCGGCTACCGCCGACGACGACGCGTCGGTTTGGACGATGAATTTTTTGGAGAAATCGGGCATAGCCAGAACAGGGGCATTACACAGAGCTAATTTAAGATCTTCAAAAGCGGCTTGTTGCGGAGGTCCCCACTCGAATTTTATGCCTTTCCTACGAAGAAGGTTCAAGGGAGCCACTCTATTAGCAAAGTTAGGGATAAACTTCCTGCAGAAATTCACCATACCAATGAACCTGGCAATACCTTTGATGTCCTTGGGAGGTTTAAAATCACGGATGGCCTGTGTTCTAGAGTGATCTACAGCAACACCATCGGGCGAGACAATATGCCCTAGGAATGACATGGAAGGTTTAGCGAAAGCTACCTTGGACAACTTCACAGTTAGCCCAGCTTTACGAAGGCGATTGAGAACTTCCTTTAGATGATCTAGATGTTCTTCAAAAGTCTCCGAAAATACGACGACATCATCAAGATAGTGGTACAAGTACTCGAATTTGATGTCGGAGAAAACCCTATCTAGCAGTCTAGTGAGTACAGCTGCTCCCGTGGGGAGCCCGAAAGGCACGCGGTTGTATTCATACAAATTCCAATCCGTGTCAAACGCTGTAAGATGTTTAGACTCTTCAGCTAGGGGAATTTGATATAGGCCTGATTCAAATCCAAGATGGTGAAGAATTTAGCTTTACGAAACCATGAAAAACAAGAACGAAGGTCCGGGAGGGGCACAGATTGTAACACCACCTTCCGATTGAGAGCCCTATAGTCAATGACCGGCCTGAAGCCACCTTGGGGTTTCGGGACTAGAAAAATAGGTGAAGAATACGCTGACTTAGAGGGCCGAATAATACCAACCTTTAACATTTGATCAATGATTTCTTTCAGAGCCTTCATTTTAGGTGGAGATAGCCTATATGGTGGAAAACGGACAGGAATCGAATCCGTGACCTCAATTTTGTATTCAATAAGGTCAGTAACACCAAGAGTATCAGAGAACACCTCTGGAAACGACTGACACAACTTACGAATACTATCAGCCTGCTCCTCAGGTAGATGTCTAAGGTCTAACAACATCTCATCCTGGGTAGGCGACATAAATGAACATGATACAGAATTACACTTTAACAAGGGGATTTTACAGTTGGAAGCAAATTTGAATGTGCACGACCTACTCTGAAGATCGAGCACTAGAGCAGTATGGGACATGAAGTCGGCTCCCAATATAATGGGGCAAGACAAATGCTTAGCCACAAACAATTTAACTTTCCAAGTAAATTTAGATATACGAATTTTGACATATAAGGAGCCTAAAATTTCTAATGGAGAAGAATTAGCCGAAACATATTGAACAGAAGATGAACAATGGTCAGGAAGTTTACAAATAGATTTCAATTTCGAATACCATTCAGCCGAAACAATAGAACAAACACTGCCTGAATCTAAAAGAGCAGTTATAGGCTCATTATTTAACTCAATTTTGAGAAAAGGCACAGGTGCGGGGGTATCCGCCGCAATCCTAAGACATTCTTTAGGGCATTCAAAAGATAAATTTGAAGACTGAATTTTCCCTGAATTTTCGACCTGTTTACCAGGGGCTGAGCCTCGGGAATATGGATTAGTCGACTCAGCCGAAGCCACTAGTCACTTTTGATTGTTGTTGGAAGTTGCACCCGAAGTTGAGCAAGAGGGGGTGCTGTTGGTATTAGGGCAGTTCTTAGCAATATGGGAGAACGCGCCGCATTTACAACAGCCTTGAGATGACCCTGCTCCATTCCTTGTCCCACTAGACTTGATTGATGGGCACTTGTTCCGAAGATGGTCCGGCGACCCGCAAGCATAACATTTACGGGGTGTGACTGGTCGGCGGGGTGGAGGCCGAGGATTACTAAAAGAAGGAGGGGGTTCTTTCGCAACACCCAAGGAATCGGCGTATCTAACTCCTTCAGCCGATACAGCCATAGCTTCTAGCTCAGCGAAAGTTTGCGGACGCGACGCAAAACACAAGTATGATCGGTAAGGTGGTGAAATACCTTCTACAATAGCCTGAACAATCTGATCTTCAGGAAAATGAAGAGCAAACACCCTGGTATAGAACTTAATGTCTTGTATGAAATCTGCCAAGTTTTCATCCAACCGCTGTACACGATAATAGTACTTCTGAATAAATGAGGACCTTGCCCTAGCCGGAATGAAGTTAGCTAGTAAGTGGGCGTGGAAGTCTTCAATAGATGATTGTTCGGCAATGGCTCTTACTATTTTGTCTGAGAGAACACCAATTGCATAGGGATAGATGATTTGCAAAATTTGACAAGCAGAAAGAGAAAAAACGAGGGCATGATCCTGAAACTCAACTAAAAACCTTAAGAATGAAATTACATCTCTTGTAGAGTTAACCGAAAACTTAGAAATACCTCTAAGCAACATATCTAAATCAGGAGACGTAGTAGGAAGGGGCCTAAGTGGCGGAGAAGCAGATTCAGAAGGAGCATTATTTAGCACAAAGGGTGGAATGGACTTGCGACGATCTGCCACTGATTCTGATGGGGCAGATGTTCGTTGTGTGGTCGCCTCAGTGTCCTTTCCTTCCTCTTTAGAGGAATCCTCCACATTTACTATATTTACGATCATAGGCTGGTCGATTTTGGAAGTCGCAGATCTAGATAACAACTGACTAACCTTACTAGACATTTGGGACAAGTTTTCAGCAAGGGCACTAGCTTCCTTACCCTGAAGGTCATTTAACTTCAGAGACAATAGATCACACACCCTATTATAAAAGTGGTACAACCTAGCCTGTACTCTTTTGAGTTGATTAGGAGATGGATCACTTACTTCAAAAAAACTAACTACAGATGCTAGCTCAGTAGTATTGTCATTGATCATGGAGAGAGCATCGTCAATCTCTTTTTCTCCCAACGTCGGGATGGTAATAGGTAAATCAAGGGAATCTTTTAGCTTATTGGAGTCGAATGCAACCGTGCCTCCAGATTGAACGTTTCTGAGAGATAGTTCATAAATTAATTCCTCTTTACGCAAATAGAAAGGATGAAGAACCTCGCGAGGGCCGGACATAATGATAGAACAATTTTGAAAAAGGAAAAAAAAAAAAATCCAGCAACTGAGAAAATTGTTAGAGTTCGAAAGCAAAGCAATGTTTAGCCGTCAAAAGGGGCTAAATTGAGACCCATTCACCCACGCTCTGCTACCACTTGTTACCGAGTTTTGTGGATGTGCAGAGGTGAAAGAAGGTGCGGGGGTGAACAGGTCTCAAAATACGAAATTAAAGTTAAGATAAAATTTAACAAGGTTATATTTTCATATCAAAATCGGGAAATAACAAGAATGGCAGGTACAGAGTAGCAAAGCAACCAATTCGAGAGTGTACAATTACAGTGTTACAGTATTTGGGCTCCGAGAGCCAGACACACAATTCTTGAGCTATGAGCCCAACATTACGATACACAGGATTCAACAAAGGGGCAGAAGACCCCAATCATGCCCAGGAGCTCTTGCTCCCAATTACACAGTAAAGCCTCCTCGAGGCACACAGAAATCAAAATTTTTGGAAGAGCAACCCGCTCTCAAAGTTCCAGCCTATCAAAGGCCACACCAAATTCCACCTTCAAGCTGTCCTCCAAGGACATATACACAGGGGTAAAAATACCCAACCTACTGAGGCCTATTCAGTAAAGAAACAGGTCAATTACATGGCTTCTAAAAATACCAACTTGAGAGGAGGCGATCTTGCACTCCTACTACACTTTATTTAAAACCTACTTGGCGCTAGGCCTCTAATGCAAGGGCTAATCCCATACTAAAGAGGTGACTTATAGAAGGAGACAATTTACATTACATTAGAAGGGGAGAAACGGTTGTGAAAATAAGTTCACATCAAAGCAATATGAGTGGGAGCTCGAGAGGGTTAAGCACTCTCTATCCCAATTTGTAGTTTAAAAAGATAGAATTGATACCAAGTGTCTTTACATTTTAGGGGAAAGTTACATGGTAAAAGGCTTCGGACCTGCCCCGAGAGTTAAACTGCTGAGCTAGCAAGAAAAGAAGTTATTAAACGGCCATTACCTGGTGGTTGAACTGCTGCCCGAAGAAAGAGGCGCTTCCCGCCCCTGCTACGTACTTTACACACTGATAGATGTTACTGAAGTGGCGCGGAGACCCGAAAATCAGCAGTTTATATACCCTCGTGGAAAGTTCGAGGCGTTTCAGGAATGAGGACACCCGCCCACAATCACTTTATTGGCTAATAACGAAAACCCCTACACTAGATGAAGAAGAAACACATTATTGGTGGAAACTTAATTACAGAAATTCCTTATTGGTCGAATTCAAAACTGGCGGAAAGAAAGGGTTAATATTGCCAACTTAAACAATAACTGAAAGAAATTTAACAAAGAACAAACTTATGAATTCAAAATTTCTCCAAAAACACAGTTCTTTCACTTCGCACTAGGGTGCATAATTGTAGTCCTTCAGTAGTGCCATCTGGAAGAGAATGTCCACACTTCTTACTACAGGCAAAACAAAAATACATCGAAAACGACCCAGTTCAGAAACTTCAACATTTACAAGTAGGGACATCTTCTGAGAAACTTGAGAATTAACACAGTAGATAAAGTTCAGACTTCCTCCAGTAGAGGAGTTTCAACTGGCGCAAAGTTTGAATTAGCGGCGTGGAGGTGTACCACCCGGTATTATTATTATTATTATTATTATTATTATTATTATTATTATTATTATTATTATTATTATTATTATTATTATTACTTTAAATTATTCAGGATGTGATTATCCGTTGACTTTTTATCCTCATGGGCAATGTTCGAACGTCGGTGGATAACAGGATGGAACTTTTGCCTAAGAAATTATCCAGTGCCACGGCCTCAAACAACATGGATACCCTGAAGATACTTTTCAAATATTTTTTAAAATTCTTTAAAGCATAAAACAATTTTCCTGAAAATTATGGAGAAAATATTTCCCAGATTCGGGATCTTGTCCCAGAGAGCGAGTAGAAATTAGGGATTTTATATTTGTTAGCGCATGAACAATGAATGTATACCGTGCTTGAACTAAGACGAATTAAATTCGAGACAGCCTCATTTAAATGTTCGAAGGGCCAATTATCCTGGAGAAAAACTCGTTACAGCAAGTCGTTGCGTCATTAATTCTGTAAATCCTCGTATCGCTGAATGAGAGCTCTTCATTAGCAGTGTTTAATGGTCCACACTCACAGATTTCCTCCGTTACCTAGCAACCGGAGAGCAATGATACTAGTCTGAAGTCATCCCACAGTGCTGTCTGATGAGGCTCTGCCAGTAAATGAGCTGGTGTTAATATCGCGAGCGTCATATTAGTATAAACCTCTACTTTCATTTTCATAGACTTGCATTCTAATTTTCATCCCCAAGGGCTCACAAAATTGGGGGTCGGCTGGGGAGTGGCTCAGACGGTTGAGGCGCTGACTTTCTGACCCCATCTTGGCAGGTTCGATCCTGGCTCAGTCCGGTGGTATTTGAAGGTGCTGAAATACGTCAGCCTCGTGTCGGTAGATTTATTGGCACGTAAAAGAACTCCTGCGGGACTCAGTTCCGGCACCTCGGCGTTTCCGAAAACCGTAAAAGTAGTTAGTGGGACGTTAAAACATTATTATCGACGAAATTGGGGATTCCTAGCCGAGGCAGTTAAAGCGCACTTGGTTTACAGGAAAGGACGTGGGTTCGAATTGCCATCACAAAGACTAAATATTTACAAACGAAATTTCCTCCTCCGAGGGGTACATGGTTATACCAAATATAACTACCAGGTTAATTCCTGGGGCAAAGGTAACAGAGCATATAGCTAATCACTCTATCTCACTAAGTGCCGAGATCGGATAATAGTGGAAGTCTTTAAAATTCTCCAAGGGCCTTCATGTCTTGTTTTGCTTCGCTTTGCTACGAGCTCAGATTGCGTCACAAACACAAATATCTAACCGAATATGGCCTGACTACATCAATACGTTTAAGAAACTTTACACAGTTTAGAACTCTTGCGGATAATGTAGCCAAATAATAATCATATCCGTTCCTAATATTAAACAATCCTAAATCTTAACAATATATATAATTAATTATATAAATATGCTTTAGAGAATAACCTAGAATTGTAGTAATATACCACACGTATGAGATCATGGATATGATGACGAACCACTCTGCATTATATCAACTGAAAATAGGATAGCAAAACGTAATTTCTCGTATTTTAAACGGAATTGTGTTACACACAAATTAAAAGATTGAAGTGGAAATTTCTGAAACTGCAAGAATCATATTATTTATCTCTTGGTGCAGAAAATTAAAATTGATTAAATAATATACTAAGGTAAGGGTGTATTCTGACCGAAAATACTTAAAATTACGTAGAATCTAATTGATAACAACTACAAGCTCATTCAATAGTTGTTCCTACTCCGTATGAATATAATATGGAATAATGACATTATTAGTGTGATTAACTGCCACCCCCGGAGGCCCGAGATCAATTCCCGGCTCAGCCACAAAATTTGAAAAGTGGTACAAGGGCTGGAGCGGGGTCCACTCAGCCTCGGGAGGTCAAATGAGTAGAGGCGGGTTCGATTCCCACCTCAGCCATCCTGGAAGTGGTTTTCCATGGTTTCCCACTTCTCTTCCAGGAAAATGCCGGGATGGTACCTAACTTAAGGCCACGGCCGATTCATTTCCTCCTCCTTGTCTATCCCTTCCAATCTTCCTATCCCCCAGCAAGGCCCCTGTTCAGCAGAGCAGGTGTGGTCGACTGGGCGAGATACTAGTCATCCTCCCCAGTTGTATTCCCCGACCCAGAGTCTGAAGCTCCAGGACACTACCCTTGAAGCGGTAGAGGTGGGATCCCTCGCTGAGTCCGAGGGAAAACCGACCCTGGAGGGTAAACAGATTAAGAAGAAGAAGAAGAACAAATTGGATATCGGATCATTTAACATCAAATATCATTTTTGTTTCGTCTCTCCTTAGCCCAATGAGTTCCTTCGTCCAATATACCGTACACCACTTATTGCATTTCTTTTTTTTTTTAATACCTCGTACGAATTCATTAACTTCCTACGAATTCATTAGGTTCTTTAGTTCTAATTTTGGTAACAGCATGTCAGGACGTATCGGAATATAAATATTAAATAAACAACAGCTTCGAAACATGGCTCAATATGTACCGGGCATATCAATCACAGTGGTTTATATATTGTAATTAAATTAAATTTTTTTATTTGACATCAGCCAACGCCCGTAGCCGTGTTGAAACACCGGATCCCGTGAGATCTCCGAAGTTAAGCAACACTGGGCGTGGTCAGGAGTTGGATGGGTTGCCACGCGCTGTTGGTGGCAACAGCGCGTGGCAACCCATGGGTGGAGGAGCAAAAAGGAAATGGCCACCCTACCGCACGTAAACTCCGGCTCAGGAACACCTCTGCGGAGGTTCGGACCTGCCTTCGGGCAGAATAACCCTTACCTTACCTTATTTGACATCAATGTAGAGGGATCTATTTTAGTAAGTAATCTATAGAGATACGACCGTTAAAGGAGAGACAAGGACACCTTTCAGAGGAACCTTTGAAATGATACGTACGTCTCATAAATATTAAGGAATATTTCAAAATATGGTTCTCATTTTGTACGAGGCCATATTTAATTACTAGCAATTGTACCCGTGCTTCGCTACGGTATTCCAGATTGTATACGGATATCGAAGTAAATTACTGTATATGAAGTTAATAATAATTTTTAAATTGCATGTAAATTGGCGTTATCCGAGAAAAAGCATAGAGAGTTCCGCAGACGATGTTTCCAATGTAAAGTGCGAGTTGTGGAGTTGTGATGATAACGACAGGTGCACTTGTTTACCACAATTCATTATGTTTAAGAAACGTTGAATAGGGTGAAATTTGTGTAAGATTTCCACACAGTGCATTACTTTTCAGATACTTATGCGACAGCTTCAAACATAGAATTTGGCTCACATATGTCTACTGGGTGGGCCAATATTCGTGTAGAATGATCCCATCTTTCCTATAAGTGAATCAAACCATCAATTGTACGTGTACAAAGTGCAAAATTTAGGTAAATCCAGAAATAGAGAAGAATTTAATGTGTAAGGGATAGAGATACCACAAAAGGTCATAGGACAGAAGTTATAAATCACTCCAAATTGAACGGAGATTGTGCCATCCGTTTTGTGATACGACTTACCGTTTAGCCACGAAATACATCGAAAGGAAGGACTGCACCGTCATTAAAAATTGCCTCCATATTTCGATATTTTTCGGGGGTAAAAAATAAAATTTTTAAACATTTCGTAAATTTTCCGTCGGTTACATGCTAAAAACTATAATTTTGCAAAATTTCAATTTTCTAACTTGTCTGGGAGATTGTACTGCGATCTTGATATGGGGGAGTGGGTTAAACATCAGGACTTTAAGGAAACTTTTAAGCTGTAGGTTCTGGATAAATATCACCGACTGTGTTCTTATGCAGGTTTCAAACTCCCAGCATGTACCCCTCAGAGAATGATGAGAGGTTTTTCTAGGGATCCTGAAGTCATCAGGTTGTCTGGTACAAAGCTTTACATTTCTAAAATGCCTAGAATGGTCTCACTAATTTACGTCTGTTTTCATTTTTATGCCTTAATTTATATATATACATATATATAGTACATATAGATCGCGCCTAACAGACTACCATTTATTAGTGTGGATAATATTTTATCCGCTTCCCTAGTGGTTCTAGGGGCGTCCTACTCCTACAGTACGTTTTCCAGGTAGTAAGTCATACTTGAAAGTCATACTGGAACATACACACGTCCATTATCTCGGTCATTTCTGACAATTTATTTTTTCACCCTTTCTCACCCCCTATGCCAAAGGGGGCTGAAGTTAGACTTTAAACATCCGGAATGTTACTATTAATCTCAGCGACCCGGAAAACTATGGATTCGGCAATATATTCGATTACTATTATATCTCACTCCCCCTTCCCCCACCCTAAAGGGGGCTAAACTTTGAGTTTTAAAAAATGGGAATGTTACTACTCATCTCAGCGACCCCGAAAAGTATGGATTCGACACTACTTTCGATGATTTGAATATCTCAGTCCCCTTGCCCCCCCCCGCCGCCCCTAAGGGTTCCTGGGGTGTTTCACCCCCATGTGGTTTGTCTCCTGATACTAATGTATTCGACACTATTTTCTTTTAATGTTATATATCACTACCCTCGCCCCCACCCCAAAGGGGGTTGAACTTGAACTAAAAAAAAGGAGTGTCACTATTCATCTCAGCGACCCCCAAAAGTATGCATTCGACATTATTTTCGTTAATTTGTTTATCTGACCCCCTCGCCCCCCCCCCCCCGGCCCTAATGGTTCCTGGGCTTTCTTACCACCACGTTGTTTGTCTCCTGATACTAAAAATCCAGAGTATACAATTCACTTCGGCGACCCCCGAAAACTATGTATTCGACATTATTTTAGTATAATTTTATATATCACTCCCCCCTCACCCCCCATGCAAAAGGGAGCTGAACTTTGACATTTGAAAAATGGGGAGTGTCACTGTTCATCTCAGCGACACCAAAAACTGTGGATTCGGCACTTTTTTCGATTATTTTTATAACTTGCCCCCTGACCCCCACCCCTAAGGGAGCTACGGATGGCTTACTCCCCCCCCCCCCCAGTGCTCGTCACCACATAGTAAGTCATAACTGTACCAAGTTTGGATGAAATTGCTCCAGTGGTTTAGGAGGAGATGTGTCATTTACACACACACATACATGCATGCATCCATTTTTATTATAGTAAGAAGAAGAAGATTATGCTTGCTTTATTATAACAGAGAAATTTTATTTTGAAGACTGCAGAGATCTAAACTTAAACTGTATATCCGAAGAAATTATTCGAATCCGAGGAATGAATATTACTTCGCTCGCGGCATGCCCAATCATGAGAATGGCTTCAATAATATTAGTCATCAGTTTCAGAGTCGTGTTCATTGCAGAGGGCAGGATTCTTATTCTTAAGAAGGATAATTGGTGCCACAATCGTCCGCTCTAAGATGTTCGAGGGTACTCCAGGTGACTCCAAGTCTTTCGAAGCTCTGCCGTGTAGTCGATAGACTTGTAACTGTGTAGGACATCGGGTAATTCTTGTAAAAGTTGCTTGTTGAAAGAAATGAATGACATGATATATGACAGCAAGAATGAAGAGGATGAAACCCGGCGCCGGCACATATGCCACTCCTCTCGAATAGCTCAAGACTTAACGTCCCGATCCGACGGACGAATCATCATCAACACCGTCATATGCCCTCACACCATATAATACCAAGAACAGCTTCCTACGTCCTGGACGTAAAATGGCTCCTTGAATATTGTGTTCTCTACCTATCTTATGTACGTTGCCTAGCGACAGCGACTCTATGCATTTAATCTTGGCGACAGCACGTTGGATTGTCATATCCCAATGCACGTTTTCCGATAGTTTTTCGTTCATAACTCACCAACGAAAGCGAAAATGAAAATTCCGGCTTCGAGCTGCATTCGGACCCCTTTCCATCTACCTATGTTCAAAATTTCAGATCTCTACGTGCTGTAGATTTTGCTGGGCATCACGCACAGACAGACAGACAGACAGACAGACAAACACTTCCTTTTATAATATTATATATAAAATATTTTTCTAAATCTGAAAGGGTTTTGTTAGTGTGTTTAATAGCAATATGGTTAATAATAATAATAATAATAATAATAATAATAATAATAATAATAATAATAATAATAATAATAATACCAGCCTCTGTGATGTTAGTGTGATTAGCTGCCACTTCGTAGGCTCGGGTTTGATTCTCGGCACTGTCACGAAATTTGAAAAGTGGTACAAAGGCTGGAACGGGATGCACTCGGGCTCGGGAGGTCAACTGAGTAGAGGGGGCATCGACTCCCACCTCCCATCCTTGAAGTGGTTCTCCGTAGTTTCCCACTTCTCCTCCAACCAGATGCCGGAATAGTACATGGGTCAAGCTCGCTTCTTTCCCCTCTTCCTTGTCTATCCCTTCCGATCATCGAATCCCCCTACACAAGGACCCTGTTCAGCATAGCATGGGAGACCACCTGGACGAGCTACTGGTCCTCGTGCCCAGATGTATCCCCGACCCAAAGTCTCATGCTCCAGAACACTGCGCTTAAGGCTGTAGGCGTGGGATCCCTTGCGGGGTCCTAGGGAAAAATCAAACCTGGAGTGTAAACGGATTAAGAAATAAATAAATAAATAAATAAATAAATAAATAAATAAATAAATAAATAAATAAATAAATAACAATGAGAAGAAGAAGAATAAATTGTTACATTAGCTGTGAACTTACATTCAGGAGATTAGTTTCGAACTCTCCCGTTGGCAGAAAACGAAGATGATATCTGTAATTTATATTTTCCTCACAAGGCCACGAGCACCACTTACACCGCCCTATCCCTTTCCCATTTTCATTTTTATGTTTATCTTTTCCTGCGTATAATTTGTTTTCTTTAATCTTGTGAGTAAGGTTCAATCTCAACGATATGTTTGTAAATGTCCATAGATGCCACTTGTTACGTCACACTCTATAACTTGTTTGTTGCTCATTTTGCTTAACTTTCATTTTATTGCATGGTTTCCACTATAATTCATTGAAGATATTTGAATGGAATTTTGCCCAGCAGCGCATTTATTGCTTATAAACAATAGGCTCTAGGCTATTTTCGTTGTCAGAGTCAATTTAACTTTCAACAAATAATTTGTAGTGCTGAAATTAGAAAATAATATTAAAGGCACGATTAAGAAAATAATTTCGGAGAAATTTATTAAAGGTTCATATTATTGACATTAATATTTATTCATTTCAGAAAAATCACGGAAGTATTTATCGAATGGCAATATTGTTCAGACCTCTTTTAGCTGAAAATTTTAACATGAAAATATGATAATATTTCAGGTGATTTTTATTCTTTATAGAAATATGTGAAGAGCTGATATTTTTACGTCTCGTCTTGACAGTAATTTTACATCTCGTTTGATATCCTAACAAAACACATTCATCAATTCCACAGGGCATGCCTTGCGCGGGTCCAGTAAACGATATCACTTCGAATAAAGCCGTCCACTTCATAAAATGCACGATATAAAAAACTCAAAATCACCCGGTCCAGATGAACTTCCAGCAGATATTTGAAAGCTGAAATAACATCTTCATGATGCCTCTGAAAGGTTGGCTAGCCTCTTCAATGTCATGGTGGTTGATGGTCATGCTACCGCTGACTGGGCAACAAGCATAACAGTGCCCATATTTAAGAACAAAAGGTGACCCAACAGACTGTTCAAACTACCGACCCGTCCGCCTATTAAATCACGTGATGGAAATCTCCGAGCGGATTCTTGACCGGGGCCTGAGAGACATTGTCACGATAGGTATCAACCAGAGTGCTTCTTGGGCTGTACTGTACGTCGATGACATTCTACTTGCGTCTACAACGAAGAAAGGACCAGTGTCAAAATATTAAGAAGACCCAATATCTGGAAGCTAACATGAGCACATCCACCAACAAAATCAATGGTCAAGACAGTGAAAATTAACTGCTTTCAATCATTGGAATCCCGCCTGCAGATTTACCGTGGTATTGATCATGAAGTGCGGGCTAGAATGAATACATCATGGTTTAGATGGATGGAATTAAAAGGAGTAATGCGCGATAGGTACACCTCAAAACAGTCCGACCAGTGGATTTGTGTGGGACTGAGAAAATGACAGTCACCAATATCACTTAATCTCTGCATCATAAAGATGCGCATGTTGCGTTGGTCTCGTGGAGTTTCACTCCTTGATCGCATAACCAACGACACGATATGTCAAAGGATGTGAGTAGTTCCCATTCAAGAGAAAATGAGAGAAGGGCGCCTGAGATGGTACGGCCATATTCTGAGAGCAGCGCATAGTACCGCCGCTCGTGATGCACACAACTTCACCATCGATGGCAAGTACCCACGCGGTGGTGGCGAGACACCCTAGCAGCAGACATAAAGATTGCTCAGCTGATATCAAACGTTGTATCTGATCGCTTTAAATGACGTTAGTTGATTCGAAGAGAAAATACGAAGATGATGAAGTAGGAGAAGAAGACATTCTCTCTATCTCAATTCACATTGATAATTAGAAAACGTTTCTCCAACATCTTAAATTAGCACCAGATAATTATAGGTTGCTATTCTTCTCTTTCAAAAATATCGAACTTCTCATGGCCACGAAAAATTAAGTTTATTTCAGCAAAGTTATTATATCATCTTCGCCATGTTAATATGCACAGCTCCATCTGTCAGCCTGAGTTCAAACTAGCTCATGTCTGAGTTCTACCACCTTCCTCAGTGAAGCAGAGGAAACCAGAATGTTTAGAAGGTTGAACTGGCACCAGAGATAGATTACGAGAACAATATAATAACGACCATCATATTCGAACTGTTTAGTGAAAAACACCTCCTACCATTGATGTGAATGAATCATCTTCACCATTCTGCCGTATGCAACGATATTACATCCGTTTATAACTATGATATTGAACTCTTAACACTGAGTTTCGGCAGAGTCATCTAACAAATATTGTTTGTGGATACTTCCTTTTAGGTACTTCCCTGGTACAGATATGATTCGAACAAGGGTATATTCTGGATGTTTTGTTCTTTTTTAACAAACAATTTCTCATTCAACAAGGTGAGATTGTCACTTTAGCATAAGTAACAACATTAACATAATCTACCGTAATTATTATGACTGTAGAGACTGTGTAGGTTGTATTCGTAAGATATATTAACAAGTTCAATTCAAATTAATTTTCACGCGGTAATGTAGGCTGTCGAAGTCAGGCTTACATACTGGTGAATTTAGTATGCAACATTCTGTTTAAACAATAGTTATAGATGTTGAGCTAAAAATTCAACTTCACCAAATTTAAGCCAGTGCAAGGAGTACCTCTCCCCTTAAGCACTCTTAAATACCCATTGGGTGTGTCAGATTTCGATGAAACTAGCTTCAGTGGTGACGGTACCTGCATAACTAGAGTAGGCTTCGAAAACTAAACCCCAGCAGAAATTTGCCACAACCGTAGCCGAGCTGTTCTACCGTGGCTGATTTAAAAGGTTGTTATGACTCAACCCAAATAACGCACTGGAAGGTGGGACAAGGAGGTCGCATGTTATAATGCCTTCCGTAAAAATTAATATTAAACCGGATTTTCAGTGAAATGTGGAATCAAAACAATCGAAACAAGGTGAGAAAAATCATAATACGTGCAAGGGAAAATATAGTTTCGTGTTTGTTTTAGTTAATTTTATGCCACTTTAGGCAAGTTTAGTAGCCTCCATGGCTCAGAGCACTGGCCTTTGACCGCTGGGCTTCGTGGTTAAAAACCCAGTCACTCCATGTAAGATTTGTGCTGGACAAAGCGGAGAGGGAAAGGTTTTTCTGCAGTTACTCCGGTTTTACCTGTCATATATCTATCCAGCAACACTCTCCAATATAATTTCATTTCATCTGTCATTCATTAATAATTGCCGCAGAGGAGTGCGACAGGCTTCGGCAGCCGGCACAGTTCCTATCCTCCCCGCTAGATGGGGGTTTCATTCATTCCATTCATGACCTGACTGGAAACAGGCTATGTGTTTTAATTATTTTAGGCAAATTTAATGCAATTTCAAGTTATTAAACATGTATTTTTATTCACAAGTTGTCCTCTCCCATCTCTTTTGTCTATAAAAATATTAGAATGATGTATTATTTATATGCTTCAGTAATTATTTTGAAGGATAAATCATTTATGCATCAATGATGTTTATTATCAGTTTCTCTGTAATCTAATTATGTGTAATTTGTAGATTATATAAATGTGAACGAAGATCTGTTTTTAAATTTGGCATACAATATAAATTGAATGTAAGAAAATTTCATATCACTTATGACCTTTCTTACTAACTTAGAAATGAACTCGGAGTAGCACTAACAGCAGCTTGATTCGCTGACCAAAGGACTGGCGAGGGAGAACAAGAAATGGGTACAGAAATATTGGATTCATACAGGCCAATGCAGATGGACGACCTTGCAATCTAATTTTAACTCGAGTGTCAATGTTCTACAGAAAAAAAGGGATATTATAAATCATCATTACGCCAAAAAAGTGACACTTTTCATCCCATATTTTTAAGGCTATCAGCCGAAGAGAAACTGCAAAGCGGCGACCTCTTTAAATATATTTATCAAGCCTGTTGGAATCACATAAAACGGTTTTACTCCCAGGAAAATAGAACAGTTCGAGCATGACATGAAATATCTACGGCCACTTCTTGGAAGTACTTGGTGGAAATCACATAGATCTTTCTTATTTAAAATATTTTTACGGATCGTAAAGCTATGTTTGATAACATGCGTAATAAATGTCTTAATTATTTAAGTGCAAGAGAGTTAAATTTTAAAAAGGAGGTTCATAAGTCTCTCTAACAGTAAAATATTGCGGCATGTGCCTACGCTTCACTAACCGCAGTAATGGCTATGAATATTTTATTTCTCTTGACCAACACGGTGCTCACCAAACTCACCATATTTCGTCAAGGGGGAGAAATGCTATGTTATATGGGTTCATTGTTCTTTAATCTTCCTATACCGACCTCGATAGCTGCAGTCGCTTAAGTGCGACCAGTATCCAGTATTCGGGAGATAGTAGGTTCGAACCCCACTGTCGGCAGCCCTGAAAATGGTTTTCCGTGGTTTTCCATTTTCACACCAGGCAAATGCTGGGGCTGTACCTTAATTAAGACCACGGCCGCTTCCTTCCCACTCCTAGCCCTTCCCTGTCCCATCGTCGCTATAAGACCTATCTGCGTCGGTGCGACGTAAAGCAACTAGCAAAAAAAAATAATTTTCTATTGTCCTACTGGAAGAAGGTGAAGAACTGCTATGAACTGCTGTGAAGAGCTTAAAGCATGCTTACACCATCAGATTGCAGCAATTTTCTTTTATGAACCATCTTGCTGGGCCATGATTGCAACTTACCTGTGTAGATTAGTTCCCTATGCAGGCCAGTGGTAGAGTGTTGGGCTTTCGATCCCCAGATCGTTAATACAAATCCCTCAGTGAAAATCCTATTTTTGAAGGGTGGACTCTATGTTGTACAATATCGGCATAACCTATAAAAGGTATCTGATGACACATGACAAAATTAAAGTCCATACAGAAAATCTGTGAAGTAACAATGTACATCCTACTAATTACTTTTATGGCTTTCGGAGACGCCGAGGTGCCGGAATTTTGTCCCGCAGGATTATTTTACATGCTGGTAAATTCAGCGACACAAAGCTGGTGTAGGTGTACTTCTTGCACCTTCAAATACTACCGGACTGAGCCAGGAGCGAACCCGCCAACTTGAGCTCAGAAGGTCATCGCTCTACCGCCTGAACTACTCAGCTCTGCAATCTTTAAAGTATGGTCGCCGATAACACCACTCGGAAAAGCGAGGAGCCTGACAGTTTACAGTACTATCCCTATACTCTCTCCTAGATAGTCTCAAGAATGAAGCATGCGACTGGTTTCGCTCTGAGGGTCCCATATTCAAAAACTCTGGTGTGTTGCCCTTAACCTCTTCATGGTTACGTTATTTAAAATTGTCAGTACGTAGCATTTTATTTTCAGTGAAAAAGATGTTTTATTTTCGCTATTTGGCAAGTTCTCTATTTCAAGACCAACAGCCAAATGTGTTGCGCCAGCTATATTCCTTTCACGCAGACTACTTTACTTATTGGACCAACCAGTTACGACGTTCCGAAAGATTGTTTCCTAAATCCCACTTCACAGATTCCATGTGGGTACTTCAATTAAATTTCAGCAAATGATCCTCCAAGAGAGATCCATTTCTCTGCCATCTGGTAAAATAAAACAGAACGTGGAACTTGACATCCAAGGAGCGAAAATTGCGTCAAATAAAAATGCATGTACACAGTGGCTGTGGCACCATACGATCATTATTATTATTAGTAGTAGTAGTAACTATTGTGATTTGTATCTGTAGGTTGTGTTAAACTTGTCTGGAAAGGCGTGAATCCATAAAATATTTCGATTAGGAAAGGGTAAAGCAAAACAAAGTCATCTCCGTACAGGCCATGAAGGCCCTTTAAGGATGAAATGTAAAGGCTTCCACTATCCTGTCGTCAGCACTTGATGGGGTAGAGTGGTTAGCTCTACGCCAGGCCGCCTTTGCCCCCAGTAATTAACCTGGTACTCATTTTTGGTTTAGGCTGAGTGAACCCCGGGGCCATAAACATCTCCGGAAGCGGAAATCTCGTTTCCTAAATTTTTCGACTTCCTGACGGGTAATCGAACCCACGTCCTTCCGGGTGAACCGAGCACACCCTTTCCACCTCGGCCAGGCAGACCCTGTTAAGAATGTGTACGATGTGCTTAAATGTACCCAAAGCAGAATTATGAAACTTCAGTGAAGAATGGAAGGAGAGCCGAAACGACAGATTATAGCCAACTAGGTTTGTCAAATTATTCAAACCAAGGAATTTCAAGTTAATAACGAGTCCTCCATTCGTATGGACATTATGCCAGCTGAGTTACGACTGTCACTTTTGTTTGTTGTTAGTGTGTGTGAATAGTTTTGGATAGCTCGTGCATTTAACCTATTATCGATTTTCTCTCTTTAGTCCTTAATATATCAGATACTATCACAGTTTAATGCCGGCCCCGTGGTGTAGGGGTAGCGTGCCTGCCTCTCACCCGGAGGCCCCGGGTTCGATTCCCGGCCAGGTCAGGGATTTTTACCTGGACCTGAGGGCTGGTTCGAGGTCCACTCAGCCTACGTGATTAGAATTGAGGAGCTATCTGACGGTGAGATAGCGGCCCCGGTCTAGAAAACCAAGAATGACGGCCGAGAGGATTCGTCGTGCTGACCCCACGACACCTCGTAATCTGCAGGCCTTCGGGCTGAGCAGCGGTCGCTTGGTAGGCCAAGGCCCTTCAAGGGCTGTAGTGCCATGGGGTTTGGTTGGGTTTTATCACAGTTTAATGGGAATGCAGAGAAACACACCTTGTAAATGAGATCAGATACTGATTGCCGTTCCCTATAGCGCAAAAAGTGAGTTCCATATGCCAATATTCTTGATAATCTGAAACGAAATATACATTTTCGCTGAAATGAAATGGCGTATGGCTTTTAGTGACGAGAGTGTCCGAGGACATGTTCGGCTCGCCAGGTGCAGGTCTTTTGATTTGACGCCAGTAGGCAACCTGCACGTCCTCATGAGGATGAAATGATGATGAAGACGACACATACACCCAGTCCCCGTGCCAACGAAATTAACCAATGATGGTCAAAGTTT
Source organism: Anabrus simplex (assembly GCF_040414725.1). NCBI lineage: Eukaryota > Metazoa > Arthropoda > Insecta > Orthoptera > Tettigoniidae > Anabrus > Anabrus simplex. The sequence continues at coordinate 179,444,127 of NC_090267.1, forward strand.
CCGACCCTGCCGGGAATCGAGCCCGGGAACCCTGTGACCAAAGGCCAGCGCTTTAACGATTTAGCCATGCAGCTGGACTACATTTTCGCTTTACCAGAGTGATAAAATATCCGGCCCCGTACTGTAGGGGTAGCTTCTCTGCCTCTTACCCGGAGGCTCCGGGTTCGATTCCCGGCCAGGTAAGGAATTTTTACCCGGATCTGAGGGCTGGTTCGAGGTCCATTCAGCCTACGTGATTACAATTGAGGAGCTATCTGACGGTGAGATGGCGGCCCCGGAATAGGGAGCCAAGAATATCGGCCGAGATGATTCGTCGTGCTGACCACACGACATGTCATAATCCGCAAGCCTTCGGGATGAGCAGCAATCGCTTGATAGGCCATGGCCCTTCAGGGCTGTTGCATCATGGGGTTTGGTTTGGTTGGTAGTGATAAAAAATACAATAGATTACTAACGTGAACGTTTGTGAAGTTTCTTATGAAACTCTGTATGACTTTTAATTGATGATCAGACTGCAATATTATTATTCATATTATTTTGCTAATGACAAATACTTTACAACTGGGAGACGTTCCGATTGCAACACCTGTTTATATAAGCATAAATATGCATAAGGAAGTGAAAATTTACGTCACAAACCCGGAACGAAAAATTACTTGAGGTTACATGGTAACGGAAGAAGATGAATGAATAAATACATATATAAACAAATTAATATATATTAGCAAAGAGCAATAAAGTCATGAAAGTAACGAGTAGTAGACAATCAGTTCAATAATAATGTATACAAAATTTACAAAATATGACTGAAACTATTCTATTATAACTTGTCTAACATGCTAATTGCAACTAGTTTACAGGTTTTTTTTTCTGAATTCGTCTCAAAATATACCATTACGAGTAGTATTGCAGAATAATCACAAGGTAATCGCAGCTAAATTATTATTAGGTTCTTACTAGATTAGCACTGTATTTATAACACTACCACAACCTCTTCTCCAAAACATTTTCAGCGAAACTAGCAGTTTCCCGCTGGCTCCACCCGCAATGTACAAAGTATAACACCATACTTACTATCCTCACGGATGTATTTGCAAAGTTTCGAGTTAATGAAATAAAGCACATGATCTGCTGTAGTAAGAGAATGTAATATTATGTCAACAAGACACTTGAAAATACTTCGCACAAAGAAATTGAATTAAACGTTCCTTGAAACAACACTACGCGCCGAACTGTTAAAAAGTCCATCAAAGATCTTCGTCATGGAGACAAATGTACTCATAAATTTTCCCAGAATCTACCAGTTTGAGTAGTTATGAGCTGAAATGAAAAAGCTTGATCCACTGAGTGTTTTTAGGCCACAACGAACTCCGTACCTCAATCAGAACTAAGGATATAATTGCTTCAAAAAGACAAAAAAATTTAAAACCAAATAATTTTAGGAAGGCGGAAGTTAAGTGATTTATAGTACCTGATCACAAATCTGTGCATGAATACCTTTCAGTTAAAAAATGAAGGAGATTGACCGGATAGAATGGCCGGACTGACTGACTTTAGTTTTAATTTTTTTTAAATATATTATAGACTAGGCCTTCATTGATGTATTTTCCTTTCTATTTGCTCGACACAGACAGGTCTTGAGGCGACGACGATATAGGACAGGGCCAGGGCCAGGAAGGAAGCGACCATGGCCTTAAATTGAGGTATAGCCCCAGCATTTGGTGTGAAAGTGGGAAACCACGGAGAACTAACTTCAGTGGAACCGACAGTGGAACTCGAACCCACTATCTACCAAATGCGAGCTAACATCCATATTGTACGCCTCGAACCGCGTAGGCAACTCTCTCAATCATCGATGTATTTGCTTTGAGACGTGATATAGCCTAGAGAGCGTTAAATTAAGAGAAGAATCCAACAAATTCCACATTCCACATGAGTACACTTGTCTACATAACGCTTAGTCGACGTTCTGTTTCTTCCGCAGTCAGCAGACATTCGGTACTTCAAAGGAATCCTCTTCGTTTCTCTTCTTGCCGAGGTGATAAAATCCAGACGAAGTGCAGTATCACCCATTCGAAATAAACGGTAGCAACAGGTCTTTCGTTAGTAATAATTCATTTTATTGATTTTACTCCCCACTAACAAGTTTTATGGATTTCTGAGACGCCAAGGTGCCATGATTTGGTCATTCAGGGCTACCTTTACGAGCCAATGAATCTAGCGACTGGAGACTAGCTAATTTTGATCACCATATACTACCATCGAACAGAACCGGTATCGAACCCGCCAACTTGGACTCGGAGGGCCATCGCTTCTATCATCTGAGCCATTCAGCTACCAACTACGCCGAGGTGCGGACAGTTTGTCCCGCAGGAGTTTTTATTACGCATCAGTAAATCTACTGACACGAGGCTAAAGTATTTTAGCACCTTCAAATACCACCGGACTGAGCCAGGATTGAACCTGTTGGCTTTCTGCAGTCAGGTGTAAAGTCTATTTTATTTCGTACTTTCAGTATTCGTCTTAAGTCTGTTCATCCCCCCCCCCCCCCCCAAGTGTTCTCAACTTGGAAATATGGAGTGGCAGCTGCTGTGCTCCTATCAGAACCTGGCATTGTTTTCAGTAACCTGCACCAAGTTCTCTACTTTCATCATTTACTCTTTGACTTCCGTTGGTCAACTTCCTGACGATATTAGGTCCGTGAGAGACCTATTGAGTCTTCCATGCCTTTGATGATCTTTTCCTTTTTCTGCCGGCATCTTCCTTCGAAGAATGAACTACTTTTTCGGTTTCTGGAGACACTGAGGTGCCAAAATTTTGGCCCACAGGAGTTCTTTTACATGTCAGTTAATCTACCGACACGAGGCTGGCGTATTTGAGCACCTTCAAACACCATCGGACTGAGCCGCAATCGAACCTGCCGAGTTTGGCTCAGAACAGAAGCGCGCTACCGTATGAGCTACTCACGCCGGTGAAGGATGAAGGATGGTTGAAACTGTGTAATATGCTAAGTATTCTTCTTCCACGCTTTTCCCTGCAATTGGAGTGTCGCGGGTGTGAACCATGTGGCACATGTGGATTTGGCTCCGTTTCACGGCCGGATGCCATTCCTGACGCCAACCCTATATGGAGGGATCTAATCACGATTGCGTGTTTCTGTGGTGTTTGATAGTGTAATATGTTGTCTGAATATGAATAATAAAGTTTAGGACAAGCACAAACACCCAGTCCTCAAGCCATAAGGATTAATCAGACGAGATTAAAATCCCCGACCCGGCCGGGAATAGAACCCGGGACCCTCTGAACCGAAGGCCTTAACTTTGACCATTCAGTCAAGGAGTAGGACCTGTAATGTACTAAGTATCAAAGCAATATCATCTCTCCTACTAGAGTTTATTCTACGGGCTCTGACTGATGATGTAATCTGTAGCTGTGAACCATAGCAATCCAGCTGCAAAGAAATAGTATCTTCGTAAAGGCCATCAAGTCCTATGGAAGAATGGATGGTGAACGTTTCTCCAATTCGTAACTTCGGCACTAAGTGGGAGGAACTATCTATCTACCGCCTCAGGGGTAGTGTCCTGGAGCTTCAGACTTTGGGTCGGGGATGAAACTGAGGAGGAGGACCAGTACCTCGCCCAGGCGGCCACACCTGCTATGCTGAACAGGGGCCTTGTGGGAGATGGGAAGATTGGAAGGGATAGACAAGGAAGACGGAAGGAAGCGGCCGTGGCCTTAAGTTAGGTACCATCCCGGCATTCGCCTGGAGGAGAAATGGGAAACCATGGAAAACCACTTTGAGGATGGCTGAGGTGGGAATCGAAACCCCTCTACTCAGTTGACCTCCCGAGGCTGAGTGGACCCCGTTTGAGCCCTCGTACCACTTTTCAAATTTCGTGGCAGAGCTGGGAATCGAACCCGGGCCTCCGGGGGTGACACCTAATCACACTAACCACTACACCACAGAGCCGGACGGGAGGAATTATTCCGATGCTAATTTGTACCGCAGGCTAAGTGATCCTCATAACAATAAACCTCAAACTACTGGAAGTTTCATACCTACATTTCTAACTTTCCAACGGGAAATAATACCCACGTTCCTTCAAGGTAAGTAAGTCTACGTTCTACTCTCCGGACAAGGCAGTCTTTCCCTGCACACTTTTAATATTAAGTAGTGCTTATAATATGCTTCTGAAAGTCTGACTGAAGTTACAGAATGATCAAGTCTTATACACTGACTGACAGAGCAAATGCAACACCAAGAAGGAGTGGTTCGAAAGGGATGAAAGTTGGGGGAAAAACAGAGACGGCACGGACGAATAATTGATGTTTATTTCAAACCGATATGCAGGTTACACATTGCGCACGGCATCGACTCAGTAGGATGTAGGACCACCGCGAGCGGCGATGCACGCAGAAACACGTCGAGGTACAGAGTCAATAAGAGTGCGGATGGTGTCCTGAGGGATGGTTCTCCATTCTCTGTCAACCATTTGCCACAGTTGGTCGTCCGTACGAGGCTGGGGCAGAGTTTGCAAACGGCGTCCAATGAGATCCCACACGTGTTCGATTGGTGAGAGATCCGGAGAGTACGCTGGCTACGGAAGCATCTGTACACCTAGTAGAGCCTGTTGGGAGATGCGAGCAGTGTGTGGGCGGGCATTATCCTGCTGAAACAGAGCATTGGGCAGCCCCTAAAGCTGCCGGCCGCAGCACATGCTGCACGTAGCGGTGGGCATTTAACGTGCCTTGAATACGCACTAGAGGTGACGTGGAATCATACGCAATAGCGCCCCAAACCATGATGCCGCGTTGTCTAGCGGTAGGGCGCTCCACAGTTACTGCCGGATTTGACCTTTCTCCACGCCGACGCCACACTCGTCTGCGGTGACTATCACTGACAGAACAGAAGCGTGACTCATCGGAGAACACGACGTTCTGCCATTCCCTCATCCAAGTCGCTCTAGCCCGGCACCATGCCAGGCGTGCACGTCTATGCTGTGGAGTCAATGGTAGTCTTCTGAGCGGACGTCGGGAGTGCAGGCCTCCTTGAACCAATCGACGGGAAATTGTTCTGGTCGATATTGGAACAGCCAGGGTGTCTTGCACATGCTGAAGAATGGCGGTTGACGTGGCGTGCGGGGCTGCCACCGCTTGGCGGCGGATGCGCCGATCCTCGCGTGCTGACGTCACTCGGGCTGCGCCTGGACCCCTCGCACGTGCCACATGTCCCTGCGCCAACCATCTTCGCCACAGGCGCTGCACCGTGGACACATCCCTATGGGTATCGGCTGCGATTTGACGAAGCGACCAACCTGCCCTTCTCAGCCCGATCACCATACCCCTCGTAAAGTCGTCTGTCTGCTGGAAATGCCTCCGTTGACGGCGGCCTGGCATTCTTAGCTATACACGTGTCCTGTGGCACACGACAACACGTTCTACAATGACTGTCGGCTGAGAAATCACGGTACGAAGTGGGCCATTCGCCAACGCTGTGTCCCATTTATCGTTCGCTACGTGCGCAGCACAGCGGCGCATTTCACATCATGAGCATACCTCAGTGACGTCAGTCTACCCTGCAATTGGCATAAAGTTCTGACCACTCCTTCTTGGTGTTGCATTTGCTCTGTCAGTCAGTGTATTTACAAATGTATCTGGGATAAAAAGAATGTAATGGGAAAGTCAGGGTCAAATGAATGTCGGGAGCCCGCCAAGGATGAGGAAATTACCAATTACAATTTTCTCTCCTCGATCGATCTCGTACTGCACGTTAGTGGTCGGAATTTATATTTAGGTAGTCAGATCACCGATATTTCAAAAATAATTCCAAGTCCAAATTTTATGCCCCTCCTGTACTGTGTTTTTATTTTGATTGATCGGACCATTTTTCCACGTGAAAATCTTGTGTCAAATGCTCTATCTTCAGATTTAAAACATTCTGTTGTGTTTTAATTTTCGAATTATTCATCTCAAATGAGGGCATATACCTCAAAATTGACATATTTTTAAAACCACCCTCACTCCAATGTATTTAACTAAGGCCCACCAAATATATTTTCTGGCATGTTCCGCACTTCCAATCAAACGATACCTCAGTCATTCGGATTTGATCCTTATTTCTGTATTTATAAGCTTGAAAGTGAGCACATGATTTCGTTACACTGAGCTTCGAATATATGTAGCCTGATTTTATAGATATTGTCATATCAAGAAATACAAATGCTGCATACATTATGAGAAACACTGGATCTGAATAAGTTAAACTGAATCTTGAATGAGCTATTACCATAGTTTTTACTACAGGGACTTGCACCAGTATCCAGTATTCGGGAGATAGTAGGTTCGAACCCCACTGTCGGCAGCCCTGAAGATGGTTTTCCGTGGTTTCCCATTTTCACACCAGGCAAATGCTGGGGCTGTACCTTAATTAAGGCCACGGCCGCTTCCTTCCCACTCCTAGCCCTTTCCTATCCCATCGTCGCCATAAAACCTATCTGTGTCAGTGCGACGTAAAACAACTAGCAGAAGAGGGACTTGCACAACAAAGTAACGCAAATCTCTATCGAAACACAATTGATTCTGTGTAACGTTTTATCACAATGACAAATTAATGCTAATAACAGCAATACAGTTCCCTTGAGTATTTCAATACCCATGACCGTGACACTGAACCCTATATTGGACGTGACGCTCTGCTCAATATAGCACAGCCCCTCTGGTGGTGGGCGAGGTAGAGGGGCTCGGTTTCCATGCCAACGCACTTCAATCTCACGAGGATCATCTCTCACTCACTCAGTCCATCTCATTTACGAGGGAAGACTACTCCACCCGATACAAACAGATAGTTTCTCATTTTATGGTCGGCAATATTCTCCATTATTCAATTGTTCCCTAGATACTCAAGCCACGCTGGTGAGAAAAACCCATATACTCGCACGGTAAAGATATATACGAGGGGGAAATATCAACGATCAATATGGAAATGTACACAGTGTGCCGCTTTCTTTTGATCAAGAAAGGGAAATACACATTTCTATTTTTGAATAAGAGACGTATATCAAAGGTGCGAAAGTTAATTTAGGTCTAGGGGTAACGATGCTGCTTCATACCAGAAAGCACTAGGTTAGATTTCCGGTGAGGTCAAGGATTTATACCTGAATCTGAAGGCTAATAAGTGGTCCATTCAGTCCACATGAAAACAGTTGAGGAGCCATCTGGCGGTGAGACAGCCGTCCTAGTCTAGGAAGCTAAGTATAACGACCGAGAGCATTTATCATCTTGAACACGCATCATCTCGTAATCTGCAGGCCTTTGGACTGAGCAGCAATCGTTTGGTAGGCAAGGTCCTTGTGGCTTTTAGCGCCATGAAGTATGTTTGCTGTATGTTTCATTTCTACTATGTTGCTGTAGTTGTTTTGATACTACTACTAATAATAATAGTACGTCCCATCAACCCCTACAGATTTTTAGAACTGTTGGTGTTTAGCATTTTTATACCACAGGTGTACACATTCTGGAAGCCGACGACAAGATGTTGTCGCAATGAAAAGTTCTCAAATGAGCCCGACTTCAGTAAAGAACAAACTTCGGAAAAATAGACAGCGACCATTCGACTAAGCCAATGAGGAAAACTTAACGTTCTATCACTATATTTTTCAGAAAAGTAAGGTGAAATATGCAACAGTAACCCAAGGTACGACTACGTAAAGGTCTCTGGGGACGGAAAATAACGAACCATTGCAAAACGTGCCTGGCCTACATACATACATACAAACATACATACCGAAAAAAACCAAACCCCATGGCACTACAGCCCTTGAAGGGCCTTGGCCTACCAAGCGACCGCTGCTCAGCCTGAAGGCCTGCAGATTACGAGGTGTCGTGTGGTCAGCACGACGAATCCTCTCGGCCGTTATTCTTGGCTTTTTAGACCGGGGTCGCCATCTCACCGTCAGACAGCTCCTCAATTCTAATCACGTAGGATGAGTGGACCTCGAACCAGCCCTCAGGTCCAGGTAAAAATCCCTGACCTGGCCGGGAATCGAACCCGGGGCCGCCGGGTAAGAGGCAGGCACGCTACCCCTACACCACGGGGCCGGCATACATACATACAGTTTCTCTAAAATAATGTCTGCCTGCCTTTATGAATATTTTTCGGCATTTTGTGAAATTAAATGGCGAAAAATTAATTGTTTCGTGTGTGTATGTACGTACGTATGTATGTTCCAATATTACACAAGAGCTGGGTCTGTTCCGTACTGAAGTCAGGGTCATTTGAGGACTTTTAATTGCGACAACATCTTTGCTTTTGGCTTCTGTTCTGGCAGAGGCTAGAACAAAATGTAGCAACCACTGAATTTCCAATGTCATTTACGGTTGTGATGTATGGGTAGGGGTAATAATGACAGCTAGTGCGTCTGAGTGGTATGGAAAGTGTTGTTCATTGGGAGAGTCGTACTGTAATAGCACTCTCTGATCCAGTGAAGAAAGCAGTGACAACCTTAATACTCCTCATGGCTAGTAGCCCCATTTTGGCACCACCATTGGCTTTAAATGTTTACTTACAACTACAGTAGTAGTAAATAATTAGACAGTTCTGGTACCGCCTCCGCCTCAGGCCTCTGGGAGAGGGTCCCACCTCATGGAATGTGCTGACAAAGAGTACATGTTTAACTTCGTGTGACCCGAGCTAACAGCATAAGAGTGGAAGCTTAACCTAACAGACTTCACTTTCGATACCCGGACTAACCGCATAAAAGTGCAGGCTTAAACTTACGCTGACCAGGCGTTAAACTAACCGGTTGTCCTTCCCTACACCCTAGCTAAAAGTGCAGGTTGAGCCTTACGCTGACCAGGTGTTAACCTAATCGGTTGCCCTTCCATACACACTGGCAAAAAGTGCAGGCTTAACCTTACACTGACCAGGCGGTAACCTAACTGGTTGCCCTTCCACATACCCTGGCAAAAAGTGCAGGCTTAACCTTACACTGACCAGGCAGTAACCTAACCGGTTGCCCTTCCATACACCCTGGCAAAAAGTGCGGGCTTAACCCTCCGCCGGGCGCGCCTTCCCTTGTAACTTGAATGGGCGCGCGGCGCACTTTGTGCGCCACGCGGTTTTTCGTTTTAAAATTGGTTTCTTGTTTACTTATACCTGAATATTTTTATTTAGGGACGTTCTTAAATAGTTAATTCAGATATTTTAATTTAAAAACTCTATTTATTTATTTATTTGCTGATACATTGTTATGATAACTTGGCCATCGTATTATTTACAGAATTAATAATATAGGTTACCGAGACAACGTTCTAGTCTTTAGATATCGTTACTCACGACAACACAACTTTCACAGAGATAGTTAATCTTAGCATGCTTCTTGCATACAAACTTCCTGCACTGATCACACACTATGGTCGTGTTGACATTCTTTGCTCGTCCACAAGCTTGACATCTGCCTCGTTTTTTCTTGGTATATTTCACAGGTTCCTCCACAACTTCGGCACGGTACCTGATGAGAAATGTCTTTACATCTAGGGGTATGCTTGGCATCATCGCGCGGACACTCAGTTGCTCTTTCATCAGTTGAAGAGCTAGATTCCTGAGGTAAATCCTCCTCCTGTCTTTTGGGTTGCTCTCGTTGAACTGAAAAACAATTTGAGAATTTATACCAGCCATATTCATCAAAGCATAAAAGATCACCAAGGGCCATCTTTTCGTGATCCTTGCCACTGTGTATGACGCACACATCTGATCCACGGTATCCACTCCCCCTTTAGTGGCATTATAGTCCAGAATGATATGCGACTTACTTGAGGCTTCGTCGATTGTGCCTGTGTCATGCATGGTAGAGAGTAATATTACAACTTTGTTCTTTTTAGTAACTTGAGAAACTAGAGTCAAATCTTTTTGGTAGCCGAAGACTGATGATCCTACCTCTCTACATTTTTGGGGCAGGAATTCAGCTGGTAATTCTTTCTTGTTTTTTCTAAGAGTTCCAATACAAGTTATGCCCTTTTCAAGTAACTCCTTTGCTAAAGGCACACTTGTATACCAGTTGTCCATAGTCAGGTTTCGGTTAGTACCTTTGATTGGGTCCACTAATTTGTGGACAATTGCAGACGGCGTATTTTTTACAGAGAAAGGGCCATCTGGCTGCTTGCCACAGTATACTTCTAGGTTGCTGGTGTAAAAGGTTTTAGCATCACAGAGTGCAAAGATCTTCAAACCGTATTTTGCCGGTTTATTCGGAATGTACTGTATGAATCCACATCGTCCTCTAAACGGTTCCAGTTTCTCATCTACAGTGACGTACTCACTCAACCAGTAGCTTGTTTTACAGTTATTAGTAAACCTGTCAAGCACATACCTGATAGGAGCAAGCTTGTCGGTCTTCAGTCTCTCAGCTCTGGTCTCCTTGTCATCAAACCGAATACAGCGAAGAATAAATAGAAATCTCTTTGCACTCAAGCAAGCTCGGAGAATTTCAATTCCAGTCCCATCTGCGGTCCAAAGTTCATCGACATTAGTGTGGCTTAGTTTCTTCATGCCTAGTAAATACAAGACACCAAAGACCGCCATCATTTCACATCTCGTTGTGTCCTTTGCGTCTCTTTCTCGTGAGAACTGAATTTCATCTCGATGGCCAGTTATAAATAAGTTAGTGCACCTAACAATTTCATCTATCATATCAGAATCTATGAAGAGTAAAAACGCCTCAATTTCCTTTTTTATATGTCTGTACCTTTGAACTGGAGTGGGCAATTTCTTCTTCAAAATGTTTTTGCGTTTAGTCTTGCTTGCAGTAGAGAAATCAGTTTTCCTCCATTTTGTTTCCTTGTCTTTACCTACAAAATATAAACTTGATACAGCCTCACCAACATCATCATCGTTATCGTCACAACTCTGTTCTGAGTCAGTTTGGTGGTCACTAAACTGAACTTCTTCATTCTCTGCATCAGAAAATTCACTGTCACTATCTTCTTTGCTTGAATCAACTAGCTGATCATCTTGCAAATTGTTTAGAATTTCGCGGATAGCCTCGTCATCAATCAGCACCGACCTGAAAAAATTACTACTATAAGTATGATATTCCTAATTCACCACCGAGTTGAAGGTTACAGAGAGCTCAAACATGTTTTCATCTACATAATGAAATACAGAACTGATTTATAATAAGTCCATAGAAACGGCAAGAATTTCAAATGTGTTTGATTAACAAGGTTTAGAGCTTAATGTATGACAAATAGGCCGTGCTAATTAGATATAAATCTTAAATATGAATCAAAGAGTATTGCCACAAAATTTATCAGTGATAGAAGTAAACATAAAGACAAAAAAGTAACAGAGATACTTGGATAGTTTTACTTGCATGATCAGGCGCGCGGCGCACTCAGTGCACCAGTGGTGTATTGGAAAGGAAATGTGTTTCTAGTGTGGCGCCAAATGGAGCTGCAACAATCACGTCTTCAACACACGACAGCAGACACTCCACTGAAGGAATAGGCGGGCTAACAAGAAAATGGCGCTCATCCCCTCCACACACCACGTGAAAAAGGCGCGTTGGCGCACTCCGTGCGCCAGCGCGCCCGGCGGAGGGTTAATCTTTCACTGACCAGGTGGTAACCTAACTGGTTGCTCTTCCATACACCCTCGCAAAATGTGCAGGCTTAACCTTACGCCTACCAGGCGTTAACCTAATCGGTTTCCCTTCCATACACACCGGCAAAAAGTGCAGGCTTAACGTAACACTGACCAGGCAGTAACCTAACCGGTTGCCCTTCCATGCACCCTGGCAAAAACTGCAGGCTTAACCCTAAACTGACCAGGCGGTAACCTAACTGGTTGCCCTTCCATACACCCTGGCAAAAAGTGCAGGCTTAACCTTACGCTGACCAGGTGGTAACCTAACTGGTTGCCCTTCCATACACCCTGGCAAAAAGTGCAGGCTTAACCTTACGCTGACCAGGCGGTAACCTAACCGGTTGCCCTTCCATACACCATGGCTAAAAGTGCAGGCTTAACCTTACACTGACCAGGCGGTAACCTAACCGGTTGCCCTTCCATACACCCTGGCAAAAACTGCAGGCTTAACCTTACGCTGACCAGGCGGTAACCTAACTGGTTGCCCTTCCATGCACCCTGGCAAAAACTGCAGGCTTAACCTTACGCTGACCAGGCGGTAACCTAACCGGTTGCCCTTCCATACACCATGGGTAAAAGTGCAAGCTTAACCTTATACTGACCAGGCGGTAACCTAACTGGTTGCCTTTCCATACACCCTGGCAAAAAGTGCAGGCTTAACCTTACGCTGACCAGGCGGTAACCTAACCGGTTGCCCTTCCATACACCCTGGCAAAAAGTGCAGGCTTAACGTTACACTGACCAGGCGGTAACCTAACCGGTTGCCCTTTCATACACCATGGCTAAAAATGCAGGCTTAACATAACTAGACAAGATGAGACATGGTCCAGGGGTTTTTGGAGCTTGTCGTAATTACAAAGACGCACACAGGAGATACTGTCAATTGTGTGCACTGTTTTATTTACACATTATATACACACATACACTAATGAAGTGCTATCTTGAACAAAACACTGCTACGAAGAGGAAGGCGAAGAAGAATAAGACTACCACATTAGCATGTCAACCAACTACCAACACAACAAAATCACAACATGAGTTCACACACTTAACTAACGACTTTCACTAGCAACCCTCACTAATAACTCTACACCGTCTCTTTATATACCTTGCCTGGCCAGGCTTCTAGAAAAGTATAACACAGCATGTTTTCTCGAATTTTCTCGAGTCTCCAATAACCTATTTACAAATGAATAGAATGTTCTATACAACTCTAGTGACAAAGATGGGCAATTCTGGACTATTACCTTGTGATGCACAACATTACACTGGATTTGTACATTATATCTACAGGTAATAATAAATTTAACACTATTAATTACGTGTGATTACATTAAATAAACTATTACTAATATACATACAACATAAAACACAGATCATACAACACACAAATAAAACGACAAAGATTTTATACCACATAAGTTCGTACATAACTACGTAAGAATAATTACTTATTAATAATTAATATTAATTATTAATAATAATAACAGACGTAAACATTTCATAGCCACACCTCACAAGTAATAATAATAATAATAATAATAATAATAATAATAATAATAATAATAATAATAATAATAATAATAATAATAATAATAATAATAATAATAATAATAATAATAATAACATCTACTAATCGGGCTCGATATTTTCACTATTTACCCATGGGTTTAGAGAATTGTTTCCATGTTACACTAGTCCATTACACTTGTATCAAGCTGAGCTTGGAACAAGGTGGTGGCTACACATACGACTAGGAACATGGTGTAGGGCTTAATACATGTGCTTTATTCATATTTTTAGTGTCTGGAACTTGGACTTTCACTCAAAACGGAGATCGAGTTTGGGACTCCCTTAAATTAAAAAATAACTACTGTTTGACTATATTTGGCACTTCGGCGTCTCTAAAACGTATTTAGTAGGACGTAAAACCAATATCATTATTAATATTTGACCCAAAACAGAGATCGATTCAGGGATTCCCTTAAACATTCGTCAAAATATCTAACCTAAAAAGAGATGGAGTCCAGGAATCCCTTGAACAAAAAGAGAACGGACATCGACTTGGAACCCTCTTAGACTGAAGCTCAACATAACCAGGAAATCGAATACTAGATGTTATTTCGGACCGAAGAGTAGTGTAACCTGACTGCTCAATCCCCGTTCGAGGGCCCAACTAGCGTCCGGGATGATAACCTCAAAGACAGACAGTAGGTTGGCACCGGAAGAGGATCCGGTCTTAAAACTAGGCTTAATCCATATACTTACTCAGATATATATATAAAGCATAATGTCTGTCTGTCTGTCTGTCTGTCTGTCTGTCTGTCTGTCTGTCTGTCTGTCTGTCTGTCTGTCTGTCTGTCTGTCTGTCTGTCTGTCTGTCTGTCGCCGCATCGACACAGATAGGTCTTATGGCGATGACGGGATAGGAAAGGGCTAGTGGGAAGGAAGCGGCTGTGGTCTTAATTAAGATACAGCCTCAGCATTTGTCTGGTGTAAGAATGAGAAACCACGTAATACCATCTTCAGGGCTGCCGACAGTGGGTTCGAGCCCACTATCTCCCGGCTGCAAGCCCACAGCTGCGCGGTCCTAACCGCACGGTCAACTTGCCCGGTGTGACTGTCTGTATTTCTCTCTGACTGTCTGCCTATCAGTTCCTTTTAAAATCCGTACCGTTCCACCAAATTTTCTACATTTACCCTCCGGGTAACCCTGTCTACAAGAAATTTTAACAACCCTCCCCATTCCCAAGATTTAGGCCCGTTGGCAAATTGACATAGACTAACAAAGGCGAAATATCAAATTTGTTGTGTAAGGACGATACGAAGCTCATTTTAAGTTTCACAAAGCGAAAAACAAAACTCGGCAAGTCCCTACGGGACCTAAAACCCGATTTTAAGGGTTTAAAACCAACCGTCATGGTGATTCTGGCACCATACTACCCCTTCTCTAGGATCGGATGAAGAAATGACCGGCCGTAATCATAGCAACGTAAGCTCAAGGAGTCTACAATAGAATACAGGCCTGATTTTCGAAGCAGGCATATGAATGAATGTAGGCAAGCCAAGGAGAGATTTTTTTTTTTGCTAGTTGCTTTACGTCACACCGACACAGATAGGTCTTATGGCGACGATGAGACAGGAAAGGGCTAGGAGTGGGAGGGAAGCGGCCGTGCCCTTAGTTAAGGTACAGCCCCAGCATTTGCCTGGTGTGAAAATGGGAAACCACGGAAAACCATCTTCAGGGCTGCCGACAGTGGGGTTCGAACCTACTATCTCCCGAATACTGGATACTGGCCGCACTTAAGCGACTGCAGCTATCGAGCTCGGTAAGGAGAGATTCTGCTTAAACATTTTTAAGCTCATAGTTAGTGGTAATCTACTGAATTACTTATATCAGCATAATTGATAATGGTTCTGATTAGCACCTAAGTGTTACTTTCCCTGTTTACAAGAGATTCTGCTTAAATATTTTAAACTCATAAATTGGTACACTTATGACTTAATATCTAGAGGAAAGCACTGTCGTGGTGCCATATAAAAATAATCGAAAATAGTGTTGAAACCACAGTTTACGGGGTCACTGAGGTGAAAACTGACACTCCGAATGCCGTTTAAGTCAATGTTCAGCCCCAGAGACATGGGGATTGAGAAGGGTTGAAAAAAGTCCAGAAAGCACGTTCCGGCATAGTTGTAAACCAAACATGATATACACATGACTTACTGACTTCTTAATTTCATTTTGTTTTACAAGATTTTAGTGATTCCATTATGTCTAAATAACCAGCTTTAACGCAATAATAACTGTATAATTGATGTAAAGATGTATGTTCATTTCAGTATTTAGATATTTTCATGAATTTAAAAAGAGGTTTTTTTATAAATTGGACGTGATGAAGCGAAACTACATACGGGCTTTTGTAACTACCCAAGGGCTGGAGGGGACTTAAAATATAAACTTTCTCTGAGCAAAATGATTGCAGATCAGTGTAAAATAGGGTGGCGTGTTCAGGCGTGCATTTAGGCGCGCGGTGGACGTTTTGAGGACGTCTTATATTAGAATGCAGTATCCTTGTTGGTACATCAACATGGCGGCAACTACTGGACGTAAGATGTGCCCAGTAAGGCTATTACCAATACTTCCTGTACAAAGTTGGAATGTTTGTAACTCGTAACGATCTACCATAGGACGTATGTATGTTCACAGGGAATATTTGCGTTATTTTGGAGTGTACTAACCATCCATTCATTACTTCCCACACGTATGGGAAAACCATGTGTACCGTAGGTTAAACTACTGCAGTCAATACGTTCGTGAATTGGCGCCTACAGTGTATGCAACGCAGTGTACACCCCTGTACTACAGTCAATATAATCGGGGACTGACGCTAACAGTTCCGGGATCACATGGTATTTTGAATCGCCATTTCTCAACTTCATCCCGTCGTGGTGATATGGACGATTTCGGCTTCATCATCTCTCAAACGTTTCGCTAGCGGATTTGCGTACTTTTTTGGTAGAACTTGAAATATGCCTGTTGCTCAAACTACGATATTCTCAAATTCCGCCGCTCGCATTCAACTACACTTCACAACAGAGACCATAGTTCTGCTTACACTGTAAGCACGCAACTGCCTCTTGCTGGGACTAGAGAAGAACTGTCACGACACCATCCTATTGTGCAAAATCTCTACTGTAGTGCACCACAGCAACACTAGAGGGCCAGTCCACAAATTGAATGAGTCTACTACGTATGGTGCCAATACCAAGCAATTGGAGAACGACCAGGAAGTAGGACCTCCTGAACTAGGAAGACATAGTAACGATATTTCCTGTGTGTCACATCCCTTCATAACTCAGGGAAGTGTCAACATGCTCTTGTTCCCTCCCCCGAGTTCATTAAAGCTGCCGGCCGCGCCCTAGATCATAGGTCACTCCAGGTCATTAAGGCTACCTTGAGGTCGCAGAAAAGCTTCCTACTCATTAACGAAGCTTCCCAGCGTAAAAATTGTAACTTGTACGTTGTGCTTGCTAATTACTGACATTATACGTACAATGTCGAATAGTTCGAGCTGCCAGCTTAACACAAACTTAGAAAAGAATTCAACATTGAAATTGAACTGAAACCAACGTTTAAACGCAGAAGAATAGGGGAAGAAACGATTATAATTCTTTGTAGAGAACGTAATATCCGCCGGACTGAGTAGTTCCGGTGGAATAACGCTGGCCTTCTTAGCCCAACTTGGCAGGTTCGATTCTGGCTCACTCGGATGGTATTTGAACGTGTTGAAATACGTCAGCCTCGTGTCGGTAGATTTATTGGCACGTGAAAGAACTCCTGCGGGAAGAAATCCGGCACCTCGACGTATACAAGTATAATAAAAATTAGTTAGCAGAGTGTAGAACTAATGGCTTTATTAATGTGATTTCCTCATTAACCTGGTAATGTTTGAACTCCTCAACTTCAAACGATGCGTTTTAAAACATCTATCTATAGCACTTGCTACGTTTCACTCTGTTATGTTTGTTGCTATTTTCTGTCACTCATATTTACACATGGGTTTCATCATCATTCAACACTTGCATATCTGCACATGGAAGAGGTCCGACTCTTCGAATAATGTAGTTATCGGCAAAATAAAGAGAAGAGCCACGAAGGGCGTGAGAAGGAAATTCTCCCTGAACTCGGAAGAAAACAAGAGTTGGCCAAGGGAGGCCAGACATAAAATATTAAATTGAGGAGCCTAACACAATTAGTCTAACTGGAACCAATGTTAGACTCAGCACGGGGAACTGTGGTCGCCAACGCACGATCCCATGTTCACAGTCGCATCTTAATACAGGCAGGGATGGATTCTGCCACCACCACCCAGTAGGGAAAATCGAAATCGGGACCTCTTATTAAGCGGCAGGCTCAATCCCCTTGTCCGCGGACCGGCATTTAAAATATAGTAAGACTTTCTTTCTTTCTTTCTTTCTTTCTTTCTTTCTTTCCTAATCAGTTTACACTCCAAGGTTGTCCTTTCCCTCGAACTAAGCGAGGGATCCCACCTCAATCGCTTGGAGCTTGAGACTTTGGTTCAAGGGCAAAAACTGGGGAGGAGGACCAGTACCTCGCCCAGGCGGCCTCACCTGCTATGTTGAACAGGGAACTTGTAGGGAATAGGAAGATTTGAAGAGATAGACAAGGAAGAGGTAAGAAAGCGGCCGCGGTCTTACGTTAGGTACCATCCCGGCATTTGCGTGGAGGAAATAGGGAAACCATGGAAAACCAATTCGAGAATGGCTGAGGTGAGAATCGAACCCTCTCTACTCAGTTGATCTCCCGAGGCTGAGTGGACCCCGTATGAGCACTCGTGCCACTTTTCAAATGCCGTTCCAAAGCCGCGAATCGAACCCGGGCCTCCGGGGTTGGCAGCTAATCACACTAACGACTACACCAGAAAGGTGGACTAAAATTAAGTTAGTAACGCAAAAATTAGGAAAACATGTTTGGAATAACGATGAAGAAAAATAAAGGCGGTGTGTCGCTGTCATTGCCTTTAGTTTTGACGTAGAATACGTTTCGCGTGATAGCCTGGCTATTATCAAAATAAATATGTAGGTAATATGAGGTAAAAAGTTATTATTGTTATTTTACTTCTTAATCATCATCATCATCTGTTTACCCTCCAGGTTCGGTTTTTCCCTCGGACTTAGCGAGGGATCCCACCTCTACCGCCTCAAGGGCAGTGTCCTGGAGTTTCAGACTCTTGGTCGGGGATACAACTGGGGAGTATGACCAGTACCTCGCCCAGGCGGCCTCACCTGCTATGCTGAACAGGGGCCTTGTGGAGGGATGGGAAGTTTGGAAGGGATAGGCAAGGAAGAGGGAAGGAAGCGGCCGTGGCCTTAAGATAGGCACCATCCCGGCATTCGCCTGGAGGAGAAGTGGGAAACCACGGAAAACCACTTCCAGGATGGCTGAGGTGGGAATCGAACCCACCTCTACTCAGTTGACCTCCCGAGGCTGAGTGGACCCCGTTCCAGCCCTCGTACCACTTTTCAAATTTCGTGGCAGAGCCGGGAATCGAACCCGGGCCTCCGGGGGTGGCAGCTAATCACGCTAACCACTACACCACAGAGGCGGACTTACTTCTTAATTCTAATTTAAATACAGTCGATGTACATTGGATCTGTCACTGGTAGGACTAGGTCTACTTACTACTAAGTTGAATCGCAGTCCTTCATGCAGATTCTTTAATCTTGTAGACTTTTCGCAACCCACGAATCAACAACGTAGCGAAAATCTCGTCAACTCTGTAGTGCTTGGTATAATCATTCTTACGGATTTCTCTAATTCCATAGAAAATTGTAGGAATTCTATTAGCTGTCAGCAATGTAACTAGAGTAACTGTTAAATGAGGGATCA
Organism: Anabrus simplex; assembly: GCF_040414725.1. NCBI lineage: Eukaryota > Metazoa > Arthropoda > Insecta > Orthoptera > Tettigoniidae > Anabrus > Anabrus simplex. The sequence continues at coordinate 179,463,179 of NC_090267.1, forward strand.
TTCGAGGGACACAGATGGGCTCAACACTTTAGGTTGGAATGATATCTTCCCTAACTACAAAGTTTGATTCCAAATGTTAATTTTTTAGTTTGTTTTTTCTTTGATTTAAAACATTTCTCGGCGTGTATCCCTTATATATTTCTGCTTTAAATATTTGTCTCTCGAGTACTTGAGAGTGTGGTATCGAGAGTTCAATAGAGTGTGGTAGCTGATAGGGCCGGCAGACTGACTGAATCAACGACTGCAAAAAAATAAAAACAGTTTCAGAAATGTTGCACCTTCGTGCTATTCTAATTGGCAATAAATAGAAGCATTGAGTGGAGAAGTACTGGTATGGCCAAGAACATCATGACTCAACTATCGCATTTATAAATGTTACGTTCATCACTGCCGATAATAATTTTAAATAAATAAATCTATGGAATACCTGAAAAACAAGACATACGGTAACATAATTATGCCTGAAAAAGAAACAACTTAATTAAAATAAAATAAAATAATCTAGGTATTAAAAGAGTTAACTAAAAGCAGCTTTGACAAATCCGTCTGTTCTACTGGACCGATTTCCTTCATTTTTGTTTTATTCTCTCCAGAATTACCTGCCAGTGAATCGTGAGATATTGGTAGGTCTCTGTGCTCAGCGAACTTTGAGTAATCGTAAAATCAAATCATTAAATGATCGCGCCACCAATTGCAGGGTGAAGGCTTACCCTAACCCGCAATACACTCAGTACTTATCATGTTGTTAAGCAACAAACACTTTCATTAATATTCTGATATGAATAATTTTCATCCTTATAAATGTCATTGCGTGGAGCTATATTTGATTACTACCTGTCAACCCAGAGAGTATATACTTCCTCCGATCACGGAAGAATACCATTCCCTGCTAGATAGTCTTTGATTTTCAAACCTTTCCCAGCTTCCAAATATATTCAACAGATGGCAGAGTGTTCCCAATAACTTACATGCTGTTAAGATAAAAAAATTCTACCTGCAAACAGAGCCCCCGGCTGAGTTCGGCAAGCGGTTAGAGGCCCACAGCTATTAGTTTGCATCCGGGAGATAGTGGGTTCGAATTCCACTATCGGCAGCCCTAAAGGTGGTTTTCTGTGGTTTCCCATTTTTTCACCAGGCAAATGCTGGGGCTGTACCTTATTAAGGCAACAGCCGCTTCCTTCCAACTCCCAGGCCTTTCCTCTCCCATCGTCGCGACGTAAAAATAATTGTAAAACCAACATTATTTGCGAACACCTATCGGAGAATAACCTAGCTACACTAGAAAGAGTGAAGGCCATGTATCTTAAAAAGTTCTCTCCCCTCTCAAAAAATGCTTCTTCGAGACTACCCTGTGAGCTCACAAGACAAGCGTCCTATATAGAAGAACTGCGAATAAAAATACCATTGCGTTCAACGACGGCACATTAAAAAGCTTTACATCTAGAACTGCAGGATAAAAACGCCAATATATGGATACACTGACTGACAGAGCAAATGCAACACCAAAAAGGAGTGGTCAGAACTTTATGCCAATTGCAGGGTAGACTGACGTCACTGAGGTATGCTCATGATGTGAAATGCACCGCTGTGCTGCGCACGTAGCGAACGATAAATGGGACACGGCGTTAGCGAATGGCCCACTTCGTACCGTTATTTCTCAGCCGACAGTCATTGTAGAACGTGTTGTCGTGTGCCACAGGACACGTGTATAGCTAAGAATGCCAGGCCGCCGTCAACGGAGGCATTTCCAGCAGACAGACGACTTTACGAGGGGTATGGTGATCGGGCTGAGAAGGGCAGGTTGGTCGCTTCGACAAATCGCAGCCGATACCCATAGGGATGTGTCCACGGTGCAGCGCCTGTGGCGAAGATGGTTGGCGCAGGGACATGTGGCACGTGCGAGGGGTCCAGGCGCAGCGCGAGTGACGTCAGCACGCGAGGATCGGCGCATCCGCCGCCAAGCGGTGGCAGCCCCGCACGCCACGTCAACCGCCATTCTTCAGCATGTGCAAGACACCCTGGCTGTTCCAATATCGACCAGAACAATTTCCCGTCGATTGGTTGAAGGAGGCCTGCACTCCCGGCGTCCGCTCAGAAGACTACCATTGACTCCACAGCATAGACGTGCACGCCTGGCATGGTGCCGGGCTAGAGCGACTTGGATGAGGGAATGGCGGAACGTCGTGTTCTCCGATGAGTCACGCTTCTGTTCTGTCAGTGATAGTCACCGCAGACGAGTGTGGCGTCGGCGTGGAGAAAGGTCAAATCCGGCAGTAACTGTGGAGCGCTAGACAACGCGGCATCATGGTTTGGGGCGCTATTGCGTATGATTCCACGTCACCTCTAGTGCGTATTCAAGGCACGTTAAATGCCCACCGCTACGTGCAGCATGTGCTGCGGCCGGTGGCACTCCCGTACCTTCAGGGGCTGCCCAATGCTCTGTTTTAGCACGATAATGCCCGCCCACACACTGCTCGCATCTCCCAACAGGCTCTACGAGGTGTACGGATGCTTCCGTGGCCAGCGTACTCTCCGGACCTCTCACCAATCGAACACGTGTGGGATCTCATTGGACGCCGTTTGCAAACTCTGCCCCAGCCTCGTACGGACGACCAACTGTGGCAAATGGTTGACAGAGAATGGAGAACCATCCCTCAGGACACCATCCGCACTCTTATTGACTCTGTACCTCGACGTGTTTCTGCGTGCATCGCCGCTCGCGGTGGTCCTACATCCTACTGAGTCGATGCCGTGCGCATTGTGTAACCTGCATATCGGTTTGAAATAAACATCAATTATTCGTCCGTGCCGTCTCTGTTTTTTCCCCAACTTTCATCCCTCTCGAACCACTCCTTCTTGGTGTTGCATTTGCTCTGTCAGTCAGTGTATATTTATACCAAACAGACGGCAGGATGGCATCAGAATGGATGGATTCTGACTACGAATTGCTGCATACCATAACACGCTTCTTATTAAATGTTCATAAAACCATTGAAAAGGACAGGCAGAACAATATGACTACGACAGGCATAACAAAACGAGTTTTATGATCTCTTGACAACGAATAATGTGGAGCAGCGTTGGTCCTCTAGTTAAAATAAAAATATGTAGCCTATGATGTAGCGAATAAGGAGAATATTCGAATGGTGCTGTGTCGCGGTCACTGCCTTAAGTTTTGACGTAGAATACGTTCTGCCTGACAGCTTGGCTGTTATCAAGATAAAAATATAAGTAGTATGAGGGGGAAATGTTATTATTTGTCAATTCAAAAAATTAGGCTGAACAAACGTGCAGAACCAAAGAAGAATTTTCCGTGTAAAAACAGAAATATCTTACAATTACTGTTAGTGGAAAGCATATCTGCCTTTGTCCGACTCGTTGGCTGAACGGTCAGCGTACTGGCCTTTGGTTCAGACGGTCCCGGGTTCGATTCCCGGTCGGGTCTGGGATTTTAACCTTAATTGGTTACTTCCAATGGCACGGGGGCTGGGTGTATGTGTTGTCTTCATCATCATTTCAACCTAGTCATGACGCGCAGGTCGCCTATGGACTTCAAATAGAAAGACCTGCACCTGGCGAGCCAAACCCATTCTGGGATATCCTGGCACTAAAAGCCATACGACATTTCATTTCATATCTCCCTTTAATATGACATTTAGATACAGTGATTCATCAACAAAGAGAGAGTTTCATAACTGGGAAAAGACAAGTCTTAAAACAAATTCTTCAAAATTGAAAGGTGATTTATTATTCATTTGCCTTTACATAATCAATCACATCTTTCCATTTCAATTGAGCAAAAGATGAGACTCGCACAAACACTCGTTTTCTGTCTTCCTATACGGAGCTGAAGCGTTGTCCTTCCGAGCAGTAGACATGAAGAGGATCAACTGATTTGAGATTTGGCGCTGAAGAGGAATATTCTTCGCATCACTTCGACAGTATTTCATACCACTGAGTCCATCCTAAAGTATCAGATTAGTATCGGTGTCTCCGCAAATAATTCTGAAATTTCAAAGAAAATCTAAAATATGTGGTTTTATTAAGCATTACCTAATTTTAAATTAAAAGAAAGTAATAAAAGTGCAGAATTAAAGAGAAATATTCTTTGTTAAAAACTAGATATCTTACAATTACTGTTAGTGGAAAGCATACCTCTCTTTAATATGACATCTACAGGCTATTTTTAAAGAGAGTGGTTCTGAAACAAAGAGAGGGATTTATATCTGGGAAAAGAAAGCCTTGAAACAAACTGTGCAAAAATTAAAGGTGTTTTATTATTCATTTTGCTTTCAATAATCATTCATATTATTTATCTGTATCTATTGCACTTCATAAAAATCACACTAATACAAAACGCAATAATAAAAAATAATGTTCAATTTTACTTATAGGAAAGACATTTTCATGACAAAATATTTGCTGCCAAGCTTTCCCTTCAAAACGGCATTGTAACATTCTGATTGCAACCAATGAAACGAAATAAATCTGCGGTGGGGTGATTGCCGTAATTTCTGTAAATTAGACGTTAGTGGGTATATAACCAAAGACCACTCCTTCCATAAAAACCTATTCTGAATTAAGAACACGTTTGTGGAAATATTTTCTGACGATAATAAAATGATATAACATTGCCAGCGACGAGGAACACTCATTCTGATGCATCAGAACTTCCAGGAACACACAGATACTTCTTGGTTAATTTTGTGATTATGGGGAGCTCTTTTTCCCGGTATTTCCACCACTCGAATGGATGAATATTCCGTACAATCTGGAGATTCAGACACGAGATCTTTAAATCTTGAGTCTATACAGTGAGAATACTAAGCAAGCTATACTCTTGGGGAAATTACATCCCAAACCGATAGCATTCGAATACGGAGACTCCAGCAGTAGTCTAAGCGTAATGTGTTTCTTGTGGAGTCTGCGGCACCGGCACTGATAAAGCTGGTAGGGTCAGCGAGGTGGTTGTCAAGGACGGTATTGAAGATAGGGTGTCCGGCTCCATGGCTAAATGGTTAGCGTGCTGGCCTTTGGTCACAGGGGTCCCGAGTTCGATTCCCGGCAGGGTCGAGAACTTAACCTTAATTGGTTAATTCCCCTGACACGGGGACTGGGTGTATGTGTCGTCTTCATCATCATTGCATCCTCATCAAGACACGCAGGTCGCCTAAGGGAGTCAAATGAAGAGACCTCCACCAAGCGAGCCAAAATCCTCGGACAATTCCCGGCACTAAAAGCGATATGCCATTTCATTTCAATAATAGATAGGGTGCATAGACAACGGTCCTCCTCAAAGAACCACAGTGGGGATTTGAAAGGGTTTGAAAATTGATGTGAGTGCTTCTGGCAGAATGCAATCATCCTCCTTTATTTCCGAACGTTTTGCTTGAACAGCAGATGTCACTGTCCTATCGGCCAACATCGTCATTACGGGAGTGCTGTTTAGTACTTGTCTATACAACTCTATATCTAGTTGAAATACTATGTACGAGTTTGTGATAAGGGAGTGCAAGCTGCTCTTGTGGCTTCTGTAACGCTTTAAAGCGACAGCAGAATGGTTTAAATAAATTGAAAATTGGCGTAGTACATTTTGTAAGAGAATTAGATAGACCTATATCTCTTTCAAATTGATGTGTAAGATGTAATCGTACACACGTACTGTCCTCCACATTGGACAGTAGCGTAATGATTTTACTTGCATTGTCATAATTGATGTAATTTTTGCGTTTAGCGCTTTCGATTGTAAAAAAACAGTAGACAGTCCGTCAAAGTTTCCGCTGTATGTCGATCATCAGTTTCTCAGAACACAGGGTAAAAGTGCACCGTTTCCAATTTTCATCGATCGTGTGCGCATTTATTTTCAAATAACAAACCTGGGAGCTGGATGTGCTATATGCTTGCAAACAGTCAGTTTTAACGCTATTCTAGATATTACCATGTCCTCCAAAACCCGAAGGCGATTTACGATGGTTTCACTACAAGGGATTTTGTATTTGGACTATACCAATTCGATACATGATGCAAAGTTGCACTGCAACTGATTGTGAGCTATAAGCTCTGCCACAGCTCGCCTGATCTCTCTCTCTCGCTCTCTCCGATGCGATGTGCGAGCTCGTTTTTGCGTCATGAGAATCGAAGTGCTTTGAATGATATGCGCTGCTGATGGATCCAAAGGTGTATGTTCTGTACTACTAGTGTCTGAATCCCTGTAAAAGAATATCATTTAATAATAATAATAATAATATTAACAGTGAAATATTTTTCTTTTCTACCACCTACTTCCTTTAAAAATTCCTGGCGTCCAGACCTACCTACACTGCTGCATTGAAAACGGAAGATCGTTTCATTTCAACAAAGCTCTTAGAGCAATCTTCCAAGATAAAACTTGCAACGACAATAAAGCCACCCACTCCCTTTACACCTAAATAAAGAATTTTCTTACGGTAGATATCTAGCTGAATCATATAATTTCTACCGAAAACGACGGATAGTGTAATGAAATACAGATCATTAAAACACTATTCAACTGAAATTTAAAAATGCAACAATCCCCTCTCTATTTTCCGTCAAGAAAAGAAAGTGCTCAAAAGTCAAGACCTGTGTAAATCGTTCTATTCCGCTATTAAAGGTACAGCACCAAAGATAAAAACCGTCAACGTTAATTTATACTGGTTAAAGTACTATCAGTAAAAATGTACTATTGCCCCCCTTATTTTTAACACACATTCCTCTGAAACGTCAGCAGACACGGCAAAACACTCGTTATCAAATATGTAGATAGTGTTTACCAATTGTAAACATGCTACCAAACGCAACTCAACGACGTCTCAGTGAGGATCAGTTCATGATCCCTGTTGTTTAAAGAGATAAAAATAAATAAGTTGAAGGCTTGCAGGCATGGAGATTCTTTCATATATTTATAAACACTTGACATAATCCACCTGCCGACTCTTCACTGGGACACACTCTATATAGTATTCCTTCAGATTATTTGTTAAATAGGATGTACTTAACATTATCACCTTACCGATCGATGGCCATTCGTTCCTGCGTCCCAATGTGATGGTGTTATATTGTGCGCTCGTCTTAAGTGGTTGTTTAAGGAAGCTTGTTGTCCCCTAAGTTCGTAGCACAACTTCACAGAGACCGTAAGTGGTGATAACACTATCAACTGATTTTGTACAGTGCCGCCAAACCCAGCTCTTGCCATTGAATGAATTGTGTTTTAGTACATAGTTATTAACAAGTTAGTCAACCCTGGAAATATTCTACGGTTCCGACATTCAGCAAGGCAGACAGACTGATGACGATTTAACATGCGATGTTGTCAGCACATCACTCGCAGCTTCTAGTGACCAAGATGTCTGTTGTGATGGCAAGCCTGCATTTTGCGTATTCAGCTGATTCAGCTTGACAACTGAAGTGTGGAACCGCTAGCCATTAAACGAATCCAAACTCAAATCGAAGAAAATACGATGTTCATATACCAACAAATAACTTCCGGCTACTTCTTGCGAACTTGAAGCATTCCCACAACCAATCGAAAGCAGTTTAGAGTATTCTACACCCAAATTATTGCTATTTTGCTTGTAATCGTTTTTGTTTAGATATCGTAAAATACAGGTGTTCTAAACGAATAGTTTCTTTTACTTCGAGTAACAAACTCCAGTATAACACTATATGATTCTTTGTTACGGTCGTTTTGATTGCTATTTCCCAGCATTTGTTGTCTTTAGCTTGTACGATGTTGGAAGTGTCCGTCTTCATCAGGTCACGGTCGATCTCACTGCAATGACCACCCCAATCCGGAACAAGAATGAAAGGTAGTACATTCACTTATAGGAATTAAGTCACATCTAACGCATAAGTATAGGATTGTCCATAAGAAGTTGCTCTTAAATAAAAGCCTTTAAGACTGACAAAACCTTATTTATTGCAATTTTCAGGTTTTGTTTTATTTCATGGGTAATTTACTGCTTTAGTGTACGGTAAAAAGCAGTCTCAAAGCCCCTGTTACTCAGGATTTAGGGTATTTTACTTAGATTAGAACACTGTGTGATACCAACCTTCGAATCTTCGCATCTTCGAAGTGGGAATGTGTCCGAAGCTGCTTCGGTGCATCAACAAAACTTTCAGGGGCTTAGAATTACATTAAAAGCTCTAGTTCACTGCAGGTGAAGTTATATACATTTTTGAATAATGCCATGAAGTAATTTTCCCATTAAGGAAACAGGTCCGCCTCTGTGGTGTAGTGGTTAGTATGATTATCTGCTACCCCCGCAGGCTCGGGTTCGATTCCCGGCTCTGTCACGAAATTTAAAAAGTGGTACAAGGGCTGGAACGGAGTCCACTCAGCCTCTTAAGGTGAACTGAGTAGAGGTGGGTTCGATTCCCACCTCAGCCATCCTGGAAATGGTTTTCCGTGGTTTCCCACTTCTCCTCCAGGCCAATGCCGGGATGGTACCTCACTTAAGGTCACGGCCGCTTCCTTCCCTCTTCCTTGTTTATCCCTTCCAATCTTCCCATCCACCCGCAAGGCCCCTGTTAAGCATAGCAGGTGAGGCCGCCTGGACGAGGTACTGGTCATCCTCCCCAGTTTTATCCCCGACCCAGAATATGAAGCTCCAGGACACTGCCCTTGAGGCGGTAGAGGTGGAAACCCTCACTGAGTCCGAGGGAAAAACCGACCCTGGAGGGTAAACAGATAAAGAAAAAGAAGAATAAGAAGAAAAGAAGAAGAAGAAGGAAACAAACCTTTGAATTTGTAAATGAAGAATGTCTCATGGAGCCACTCCGAAAGTAGAATTTGAGATACCACAAATGTTTACTTATTTCAATGACATTTAATCAGGAAAATTAATCACAGGAAGATGAGATGAAACCAACACGATGCAGTTGGTCGGAGGAAGAGAAATTACAACAATCGAATAAAATGAAGAACTAGTGGGAAAGGAGGAAAGCTCAACAAATTTGATTCCACGTGGTCCTAAGTGAGCCATTCGTGCAGAAGAATAAAAAGAAGTGTTTAAAGGAGATAAGGTCAGGGATTGGGACAAACTTGACTGTGTGACGGGTTCTGAGGTTTCTTCTGACCGAATTTGTGTAAACAAACTTCTAAGTGAGTGCATTTCCTTTATAAAGAATACACTATAGTGACCAATACATGCCACTTTGTCTAAGTTTAGTTTTTTCACGCGAAATTCAGCTGAGTTTTCTTTTTAAAACGTTGATATTACCTTTTTTGTCCGCCTCTGTGGTGTAGTGGTTAGTGTGATTAGCTGCCACCCCCGGAGGCCCGGGTTCGATTCCCGGCTCTGCCACGAAATTTGAAAAGTGGTACGAGGGCTGGAACGGGGTCCACTCAGCCTCGGGAGGTCAACTGAGTAGAGGTGGGTTCGATTCCCACCTCAGCCATCCTGGAAGTGGTTTTCCGTGGTTTCCCACTTCTCCTCCAGGCAAATGCCGGGATGGTACCTAACTTAAGGCCACGGCCGCTTCCTTTCCTCATCCTTGCCTATCCCTTCCAAACTTCCCATCCCCCTACAAGGCCCCTGTTCACCATAGCAGGTGAGGCCGCCTGGGCGAGGTACTGGTCATACTTCCCAGTTGTATCCCCCGACCAAGAGTCTGAAGCTCCAGGACACTGCCCTTGAGGCGGTAGAGGTGGGATCCCTCGCTGAGTCCGAGGGAAAAGCCGAACCTGGAGGGTAAACAGATGATGATGATGATGATATTACCTTTTTGATAGATGAACAGCTGTGTGTGCTACATTTCTGGTATTTAATAAAAACCAATGTCTTCCGAAATAGTATTTGGCTAGACAATGAGCAAGCTGTTGTTTTCATAAAAATAACTTAGTTGTGGAGATTCCGAGAATAACGTTCTCTATGTTGCCAAGAATTTAGATGCTACGGCCTTGAGGAAATCATCCTTGACCGTCACATCCCACACTCTAAGAGATGTTTTAAATGCCTTCATGACTTCCTCAACGTGATCTGATCATGCAACATTCAGAAATCGGAGGATCGAATCCTTGTGCTGATAGCCGTCTCCTGAGGGTTCACTTCCCATGTAGGAAAATGCTGAGTTAGAAGATGTTACAAGTTCAAAGAGAGTTTCTCAAAAATAATAATAACTTGAACATACAGATATCTTGTCACAGAACTCAGAATGAAACTGATTATTCCATGAAGTATGATATTTGTGTCAACTTTTGTCCGGATAACTATCACAGTTTCGCAAAAGGATGGATATTGAGACCAGAATTTTGTATTTAAAAACAAGTTATTTTCAACTGCTAGGTATTAACAGTTCACAATTTAAAATCGCATTGATTTATATTTTAAAGGAACATTCATAGAAAACTAAATAACCGAGCAAGTTCGTCGTCTCCTATTTTCAAACCAGGCAAATCATAGGGCGGTGTCCGACTCGTTGGCTGAACGGTCAGCGTACTGGCCTTCGGTTCAGAGGGACCCGGGTTCGATTCCCGTCCGGGTCGGGGATTTTTAACCTTAATTGGTTAATTCCAATGGCACCGGGGCTGGGTGTATGTGTTGTCTTCATCATTATTTCATCCTCATCACGACGCGCAGGTCGCCTATAGGAGTCAAATAGAAAGACCTGCTCCTGGCGAGCCAAACCCGTCCTGGGATATCCCGGCACTAAAAGCCATACGACATTTCATTTCATTTCATAGGGCGGTACCTTAATTAATGGCACGCTCGAATGTTATTTTAGCCCAAGAAATCCATTTTCTACTTCGTCACTAAAAATGTGTCTGAGTTAATGCGACGTTAAAAAACTGGAAAAAGAAACATAGTTGCATCATGTATTTTGAAAATGTGTATATGAAAGAGTTTTTCAACCCAGAACCCTTACGAAATACTTTTCTCAGTTAAGGGGTTGTCTAGGAAAGTGCTTTTCAAACTTTTTGGTTGGCGTACCTCCAATCTCTAGTTGTTTTACCTCAGTGCCCCCGAAGTACGAGTATATTGCGTTTATACCAGAAATAACAAACGAGTGTTGGTGCATGCTAAGTAACATTAACTGCAGTCATCATCATCATCATCATCATCATCAACTTCCGCAGCTTATCTCGCTCGATCAAGGTCCCTGCACGCACTGAGGCGTGAAAGAGTTGTGGTCGGGGATTTAAGGTCGCATGCCTTTCTTAACACTATGGATTTTCAACTGAAAATCCAATCCCAGTAACAGCACGAATCAAATCATGATTGCTGGGATGACAGGCAAGCGGCTAAACCATTACACCACTCTGTTCCCAAATAATAACAGTATCATATTGTATACATATCGTCGCTGGGAAAAGGAAAACTCGTAACTCCTTCGGAGAAAAGTTAACAAAAAAGCCCAAAAGTGGGCGGTCAGCAAAGGCCGGAGAACTGTTTCTGGTATTTCCATTGCTTAATGATAGCCTAGTTATTGGACTGTTGGAGTCTTTTCCCTTCTCTGGCAACGGGGCAGGTCTTCAAAATACAGGTGGAGAAACGAGGTTTTCTCGTGAGGCGAAGTACGAGGTTTTATGAGGAAGTACAACGAGGCAACTATCAACACTAATCAGAGGAAAAAAATGGAAGGGATCCAACACTTCGAAATATGAACATTTCGGCCAAAGGAAGACAAGGGCCACGAAGGGCGTGAAAATGAAAGCCTCGCTATCCCTCGTAAACCTAATAGCGTTGGATCGGAAAAGAACAAGAGTTTACCAAGAGAGGTCGGATAGGATAGATACAAGTGAGGAGCCTGCACAAGTAAGTGGAAGCAATGCCAGGACTCAGCCTATGGACCCGTGGTCGTCAACCCACGCTCCGAAGTTTAGAGCCCCTGAGGCCCCTTTTAGTCGCCTCTTACGACAGGCAGGGGGTACCGTGGGGGTTATTCTACCGCCCCCACCCACAGGGGGACGCAACGATATGTACATAAACATACGAGTATAATTATTAATGCAACAGTTACTATTGTACTATAAATATACTGCTTCTGAAAAAATTGCAGTAAATGAGCGAATTTCGAGACAAAAAGTTAAGAAAGAACAAAGCAGCACGAGTAAGCATTTTTACATACCTAGTCAAACCGACATATAGTTTTGAATGCATACTTCAGAAAGGCGCCTCTGTGTATTGGTAGAAAAAATCACAATCAAAACAGTATTTTATTGAAAGTGAGCGGGCTAAACTCAATTCTGAACTGCTCACTAAAAACAGAAGCTACAAAAATTTGCGTACCCCTAGTGGTTCGCGCACCACACTTTGAATACCACTGATCTAGGCGACTCTCTAAAGTCACTAGTATTTGTACTCATCATTCAAAGCAGGCCCAGAAACAAATTTAGATCCAATTTTGAAAACATACATAAACCAGTAACAACTTCGGTTCCGTCCGCATTCAAGTGAAAATTAGAAGTCGGATTTGAACATTATTGGTAACAATAATGAACGAAGAGGAAACTCTCTCTTGAGTTTCATCTCTCTCTTCTGCCTTACATCAATTAGTGACTCCTAGGCTGGGGCCGGGCCTCATCACTTGTGCTTCTGACATACAAGGTGGTCGGAAACAACATGAACGGGGCACATGAGTGTAAGAGAGTTGGACATACTGATAAATAATTTGAAAAATACAATTCGATATTTCTGGTACGGAACTTAGTCAATCAGATCGCTTCGCGGGCGAATTCAAATGGCCTTTGTAATGGGAAGTTGCTAAATCTGCACGTGGCTTAAGTCCGTTATAAGAGCCATGCCTAGAAATCAGCTTCAAAAACACACTGTGGTTTTCAGCAAGGCGCGATCAACTCGGAGATCCGTGGTTCAAATATCTCCCCTTGCAATGTTGTTTTTCTACGATTGGTCGTCTCAAGACGGTCTTAAGCCAAGTACACATTTAGAAACACTGTCTCGCAAAGCCCATTTGAATTTAGCCGCGAAGCGATCTGATGGGCTAACTTCAGCAGCTGATAACGCGACAACGGTGGGGGCTTATATCCAATTATATCTTTCAAATTATTTAGCCTTGGCCTGGGTAAGGGATCTCTTCTCGGCCAAAGCTTGTTTTCCTTGATGTACTGCTGCTGTTTATGCTAACACTCTGCAAGGAAGACAGCTGTGTCAGTATGACCAACTCCCAAAATCTCACATACCCTGTTCACGTTGTTTCCAACTATCCAGACGTGTATTTCTTTCATCTTGCCTTCCGCTTCCCACCAACATAGTTCCTCCCACACAGAGAAATCATAACTTGCCCCATAAATGGATACCAACCTACACGCCTCTTACAGTATATGACCGAAAGCAATTATTTTCCTACATAACCCAACCTCCTCCATTTGCCTCGCATGACCGCACCATCCAGGGCGGTTTATGCGTACGGCTTCATCAATCGACTTAATTCCGAACTTATCTCCTCAATCCGAGTATCGGCCTGCCATTGTTCCCACCTGTTTGTACCAGCGATCATTCTCACTACTGTCATGTCTGTTACTTCTAACTTATTAATAAGATATCCTGAGTACACCCAGATTTCACTCCCTTACAGCAAAGTTAATCTGCAAACAGACCGGTATAAAGATAGTTTCATCAAGGAGCTGACTTCCTTCTTACAGAACACTCTTTATCGCAACTGCATTTTGATTTAATCTCACTTACAGTACATTCCTGGTAGAATACACATCCTAAATAGTTGAATTGATCTACCAGTTTCAATTATGTATTCCCAACCTGACATTCAGTTCACCAACGTTTCTTCCCCACTGACATCTCTTTAGTCTTGGAAAGAATAATCTTCATATCATAATTGCACATATTTTCAAGTTCCAAGATATTAGATTGCAGGCTTTCGGTACAGTGTGCCATTAAGAACATGAATTCTACGATCGGCTCTATTGTCAACGCAAAATACCAAAATCCCCCAGTTTGACTAACGTCTTTCCGCTCGGTAATCTGCCATATGGCTTCTGTAGTGGACGGAACATAAACATAAGTGTTTATTTCTCTCGTAGGATTTTTAATTACGTCGCACGTACTGAAAATCTGATCCTGACAAACTCTCTGTGGTCTGAAATCACACTGGATTCCATCTAAGTTACTCTCAACCACTGATCGCATCCTAACTTCCTAAATACCAGTGAATACCTTGCCTGATATACTAATCAATGGAATGTCTCAATGAGTTGTTGCAATCGCTCTTGTTCCCTCGCTTATAGATACGTGCAGTTATTGCTTTTATCCAATCAGAAGGTACCTTACTTACATTGCATACTAATATAATTATTCTATGAAGCCATTTCATCCCTTCCCTCCCAGTATATTTGATCATTTCAGATCTTAATATATTCCTCTCGCTTTATTACAAAGTAGTTTAAGTACCACCCTTTCCGCTTCCTCAAGCGTTATTTCACTAACATTATTGTCCTCCTCCCCATGAACCGGGTGGTTTGTTATGTCAACAGCAAGATTTACTTTCAAGTTGAGATGATTTCAAAGATAATCCTTCCACATATCCAGTGAATCCCTGCGATATTCTGTAATATGAGTTAATCTGATTTACCCAAAACACTATTCATTTCATTTTCCATTTCTAAGATTATTACTGCCCAGACAGGATTCCCTGTCACTTTACCTACTACTTGCTGGTTATTATCGAAATCTTCCCAAGACTTCTTCTTGGATTCAACACAATTAAGTGTTTCGCTCTGTTTCTTTCATCTACGTGCAGTTCCCTGTCAGGATCAGTATTTGTATGGAGCCATTTCTCGTACACTTTCCTTTTACGTTTGCAAGCTGCCCTCACTTCATCATTGCACCGAGATATTCGCATTATCCTATCTTTACATACAGTTCTTCCTAGGTATTCAATGGTGTTTCAACTACATCACCCCTGCATGCCACCTATTCTGTTTCTGTATCCTGAACCTGCTTACTCCCTATTGTTTGGAACTTTTAACTGACCATATTCATGACTTCTGTCTAATTTTCTTGTCGTGGAGATTCTGTACTCTTATTCGCCTGCATACTGATGTCACTTCCTCTATCCTAGAGTTACTTAACTACCTACAAATCAGATAGTAATATGTATCGTAGAAAATTCTCCGAATTACCCGCAAATTGCTAACAGACTTCCCGAATTCAAAATCAGTTAAGACATAGTCTATTATGGATCTGGTGTCCCTACCCTCCCATGTGTAGCGGTGAATAACCTTCTACTTGATGGATGTATTCGTAACTGCTAAACCCATATTAGCGCCGAAGTCCAGCAAACTCTTCCCATTCCTATTAGCTGCCATATCATTTCATATTTACCCATCACCTTCTCGTATCCTTCAGTTCTATT
This sequence comes from Anabrus simplex, assembly GCF_040414725.1. Lineage (NCBI taxonomy): Eukaryota > Metazoa > Arthropoda > Insecta > Orthoptera > Tettigoniidae > Anabrus > Anabrus simplex. The sequence goes on from NC_090267.1 coordinate 179,478,527, forward strand.
TTCAACTCTCACATTAAAATAAACTCGTGTGCTCGTCCCGAGATGGTGCAGCTCATTTTAGTCACACCCCCAATGGAGGTGAGCTGTATGTACCGTTTTAACCACATAACATCCCTCCTGCTATTCTTAAATCTCCTGCAGCACCGGGAATCGATTATCTATATATAAAGTTAAAAGAGTTTACTAAAATCAGCTTTGGCTAATCCTTCCGTCCGTTTTACTGAACCGATTGGCTTCATTTCTATTTAATTCTCTCCGGAATTACCTGCCGGAGAATCATGAGACATTGATAGGTCTCTAAGTTCAGGCAACTTTGAGCAATTATAAAATAAAGTCATTAAATGATCCGGCCAATAATTGCTGGCGAAGGCTTACACTAACCCGCTATACATTCTGTACATAGCAGGTTGCTAAGCGACTAACACTTTCATTAAAATTCTGATATGTGATTTGCATCCTTACACTATGTCCTATGTGCGAGCGTCCAGCGTGCACGTGCTTGCAGGAGATTCCACACGCTACCTGCTTTACGCGGGCAAACACCCACTATCGCATATACGTTGCTCAGATATTTCTTTCCATCTGTCCAAAGTCCTACACTCTCACATATATCCACCCCTCCGTCGTTCCACTGCCCTCTCCTGCTTATCCCTTATATGTTGGCCCGGTGTGTATGTTTTGTAGAAGTCGCTGAGACGGCCACTCTAGCGTGAAGATTAGTATACCTTGTGTCCCAGTGCTTTTCCTATATCTCCTAGTCTAATGTTTTTAAGTGACCCATACTATGAGACATTAGAACTAAGGGTTACCACAACAGGGACATGGTTGATGAGAAGTGGAACACCGTTTCTCGCATTCTTGGAATCAGCAGTACCTGTAAGTACAAATTACATTTAATGTCTACACAATTTTTTATATTGATACAAGGAGGTGTGCATTATATAGTACTCAATGATATCATTCAACTGATGATTAAACCACAATCAACATAAGCAAAAGATGTGAGGGTAACATTCTGTAGGATTCAAAATCTGTACAGATATTCAAGAAGAGAATAAACAGCAACAGAGAAAATAAATCAAATGTTAGAGGGCATTCGACCAGTGCAGGCTATTGTAAATAAAAAATGTGTGTGAATAAATTAATTCCATCCCCTGGTCTAAGGAGTTTGGACAGCCAAAGTAGGGGACTGCCTGTAGGGGTGAAGTACAGTGGGGACTTCGAGGACCCTGGGACCGCTACGGTAGCTGTGAAGGCCCATCAGGAACTCTGAAAAGTGGTGGCAAATGGGGCTCTGGGTAAGACGCAGCAGGTCGTTTCACTACTTAGGTTCCAGAATGGGTAAAAAAAAGTAAATAAATGTAATGTAAATTTTAATGTTATACCAGTTGTATAGTACCATTTGAAGTAATTCCACATACTGTATATCAGTTGACTATATTTGTAAGTAGTACATGAGACATTATAAGTAGAATTTTGTAAACAATATAAATTTATTAAGGATGAGCTGTGTGTTTAATAGAAAAATATTGTTAGCGTAAATTGTATAATATTGTATTATGGGAAAATTTTCTTCTCTTGTTAATTTAATATTTAGTGCTTGACAATAATGTATTTTAGTGTACCATATGCCACCGAGGTAGACACCTCATCTGCAAATAAAGAGATTTTGATTTTGATTTTGAAATGTATTGGGCCAGCTTTCAGCTTATTATAGAGGCGATGGAACTCCCCTAACTGAAGCCGACGTTTTCACTATATAATGCATGCTTTGCCTCGTATTCCCACTTAACTCAATTTTCAACACGCTGTTCTCCATGAAAAACAAAACTCTTGCTTTCTTTTCAGTTGTTATCGTGGTAGCTAAGACAATGGACACATGGAAGTCGATAACCAAGTAGCGCGTGGAAGCACGCGCACTCTGGACCCTCTCACCTGGAACATAGCCTCAGTCATGCCATTGCCTGCAGCCATGTTTGATTAGTACCTGTCAAGACAGAGAGTATACACTTCCTCTGATAACGTAAGAATACTATTTCCTGCTAGATACTCTTTGATTCTCTAAACTTTCACAGCTCCCAAATAAATTCAACAGATGGCAGAACGTTCCTAATAACTTACATGCTGCTGAAAGAAAAAAGTCTACGTACAAACACCTATCGAAGGATAACCCAGCTACACTATAAAGAGTGAAGGTCATATAGTTTTTAAAAAATTATCTGCATGGCAAAAAACGCTCCCTCGAAACTAACCTATGAGCTCACAAGACAATCGTTCTATGTAGAAGAACTGCGAATAAAATACATTGCCTTCTATGACACAATGCCAAGCTTTACACCAAGAATTTCAGGGTAAAAAGCGAATATACAGATAGATATTTACTAAATAGACAGCATGATGACATCAGAATGGATGAAATCTGATTACGAACTGCGGCATATCATAACGCGCTTCTTATTAAATATTCATAAAACCATTGGAAAGGGCCGGAAAAAGTATGACTACGGCAGGCATTTCAATACGAGTTATCTGACCTATTTATAACAAATGTAGTTTTTTTTTTGCTAGTTGCTTTACGTCGCACCGACACAGATAGGTCTTATGGCGACGATGTGATGGGAAAGACCTAGGAGTTGGAAGGAAGTGGCCGTAGCCTTAATTAAGGTACAGCCACAGCATTTGCCTGGTGTGAAAATGAGAAACCACGGAAAACCATCTTCAGGGCTCCCGACAGTGGGGCTCGAACCCACGACCTCCCGGATGCAAGCTCACAGCCGCGCGCCTCTACGCAATGTAGTTATTATTATTATTATTATTATTATTATTATTATTATTATTATTATTATTATTATTATTATGGTTAAGCCTCCCGCTCTATACTAGCATTTTCCTAAGTGAACGTTTTCTATTTGCTATAGTACAGTTCTTACTTTCTTACCAAAGTTCGCAGCGGAATGTCACCATGGCCGATATAAAAGGATTGCATACTTTTTGTGCAATCCTATCATGGGCTTATCGGGCATGCTGGTCAGTGTTGAGAGTTGGAAACAGATCGAATATAACACCATGACACAAGGCAAGACCACGTGTAGGGTGTGGTGAATACAGTTTATCAGCTAAGGGGCGTATTTTATCACAGCTGACCAGACACACTCATTTCCGGTACAACTATGTGTCATTGAACCAAACGGTCCATTACAACTGAAGAAAAAATCCCGAAGTGCATTCTGTAAAGTAATATGAACTTATAAAATCACTTGATAAAGATGTCACATGATATAGTATAGACACTTGAAAGCAATTAAACAAAAATTAACTACAATCGAATATAAAATATTACATCCAGCTTTGTGACAAAGCGGTAAATGGGCCTATCTATATATAACTCGAGAAAGAAAGAAAATAATAAAGAACGAAGTATGGCGTGAAATTAAAATGCTGCAGTTTATACAGCAGCTGAGAAATTAACGACTGAACGCATTGACTACGCGGTGAAATGAAATGTCGTATGGCTTTTAGTGCCGGGATATCCCAGGACGGGTTCGGCTCGCCAGGTACAGGTCTTTCTATTTGACGCCCGTAGGCGACCTGCGCGTCGTTATGAGGATGAAATGATGATGAAGACAACACAAACACGCAGCCCCTGTGCCATTGGAATTAACCAATTAAGATTAAAATCCCCGACCCGGCCGGGAATTGAACCCGGGACCCTCTGAACCGAAGGCCAGTACGCTGACCGTTCAGCCAACGAGTCGGACGACTACGCGGTGATACAACTTTTCCAAATAGGCAACCTGATTACTGCTTCCGTAAGCCGGGCTGAGTGGCTCAGACGGTTGAGGCGCTGGTCTTCTGGTCCCAGCTTGGCAGGTTCGATCCTGGCTCAGTTCGGTGATATTTGAAGGTACTCACATACGTCAGCCTCGTGTCGGTAGATTTACTGGCACGTAAAAGAACTCCTGCGGGACTAAATTCCGGCACCTCGGCGTCTCCGAAAACCGTAAAAGTAGATAGTGGGACATAAAGCAAATAGCGTTATTATTATACTGCTTCCGTAGCAACAAGCTCTCCATGCTGGTTAGATATGATCGCTTCAACGACCGTGACAGCATCCCACATTTCATCTTTGAAAAATGGCACCATCAGTAGCGTAGATAGGATTTCGATTTGGCTTGGGGGTGTGCCCATTAAGGTAGGTCTTCATCCAGAGTATATAAAATGCTTAGTAAAAGTACATGCCCTAAAACTCCTGGGCCGGGCTGAGTGGCTCAGACGGTTAAGGCGCTGGCCTTCTGACCCCAACTTGCCAGGTTCGATCCTGGCTCAGTCCGGTGGTATTTGAAGGTGCTCAAATACGTCAGCCTCGTGTCGGCAGATTTACTGGCACGTAAAAGAACTCCTGCGGGACTAAATTCCGGCACCTCGGCGTCTCCGAAAACCGTAAAAGAGTAGTTAGTGGGACGTAAAACAAATAACTTTATTATTAAAACTCCTGGGGTGCCTGGACTCCTTTGAGCACCCCCTCCCATTCACCTCTGGGTACTCCCTTGTCTTCATCTGTTATTCTCATTCCAGTATAACTGCAGCGTTTCATATCTTTCCTATATTACGAATACAAGTGAAATGAAGCAAGAACAAATAGTTTGAGTAAAGATGCAATATTCTGGTTTAAAATAAATACGGAAATTTTATTGTAATTATGGTCATGTGATAAGCAATAAAGTGACATCTCATACAAATAATGCGGCGAAGAAATATACACATATATAACATATATGTAGAATATAAGGGGTTTGGGTATAGATATTTTATTAGTTGGCAAAGAAAAATACACGTCACAACATATGCTACGTAGGATTTACCTTGTCCTGTTAGTTTCCCTCGCAAGCCTGGAATAGAGAATATAGTAGTATAAAGTTTCAGTTTTGTGACGCTGATATACGTAGGTATAATATTTATTAATGTGCCAGAAACCAACGAATGGAGCTGTTGCCAATACAACACCCTTTTAAAGACCACCGACCCAAGCTGGGATTTGAACCTGCGCCCTCGGACTCAGAAGGGCAGTGGCTCAACCAACTGAGCTACATGAAAATGAGGGCTTTGTACTTATCGTTATAAATAGATGCAGTTTGTATTCTTACAAAGGTTTTGTGAGAAGCATTTATTACGACGTAATTTTTCCAACTGTCCTAAATGCACGAGACCGGAATGAAGAACTAACTGGATACTAAAGAGCCTTGCAAGGATGACGCTTCCTTCTCTGGTTACTTTTCCAAACCAAACTCCATGGTGCAACAGCCCCGAAGAGCCATGGCCTACCAAACAGCCGCTGTTCAGCCCGAAGGCCTGCAGATTACGAGGTGTATGGTCAGCACGACGAATCCTCTCGACCGTTATTCTTAGCTTTCTAGACAAGGACTGACATCTCACCTTCAGATGGCGTCTCTATTATAATCACGTAGGCTGAGTAGACCTCGAACCAGCCCTCAGATCCTGGTAAAAATCCCCGACTTGGCCGGAAATCGAACTCGGGCCCTCCGTGTAAGAGGATGGCATGCTACCCCTACACCGCGGATCTGGCTGTTTACTTTTAGGTCTCCTTATTTTAGAATTTGACTTAAGGCATTCTGAATTCGATTTCCGGTACTGATAGAGTTAAGAAAATCATGGGATGGGGAAGATACAGAGTTGTTTGTAGGTGCAATGGAGTTGGCCTTGAGTCTCCGGTAATGACGGGGGCGTAGTACCAAAGTGGTTTTCTTTTTAAGAAGAAAAATTAAATGATTATACTTCCTCACAAACGAAGAATTTTACGAACATTTCAATAATGCATCCGGTTCGGGTACAGAAGATATGATTTCGATTGTTGGATATAATTACAGTACATCGTTACAATCAAAACCATCACTATCTATTGAAGATCCGTCACCACAACCGGTAAGACCGGATTTCTTTTCATATCCCTCTCGCACGGCAAAGTCATATCCACGCTACTGGCCTGTACTTAAACCCCAGGCACTGAAATTATTTTCTGGATACGCCACTGCATCCACTCACCATTTAGGGTATAAGGTAAGCCCGCAGAATGGTTGGTTGTGATTCATATAAAACTGAACTACTTTAATAGGTCATAATTTCCCTCTGAAAACCTGTAGAAACTGAAAATTTATTTAATGATCTCAGTGGCGCTGAGAGAATCAGTACCGCTGCCCACTGTTGACAATTCTGTTGATTGTCGTGACAATAACGAGCACTGTTGGAAAATTAATAATTCGTTTTCAGTCTTTAGCTGGCAGTCGTAATGAAAATATGCAGTACATACTTCGAGAGATTTTTATTTATTGTGAAAACATTCTGAAAGCAGGATCATTTGTTACAACACAACAGGCATTCCGAAGAGAATTCAATGTGCGTGATGTTCCAACAAAGATAACAATTTTATCGATTGGAAGGAAGCTGGAGACCGCTGGTGTACTAAATAGTGACAGTGGTAAACATAGTTCATCACTGAGTGCAGAGACTATTGACAATGTTCAAAGACGCTTCGATAACTCTCCCAAGAAATCGTTGTGTCGATTGAGCCAGGAGGCATTGTATATGGCACAAGTCTGAGAACTGTGAAGAAATCGGGGTTGCGACCATACAGAGTGCACATGATTCAAGCATTGAAAGAAGCAGATCATGAGAAACGAATGCATTATTGTCGATGGGTCCAGATGTTTATCATTCAATGTCCAGAAATACTCTCTATAACTTGGTTTACAGATGCGGCATGGTTTCATCTCTCAGGTTACATCAACACACAAAACAACAGATATTGGGCTGCTGTAACCCCCGTATCATCGACGAAACACCACTGCATGATGAAAAGGTTGGAGTGTGATGTGCAGTGTCAGCTTCCAGGATTGTTAGCCACATTTTCTTTGATAGGTACAAATGTAGACACTTCAGTTTATACAGTCATATTCAATACATTTGTGGAGCAGCTGGATAATGTCGAACTGTCAGAAGGTTATTTCCAACGTGTCATACCTGCGTCTAACGTTTCCATGCAACTTGTAGCCAGTTTCTTTGATGGCCGAATAAACTCCAAAAATTTGTAAATTCGGTGGACGTTTTCTTATGGGGCATACCTTGAAATCAGAGTGTACAAGAATAGACCTCAGACAACTGCTGAACTCCGTGATGCCATTAAACATGAAATAAGCAACATTGGCGAGGATACACTTGGTAGAACGTCGCAGAATATGGTGAAACGAGTAGAGCTGTGTATGGATGCTGGTGGAGGGCACTTCCAATATTTGCTGTGAGTAATCTCCCAACAAAGTATTGTAACCAATTTATTTGCTAACAGAATAATCTCAAAACATGTATCTTATGTATGTATTCAACCCATGACCTTACATTACCTTATGTATCTAATCTCCCATCTGTGTATTATCATATCCCAAAGTTGCACATGTGCCCTGTTATTGATTCAAAGTTATGACTCATTAAATTAGTCCAGGTTTATATGGATCGCTCTGTACTAAAGGAGGGTAAGTGACGGGATCTACAATTTTAAGTACAATCCGAATCAATAGAACATCACTTCTCATTTTAATAATTGTGCATGCATTGGCTTCGATTCAAACATCGGCCGTCTTGATGAAAAGATAAAACCATTCGAACTGAGCTATCGCGCCCGCCGATTACAAAATAATTACTCGCACTGTTGTTGGTGCCGTTTTAGGTTCCTATCAGCCCCCGGGCATTTGAAAACCTACCCATAGAACTTACGCACGCATCCGCGATCATGTCTTGCTACTATATTCTAGAGCTGCTGTTAGAATAAAAAACTATTTCATAAATTACTGAGGATGTACATAGTTTCGGCTTCTGTAAGTCAAAACGGCCCATCTTCAAAAAAGTCACTAATATGGCACAAAATGATTAACTAACGTGCAGCTCACAATCCTGTCTTTCCAACACTACAACTTAAATACAGCACATCTCTCAACCATGGTACAACCCAACAATAGCAACCACGCTCTGCCAGGGTCCCTGAGACTTTGTTATTTCCAGTAAGCGATGTACAAAAGCCGACACGATGATGTACTCTTGCACCAGTTTCTGGCCGTGGCCCCCGTTATCTCGGTGGTCACGTTCCGGATCCCTACCGAGTAATCCCTAGCTAATCACCCATTTTGCTCATTTCTTGACATTTGTCAACACACGGTTATATTCCCGATACTGAGGCCTCTACATCGAAATATCTCCAAGCTTTATAATCCTAAGTGCTTTCATTATGATAATTATTGGGGGATATTAGGTCATGTAATAATAAATAAATACCAGCTGACGCGTTTCAATCCTGCGACCAGGATCGTCTTCAGAGCAACAACAAAGCAAGATGGCTACGGCCACTCCATAGTAACCAGACTCAAGATAGAGAGACCCTGTTAGAAATATAGTTCATTCCAGGGCCTCCAGAGTCACGGAGAAAGATGTTGACGAGTTAACTATGGAGGGTAGCCATGATCTACTCAGTATATAGCCGTCATCTTTGTTAAAATTATTCGGGCGTTTAGCAATTTCTATCGCCTCACGAATGATTCTGGGAATAAAATGTTTCTCTTTACAAATGACAGAAGTTGCGCCAAAAATTATTTGATGGTCATTATGTATGGCATGTTCTGCCACAGCAGACTTCTCTGGCTGGCAAAGACGTAAGATCCTGCGATGTTCTTTAACCCTTGTTGCTACTTTCCTACATGTTTGGCCGACATAAACCGATCCAGAGGAACAAGGTATCATATATATTCCAGCGCAGTTTAAACCAATAGGATCTTTGACAGATCGCAAACAATTGCCTATGGTGATATTAGGCTTAAAATGGTCTTGATATTATGCTTTCTGATAATATTGCCAATCCTATCCGTGACAGATTGCACGTATGGCAAGAAGGCCAGACTCAAAGGACGAGAATCGCGTGACAATCTGTCTTTTGGCTTAGGATGTAGCACTTCGTCAATCTGTTTCCCTGAATAGCCATTGCTCAGGAATGTTCTGGTTAGGAACTCAAGTTCACCGTTTAATTTATCCTCCTCACAAACCTCCCTTGCTCCGCTGATAAGAGTGTTAAGCATAGCACGCTTTTGGCAATGATGGTGATGAGAGGACCCATGAAGGTATCTGTTAGTATGGGTAGGTTTACGTTAAACCGAATGACCTAAAACTCCATCTGATTTCTTAGAAACCAAAACATCCAACATCCAAAGAAAATACAGGGATAGGATTGGGAAGGTGGTGGCAGCGATATTAATTAATGTACAGCCCCATCATTTGCGTGGTGTGAAACTGGCAAGAATATATTCTGGGTTGCCGATGGTGGGATTAGAAGCCATCATCTCCCGAATCCAAGCTCACAGTTATGCGACCCGAAACGCGCTGCCATTTCACTCTGTGTAAGTAAGGAAGTTTTTTAATAAGTACGGAGAAGTCTAAACACCAAATTTTTTACAAGAGCGAAAATTGCGTATTCTATGAACAGTATTATGATTGTATTAGTTTGCATTATTCACTGGCTATTTTTTAACTTAGAGGAAATGGAGCTCACCTTGGCTGAATAGTAAAAGTAGTGGACTTCGTTTCATAACACCCCGATTTCGATTCGCGGCTGTGCCGTGTCTGGTTCATTCCTCTAGCAAGGGGTGTAGGTGTTTATCATGGGTTAACTGCACATCTTAATTTGCATATAACATATCACACTAAAAATGAACACAAAAATAAGTAATAGTGGATACATCCCTCTGTGTAGAGTTAGCATCAGGCCCTAAAACTGGGCTTAATCCACACTGCTACCAACCCCAGATAATTGGGTAAAAGTCAAGAAAGAAATAGAAAAGAGAAAATGCAGTTCAAAGCTAAGTCCTTAAGAGCTATCACAGATATCTTAAATAGCTGGCATAAATGTAAAACGAATAAAATAAATAAATAAATAAATAAATAAATAAATAAATAAATAAATAAATAAATAATTTTTTTACGACTGGATAACCTTCCCGATGTGAACCTCATCAGAGGATTTACTGAGATGAGATGAATGACGTGGCATATGTTCGCAAGAAGGGTGAAACCCGCTGCTGGCACATAGCCTACACCTACAGAATATCACTAAGGGGTCTGCTCAAGGCTTAACGTCCCCATTCGACGGACGAATTACCATCTACAGCGTCATATGACCTCACTCCATATGAGCACTGCGGAGAGGTTTAGAATTGAATCCAGGGTTATGGCACGCAATCTTGTGTTTAAAAATTGTATACCACCACCTCTCCTATCCTGCCGGCCAATACTCTGATGGTGACTATTTTTTCGACCATCGGGACTCGGCCACGGTGTCGAACCATATAAACTTCATGTTTTAACTATCATGGCCACCGGGCGGGGTTATTTTTATGACCCCGATTAATGTATTAAATTGAATATTAAACCAAGAAAGAAAACCTGCATCAGGAAGTACCTGCATAATACCAATGGTGATGAAAATAGAGTACGAGATCAAATTCATGCAGGAGAGTTACCGGAAAGACTGAACCCATCTGAGTAGGATAAGGCAAAGGAGGTGAATAAGAAGAAAAACAAGGTAAGTATTCATGTATGTATGTATGTATGTATGTATGTATGTTGGGTATTCAGCCCGAAGGCTGGTTGGATCCTCAACAGGTTCACCATTAGCTGTCATAGATGGCCCAGGTGTCACTGAAGAGGCGTACTAGGGAAATGAGGAGCGAGGTAGTTTCCCGTTGCTTTCCTCACCGAGCCAGAAGTTGCTATTGCACATCAGTCTGCCAAGTCCACTGAAATGCTTGCACCAACCGACCCTATGAGCGACATTTTCACACCATTCAGAGCAGGGACTGGCTGCATAAGGAATGGCATTACTAGCGTCACTCATACCTCAGCCACTTTCATATTGTCAAAGCCAAGGAAGAGACTGAGACAGATCAATGAAAGTAACAATTTTATTCTAGCCCATACCAGATGACATAGCGCACTGTAAACACTACATCTTGCCAGCAAAGGCATAAGTATTCATATTACACAAAATGATTGATCACCAAAAGCCATAAATTTGGGTATAGGAACTTTAAAAAGACGACACTTTTCCATTGAAAATATCATCACAGTTCTTTTGAAGTTTCGCTATCCACTGACCATATCCCCCCTACCAATATTGTCAGCATTGCCTTCAATATCTGTGGAAGCCTGCAAATGATTAAGGTAATGCTCCTTACTGACGGCATTTTGTAACAAGGCAGCTAATCTCTGCACATCTCAAAGTTCGGCTGATTCCAGTACTAAAGTACCTATACCCATACCTATACTGAAAATTAAATCCAGAATGGAAGATTGTTCTGTTATTTACTCAGACGCTTTCCCATGGACTAGCATATGTAGGTCTATGGTGTACCTCCACAAGGACGTGCAATAGTTTCAATGGCGGAATTGTGGACATAAAATGCAGACTAGTTATTTGAAGTAAATTTGTTCATTTCAAATATTGATACAAAAACATAGAAATCTGTGTTTGAAGATTTTTATTTGGAGCGCAGCTTTGTATGGAAGTGAAACATGAAAAATAACTAGCTCATAAAGAAAGGGAATCGAAACTTATGAAATGTGGTGGTGCAGAAGAATACTGAGGACGAGATGGGCAGATCGAATCACGAGTTAATAGATACCGGATAAGGCTTTTGCTGAGAAGGGAACGATTTGACGAAATTTGAACACAAGAATGATCAGACACATCTTAAGGCACCCAGGACTTTTTCAGTTGTTTTATTAAAGTGGAGGCGGATAGAGCAGTAGGCATGAATATAACCAAAATATTACTGTAGGACGTAATAGTTATGTCCCGATCTAGAAAGCCACGAAGAACGGCCGAACCGATTCATCCTACCGGCCACACGACACCTCGTAATCTTCAGGCTTTGGGCTGAGCAGCGGTCGCATGGTAGGCCAACGTCCTTCGGGGCTGTTGCGCTATGGGGTTTGCTTTTAGTATTGATGTATGGTAGAACAAAAAGGTTAGTACAGGATAAGATGGCTTGGAGGGCTACAAACAAACCAGGCTATGGAATGATTGTCCAAACAAAACATATTTCTTACTGCTTTCAGTTCCGTTGGTGGTCTCGCTTTCTTTAAGAATTGTTGTCTATGTGAACAATTCTCCAGACTATGAGGGGTTTTTCAAATTGTCAAAACTTCTGTAATTAATAATCGAGGTCTATGGATATTTTCTTACAAAATTAATACGTAAGATGTTACCCAATATGTGATACCAATTTATTTCCTTCTTTGACTATGGTTGTTCTTGTAAAAGAAAAACTCGATGGAATAAACCTGCAATACACACAACAATGCGTAAATAAATAAATAAATAAATAAATAAATAAATAAATAAATAAATAAATAAATAAATAAATAAATAAATAAAATAAATATTTCTTTTTTCTCTCTTCAGCTTTCACATTCATTTGTAAATACACTTCATAAAGAACTCTTATACCTTCCCTTTTACGACATTTATATATTTACTGCTTGCAGATGACTTTTGATTTAGAAGATTTTCGTTGTCATAGATACTATTCCCTTGATTTCATAGATACATAAATTGCAACTGACAATAGCGTTTCTGATATAAGAAAACTAACATCAGATTGATGTATTCATTTTAAAATCGTACTCCTGAAACAGTACACATGGACATATTCGTCTACTTTCAGGAAAATCTCACAATTAATTGAATAATAAAAGGATTAGTGTTAAGAAATAACACTGCAGAAAATTAGTCAGATTTGAAGCATGTTGAGACCAGAAAGAATAATAATTTGATTTCGTTAACGTGTGTTTTGTTAGATGTGAACGCATTAGTACATTAATTATGCGAAGTTCAGGTCAGTTGTTACGAAGCCATACATCATAACCTTGTTTGTCGAGTTACAGTAGATGACGCTTGGGATGGCGGAAATTACGTTTGTAATTAGGCTCATAAATGTTGCCGTCACTCACAGCACATCGTTGCTAAACCTAAACATAATCAATCATTTAGAGATATTAACTTCATTTCTAGTCCCTAAATACGAATAATTAAAAAAGATGCGTTTACCTTCGCGTTTGTTCTAACAACCGTACACAGAAATATTTTTAAGAACTTGAAATGTTATACCATCAGTACTGTGTGTATTACTCTTTTTCGCATTATGTTGGCCCTTACAGCTCATTTTACCGGCTAGGGTACAAATCAAACATTTCAGTAAGGAGGAAGGATTTCACTTCATGAGGTTAACATTTCAATGTTAATTATAAGTTTGAAATCGTGTAGTTTTCAAGTTCATAATTCATACCACCACAGAGCTTTAATTTATTCTGTTCATAGGTAAGACAAAAAAGTGGGTGAATGGGTGGCTAAATTTTTTATAAAATAGAGCAAGCGAAGCATTATCTGAACCTGTAACGATAAATATAGTGGTTGGGGTGGTGGGGTGGGGGTGGGGGGAGTCTCGCAAGGTAGTAGTATTATAACCAAGAATCTTTACTTAATGCTGACTGAGTACTTCTGTAAATCCTCACATATACACCCCTTTGTTCATTATTGATCCCTGGAAAGTCCTACGAGGAACCTGTTTTTGCCTTCAGGTTCCTATACATACAAATCCATTTATTCCTTAAATTCATATAATTATCAATTATACTTGCCATCGTGTTATTCTTAGCTGACTTGTTTTACTAAATTCAGCTATTAGTGAGTTTCTTCAGTCTCTCCTCACTTCCACAACCATTCCTATATCTGTTTCATTCTAACCTGCATCCCCTTCTTAATATTTCTCTGTTATAATACAGTGGGCTTTTAACATTCATTGCCACCTTTAAGGTACGTACTAGTTTTCGCGCTCATCAACAATTGCTTTAAACCCATCTTGTAGACTGTTTACATATTTATTTATCACTAGCTTTATTATCCGGTTCTGTTCGGGCACTTTCTCTGAATGTTTAATTTTAGGATTTCTATTAAGGGTTTGAAGTGATTATTGTACATTTATTTCTTGTGATATTGACTGATAGTTTACAAGCTCATTTGTAAATTTAGAGTTATTGTTAAGTGTTAGTTAAGTTTTAGTTTGATATTATAATTTTGCGTTAAACTATTTCCTTGTGGCAGCCCAGATTGTCAGGGAAGTAGCTGTATTTTCAAACAAATTATAAAAATATGTTATAACTGTATGTATTTACACCTCGCGCAATAGATACGATGTACATTTATTTATTTATTTATTTATTTATTTATTTATTTATTTATTTATTTATTTATTTATTTATTTATTTTTATTTATTTATTTATTTACGAAGTACAAGGTACAGCTACAATAGCAAATTTCACTTGCACTGTCAGCAGACTAATTAACAAATGTAAACTTTCATGATAAAATATAACAAACATAAGAAAAAGATAACAAGATCAGATACACAGCCTACTAATAACAACTCTCTGAATTGAAACCCATGAGAATGTCCATGTTCATAGCCAAGTCATCGTGGGTCACAATTAACGTATCCTTAGGAGACTGTTTACAACCCTCCCGAATGTACTTTTACTTTATGCTATATCAAGATCTTGTCTCCTATTAATATTGTTAAAGAGAGTTGAGAGGCGGATTAGGAAAGATCGTTGAAGTATTGAGTGCTGAGTGTGGGGAATGGGGAGCAGGTCTTTGGTTCTGGTGGAGCGGGAAGGAACACGGAGAGAGAAGAGTGAGACAAGATGTTCCAAGCGGTAATGCCCATTTAAGATCCCGTGGAGGAAAATCAGGTCAGCTTACCTGTCGCCTGATGTGCTGCGTAGACAGATTTCTGAGCTTGGGTTTGGGACTCTCACCAATCAGGACAGAGTCTCCGAAAACTGTGGACTCATCACAAGTATGGGTCATTTTGGACATATTCTTGTTCAGGCCATCCAAACTCCCATGCCGATGGAGGCTGAACTTGGACTTAAACGACACCCAGAGTGTCTCAATTCATCTCAGTGACCCCGAAAGCCTTGGATTTGACATCAATATCGGTCGCTTTTGCTTATCTGTTCATATTAGCCCCTTTCTTAGGGATGCTAGTGGTGTTCTACTCCCACAGTACTTTATCCAAGTATTAAATTATGTGTGTACCAAGTTAGCTTGAGAGCTATTCTGGAATATACACACTTACAGTACAACCATAATCTCAGTCATTTTGTTCAATTCCTTTCTTCACCCTCTTCTCACCCTCCATGCCGACGATGGATGAACTTGGACTTAAACGACGTTCAGAGTGTCACTAGTCAACTAGTCACTTTCAACTTTCGACACAGTTGATGAAATTGCTTAATTCTAGGTTTTTTGTAGTATAAGGACGCCTATTTTTTCTGCTAAGAATTTTTTCAAAATTAAAAGTGTAAATTAAAATTAAAATTAAAATAAACATACGTCGACAAGTATCGATATCAACCTATCAACTCTACAAAGAAATCTCTCACTCACCAGTTTTAATGCTGCATGTACACTGCTTTATTTCTATTTATCTGGTCTAATATTTCTTCTTTCCTCTTTCTTTGATCACATCTAGAGACGAAATAGTTCTGTGATAAAAGTTATGGTAATCATTATAACTTTGACGAGGAATAAAAAAGGGGCCTAACAGCCAGGTCATCGGACCACGTAAAAATGGAGCTCAAAAGGCACACATGGTCTGTGGTAACGAAGAAACTTCTAATTTTGCATCATAAGTCACATGAAATGTACAATTCAAACCAGGAACAAAAGGCTGGAAATATTACAAAAGCTTTACTGAAGTAATAAATTTGATGATATGAATATGAGAAAAACATGCATCTTTTGAGTTATAAATTGTACAGCAGTAATTGCAAAATACTTTAATAACTCTAAATTACCTTCCAGTATTCATCTTGAATTGATTTCCAGATATTTTCGTAGCTTTCTGGAACTGATTTAGAAATAATATACTGTGATATTATGGTACTAAACTGCAAACTTGTAAAACTTTCTCCAGCAGCCAAAAATCTTAGTGTTACCATAACAAGATCTTCCACAGTTAGGGTTTCCTCAAGGGAGCACTTGATTTTGCGATATAAGGTGACGCTTTTTAAACAACAAACTGAAATGTTTCATCATCCATCCTTAAGCACCTAATGAAGGATTTCACATCTTCACATTTAATTTCTACCGGGCGAGTTGTCCGAGCGGTTAGAGGCGCGTGACTCTGAGCTTGCATCCGGGAGATAGTGGGTTCGAATCCCACTGTCTGCAGCCCTGAAGATGGTTTTCCGTGGTTTCCCATTTTCACACCAGGCAAATGCTGATGCTGTACCATAATTAAGGCCACGGCTGCTTCCTTCCCACTTCTAGGCCTTTTCTATCCCATCATCGCCATAACACCTATCTGTGTCGGTGCGACGTAAAGCTACTAGCACACTCTCTCTTTCTATGCGTTACTTCCTCACAATCACAGATCCGCATACTTGCAATTTTGTCGCCATTTGTTGCTGTCAAATGCGTCTTCTGGTATGGCATTGATATTTTTCATGTCTTCGATAAATCTGCCTCACTAGCACTTCCTCGTTCTTCCATGTTATCGTCTTCTGACAGAGTATAATCTAAAAACAGTGTTAGTGACCGAATCCACGGTACTCTGGACAGTGTTCTATATTATGAACCCATGACCTTTGTGGACCAAAGGGTTCAATGTGTTTTATTATTATTATTATTATTATTATTATTATTATTATTATTATTATTATTATTATTATTATTATTATTATTATTATTTGCTTTACGTTGCACCGACACAGATATGTCTTACGGCGACGATGGGATAGGAAAGGCCTAGGAATTGGAAGGAAGCGGCCGTGGCCTTAATTAAGGTACAGCCCCGGCATTTGCCTGGTGTGAAAATGGGAAACCACGGTAAACCATCTTTAGGGCTGCCGACAGTGGGGCTCGAACCCACTATCTCCCGATTACTGGATACTGGCCACACTTAAGCGACTGCAGCTATCGAGCTCGGTATATTATTATTATTATTATTATTATTATTATTATTATTATTATTATTATTATTATTATTATTATTATTATTATTATTATTATTATTATTATTATTGACAAATATCTCGCACATCAGTGTGATAATAAATGAAAGTTAAAACATAATTACACAACAACAACAACAACAACAACAGAAACAAGAGTACAACAAGCAATTCCATGGAAAAAATACTACTGATTTAGCATTCTAAATCCAGCATCACCATTCGTGTTGCTAAAGTAAACTCGTGAAGAGATGTATTCACTGCGTCTTTCTGTGGTGGTTAGTAGTGTGGTATGTTGTACGTAGATGAATATCGTCATTGCCGGGACAAAACCTCCTATGTGAAATATTTTAGCTTAGAACTTTGGCCGGTAAGGTTCTGTCCTCTAAGGTGCAATATTGTGTGAAGATGGTCAAGGCATTCTCACTCTTCATAATGTATGTGCCGCGGGTCAGTATATCTCCAAAAATATTATCACATGGGAGGTTTTGCTCCGGCAACGACGATATTTTAAGATGAACACAAACAAGCAGTCCCCAAGCAAGAGGCCGGAATCGATCCAGATCCCTCTCAAAAGAAGAGCATTACGCCGACCATTCAATCTAATACGCTCATGCGTTTTACGTCATTTATCTTGAATAAATGGAGATACACGTATTGGGACTTGGTGCTGGTATCTACTTCAAGGACAGTAGCATATTTGCCATGTTTTTAATTGGTCTTACACGCATTGTTTAAAGTTACTTCCAGAAAACAATTTCTGAGCCATGTAAAATGTCTCGGTTGGTCTGGCTAGCTTTAGTGACGCTGTCTGGAGTGCGCTTTATACAATTCTCCCTAAATAAAGAGTTGGCGGCCGGCCAAAGGGCACAACACTCCGTAAAGGGGATGAAGCAAGCAGAAATAAACCATTTACCTTCAGATACATCTGCGTGGGCCATAGCTTAATCGCCGATATTCTACCTAGATTTAACTCCAAGTCTTGTTAGATTTACTGCTTCCTTCGAGGGAATTACAATAGTGGAAAATCAATGCAATTCAAAAGCCCGTCTATCGATAGCTATAAATCGCATAATCCAGTTTCCATGAGAGCAACTTGGGTTATGCCTTTGCCAGGGAGAAGTGTAGCCTATACATACCAAGTGCTTCAAAATTTCAATATTGTACTGTGATGTGACGTTAACGCGGTACAGGTATTTCACGTCACCTTTTCAACAGTGAGTTCTTCACTTTTCCTTTATTCCGGTGTTAATATTTTTAATTAATTCCTTCTGTGGACCAGTGTGTTGTCATCCGGACGAGCACAAAATCATGGGTTCAAACCCGGCTGAGCCAGATTTTGAAGTGCGGAGAAAAGTCCATTCAGCACTTATTTCGTAAGATGTCGGTGAGTAAAATATCTCTGGTGACACATTACGTAATATAATATAATGCGCCGGGCTGAGTGGCTCAGACGGTTAAGGCGCCGGCCTTCTAACCCCAACTTGGCAGGTTCGATCCTGGCTCAGTCCGGTGGTATTTGAAGGTGCTCAAATACGACAGCCCCGTGTCGATAGATTTAATGGCACGTAAAAGAACTCCTGCGGGACCAAATTCCGGCACCTCGGCGTTTCCGAAGACCTTAAAAAGTAGTTAGTGGGACGTAAAACAAATAACATTATTATTTAATATAATGTAATTAAGAGCTCAGCTATATGTCACCCCACAGGGTCCTAGATTCTCTGCTATCTGTTAGAATAAAATGGAACAACCAAATTGACAAGCAGGCAGCCTAATTGGCGTCAAATTAAAATGTCTCCAAGACGGTACTTGACATCATGCAATTATTGTTATTATTATTATTATTATTATTATTATTATTATTATTATTATTCATCATCATCATCATCTGTTTACCCTCCAGGTTCGGCTTTTCCCTCGGACTCAGCGAGGGATCCCACCTCTACCGCCTCAAGGGCAGTGTCCTGGAGCTTCAGACTCTTGGTCGGGGGATACAACTGGGGAGAATGACCAGTACCTCGCCCAGGCGGCCTCACCTGCTAAGCTGAACAGGGGCCTTGTGGAGGGATGGGAAGATTGGAAGGGATAGGCAAGGAGGAGGGAAGGAAGCGGCCGTGGCCTTAAGTTAGGTACCATCCCGGCATTCGCCTGGAGGAGAAGTGGGAAACCACGGAAAACCACTTCGAGGATGGCTGAGGTGGGAATCGAACCCACCTCTACTCAGTTGACCTCACGAGGCTGAGTGGACCCCGTTCCAGCCCTCGTACCACTTTTCAAATTTTCGTGGCAGAGCCGGGAATCGAACCCGGACCTCCGGGGGTGGCAGCTAATCACGCTAACCACTACACCACAGAGGCGGACTATTATTATTATTATTATTATTATTATTATTATTATTATTATTATTATTATTATTGTATTCAAAATTAGCGCCTAAATGAACTCCTCTATCGAACGAAAGTGGAAACTACTACAACAGGAAGTTAGAACTTTAATCAGAAGATGTCACCACCGAAATATTATGTAATTTGGTTATTGTGCAGATTCCTAAACTTAGTGAATTTCTCCTTGTTTCATTTGCTATTCATCAAGAAGTTTGGTCATTCTTCTACAGATGACACTACTAAGAAATACGATCATGCACCCTGGTGCAAGTTTAAAGAACTTATAATTTAAAGAAGTTTCATATTCCTAGGTTTTCCATAACTGATCTATGTTTTTTGGGTTGGCAATACTTCCCTTTTCTTTCCGCCAGTTTTGAATATGGCCGATGAAAAGTTTCTGTAATTAATTTTCAACCTATCACAGGCTTCTTGTTCGATTTTGAGTGTTACTTTTGAACTCAACCAATAAAATTTAACGGGGTCTTGAATGCTCTCAAACCTTTCCTGAGGGTTTATAAACTGCAGATTTTCACGTTTCTTGGCCAATTGATCACCGTCTTGAGAAGTGTGTGTGTGTGTGTGTGTGTGTGTGTGTGTGTGTGTTTGTGTGGTAACGCAGGAGGCGAGCGGCCTCTTTCGTCGGCAGCTAGAACATTTATAACCGAGCTCGATAGCTGCAGTCGCTTAAGTGCGGCCAGTATCCAGTAATCGGGAGATAGTGGGTTCGAACCCCACTGTCGGCAGCCCTGAAGATGGTTTTCCATGGTTTCCTATTTTCACACCAGGCAAATGCCGGGGCTGTACCTTAATTAAGGCCACGGCCGCTTCCTTCCACTTCCTAGGCCTTTCCTCTCCCATCGTCGCCATAAGACCTATCTGTGTCGGAGCGACGTAAAGCAAAATAGCAAAAACAAAAAAAAATAAAGAACATTTATAAGGTACTGGCCACATAAATTATATCTTTCTTGTTGTAGCTACCTCCGCAGCTTCACCCGAGCAACTCAGCCCGGTCCTTTACATTTTTATTTCTGGAGATTAAATATGTCACTGTAATAGTTTCCATGTACAAGTAATTTCATATCGAGGTAATTGACTGACCTGGACTTTAATCCATTTTGAGTTCTGCATGAGAGATTCAATGTGCACGTAGTGATCTGCACTATGATACATCGCAGGTAACGCGATTATACTGGACGAGCTCATAACTGCAGTTCATAAATGGGTGGGTTTAGATATTCTAATGAGTGTTAATCCCACTGTCAGTCCACGTACCAATTTCTACATTAATTACTTGATTGTTATTGCTTTACATTGCCCGAGAGTCAAATTCCAGTCTGTGCTGATAATTACTTCCACTCCCTGTGGTCCTCCGCATAACATAGTTTAACTCAGGGCTGTAACATTTTGACAAGTAGGCTTCACTCCTACAGTTAGGTGGAACATTACTGAAGGACATGTGCATAAAAATGCTCTAACCTCAAAATTTAAAATGTCGTTAATAGTATTGCCATCTTACGACTGAGATGGGTACTGATTATTGAAATGAAATGTCGTATGACTTTTAGTGCCGGGATATCCCAGGACGGGTTCGGCTCGCCAGGTGCAGGTCTTTCCATTTGACTCCCATAGGCGACCTGCGTGTCGTAATAAGGATGAAATGATGATGAAGACAACACATACACCCAGAACCCGTGCCATTGGAATTAACCAAATAAGGTTAAAATCACCGACCCGGCCGGGAATCGAACCCGGGACCCTCTGAACCGAAGGCCAGTACGCTGATCATTGAGCCAACGAGTCGGACTACTGACTATTTATTGTTAGTCTTACATCAGGGAAGTAAATGGTGGTTAATTACTACGGAATGGATTTTAATGAGTCAAAAGTATTAAAAATATGCAAGTAAATATGACCTAAAAGGCATTGCAATATGACCAAAAGGACAAAAATATAACCTTACTAATTAATTCATATATACAAATGTGGTCTTACAGTTTAATTAATACGCATGCAACTAACATGTTATAGATACTATTATTATTTCCATCATGTATCAGAAAATTCTTAGTTCCACTTCACCTTCAGCTATAGCAAGTTATGTGCCCTGAAAAAAAAGTAACAATAAGTGACGAATCATGTCAGTGCTTTCCGGGCTTGAAGGCCGTGGTCCCGACATTTCAGTGAATACTGCGTTTGGCATTATCAAGGGTTTCGACCGACTTCGATAAGCTCATAGTGGAATGGAGTAGTAGTTTTTTTATTTTATATTTCATTTTTTTAGAGCGAGTACATGAGAGTCCCTGCAACTCCATCTCATTATATAGTGCAGGCTACGGCGCGCTGCTCGCCTATTGGTGCGCCATGCTGGAGGGGCAGTCGCTGATTGGCTGTTCTTCGGCCAATGATTGAAGCATTAAGGAGCCCGATATATGTCGACCTGCCTGGCTTAGAACGGTAACTGACCACCCGTTGCTTTTTCTAGTCTGTCGCGGCCATCATGTCCTCCAAAATTTAAGGTTTTCAGGACTGGACACCAAATTATTTTACCCGTAAATAATGCAACAACTATTCCATCATCATCATCAACAAAATCCTGCTCTGATAGCAGACTCTGATGTACACTGTGCCCACGAGGAGAAGCTAGCTGGTGCAAGTACCGGGAGGTAGAAGTTTTAGGCCAAAGCTACAGCCATTCTCATCTTCCAGAAAGAGTTAGATATGATTGAGATGAAGCCGACATTCAGAGATTTGGCTCACCCTGAACTGCTCAAGTAATGTGTCCATGGGAAGAGTCAAACTCTAATGAGTCTCTGAACAGTTTGATTTGGAACAGATGACCCTGTCAGAACCCTGCACATGGGTGTGCATGAACCTATAGCAAGCTTCAACAAGAGAAATGCATAGTTCTGAACAAACTTGGACTCAAACAGGATTCTACCGTATTTCAGCCATGCAGCTACTGGACTAGGCAAGTGTAAGAAAAACTGAACGCATGGAAAAGGAAGCACAGAATAAAGCCCGACAGAACAGAAACATAGCAAAGAGGAAGATGGAACAGTTGTCTGGAGAAGAACAGGATGCAGATAGCCCCTCATATGCTTCAGGGAGGCACTAGCTACATCAGAACAAGTATCTCAGCTGTTACTATATAAATGGAATTATCTCGGAACTTATTTTTTGCATTTAAATGTTACATTTTTTCAGTTGACACTTATCGCAGATGTCTCAAATTTAGACCACCTTTAGAATGAATTGTACATGACCTTTCACCACAGGGATTTGGTTCTTATTCAAATAATAATCATCATCATCTGTTTACCCTCCAGGTTCGGCTTTTTCCTCGGACTCAGCGAGGGATCCCACCTCTACCGCCTCAAGGGCAGTGTCCTGGAGCTTCAGACTCTTGGTCGGGGGATACAACTGGGGAGTATGACCAGTACCTCGCCCAGGCAGCCGCACCTGCTAAGCTGAACAGGGGCCTTGTGGAGGGATGGGAAGATTGGAAGGGATAGGCAAGGAGGAGGGGAGGAAGCGGCCGTGGCCTTAAGATAGGTACCATACCGGCATTCGTCTGGGGGAGAAGTGTGAAACCACGGAAAACCACTTCCAGGATGGCTGAGGTGGGAATCGAACCCACCTCTACTCAGTTGACCTCACGAGGCTGAGTGGACCCCGTTCCAGCCCTCGTACCACTTTTCAAATTGCGTGGCAGAGCCGGGAATCGAACCCGGACCTCCGGGGGTGGCAGCTAAACACGCTAACCACTACACCACAGAGGCGTCTTTTTCAAATACATTTTGAAAAGGATATCTTTAGGGTTTTTTAAAACGAAAATGTTGAGGTTAAAGAAAAAATCGTAATTATGGTCACAATCATAAAAACTCGAATCGGCCGTGTTAAAGTACCAAGAAACAATCATTAAGTATGGCACTAAAATGTTCTCTAAATATACCCAGTAGCTTCTACGAAAAAGGAACATGAAGTACTTATATATTAACATTATAAAGGCAGGCCATTGGAACCGCACTTAGCAATAAGTTTTAAGGAAAGAAATGTTCCCACTTTAATTATATGTATGCGTATAACAATATTGATTAGGATGTTTATGAGAAAAGAGGCCCTATGTGGAAGTGAAGCGTGAATTATAACTGGTTCAGCATAGTAGAAGATGGAAGCTCTTGAAATATGGCCATACAGAAGGTAAATTAGATCACAAATAAAGAGATACTAAATCAAGTTGGTAAAAGAAGAATGATTTGGCGGAATTTTTCGATTTGTAGAGATGAATTTACTAATACGTATCAGATACGCGCTGTACAATGTTGATTAAGACACAATTAAAAGAAATATTACCTTACGTTACATAATGTTACTTAATTAAAAGACTAACAAAAACAAAATAAGCATAGAATATCAAAAGGTATCTGTCAAGAATTTAGCAAAAATCATGGGCATTAGGTGTTGCAGCCATCATGTCATATGCTACAGTTCATGAAATAGGCCACTGTTTAGTCTTTACCGTATTTCCAAAGCCTGGATGAAAGAAGCTAAACCTCTAATATTGTTCCTCCTGCTGTACTGTACAAGATCGACATATTTTTTTCTGCTTTCAGCTGGCGAATCTCATCTTCCTTATCCTTAAGTTTGTTAGAGAGATCCGTGATAGCCTCTCCGTTAAACTTTTCCAGCTCCTTAATGACAATTTCCGTCACCTTTCCTGATATTGCTTCTACTACCTTTTGAATAAAACAGTTGGAATTTAGGAAGTCATTTACGAAGTTCCTCATCGAACTGTCGAAGTTGGCAACACTGTCAGGGACTGGAAAGGAAACTTTGTTGATTCGGCGGCCCATTTCTACTACTTAAATGTTTGGCTATCTAAGATGGCACTAAATTAACATTAGCAGGCACTTCACGGACACAAACCTCACCCAGCCACAATACTGCGGAGCGCCACTCACTCACGTCCGTCAACAAGCTACCTGAATAAAATGATAGGGAATACAGTAGATAGTGAAGGAAGATAAGGAATAGAGGGATAGGGATTATTATTATTGTTATTGTTATTGTTATTATTATTATTATTATTATTATTATTATTATTATTATTATTATTATTATTATTATTATTATTATTATTATTATTGTCCGACTCGTTGGCTGAATGGTCAGCGTACTGGCCTTCGGTTCAGAGGGTCCCGGGTTCGATTCCCGGCCGGGTCGGGGATTTTAATAGCTTCTGATTAATTCTTCTGGCTCGGGGACTGGGTGTATATGTCCGTCCCAACACTCTCCTCATCATATTCAGACAACATACTACACTACCAACCACCACAGAAACACGCAATAGTGCTTACATCCCTCCATAGAGGGTTGGCGTCAGGAAGGGCATCCGGCCGTAAAACAGGGCCAAATCCACATGTGCGACGCAGTTCGCACCCGCGAACCCACAGGTGTGGGAAAAGCGGCAGGAAAAGAAGAAGAAGATTATTATTATTATTATTATTATTATTATTATTATTATTATTATTATTATTATTATTATTATTATTATTATTATTATTATTATTATTACCCAAAACTTTAAATTTGGAATAGATTAGCTAAAGGATCTTTCCTTTGTTTTCCGTTTCTATTTTATTTTCAAAGGTAACAAGAACAAAAATAGTGATTAACAAATAATAACAACCAGAATTAATATTTATAAAGATCTATTGCAACAATAAGCTTTTTGGCTTAACAATTAGACAATGAGCGGAGAAGAAGCTCCCATTTCATGAGACTTACTAGACCTTAAACAACTTTGGTCAGGGAATCTTTGGTATATTCTACAATGTTGAAGCTAAAGCTTCCAATAATAAATGTTACCCTCGAAGGGGATATCTCCAAGCCAGCTTAAGCGTAGAGGCATTGTATATGCCACATAAGTGTGCTCTTTTCCTTCAAGCCTCCAGCGTTTGTCTATCACTCCTGTCACACAACTATTCCCCTTAAACATTGTGTTAATCTAAGGTATGCGCCTTTGTGTGATCTTTCAATTTGCATCTTTTGTGTTTCTTTTCTTGAATTAAGTCCTTTCTCCTGTGTGCAGATGTTCCTTTCAATTACGCCAGACAAACAATGAGAGAGTAGTTTGCTCCACTCCTCTGGAAACGTTGACCCAACTAAGTAGTGTAACGGAGGTAAAACTTCTTTCTTTGTTAAGTCCTCAAAGTCCTCGCTATTTTATTCCCTTACCTGATGAGTTTTCAGAGAGCAGTAGCTGTAGGGGCTAATTCACACCGTCAAGAGCAGTTAAAAACAAGTCAAGACATGCTATGCTCCCCAGCTGCAAACAAGAGGCTTTGTCAGAATATAACATGTAAGTAGACTGCCAGTTAATCTGCTGCCCGTAAGTAGGACGATTTGAGCAACTGGTCACAACTTACAAGTCACTCATTTCACGTTCCGCTTCGGGTATTAAGTCTCCAATTACATGTTCAGCACAAGTGTAAAATGTCAATAAATTAATTTATCGTAGATATAAAAATTAGTCCGCCTCTGTGGTGTAGTGGTTAGTGTGATTAGCTGCCACCCCCGGAAGCCCGGGTTCGATTCCCGGCTCTGACACGAAATTTGAAAAGTGGTACGAGGGCTGGAACGGGGCCAACTCAGTCTCAGGAGATCAACTGAGTAGATGGGGGTTTGATTCCCACCTCAACCGTCCACAAAGTGGTTGTTCGTGGTTTCCCACTTTCTCTCCAGGCAAATGCCGGGATGGTATCTAACTTAAAGCCACGGACACTCCCTTCCCTCTTCCTTGTCTATCCCTTCTGATCTTCCCATCACCCCGCAAGGTCCCTGTTCAGCAGAGCAGGTGAGGATGCTTGGGCGAGGTACTGGTCCTCCTCTCCAATTGTATCACCCGATCCAACGTTTCACGCTCCAGGACACTGCCCTTGATGCGATAGAGGTGGGATCCCTCGAAGTCGCCGAGGGAAAACCAACCCTGGAGAGATAACAGATTAAAAAGAAAGAAAAATATACAAATTAATAGCTAAGAAATGTGTACTGAACTATGTTCTCTTAGCGATGATAATGACATTTGTTTAAGGCCTGCATTACTTTTCTCACAACATTTTTTCTAAACGTATACGTAGTTACTGGCACTGCTGACTCCAAACCTGTGTTCAGGTTTCCTCTGACTCTTACCATATTTCTTTAACATGCTTTGGTGCTTTCAACGATATGAATGTAGGCCTACCGTGAATAAAGCGATGTAGACTCTATTTAGACCAGAGTTGGTAGAAGAGGATTCAGTGGGTTGGTTTCCTTGCGGAATTCGAAAACAGCTGAGTGGCTCAAGCGGTTGAAGCGCTGGCCTTCTGAACCCAACTTGGCAGGTTTGATCCTGGCTCAGTCCGGTGGAATTTGAAGGTGCTCGAGTACGTCACACTCGTGTCGGTAGATTTACTGGCACGCAAAAGAACTTCCGTGGGACTGAATTCCGGCACATCGGCGTCTTCGAAAACCGTAAAGATGTAGTTAGTAGGACGTAAAACAAATTATTATTATTATTATTATTATTATTATTATTATTATTATTATTATTATTATTATTATTATTATTATTATTATTATTATTATAGAAACAAAGAGTGTGAATCAGGTAGCGTATTGACACATTCACTCACACTGCAGTTTTTATAGTTGGGAGACATCCTGGACTGTTTGACTCATTGGCTGAATGGTCAGCGTTGAGGCCTTCACTTCAGAGGGTCCCGGGTTCGATTCCCGGCCGGGTTGGGGATTTTAAATGCCTCTGATTAATTCTTCTGGCCCGGGGACTGGGTGTTTGTGTTTGTCTCCACACTTTCCTCTTCATATTCAGACAACACATTACACTACCAACCACTAGAGAAACCCGCAATAGTGATTATATCCCCCCCATATAGGGTTGGCTTCAGGAAGGGCATCCGGTCGTAAAACAAGGACAAATCCACATGAGCGACACAGTTTGCACCGGCGACCCCATAGATGTTGGAAAAACGGTAGAAAAGGAAGAAGAAAAGAGAAATACACCCTGGACTGTTTCGCTTAAGATTTAATGACAATCAAATCTATTAGTAAAACCAGTGAATATTTTTTATTAGCTGATGTACCCGTGCTTCGCTACGGAATTCTACATTGTATACAGAATTATAGATTGTAATAAATTGCCCAGCACTTAACGTCACCGTAGAAACGCGACGGGGAAGTCACCAAACGTATTTTTTATGTGAAGACTGGGTTAGGGAATTTGCATTGTAATGGTAGGCCCTCTTGCCCACCACCAGTCACAATCAAGTTGGCGAAGTTTTATAATAATGTCAGACTCTCACTCTCCATCTGCCTTTTTACATCCTCAGAAAGACAGCCTTAGCGGTTTTCCCAACTGAAGTCAACATAGGTCATTACGATGACGCCAGTAGGAATTTCGCGAATAAAAGCAATGTTATCATATGAAATTCTCGATGAAATGAAAAAACACACATTTTCTCACTTTTAACGAGGAGTAGTGCGCTGCTAATCTAACAGTCCAAAGTTCCAGAACTGGAATGACCAGACAGGAGACAGCTGTGAGCCGTGAACACTTTTTTTATTTTTTGGGGGGTGGAGGAGATGGGATTGAAGAGTGGTGAGTCCCAGGGCAAAAACTATGCCCTTTTACTCTCAGCTTCCTAGGAGTACCCGATGAGTTGGAAAATCTCAATTCATCTGACTTGGAGGCAAATTTTTCCTCCAAGCCAGAGAATAAACTCCCTCTTCGCCGATAATTTGGAATAAAATGAATGAAGAATTTAATAAAAGTGAATAGGAAGAAGCTTTTCTTAAGAAACGGCTCAGTTCAGGGCTGAGTTTTGAGTTTTTTTAGTGAATTGTGGTGCTATAATTTGGATTAGGCCAAAATTGTAATTCTAGACCAGGTCATAAGCGAGCCTCTGCCATTATTCCGTTAACTATGCGCACTGATCAATCCTATCAACGCGGCAGAGTAGGGATCCCATAGCAGGAAAACTATGATGAACCAGCGTGTTACGTACCAGCAGTATCAGAAAACGTATGAACGAGAGGAATGGTATGCTAGAGACGAAAGTTATCTAACTCCCCTGCTATTTCCCGCCACTATTCAGACAGGCTGTTATACTCCGTACGCAGCAGTAATCCCATCTATGGGAGATGAGTGCCAGTATAAGAGACAAAAACATCACAACAAACCATGGGCAACGTAATGTATTTTTGATCAATTTTATGAGCGTTAGGTATTGTAGGCCTTCACAAATAGTTTTCTTCCGACTCTCAAATACCACTCATATCATAGTCGGTATGGTAAAACTGCATAAAACATAAATTATCGGAAATTGTATTCTCTATAAATTCTGTTATGTGGTGCTTTTTGATAGGACCAAAAACATAGGTATTTAAGAATTAAATTTTAGGCGCCTTCCCCTAAACTACCATTTCATCCAGGATGAAAAACATTGTTTATAGCTTAGACAGCAGCTTCTCATTCCCCGGCTCTATATATCGATTTTCACTAAATTCTGTTTCCCATTTTCTCGTGGCGTTGAAATTCTCTTCTCGTGATACGTTTACATACATACATACATACATACATACATACATACATACATACATACATACATACACACATACATACATACATACATACATACATACAATACATACTGTACCGGTTACGACCTGTACATGCATATTTTTTGAGAGTTGATCGTATTTTATCACCACGCGTATTACTCCGTGTAAACCTGGTTTGTTTACATTCAGCAGGACGAGCGAGCAAGCTGAGAACAGCTGTATGCGTGACGTAGCCGCAGGGGCTAGTTAGATCACCCGCCTGTCATGCCAAGTGCAGCTAGCCTGAACTCGTATGTTCCAGATTCAAGCGTCACACCTTCCGGAACATTCGATGGAGAAAAAATTTAAAACTCCTATAATAATTGTGGTAGCGACTTGATCAATATGTCATTTTAAAGGGAATTACATAAACGTCGCAATGCTTGAATTTCAAGAACATCCGTCGAGGGATTTAGGAGATAACCAGCTTCACGGCATATGTGACGTAGATGTCCCCAAAGCAAATATAAGGAGGGCTCAATATAGCCTGATATCTCAGTCTATCAGTGACAGTCGAGTAGTCAACGTGGCCCTACTCGCTGCCAGTATCGTCGGAAGATATCTTCGTGTGGTTATAGTCTCACTGAGGAACTTTGAATTTTTCTAAGTCTTTATAAATGGGACTAGCAATATTTACGAGTGTTGAGGAACTCTGAATTTTTCTAAGTCTTTATAAAGGAGACTTTAAATTTTCTCCAGTGATTTTTTCCAAAGACTTGTAATATTTACGAGTGTCTAGGAACTCTGAATTTTTCTAAATCTTTATAAATAAGACTTGTCATATTTAACAGTGTTGGACTTTAACTTTTCGCCAGTGATTATTCAAAGATTTGCCATATTTAACAGTGTTGGACTTTAACTTTTCGCCAGTGATTGTTCAAAGACTTGTCATATTTAACAGTGATGGACTTGAACTTTTCGCCAGTGATTGTTCAAAGACTTGTCATATTTAACAGTGATGGACTTTAACTTTTCGCCAGTGATTATTCAAAGACTTGTCATATTTAACAGTGATGGACTTTAACTTTTCGCCAGTGATTATTCAAAGACTTATCATAGTTAGCAGTGATGGACTCCAACTTTTCGACAGTGATTATTCAAAGACTTGTCATATTTAACAGTGATGGACTTTAACTTTTCGCCAGTGATTGTTCAAAGACTTGTCATATTTAACAGTGATGGACTTAAACTTTTCGCCAGTGATTATTCAAAGACTTCTCATATTTAACAGTGATGTACTTTAACTTTTCGCCAGTGATTATTCAAAGACTTGTCATAGTTAGCAGTGATGGACTCAACTTTTCGACAGTGATTATTCAAAGACTTGTCATATTTAGCAGTGATGAACTCTAATTTTTCGCCAGTGATTATTCAAAGACTTGTAATATTCACGAGTGATGAACTCTAAATTTATTCGAAGTTTCCATGAGCATAGACTTGCGATCTTTGCCAGTGATTACTTAAAGACTTGTATTTTTTTTTATTGATGAACTATAACATTATTGAAAGTCTTCATGAACACGGACTTGTCACTTCCAGGAGTGTTAAAGAGTGGATTCTAGAAAGTCTTTATGAACTTTGTCTCGAGATTTTACTATTGGTGAGAAAACTCATTACTCAAGGTTTTCATGAACTTTGATTTATTCTGCGAGTGATGAAGAGCACATTTTCGGAGTTTGCATTGATTCTACCAACCTCATTGTACTTGGGTAATGTGATTACCCTCAAGATCGTCAGGAACCAGCGGAGGTCATCACGAGCATCGGGAACTTGAGGCGTATTCCATGCAACCAACCTGGATGGTCCGTCCGCTTCTTGACGGAGTACTTGGGCATCTTCTGGAACGTGTTCCAGCCGGTGCGGTCTGGTGAGCTGGAGACTCGGGCCATTTAAAGGACAATGTGGAAGACAACCCCTATCCACCATGAGGTGATGTGCAATTTATCATGCATTACATGAATAAAATCTTATCAAATCAGACTCAATTTTTTCTTGTAGATAGGACCCTGCCTCCTGTACCAAGCCCTAGCTATTATTCATCCAGTTTAGCCCTGAGAACTATTCCATGCTTGCGTTGAAAATAAATCTTAAAGTCGGGCTCTTTTACTGGTACAATACAGACAGACAGACAGACAGACAGACAGACAGACAGACAGACAGACAGACAGACAGACATCACGGAAAAGTAAAAAGTAAAAAGAGCATTTCCTTGTTACTGTAGACACGACCGATACAGAAATACCGTTCTTTTAAAATTCTGAGCAATGTGCAGACAAAAGTCTTATTTTATATATACATTTTACGTGCATTTAGTAGCCTTCATGGCTCAGGCGGCAGCGCGTCGGCTTCTCACCGCTGGGTTACGTGGTTGAAATCCCTGCATTTCTCAGAATGTGACCGGGCAATCTATCTATCCTTCGAGTCGAATATCGCATAATAGTGTTCTTCAAAACTCTCCCTCTTCGTTTAATATCTCTCCGTTTGTGATCCGATCGACCCATGTCACCCTAAGCATTCTTCTATAACATCACACCTCCAAGGGCGTACTCGTTTCTTTTTCTGCAGCAGTTATCGTCCAAACAGTATAGTGCCACGTTCCGGGCAAATAATTTCAGAAATGACAATCGGATATGTATATGTATGCTTGCGTTCTCTTTTTCATTAAGGCTTTATTTCCTAATGCTAACTTACATTTTATATCTTGCTTGGTTCTTCCGTCGTTGTTACAGGTATTGTTCTTCTACAATAATAAATTGCCTCTACTTCCTTAATACTTTCACTTCCTAGTCTTATATTATGTGCTTCATCTTCATGACACATTTCGAAATCCGGGGCTGATTCATGTAAGTGTAGTACATTTGTACTAATTTCGACTTAACAAATGAAAAAATGGATTGGGGCTATGTCGAAAACACGGCCACAGATCTTTTGGGAGTAAAATACGTCACGAGGGTGTTAGGAAAAAGTGAATGTGCATAATTTAGCTATATTTTTAACTGGTCTCTCCATTTTGCGAATGTTGTCAAATCACACTATTTCGAAACCATCGATTCGCTAACATCTTCTTAAGGGTGTTCGAAATTACCCACCTCCATAGGCTAGACGGGAGCAGTATAAGTAGGTACTCGGGTACGGCTTGCAGCGCTCGACCCCCTCGGGTTACTTACTTACTTACTTACTTACTTACTTACTTACTTACTTACAATCAATCAATCAATCAATCAATCAATCAATCAATCAATCAATCAATCAATCAATCAATCAATCAATCAATCAATCAATCAATCAATCAATCAATCAATCAATCAATCAATCAATCCTGATCTGCATTTAGGGCAGTCGCCCCGGTGGCAGAATTCCAATCTGTTGTTACCTCGCATGTAGGCTCTCAGATGCTCAGCCTCGGATATTTTGAGCTTGTTCGATTCCTTTCGAATCATTTTTTCTTGTGTCAATTTTCGGTACATATGAACCTTCTCTAAATCAAGATATCGAGACATTTCAGCAAATTTCACGAATTTCACAAATTTCACAACCATTTCACTTGTTTTTGCTTTTTTCAATTTTTACAGTTGGCTTTACGTCGCGGTTTGTGTCATATAACTATCAGGTTGCATTCGGGAGACGGTGGATTAAAACCCCACTGTCGGCAGCCCTGAAGATGATTTTCTGTAGTTTCCCATTTTCACACCAAGCAAATGCTGGGGCTGTAACTTAATTAAGGCTACGGTCGCTTCATTCTTACTCCTAGCCCTTTTGGATGCCACCGTCGCCATAAGACCTATCAGTGTCGGTGCAAAATGAACCAGATTCTAAGCTAAATCAAACACGAGGATTGCAAAGCAATAAGAACTGTCGGAAATATCGACTTGGCACTCAATGTCCTACCTGTTTAGTAGGGCGGCCAACCATGTTGGTTCATCCGGGGTTGTCCTGATTTTGGCGGTAAAGTCCCATGCCACGTTCAACTTTTCCCCGGGATGGCAGAAGTCCTAATTTTAGATGTCATAAATCATTATCGTCAGATGAAGTAAATTCTTAACAGATAGCAATATCATTTGAGATTCCTATGTAACGAAGTTGGCAAGCATGGCAATCTTTCAGTCATTGTTGCATCACTAAGCTTTGGTCCAGATCCATGGCTAAATGGATTAGCGTGCTGGCCTTGGGTCACAGGGGTCCCGGGTTCGATTCCCGGCAGGGTCGGGAATTTTAACCATAATTGGTGAATTCCCCTGGCACGGGGACTGTATGTATGTGTCTTCTTCATCATTATTTTATCCTCATCACGACGCGCAGCTTGCCAACGGGCGACAAATCAAAAGACCTGCACCTGGCGAGCCGAGGTCCTCGGACACATCCCGGTATTAAAAGCCATACGCCATTTCATTTACTAAGCTTTTGTTTGAATTGGTCTTGTGTGTGTCCGAACGGAAGTATCATAAATATGTCGTTGTCCAAACTTCGTCCCGTTTCTCTAGGGCAGGGTCACTCAAACGCCCAAACTCTCACGCGTGCAGAGCGAGGTGCATAGGCTCCGTGCACTGTGCATCGGTACGCTTCGCCTCAACTCGGCTTGACTCGGATGGTGTAGTGTACTGACAGCGACGAAGCGTTTGGTGGTAGACGACGTGTTTATCAGTGAAATAGATAAGCGCACGACAACAACGTAATAATGGAGCAACCTGTTTCGAAGAAAGCAAAGACTTCCGAAAGTCCATTTCAATCGAACTGGGAACTTTCGTTTTTTTTTTTTTGTTTGTCGTGACGATAACGCCAAATGCTTAATCTGTGGGACGATAATTACGTGCGTAAGAAAATCGTCTATTGAAAGACACTACAAAAGACTACATTCGGAAAATTATTGTGAAATCATAGGAGACGTCAGAGAGAAAGAATTAAGGAAGTAGAAAAATCTTGAAGAAGAGCATTCTATATCCACAAATGAGGTTTGTTCCAGTACTGTAGCATTTTCATTTTGGTTACGGGTTCTGCATTTTTTTAAAATTATGTTTACATTCCTCTCAAACATGTATGTGTATTTCTAATTCACTTTTTTTAATATTTTTAATAACACTGGTAACCTTGTCCCATACAACTGAGCGTCTCCGCTCACCTCACGTAAACATTTCGCAGTGGGGGAGAAACAGCAGTGAAGGTGAGGAACGCGGAGACAGGCCGAACGGGGAGACAGGTGTAGGGAGAGAGGAGTGGGGTGTCTGCACTCTGGTCAACCAAGCGAAGTCGTCTTTTGCACCGTGCACAGTGCATGCACCACGCGCATACACCCTGAGAGGCCCTGCTCTAGGGGATCGGGTATGAGATAACATGAATCTTCGTAGCGACTTTTAACGACCGGATACTCTTCTTGACGTCTACCTTATAAGATTGGTCAATGAGATGAAACGAATCACGTAATATGTGACAGTAGGAAAACGAGGAAGGGGAATCCGGTGTCGGCACATAGCCTACTCCTCTCGAACAGTAATAAGCTCTTTGCTCAAGGCTTAACATCTCCATTCGACGGACAAATCATCATCAACAGCGTCATATGCCCTCACCCCACATAAACATGGTAGAGAGGTTTGGAAGTGAATCGAGATATTCTTGTACGCAATCTAGTGATTATAAATCGAAAACCTCACCTCTCCTGTTGTCAATTTAGATCTCTACAGTTAAGAAAACCTTTTGAAGTTCTTGGCAAGGAAAATGAAGGTACAATCGAAGTGGAATGGTAAAAGGTGATAGCAAATTTTGTGGAAACTACTGATGAAGTGTTAGGATTCAGAGAAAAAAAAGGAGTAAAAGAAGCTACATGGCGAAAGATCATTGAGAGGAAGGAAGTTAAGCAGAAGCTAAATCAATGCAAAACTTGTCACCAGAAGCTAACTCTACAGAAGGATTATAATGAAAGATAGGGCAGTTGAAGGAAATGCTAGGAATGACAAGCGAAAGTGGGTGGAGGACGAAGCGTTCAGAGCAGAGACTGCTGCTTTAATAAAGGACTTGAAGACTTTATATGTCACAACAACCCTCTCAAGAAAGAAGACCCAGACAGGAGGCTCTAGAAGGAGTAAGGAAGGACATATACTTACTGGAGAAAATGAACAACCGAAGAGATGGAAGGAGTATTTTGAGGAAGTGTTAAACATGGACTGGAGAAAAGTTTGAATGGAAGAAGAAAGGGAAGAACAAATAAATGCCAGACAGGTAGACAGAAGAATCAGCACCGACCCAAATACAAAGAAGGAAATCATCACGGCTATCAAGAAGATGAGAAATGGTAAAGCATCAGGAATTGATAATATTTACCCAGAACGCCTAAAGAAAAACATTGAACTACAGCTGAAATTCGGTATTTTACCCCCTGTTTGCCACAGTGTGGTAACAAGAACAGATACCAGAGGATTGTAAAATAGGACTGCTTGTGAAACTCGCATAAAAAGGAAGTAGGACGAAATGTGACAATTGGAGAGGTATTACATTACTGTCAATTCCAAGCAAAGTGTTCACAAGGATCCTGCTGAATCGAATTGTAAATATTGTAGACCAGAAATTGAGGAGAGATCAAGCGGGCTTCCGTAAAAATAGATCATGTGTTGACCAAATCAATACACTAAGGATCATATTGGAACAATGTCAGGATTGGAATACGACTTTGTATCTGATGTTTGTGGATTTCCTTAAAGCATTTGACTCCCTGAGGAGAACATGTATGTGAAAGGCACTGGCCAGGTATGGAAAACCTGGGAAAATTATCACCCTAATCAAGAGTTTCTACGAGATTTATAGATGCCAAGTGATCCACGAGGGAAAACTGACCGAACAAATCAAGGTGAACTCAGGAGTGAAACAAGGGTGTACTCTTTCTATCACAATTTTTCTTATCACCATGGATCTGTTCATGAGGGAGGTGATGTTTGGTGCCAAAACTGGACTTCAATGGAAACTAATGCAGCACCTGGAGGACCTAGATTTTACGGACGATATATGTGTCATTTCTCAAAGTTTCAAAAATGTGGAAGGAAAGTTGAAACGCATACAAGAACACGGAGCTGGAGCAGAAACGAATATCAACTGTAAAAAGGCAAAGGAAACGTGAATAAACAAAAAAATCGATCCAGATCGGAAGTTCCAGATCAATGGAGAAGAGATTGAAACGGTGATAGAGTTTCAATATCTAGGTAGTGTAATGACAGAGGATGGTGGTGCCGACTCAGATGTTAAGATTCGCATCAAGAAAGCAAATTTCGCATTTGTTCAGCTACATGCGATATGGAGAGCCCGTGATATCTCAACCAAGACAAAACTACGAATTTTCCGTGACAATGTTAAAGCGGTCTTCCTTTATGGATTTGAGACCTGGAAAGTAACAACTCAGATCAGCAGGAGTCTATAGGTTTTCATCAACCGTTGCCTCAAAAGAATTCAGCGGATACATTGGCCAGAGACCTTCACAAATGAGGAACTGTTGAAGAGGACGGGAGAAACATACATAAAACAGCAGATAAAAAGGAGAAAATGGCAATGGATAGCTCATCATCTGAAAAAGGATGCCATCGAGAAAGAAGCACTTAGATGGAACCCGCAAGGAGCAAGAAAAAGAGTAAGACCAAGGATGACCTGGAGGAGAAGAGTGGAGGAAGAGATGAGGGAGGACGGCAAATACTGGGCAGACTTACAGCTGATTGTCACGATACGGAAGTAATGGAAGACTTTTATTGCAGCCGTTTGCTCCGAAAGGGGACACAGGATATAAGCCAAGTCAAGTAAGTCACCTCTCCTATCCTGCCGGCCGACATTCTGATGGTGAAATCCTTTCCCACCAGGGGGACTCGGACCGGCTAACCACGGTGGGAGACCATCAGAGACTTGACGCATTAACGATCATTGTCACCGGGCAGACTAGGCGTATCAAAACTACGTCGTGCCTCTCGTGCTTCCAATGTCTTATTTAAGGAAAAACAATAGGTAGCTGAAATAATATGATGTAACATCATTTAAATAACTTCCAATTCATTTTCGTTTGAATTAATACATACTTTATTATTATTATTATTATTATTATTATTATTATTATTATTATTATTATTATTATTATTATTATTATTATTATTATTAGACCTAAGACGTAAAAATGAATATGATTAAATTTCAATTTAGTCCCCACAGGCTATTAACAATAATATCAATAATGTCAACATTGAACAGGACAGAACGGAGTATTTTGAGCGACTATCGTGTTCTGCTGCTAGTTCACAATCGTGTAACACCGGATCATACATCTCGGTTGCTGTGGGGTGCCATACGGGTTTGTGTCGTCAGGCGGAATCGAGTGCTCGCATGCGATTCCACGCTAATCTAGACACAACTCGCGCACATTACGTGATAATCAAGCTAAACATAAAGCTATTAAAAACTAGTTAAATAGTATGTTTTTGGTCCACCTTTTCAATACACTTTCTATAAATGAAAATTATGTATTCGTATTTGATTCGACTTCACAGATGAAGGGAATGTACTATGCTCCTGAAACATGTATGATAAATTATTTTTTAATTAAAAAAGCGTATTGAAGAGATAGACCAAACACATACCATTTGAAATGGTTTTTAATAGCTTTAGACAAGTCAGTACAGGATCAAATAAAATACTAAACATTTTAAACTCCGATACAATTATGCTGACAATAATGAAGATTTGCCATTTAAATGAACAGTTTTACATTACTTACATTTTAATGTTGTTCGTTTTTACGTTCCTTTAACTATTACGGTTTTCGCAGACGCCGAGGTACAGGAATTTAATCCCGCAGGAGTTCTTCTACGCCCCAGTAAATCTACCGACACGAGGCTGACGTATTTGACCACCTTCAAACATCACCAAACTGAGCCAGGATCGAATCTGCCAAGTTGGGCCCAGGAGACCAGCGCCTCAACCGTCTGAGTCAAATTTTAATTTGGAACATCTATTGATTCAAATATATATTAACTAGAGAACCCGTGCAAGAAATCCCGTATGTTCATAAAGTATGTGGTGGAGTAGCTCCCTAGTGAACTACTGGTGAACTAAGGAATACACAAATCAGTACAATATCAGCGTCTTTCTTACCACTTAATGTAATCTTCGATTATTTTTTTTTAACATTTATGGTATCCACTTGAAAGGAAGCAGATGCAAGTGCATTATTATACTGACGAATTTTCCGGAAGTAATTTTTGGTTTTACCATCATTCTTTTCTTGCTTGCTTGATGATGATGCTTGTTGTTTAAAGGGGCCTAACATCGAGGTCATCGGCTCCATTCTGTTCTTAACTGATAATTACAACATATTGCAATGACATAAAAGAGGCGTCCCAGCGGCTAAAATGTGACGTGGACAGAAATTATAGCGCGTATTTTCCTACAGCAAAAGCATCTGCAAATTGCACAATTCGTACAATTTTAAACTCCTTTTTAAATAAATTATCTATATTTATGAACTGAGAGTGCAATTCGTCACTGCTAATGTCGATTCTCTTTCTTTTGAATGCTCATTTGTCACGATCGGTTACTTGTGAGCGCCGCAATAGGGATCTTTACCACTGAAATAATATATGTAATAATATATCTAAGTTATGTTAGCCGAACGGTCTGTAGAAAAACGGCAGGGCGGTGCGTCCATTAAGAAGGTCCCAGAGAGAGAACACTGTATATTATTATTATTGTTATTAGTGTTATGGATTGATTCTCTGAAAATTAACTGTTGGCCTTTGTCCCTTTCTCGCATTTTAAAAAGTTCGTCACCCTACTGTCTAGGCTATATAAACGATCCATTTGTCACCATAAAAACAGTATACATATCAATGGTCGTGAAAGTTTATATTACAAGAAATGCTGTCGGAAGTTTGAAATCATTATTAATTCACTGTGATATCAATAATGTGGTCCCTGACCCCTATCTCTGATGGAATTAGTGATTAAGAGTCATCTAAAAATAAATAATCTAAAAGCTAATTAATTACTCATAGTCTATGGCGAGGTTGTGTGTATTTCAGAATCTCTCCTATTCTTAACTGGTAATTAGGAAGATGACTTCGTGACGAGACAAATTGCATTGACCTCGTTGTCTGATCTGCTCATCCATTACAGTCAGGGCTCAAGGAATTGTAGAGATTTCACCGTTCAGTCAGGAGCCATACCACACAAACCTCTAGATTCTTCAATATTATCTTCTTCTTGCTAGTGTTCAATAATAATAATAATAATAATAATAATAATAATAATAATAAGACGAAGTGAAAACAAAATAAGTTCAAAATCCAAATACTGGGTCAACGGCTAGACCAATCATAAAATGAAGCCAGAATTTATTCTTAGAATTCAATTTTCTACTTTTTTTTTTTTTTTTTTTTTTTTTTTTTTTTTTTTTTTTGCTTTACGTCGCACCGACAGAGATATGTCTTACGGCGACGATGGATAGGAAAAGCCTAGGAATGGGAAGGAAGCGGACGTGGCCTTAAGTAAGGTATAGCCCCAGCATTTGCCTGGTGTGAAAATGGGAAACCACGGAAAACCATCTTCAGAGCTGTCGACAGTGGGGTTCGAACCCACTATCTCCCGATTACTGGATACTGGCCGCACTTAAGCGACTGCAGCTATCGAGCTCGGTCAATTTTCTACAAAGGAGGTTGTATCGATTTTACTCTTAATCCTAACGATAATTCTGCTTTTACAACTTGACTTACAAGTTTACAACTGGTAGAAATAGCAGTTACTGTTAATGCCAACGATGGGCCCGTCAACAACACTACGCTTTCATAATATGGGTAACAATAATCACATTTTATTCCTTTGTATATGTAATGGTCGTGTATGACTATATTTTTTTATAATAGTCAGTTATTATTTGTCCTAACGATGTTTAAGATAGAGACAAGAAGGTAAACGAAACGTGTAATACACATATAGGCTTATTTTTCATACTCTGAAGTTAATACAATTCGCGCAGAGCATACAGTTGTTGATAACACTGCACGCCTGTCGCTTTTGATCAAGCGGGTCCCGAAGGTTAGTTGAATCCTCAAATAGCACCTCTATGGGCATCAAAGTGGGGCATACTAGGTGGGTTCAGAAGTGCCATTGCTGTACTCACTCGGCCGGAAAGTGGTATTGCAATACGAATGACCTTATGAATAACATATTTCATGACACTCAGACGCACTAGTTGTGTTCCCAATCTCATTTCTCAGCACCACCCTTACAAATACCTCAGCATCTTTCATACTGTCACAGCCATAAATGAGACTGGGACTTCAGCAAAAGCTACGTTGTCTTTGCCAAGAGACAAATGAAAACATACTACAATAGGTGGTTGGAAAATGTTATTCTCCATTAAAAAGAAATTTAAAACTTCGAACAAACAAAAAACATTTTACCTAGCAGCATTATTTTGTTCCTTTAAGCTTGTAACCGTTATATATCCCATGGACCGTATGCAAGTCATATCACTGCAAGACAGTTCAATGACTTCTCACGAGGAGAAAATCTAACATATTGAACTGCCGTGACGACTGCCAGTGAACGGCCATTTCTTACCTCTCCATTCACTTGTTCCCTTCATTTACTTTCTCTGGAGTGCTAATTTAGCTAGTAAATATACTCTGGTTATGTTCTTCCTTCATACTAACCTTCGCTAACAATTATCGCTGCACGATCCGGAAACATGAATGGAGAAGTGGCCAGTGGACCTGTGTGCTCAAGGTCCAGAACATAATATCGTGAGTTTACTTACAAAGCACATTAAGTAGATTTTTTGGGTGTTTTATTTTTGCTTACTTGGATAAACTCATTTCCAAAAGGTGCAAAGTCTAAAACTAAAATTTTAGAGGCTGTGTTGCCCACAGGGTTAAAGCGCTGGCTTTCTGACCCCAAATTGGCAGGTTCGAGCCTGGCTCAGTCTGGTGGATTCGAAGGTGCTCAAATACGTCATCCTCGTGACAGTAGATTTACTGGCACATGAAAGAACTCTTCGGGAAAAAATTCTGGCACCCCAGCGTCTCCAAAAACGGAAAAATTAGTTAGTGGGACGCAAAACCAATAATATTATTATTAAAATTTTACAGGAAAGGGGGAAACACTAAGAGTAAAATTTCAATTGAAAAATCACTTTTAAATGCATTATTATGCAAGTTATTTATATTAAAATTTCTGCAGTTTAAGAAATATTCAATAAAACTCGAAGGAGTTAGTACCTCTT
The DNA here is from genome assembly GCF_040414725.1 of Anabrus simplex. Taxonomy (NCBI): domain Eukaryota; kingdom Metazoa; phylum Arthropoda; class Insecta; order Orthoptera; family Tettigoniidae; genus Anabrus; species Anabrus simplex. The sequence continues at coordinate 179,519,931 of NC_090267.1, forward strand.
GGCACTGAAACTCGAAATACTTCAATCTAAAAGGCATAAATTTCACTGCAGCCATCTGAAAACTGCCGCTATTTAAATATGCAATGATCATATTTAAGTTATTTACAATGAAGAAACAGATTAGTAAAATTAAATCGCTGAACACAACAACGTAAATTAAACAAATATTCTGTTGCTACTGGTCACGTGATCCGGAAATGGCTCCTCATTGGCTGCGTGGATATCTTAAACTTTGGCCATCTCGTGAGATTTGATGCTTATTGGCATCAAACGTGAGTTTCAAAACCCTGTTTGACATGGATTTGAGTCACTTTGACTTTTTGTTTCCTTTCATATTATAGAATTTCCAAACAACACGTGTTTTCCATTATCATCTCAATTTTGATATTTTGAACTTGGTACCTTTTGAGAATACCTTCTAATTTTCACACTCCCTTTCGTGATTACTTTTTTTGCTAGTTGCTTTACGTCGCACCGACACAGATATGTCTTATGGCGACGATGGGACAGGGAAGGGCTAGGAGTGGGAAGTAAGCGGCCGTGGTCTTAATTAAGGTACAGCCCCAGCATTTTCCTGGTGTGAAAATGAGAAACCACGGAAAACCATCTTCAGGGCTGCCGACAGTGGGGTTCGAACCTACTATCTCCCGAATAGTGGATACTGGCCGCACTTAAGCGACTGCAGCTATCGAGCTCGGTGTGATTTTTCCACTCTACTCACGAATGATACTCATTATGTCCTACAAGGTCATTTGGTTACTGAACTATCTAACTTTCACTTACTTGCTAGTTCTCAAGAGAGGAGTTTTACTCAGGTAAAATATATTACGTTACAGTATTTTAGACCCAGTTTGATTTAGTCTGTTTTCATCATCATCATCATCATCATCTGTTTACCCTCCAGGTTCGGTTTTTCCCTCGGACTTAGCGAGGGATCCCACCTCTACCGCCTCAAGGGCAGTGTCCTGGAGCTTCAGACTCTTGGTCGGGGGATACAACTGGGGAGTATGACCAGTACCTCGCCCAGGCGGCCTCACCTGCTATGCGGAACAGGGGCCTTGTGGAGGGATGGGAAGATGGGAAGGGATAGGCAAGGAAGAGGGAAGGAAGCGGCCGTGGCCTTAAGTTAGGTACCATCCCGGCATTCGCCTGGAGGAGAAGTGGGAAACCACGGAAAACCACTTCCAGGATGGCTGAGGTGGGAATCGAACCCACCTCTACTCAGTTGACCTCCCGAGGCTGAGTGGACCCCGTTCCAGCCCTCGTACCACTTTTCAAATTTCGTGGCAGAGCCGGGAATCGAACCCGGGCCTCCGGGGGTGGCAGCTAATCACGCTAACCACTACACCACAGAGGCAGACTTAGTCTGTTTTTCCAGGTAAAATGTATCATACTTTGTGATTATTGATTACCTTATAATCAGCTCGCCTGGTGGTTAAAATCTCCATGGCCTGACTTCGTGGTTAGCCGGTTCCAGTCACAATGGTGGGAAAAAAATCCCAACCATATTGTTGGCCGGCAGGTTAGTGGTGGTGGTTGTTTACAGTTTCTAGTCACTGGATTGCGAGCTAAGAAGTTTAGATTAAAATCCAAACCTGTCAGCAGTGTTCATATGGACAAAATGTCCCTGTTGATGGTGATTCGCCCGTCGTATGGTGGCGTTAAGTCATGAGCAGACCCTTCAATGTAGGAGTAGGCTATGTCTAGAAATTTGCACTGTATGCGTAGGTCAGCATAAACTATACAAAAATGACAGCATATTGATATCCGTTAAAGAATGGCTGCAGATAATCTCCTCCACTGTTCAGGCATTATTCCTAAAGCTAAACAAGATTCTCTATACCAATTAAGGTCTTGTCTTGTCCTTTCTAGTGTGCCAACGGTTATTTTCCTTTAAAAGCATCATGAGGCCCCTCAATCGACTTTATTTAACTATTAGATTGCATTACATATAAATCCATTCGACTGAATATTTCATTATTTTATTTTGCCTATATCACTGACATCTACATTACAGTCAGTGAATTTTAATAATGTGTATTTTTGCTTCAACGTAATAAAATTTGTAAAATATATGGCCATATGATTAATTAAGACATACTTCTTTATTAAATCACAATGTTAAAATATGCTATGTTGCTAGATTTGCGACCTATTTATTACATGTTCAAAACGTTAAAATATATTAGTATGTTGTCTGACGTGCCGCACAAGTCGTGTTCGCGTACCACCGATTGACTCGCGTGTCACAGGTTCGCCATCCCTGGTCTAAACCCTCCAAAATGCAAGACGCTGGTTTCTGATTGAACCACTCTTCCACAGCTCCAGAAACCACTTATCGGTGCTGATACGCTTAATACGCTTAATCATTATGGAGTTCTTCAACTGACCAAAGACATGATAGTCGCAAGGGAAGAGATCTGAGGCGGGTAATCGTAAGAACCCAATGAATGCGACGCTGAATGCCGATTGCTGTGTTGACAGCATTTTGAAGTGCATTATCGTTGTGATTATGACTGTTTTCCCGGCCGAAGCACATCCTTTGCACAAGAATTGAAACATGTCACGTTATGTTCGTTTCGTCCCAGCCATTAAACTCTAACTTTGAATTAGTGGTCACATGTTTCAAGGACGACATCGTGAGCTGTTACCGTCGCTTGCGATATTATACAAGGCTGGGGAATAAAAGGCTTCGTTGGTCGTGAAACTGGTTCCCGCTCATGCTCGTGAAACACATAGTTTTGCTGCTAGGTGCGCTCCTCTTCTCAAATATTACCTGGGCGAAGTACTCATTCAAACATTCACGAGCATGTCAAGACTTATTTTTGAACTTTATAAGCTTTCTTGTGCTAGTGCGGGCGATTATAATTAAGTGACTGGAATTAATGACGTATTTACGTAATGCAAACATCGGATAATTCCAAAAAAACATGGCGTACAATAGTGTTCCTCATTTTAAATCAAAGACCTCAAAAGGATGTGGTATTTCATTTCACAGATTTCCGAAAGGCGAGGAACTTAAAACTAAATGGTGTTTGGCAATTTCTCGTTAAGGAAACAGACTGGAATATCTGTGGAAACCTGGTGTGCATTCCACTGTTTGCAGTAGACATTTTGAGGAATCAGATTATTGTGAACACAGCACTACAAATTCTACTTTCGAATGTCATTCAATGTGTATTTCAAGTTTTTCCTGGACACAAACAAACAAAATCGCATACAGGAAGAGACAAATAAAATTACCACTTTGAAAGAAAGAATGCATCAACTCAAAAATGAATTACTATGATCTCTTAATACTTGGACCTACCACACCAAAAATCTTTAAAAACTTACATTGGCCATTTCAGAGGAGAGATAGGAATTACTTCTTTGGTACGAGCTCGTCTGATTTTTCGTTACAGCACGTTAATGAAAAGGTTGGTTCTCTCGTCATAGATGATATGGCAATAAAATCAAGGCTGGTCTATGATAAGAATTTAGATAAGCTTCTTGGAATGACTGATGTACTGTAGAGAGAGATGCTGTCGGTATTGAAGACAGCTTTCTAATAAATTGTCCTCTTTCCACACATTACAGGATTCCTGTGTCATATTAAATTACACAGAGCAAACCTTTAAACAGAAAAGTATTAAAGCTAAGTCAGGCTGGGCAGTGATGTGAGATTCTATGAACTCGAGACCAATTTCAAAGACTATTTGTAATATTAGCTTTTACGCATATATAAACTGACTATAAATTCTCACAAACACTTCAAAACACCTTTGCAAGTATGCACAAAATCGTGTTGACTGTGGGTCCGTACTACGACGATTCATAACCTCAAGATACTGATGTAAACAAGTTTCCAACAAGACATATTAATATTATATTGACGGCTTATTTGTACTACGACAAAAATGGATCATAAGCACCATTCAGAACACGTGATTTTCCCATAAGTATCATAATTAGCTATGCGTTAGGAAATTATCGCAAACACTTGTCACAAGATCCATGCTGAATATAAGAACATATTCAAAACTTGTGTCTTAGAAAGCCGATCCTAGCGGGAGAACTGAAAACTAAATTTGGTGACCCCACTTCTCATTGATCATTTCCCAGCCTTGTATAGTAACATAAGCAACGGATGTTACTGACAGCACCAGATCGTACATGCTGCCATCTCTTGGCTGCCGCATCAATTATTTTTAATGTTACCAGTATCTGTCAAATTTTTTATTGAACAATCCTTACACATGGTGGCCTGGTTCACGCTAGTTTGATTCTCATCCATGCACTGGATGATAGAGTATCGTCCACTTTTGCTCGCTGTGTTGACTTATTCTCCTTCTTCACCTCCAGGGCCTATGGCAATAGAAGTTTCTGTACCATCTTCAAAGTACTTTGCTGTCAATTGTCTACCTATCTCCTTCTGGCCCTTCCTAAACTTCTTATAGTGTATGTTTTATATTTTTCTAGTGCGTGTGTTCTTTTCTGTTAGAGTATTCTATCTACATCTCTTTTCCACTTCCAGTTCGTTTTATAATTGTCTATTCTGCTGTTAACATCATCGTTTAATTTGACACTAATACTTTCGTTAATAAAGCTGTCCAATCTTGGGTAACCTTTCAGTACTATCAGAAATGTAATTTCAGATGATGATTTCTGTTCTTACTTCTTTTTGTGAGGAACTTGGATTAAGTAACATTGGGTAGAGACAAAATTGCCATAGTTTTAAATAATGTTACCTGTTTTGTAACATTTTTTTTACTAGACCGAATGCGTACTGGAATTTGTTGGCTTTGCTCTCTACAGGTATATCATGATAATTTGGAGGCTTACTTCGTCTCCTTAGGTTAGGTCATGATTAAATAAGCTATGCTTAGTTGGTGGAGATAACTTTATGGAAATAAGAAACAACTGAGGTCCGCCTCTGTGGTGTAGTGGTTAGTGTGATTATCTGCCACCCCTGGAGGCCCGGGTTCGATTCCCGGCTCTGCCACGAAATTTGAAAAGTGGTACTAGGGCTGGAACAGGGTCCACTTAGCCTCGGGAGGTCAACTGAGTAGAGGCGGGTTCGATTCCCACCTCAGCCATCCTGGAAGTGGTTTTCCGTGATTTCCCACTTCTCCTCCAGGCAAATGCCAGGATGGTACCTAACTTAAGGCCACGGCCACTTCCTTCCCTCTTCCTTGCATATCCTTTCCAATCTTCCCATCCCCCAACAAGGCCCCTGTTCAGCATAGCAGATGAGGCCGCCTGGGCGAGGTGCTTGTCATTCTCCCCAGTTGTATCCCCCGACCCAATGTCTCACGCTCCAGGACACTGCCCTTGAGGCGGTAGAGGTGCGATCCCTCACTGGGTCCGAGGGAAAACCCAACCCTGGAGGGTAAACAGATTAAGAAAGAAAGAAATAACCGAGACTGTAAAAACATTGAATTTTCTCGAAAATTGACGGTTGTTATTCTTCGAATACGATGTACGGAAGACCACTTTCTATAACTGAACTTTGTCCTGGGTCAGATTAAAGGTAGTCGTCTCATTCACTGAGACGCCTGAACAATTTGGTGCTATTTTAACATTAACTATTCCTTCACCTCATAAAGCTATATTTTTTTATGCTGCCGTTGGATTCATTTCTTCAAAATAATCACAGAAACAATTTACCGGTAATTTTATCTCCGTAGAATTTCCAATGATATTTTGGAGAATAGCTGTGGAATTTATAGCCCGGTTCTGTGTGTCAATTTTCAGTTTAGCAGCCTTTTGTTCAAAGGAATTTGTGTTCGATTCCCTACCACGTCTGGCTAATTCTTCTTCTTCTTCGAGGACGGGGTGTTTACGTTTGTCTTAATACTCACCTCTGCATTTACTCTGTACACAGCACATCGCACTGCCCACCACATAAACACAACAGTGAATACAGCTCTCCATGGAGCATGGTGTCAGGGACAGCACCCGGCTGTAGAAATTGGTGAAGTCCACATACCGGGTGAATCAGCCGCGCCTGGCGTTATATGCTGTCAGGCAACCCACCGAACGTCACTGGTGGCGTTATGGTCTATTCTCCTTTGCCTCATACCAAGCAACAATCGCCTTTAATCACTCACTGCATCATTACCTTTGCAAAAATATGTACCGTATGCGACAGGTACTTACACAATGTATCAAACTATCATACAGTTATGTAAAAAGTACGTGCCAATTATGAGCTTTCAGCAGGAATGAAATGAACGCTAAAGGCGATGGAAAACTGATAGAAAACGCGTGTGCATTTGTGAGACTGTAGTAGTAGTTCATCTACTGGGCTTTCTGGAAACCTACTTTTTGGAGTCGCCGTGGTGTCATAGGTTAAGTGCTGTGCTGTTAATACAGCTCCGTTTGGTAGATGGGTTTGAATCCCACTTGAGCCTGTAATTTTATTCGCATTTTGTACATCGAGAATCATCCACAAGGCCAATGGATCCGAATGCCCTCATGACGTGGGTTATTTATTTATTTATTTATTTATTTATTTATTTATTTATTTATTTATTTATTTATTTATTTATTTATTTATTTATTTGGCATTGTTCTAGGCCATTAGGGCTGCTTATGTGGATGTTTTATAAGAAGGGATGGACAAGGATAGAATGGTTAGGGGTTTGAATCCGCTTGACTCAGCAACAGGCTGTTAGAGCAGTAAGTGTTCCAATAGATGGCCTTCTGCTGTAATGCACGTTTCAGCACGCCGCGCCGTTGAACTGCCATTCGGGCTCTTTGTAGTATTTTAGGTGTTACGGTTTCGCAGGCTTCCGTAATAAGGTTTTGAAGGCTTTCAGGATTTTCCGGCTGCCGAGCTTACACGACATCTTTCAAATAGCCCCATAGGAAGGAGTCCAGTGGCGTCTAATCGGGCGATCTAGCAGGCCAGGTGACAGGTCCTCCCCTTCCTATCCATCGACCAGGATCTGTAACATTCAGGTAGTTGCGAACATCCGCTGGCATGTGAGGGGGAAATCCGTCGTGTTGATACCACATGGTTACACGCTCACCCAGGGGCGCATCCTCTAGAAGCAATGGTAGTTTTTCTTGAAGACTGTAGGTACCGGGCTCCTGTCAAATGATCCGCAAAGAAATATGGTCCAATTAGATGATCACCTAATTTACCACACCAGACATTTCCTCCCCATCGTTCCTGAAATACTGCCTATCTTACCCAGTGGGGATTTTCAGTACTCCAGTAGTGCATATTATGACAGTCCACAGAGCCATTATTATTATATCGTGCATCGTCCGAAAGTAAAATGTGAGATACAAACGCTGGATCATTTTCTGCTTGCGTCAGTATCCACGCACGGAAATCAACTTTAGTGTCGAAATTTCGTCCGTGGAATTCTTGATATACTGTAGTTGCATGTGATACGGACGAAAAAAGTGGAATATCATATCCTTAAAACAGACGACTGGCTGATGTTGGTCTGTTGTGTTACTGCCCGGGTACTTGTGTGAGGAATCTCACGCAAAGTGTCCAAAACCATATCATGACGTAACTGGTGCCTCTCTAACAGGACCTGTTCGGGAAAGTGACGAAGTTATACGCTAACGTCGCTCCACCCTCCCAAATGTATTTGCGCTTGGCTGTTGTCTGTGTGGAAATCTTTCCTAGTACAGGCACTGTGCTTCCTGTGGGTTCTGTCTTGCTTCACCGTAGGTGAGAAGGATGTCAACATATTCATCTGTTGAATACATAGCGAAGAAATGACCAGGACTGCTAGGCTACACCAAGTGTCAGGCCACTACACATACAACATCTATGCTATTGGTCGAATATGGCAAGAATGGCCACTTATTTGATCCTCAAAGTTTAAAATGTGAATAAAATTATTTACCGCTCATGGTATTCGAACCAACCAATCAACGAAACATGCGTCAACACTTATGTCGTTAGTCCACTACACCACGGTAACTGTTGCTTCCAGCTTATCAGAAATATTACTTGGTGTAAAACTACGTCCCGCTTCACGTTTTCTCTTAGTATGCCATCGCTTTTAGCGATAATTTCATAACCAATCGAACTTTTTGCTAGTTGCTTTACGTCACACCGACACAGATGGCGACCGTGGAATAGGGAAGGGCTGGGAGTTTGAAGGAAGCGGCCGTGGCCTTAATTAAGGTACAGCCCCAGCATTTGCCTGATGTGAAAATGGGATACCACGGAAAACCATCTTCAGGGTTGCCGACAGTGGGGTTCGAACCTACTACCATCTCACGAATACCGGATACTGGCCGCACTTAAGCGACTGCATCTATCGAGCTCGGTCATAACCAATCGAAAGCTTATAATTGGCACGCACATTTTACATAAGTTATGTAACATAACCGTATAACAGTTTGATGTATTGCGTAAATACCCGTCGCATACATGTTTCTGCAAACGTCATGAAGTGATGGTGCAGTAAGTGCTTTAAAGGCGACTGTAGCTTGTATGCGGCAAAGGACAACCGACCTTCACCCAATTGGCGTTCGTTGGGATGCCTAAAAGAAGAAACGTCAGGCGCGGCTGAATCACCCGGTATGTGTCATAGTTCACACCTGCAGGATTAAAGTGGCGGAAGGTGAAAATATGTACCTTTGTACGTATGTACGTGTATAGAATGCGGCAAAACAAACAGTACTGAAATTACAAACATTCTCTGAACAGCAAGATACGTTAATATAAGACGCAAGGTGACGACGGTCACACGTATTTAACTGCGCCGGTACAGCATGTGTTTAAGATGTGAACCCTCACGTCTCATGCCTTCTTCATAAAGGCCCTGTGGATTGCCGAATGATGAAAACAGGTCACTGCAAAGGCACAGCAAGTGACTGTATCTCGTCTTGTAATTCGGGGCAGGGCCGGTTTACCCGTCACATGCCCACCTAGGAATATCTGGGCTTTTTCTGTATGTGGGTATGGACTTAGCTGGAAATGTAATGTCTGCATGGCAAACTCTTATTCCCGTTTCTTGATACATGGTCGGGGATGATGTTAGGAGAATTTATATGACATGTTTTTTTACGGCCGGATACACTTGCTGCCGCCTACCTCAGTTGAGAGCTAATAAAGAAGAAATGAATGAAAATGGGTAAGAAGGTGGAAATAATCGGCTGTGACCTATGAATAGGAACTGTCCACCCATTTGCCCGGAAGTAAACCACAGGAAACCATACTCGAGACAGCGGACGGTGGGTTGCGAACCCACGCGTCTCCGGAATGCAAAGTTTGACTCCATAGCCGTAGGGCTTTAACAAGATTGGGCACTCGACTCGGTG